>NC_064634.1:390032712-390669712 GCF_023864275.1 Schistocerca cancellata | reverse complement strand
AAAAGGGTGTTCTCATTACAAAATAAAGCAGTCAGAATCACATTAAGAAGAAAGACTCATGAAACATGCTGAAACTGCTTCAAAAGGCTAGGGATTTTATCTTTTTCCTTCTTGTACGTATATAAAACTATATTATATGTCACAAAAGATAGTGCAGAGACGACTAAAAATGGCAGTGTACACACTCACAACACATGGAGGAAGAATGACATACTAAGCATACCCCACCAACTGACAAGGCTTGAAAAAGTTTCCCATTACTTAGGTATCAAATTACTAAGAAGTCTGCCTAAAACACTGCTTGACAACATACATGACACTAAATTTTCAAATAACTTAAAAGACTATCTAGTGGAAAAGGAATTTTACAGTGTTGATGAGTAATGTTCACATTAAATGTGTAAATATTGTTAATTATAATCAATGATGTTACAATAGTTAGGAAGTATGTGATAATGAAGGTTTTTGCATTTTTGGCACATGCTATATTAAATGTACGTTCACTGTACACCAAATAATCCTACAGAGTCAAACGAAATTTAGTTTAACTCAATTCAGAGGGCCTGGGGGAAGGAGGGGAGAGGGAGAGGGGGTTACTGAATGTTACTCAGGTGCATGAGCATAAAATATCCACTTAAGTGGTTACGTGAGAGGAAGCATGCCATCACAAAACCCTTGTTTTATTTCCATGTGACATCTCTGTCATAGCACATCATCTGCACAAAAAGTACATTTTCAGTAATTCACAAATTTCTTTCGCCCCTACCTGCACTCCTACCACTGAAGGGCAAATCCCCCTCTCCACACATCCAATAGGTGAGCTCATTTTATGTGAGTTAATGTGGTGTAGTGGTTGTGCTGGTTATCGAGTGACAACATGTCGCCAGCCAACAAGAGCTCACTAGATGGAAATGGGCAATGTTTCCTCAATTACGAATGAGCATATTCTTCGATACTCAGTGTTTGAATTTAAAAGATTGACAATTGATATTGTTGCTGAATACAGTACATCAGAAATACATGCAAGAAGATGAGAGTGAGTTACAAACAGCACAAGAAAAGGTGGTGGCTGGGCCCCGGCACTGACTGTCTTGTTTTTCCATTACTGCTGCAACCTAGCAGTATTATATCACAACTGTGTGGTGAAGCAAAATGTTGTAAGTTGTGTTAGTAACACAGATCATTGTCAGAATTTCCCTTCCACATCTTCCCTCTCCACAACGGTCTAAAATATTCCCTTAATTCTACCACTACCTATGGTGCAAACCATATGTCTTTTGAGCCACTTATAACATGTTCAGTCACATGAAACAGCAATAGGTAGAAAATGTGACGAAGTCAAGTGAGACATCAAGTAAGACCTTAGAATAGAGGAAAACCTTAAAAGGAAGACATGTAAAATTGGGGAATTGTTAGCATTGATCTTACGGGTTTTTCACAGGGGCTACAAATTTATGGTTTAGAATCACAAAAAAAGTAAATTCAGAGAATATAAAATCTAATTTCCACAGTTAGTTTCATGCAGCTCTCTGTGCTAGTCTATATCATGTAGCCCTTCTTCTCTACATCTGTTTGAACCTGAATGAGAGAAGATATGAGATATGCAATGGTGACAAATTTTGTGAGAAATATGAACAATAATGTATAAAAAAATTTATTGGATGGAGAGTGTGTAAGGGTCTGGAAGCAAAAGCCAAATCTTAGAGGACACCATAAAAATGAAAGAGATTAACAAAGAAAAAGGAGAGAATTTTATGCGATTCTGACTGCTTTATTTTGTAATGTGAACATCCTTTTCATTTCTCAAATTTTTGAGTTTCCCCATACTACCATTCCATACTGCAGGTATTGTTCAATTATCAGTAACACTAACGTACACCTTGGAGAGAAAAAATTGCTACCTACACATTTTTAAGCCATCACTGTCATATAGACTAAGCCTGAGTTTGTACATATAGGTATCTCATAATGCAAGACATTTTGATTATTATGTTACAGCATTCTTTCATTTATGTTAATCTGCATTATCTTTCGAATTAATAAATGAAGAAAATTTTTGATGTCATTCTTCACTCCACATGCAAATAATGATGCATTTTTCTGTTACATGCGTGTCTCCTGGCTGTACATGTACATGTACTAAAATTGTAGACTGATCATTTCTATTTTTCACTTACATAAGTTCCAAGGAAATTCTGCTGGGAGAAGAAAGACAATAATTGCAAGCTGTACAAAATTTTAAAATTACCTTTCTTTGACAGTGCCTTACCTTATTGTCAAGGGTTTCATAATCCAATCTTTTGTTAAGAACAACATTTCCAGACTGCAGACCAATACTGAAAGTTTGTTGTGCAACATCTTGTTTTATTTCTTCAAAACGTGTAACAGGTCGACCAGAAGTTGGGTCCACTGCTGACAGCATAAGAAGAGTTGTTCCAATAGGCTGCTCCTCTGGGACTCTGATCTGTGATAAAAATATGTGTCAGACAAAAACAATTTAAATGAAGTATTATCTACTTTTGCAGCATCAAACTGGTTTAGTGTTAAGCATTATGAGAGTTATCAACAAATATTCCATTCTTATGTCTCACAGTTGCATAATTCAGCTCAGTCCCCCCACCCCTGGAGCAGGCAGAAATGCTGCAACACAATCTGGCATGAACTCGACTAATAGCTGAAGTAGTGCTGGAAGGAACTGACGCCATGAACCCTGCGGGGCTGTCCTTAAATTGGTAAGAGTACAAGGGGGTGGAGATCTCTTCTGAAATGCATGTTGCAAGGCATTCCAGATATGCTCAAAAATGTTCATGTCTGGGTAGTCTGGTGACCAGCGGAAGTGCTTAAAATCAGAAGAGTGTTCCTGGAGCCACTCTGTAGCAATTTTGCATGTGTGGGGTGTCACATTGTCCTGCTGGAATTGCCCAAGTCTGTCAGAATATACAATGGACATGAATGGTTGCAGATAATCAGACAGGATGCTTACGTATGCGTCACTTATCAGAATAGTGTCTAGACGTATCAGGGGTACCATATCAGTCCAACTGCACATGTGACACACCATTAAAAAGCCTCTAAAATCTAGAATAGTCCCCTGCTGACATGCAGGATCGATGGATTCAGGAGGTTGTCACCATACCAGCATATGTCTATCTGCTCGATGCAATTTGAAATAAGACTTGTCTGACCAGCAACATGTTTCCAGTCATCAACAGTCCAATACTGGTGATAACACGCCCAGACGAGGCATCAAGTTTTGTATTGTGCAGACATCAAGAGTACACAAGTGGGCCTTCAGCTTCAAAAGCCCATATCGATGATGTTTCATTGAATGGTTTTGCACACCGACACTTGCTGGTGGCCCAGTATTGAAATCTGCAGCAATTTGCAGAAGATTTGCACTTCTGTCATGCTGAATGATTCTCTTCAGTTGTCATTGGCCCCATTCTTGTAGGATCTTTTTCCAGTCACAGTGATGTCAGAGATCTGATGTTTTACCAGATTCCTGATATTCACAGTACAACCGTGAAATGGTCGTATGGGAAAATCCCCACTTCATCACTACCTCGGAGATGCTGTATCCCATTGCCCATGCGCTGACTATAACACCACATTCAAACTTACTTAAATATTGATAACCTGCTTCTATCCTTTTCATAATATTAGTCATGTATATTAACAGATGCACATGTTGCAGTTCTCTATTGTAAAGTACTATCTGAAAGAAAAAGTGGCACAAATATCCAGTCAGATCTCGATAAGATTTCATTGTGGTGCAATTGGCAACATGTTTTAACTGTTGAGAAATGTAAAATTGTGCATTTCACAAAATCCAGTAAAGTAGGTTCTTATAACTACACAGTCATTGAGTCACAACTGTAATTAGCCATCTCATACAAATATCTGGGTGTAAAAACTGGTATGTATATGAAATAAAACGATCACACAGGCACAGTTGCAAGTAAAGCAGGCAACAGATTTTGGCTCATTGGCAGTTTGTTGGCCAAATGTGGCCAGTCTACAAAGGAGACAGCATACAAATCTCTTGTATATTTCATATTGGAATACGGCTCATGTGTTTCTGACACATTCCAAGTACGGCTAACAGGCAATTTGAACATATCAGGTTGGTTTGATAAGTTTGATAAATATCCATGAAAGAATGGAACATTTTTGTTACACCTTCATGGTTGATAATCCAAGGATTGTATAAAGAATCATAATTGTACAGTGCACAGTTCTGAATTGACAGTGTGTTGACTTCGATTGAAAATGGAGAAAACTGAATTTTGTGCTCTTAAGAAACATTTATGTTTAAATGGTTGGATTGCTGTACAAATCAAAACTGAATAGGATGAAGTTAATGCAGACTCTGCACCATCATTGAAGACCTCTTACTTTTGGATTAATGAATTTATATGTAATCAGGCAAGCACTGAAGATGAAGCACACTCTGGCCATCCAATTAGGGCCACTGCAAAGGAAACCATTAACAAAATCCATGATACAGTGATTTACGAGCATCAAATAAACTTCATGAGATTGCTGAGACTGTACGCATCTCAACTTGACAAATACATAATACCCTGCTTGGAGTACTGACTATGAAGAAGCTGTGTGTGAGAAGGGTGCCATGACTACTCATAGTCGATCATAAGGTCACCTGACCCAACATATCAGCACAATGTCTAGAGACATTTAGTCACAATTCACAAGACTTTGTGTACTGATTAGTGACTTATCATTGAAACCTGGCTCCCTCATTCCACACCAGAGTCAAAACTTTTGTCAAAACAATGGACAAAGGCTGGTGACAGTGAACCAAAGAAGGTAAAGACCATTTAACACATGGTAAGGTGATGGTCACTGTCTTTTTCGATTCCTAAGGAATAATTCATAGATGTCTTGGAAAAAGGCAGAATCATAATTGGACATTATTACGCTTATTGGGATGAAAAAAAGATGCTCTTCCTCCAGGATAATACATTTTCTGAAACCACAATGATAACAATGGTGAAAATTGCATGGATGTGGGTTTCAATTGGTTTCTCATCCACCCTATTCACCAGACTTAGCCACAAGTTAGTTCTTCTTGTTCCCTAACTTAAAACTTTGACTTGCTGGGAAGAAATTTGCATCCAATAATGAAGTGATAGATGCAGTCAGTGAGTATTTTGCAGAGTTTCACAGAACCTATTTTTCCAATGGGATGGAAAAGCTGGAGGATCACTGGACTAAATTTATATCCCAAAAAGGATACTATATCGAGTTGTTTACAAAACAAACATTTTTCCCCTGTTTTTTTTTTTTTTTTTTTTTTTTTTTTTTTTCCCCTCTCATCATCATCCTCATATTCACAGATGGAGAGGATGAATGGTCACATTTGTTTGACACAAAGAGCATCACAGAAATGCTGAAAGACCTGAACTGGCTGTTGCCTGAAGATAAGATGCCAATTACCCCATGAAAGCTTGTTTTTGATGTTTCAAGGATGATTGTAATGTAGAGAATCTAGAAATCTATTTCAGCCTCCTAGAAACTACAAAGATAAGATTACACTAATTACAGTGTGCACAAAGCCATGCTTCACATGCAATTGTAATTGGAAAAAATCTTAGCAAGTGGTACAATTCTAAGTACCCTCAGAATATATATTTAGGTGTAAATTCTAGCATATCCTTCCTTACAGCTGACTTTTCTGTTGTCCTCTGATTTATGATAACTTCATCTTTTTCTGTCTCTTTTGACAAACAGACATGGGTGGTCTTTGTAACTGATCCTTCAACAGTTCTCTTTTTTCAGTGTTTTTCATTCTGTTTAACCATTTCAAGGGTGCATTTTTTGTAACAACTCAGCGAAGACCACTGTTTTGCTTGCCTATTAGAATTGTGGTCAACTGACATTTTTTTTCTTTTTTTCTTTTTTTTTTGCCTAAAGCTATGGTATAGTACATATACTACCAAGGCACCTTTGTGCGTATTAAAATTATGGCATTAAATGGATTTCTCACTTCCCTTTTGTGAGCTGTTATGTGTTACCATTACACGGGGGGGGGGGGGGGGGGGGGGGTGAGGAAAAAACAAAGAAATGTTCTCTGTTTTTATTTTATGTTTTCTTTTACTTTATTTAAAAAATAATTGTTACCGATATTAAAGTATACTGCTCACAATGTGAAAACAATCCTACAACCTTTATCACACCATAAAGGTATGAGCTGACACAGATCACAATAATGTATATTGCAGAAGTGAAGCAATGTGTTCCAACAACAGTAGTGATCCCATGACAAACAGAAGCTGATTGTTGTAGCAGTTTCCAGTGAAGTGTACTACGATACAATGTCAGGGATAGGCAGAGGTGGTAAGGCATATTCCCAAAAGCTTTGGGATACCCTTAAGTTGGTGGTAAGTATACTTCCCAAGGACCACAAATGACAAATTAATTTTGTGGTACGTACATTTCCCAAGCCACTTCATGAAACTACATTAGTAGTAAATATACTTCCCAATAAAACACCATCATTTGGTGGGATATATACTTCCCACAGTCCTGAAGGCTATATTCCACAAAAAACAGAAACTACAGCTGGTGCAGCAGATTTCAACTAGATGCCACAAGCATAAGAAGTGGTAAAACATATTTCCTCAAATGGTTAAAGAAATATGTTAAGTGGGAAGTATATCCACTATGCCCTGCGAAAGGGTTCAGACAGAATTTATGCTTCAGAAAGATAGTATTTTTGTCCAAATTTGATCCTTGTATATGACTGCATCTACCTGGTAAGTGGTAGTTTATTTTCTCACCATTACAATTCTGCATAAGTAGATGTGGTTAAAAGTAACAATAAGTTAAAGATTTACATGCTGCTTTCTCAACTAACCCTTATAACTGGATTTATATGTGACCATCCAGACATGGTGAAGACAGGGTTGGAATCAGAATGAGCCTGAACGTAGATAGTTACTTCTGCTGTGGCAACTTGCTGCTCAATCATCTCTTCAGCATTCTTGTCTTGAGCTTGCACTGTCAGGATTATGATAGCAGCTGCCTGGTGGTCCAATGGCCGTGCCACCTGTGAATGTACAAACTCTGTGTTCAACAAAAGTAGTACCCTATTCTTTGTGCACATTGACAGTATTATTACAAAATAAATATACTATATACAATCAACACAGTTCTACGTTACACACGCACTCGCACGCGCGTGCGTACACACACACACACACACACACACACACACACACACACAGGCGCGCGCGCGTGCGCGCACACACACACACACACACACACACACACACACACACACACACACATTTTATTTCATCTGGTAATTTGCCAAAAATTTTTATAGTAGCATATTTTACCCCTTTCTATGCCAAAGATAGGTTGAGTAATTAATAGTTTAAGTCTTTATTTTTTCTGGTTTATAATCATGAATATCACTGTTGTTTTTAAACTGGCCCATGTTGTTGAGAACAAATTTCATTAGTGAATAAATGTACCATGAGGCTGTTGCAAAAATTCCCAATCTTCAAAAAGATGCCAACAAGATGTGCAACTATGAATTCAACACATTATTCTAACCACTTTCTTTTGATCAGAGAATACTTTTTGTCTAACAAGGGGAGGCCACGATCTTTGGAACACGGATTTACTGCAAACATCGTACACTCATAGTACTCCATGAGGACAACAAAATATGTAAGCAGTATCGTGTACTTCTCAAGTGTTATTGAGAAAATCGAAAGATAATTTCGGTCATCAAATATATACCTGTGCATGCTCATTTTTACCATGAAGTGGCATCAGCCGAGTGGTTAGCATTCAAGCCCTGTAATCGCGGGATGATGGATCGAGTCCTGTTCGTTGTTTTTTTAACCTCTAACACAGTCATTTTCTTTACTATTTATATTACAATTGATATCATGGGAAAAATACGTGTAATCAGATGAACTTTTATTAAATTTAGACTGTTATTTGGCAGTCTACAAATTTTTATCATCGCAAATAATATGATATTCATAACTATCGGCTAGTAAATGACCAAACACATAAAGTGATACTGAAAATGTATGCTTGTCCATGATTTGAGAAAGGCCTTATACCTCAAAGGAGCCCAAAGCGACTTGTTACCTCCAAGTTTTGACTGGCACATACGGCTTTCGAAAGATGAACATTTAATCATCGCATTCAACATTACGAGTACAAGTTGTAGGATGATATTTTTCATAAAAACATGGAAAACGTAACATAAAACGGAACCAGCTGCATTGAATAAATGCTATGTTTCCGCATATGCAAGGTCTTTTGAGATTTTCCATGGAAAAATAAACCTCTTTAACATTTCAAAAACCTCTGTTTCAGATGATAATTTGGAAGCAGACCATGCATAACGCAGCGTTTCGTTAAATATCAGTGCTGATAATTGGTCATGCAGTATCAACTGTATTTTAATAGCATCTTCACGAGAAACAATTTCTTGTTCCTTTCAATTAAATATGAACAATTTTGAAGACACGGACAAGCACATATTTTTAGTATCACTTTATGCATTTGGTCATTTACTAGCCTATAGTTATTAATATTATATCATTTGTTATAATAAAAATTTGTAGACTGCCAAATAACATTGTAAATTTAATAAAAGTTCATCCGATTACATGTATGTTTCCCATTATATCAATTGTAATATAAATAGTAAAGAAAATGACTGTGTTGGGGGGGGGGGGGGGGGGGGGGGGGAACTGGCAAATGGGACTCGATCTATCGATCCAGCGACTATGGGGCTTGAATGCTAACCACTTTTTTTTTCTTCCCCCGTTCGTTGTATCTGGTCGGGGTGGATATCGCAAGACACCCATTTCAGTTCACCGTTGATCCATTAACTCAGTTTTTTTTATTACAGAGGGCAGCTAACCCTCTGACCGAACACACTGAGTTATCATGACAGCTGACTCAGCTGCCGCCGCTTCATGGTAAAAATGGCCACGCACAGGTATATATTTGACAACCGAAATTATCTTGCAATTTTATCAATAACGCTTGAGAAGTACGCGCTACTGCTTACACATTTTGTTGTCCTCATGGAGTACTACGAGTTTATGAAGTTTTTTATAGTAAATTCACATTCCAAACGTCATGGCCTCCCCTTGTAAGTGTTGAGTTACCACAAAATATTACTCCATTGACATCAGAGAGTGAGAGTATGCAAAGTACGTTAGCTTACTAATTTCTATATCCTCAAAATTTGCAATTATTCTGATTGCAAAAATTGCTGAACATAGTCATTTCAGAAGATCCAAAATATGAATTTTTCAATTAAGATTCTCATCTATATGTACACCCAAAAACTTAGTACCCTCTACCCTGTCTACCGACTTCTGTTGGTGTGTTATATTTAGCAAAAGGAACTGTAGTTTTTGCAGCAGAAAATTGGATGTACTGTGTTTTTTCAAAGTTTAGAGCAAGCCCATTTGCAGAAAACCAATTAATGACTTCTCCAAAGATCTTATTTATATTGTTTTAAATTGTAGTTTATTTTACTGGATTAATAATGGTGCTTGTATCATCAGCACACAGTGTCAGTTCAGCTTCTTGTTTCAGATAAGAAGGGAGGTCATTCACATATATCAAGAACAGTATGCATGTGTATGATTGAACCCTGTGGAACACCTAATGTAATTTCACCTCAGTTAAGTGGCAAACTTATTTAAATCACTTGGCCCATATGAAGAAACTTTTCGTTTCATGTTATGTAGATATAACTTAAACCACTCATATGCTATTCCATTTATACCATAGAATTGTAATTTCTGTAACATAATGTTATGGTTCACATAATCAAATGCTTTGGACAAGTCACAGAAAATTCCTGTTGGTGACATTTTACTATTTAAAGACTTTATTATGTGGACAATTAAACTGTATATTGCTGTCTCAGTGGAACAGCATTTTTGAAATCCAAACTGTGATTTACTAAGTATCCCATCACTGTTGAGATAGCTAACCACTCTTGAGTACATTATTTTCTTGAAGATTTTTGAAAATGCTGCAAGCAAGGATACTGGCCAATATTTATTGACATGTGTGGTGCCCCCTTTTTGTAGAGAGGCCTGACAATGGCATATTTTAACCTGTCTGGGAAACTACCTTGAATTAGTGATGTATTACGTACGTGAGTCAGAACATCAGCTGTAATTGCTCCACATTGTTTTAATATCTTATTAAAGATGTCACTGCTTCAACAGAACATTTATTTCTAAAGATTTCATAATTTTACTTATTTCACAAGAAGTTGTTAGGTGAAACTTAATCTGACTAATATTTTTCAAAACTGTCTCTTCCATGTACTTCCTGGTTTTTTCTTTTGAACTATTCTCACCAATGTTTTCTCCTACACTTAAGAAATGGTTATTAAATACATTAGCTACTTGTGTACTGTTGGTTAAGATGGTCTCATTCTCTTTAATAGCAGTACTGCCTACCCCAGTGGTTACTTTTCCTGTCTCCCATCTAACAACATTCCACATTGATTTGATTTTATTGCTGGAGTTGTTAATTTCTTCTCTAACATACATAGTTCTTGATTTCCTTACAACTTTTCTCAGTGTATTACAATAATTTTTATACTGTAAAGCTACTTGTGGATCTTTACTAATTCTTTCTGTCTCATACTGTTTTCTTTTTCTTTCTGAAGACACTTTAATACCTGTAGTAATCCAAGGTTTCTTCGAAAAATGAGTGGTATTACATTTAGTAATTTTCTTTGGGAAACAATGTTCAAAAGGGATATAAATTTATCAAGAAACATGTTGCATTTGTCATTAGCATTTGGCTCATTATATACATCTCCCCAATTAACATTTCTTAAACTTTCTCTGGAGTGCTCTATAGATACTGGGTTGAGCAACCTCACACTTTTTACTAAATGGTTTCTGAGCTGTACACCCTGTTAGGTTTTGTAAGTTAATCAGTTGTGCATCATGGTCTGACAATTCATTTATCACAGGGAAAGCATGTGTTTGTTTTACATCCTCTTTTTGTACAAATACATTATCTATTAGAGTGCTACTGTCCTGAGATATACATGTAGGGAAATTGACAACTGATGATAAGTTATATGTTGTTAATAACACTTCTAGTTCACTTTCCCATCAGAATGACTTAGAAAATTTACATTGAAATCACCAAAGATTAACAACAACTTCTTCTTTTTGCTTGACAGACAGCTGGAGTCCAACTTTTTTCTGAATAGCTCCCAGTCTCCTAATGGGGACCTGTAGACTGTTGCTAATATCAATACTACCTTATCTAAATGAAGTTCACATGCACAAACCTCAAAGTGCTGATCAACACAAAATTTGCTTACTTCTACAGTTTTGTATTTATACCCTTGTATTATAAAAATGGCAACTCCTCCTTTATCCATCCTAGACCTACAAGTGTAATATGCTAAATTATACCCATTTATACTAACACTATCCATCCCCACAGTTACATCATGACATGGTCGCATGTTCAAATAATTTTATTAAATTTCTGTGAAATGTTTTCATTTTGTGCCACTAGTGAGCCTCATTATCTTCCTTGTCAGCTTTTGTATGATACATTCAACCAAATTGTATAATGTGACTCACTGTACAAGGACACAGCAACTCATTTACCATAGCAAAGCTTGGTTCACTGTATGACTACATTTAATTGCTGTCACAAGCTATTTGAGAAGGAATATTTATCGTTGACACATCGAGGGGAGAACAAATTTGTGTCCTACCAACTTTGACAAGTCTCAATATACTAGTTGGAGGGCCCTGAAAGTGACTCATATTCAAGGGCTTCTTTCAGATACTGAGGGCAACTGGCATTTACAACCTGTACATTCAACATGACTTTACTTTTTTCCCCCTATTAAATTCATGAAGGGGAAAATTATGTATGATTTAATGTTTATTGATGAGCAGTGCTTTTCTTTTCCAACATGCAGAACTTCATTGCAATCTTGCAAAATTGTTGACCAACACTCAAAACACTGCAAGAACCAAACCATCAAATTAATATCATGAAGATTCATTGCCTTGTGTATAATCAGCTGTTGGCTCCAATATTCCACCCAATGTTACTATATGCATGGTACACTCTAAAACTGACTGTGGATATAGGTGGTTTCATAAATGAGAACCAATTCTATATTCCAATGAGTACTTGTCAGGAAATACTGGCATGCAGGAACATCTGCTGCAAGGAATACTTTAGCATTGCACACTACCATGATGGATGCAATCCAACATACTGTGAAAGTGAACCACCACATAAATAAAAAGAGTCTGACAGAAGTAGGAAAAAAATGTGAGGGAACAATAATATAATAATTCTGGACACTTTTAATATCAACAGTTTTTCAAAATATAATATACACATCAAAAAAAGTTTTGTATCACCCCAGCTCCCAGACCTCCTGAAGACAGGCATTGACTGTGGATATTGTACCACAGACACAGTCCCTTTAACTGTTCAGACATGTCACTAAACCCACCCAACAATGTAAACAACCATGCATGAGCAGCACCTATTAGATGGCGAGGGTCTGACAGCCGATCAGTTCCAGTCATTTCACCAGGAAGGAGATACACGGATCATGTTGTCTGTCATTCAACCATAACTAGACGGTCAATACCACAGTTCAATCGAGTCCGCATTGTTACTTTGTGCCAGCAAGGGCTCTCAACAAGTGAAGTGTCCAGGTATCTTGTAGTAAACCAAAGTGATGTTGTTCGGACATGGAGGAGATACAAAGAGACAGGAACAGTCATTGACATGCCTCGCTCAGGCCACCTAAGGGCTACTACTGCAGTGGATGACCACTACCTATGGATTATGGCTCGGAGGAACCCTGACAGCAACACCACCATGTTGAATAATGCTTTTCGTGCAGTCACAGGCTATCATGTTATGACTCAAACTGTGTGCAATAGGCTGCATGATGCGCAGCTTCACTCCTGACGTCCATGGCGAGGTCCATCTTTGCAACCACACCACCATGCAGTGTGGTACAGATGGGCCCAACAACATGCCAAATGGACTGCTCAGGATTGGCATCACATTCTCTTCATAGATAAGCATCGAATATGCCTTCAACCATACACTCATTGGAGACAAGTTTGGAGACAACCCGGTCAAGCTGAATGCATTAGACACACTGTCTAGTGAGTGCAGCAATGTCAAGGTTCCCTACTGTTTTGGGATGGCATTATGTGGGGCCAATGTATGCTGTTGGTGGTCATGGAAGGCACTGTAATGGTTGTAGGATACTTTAATGCCATCCTCTGACTGATAGCGCAACCATATCGGCAGCATATTGGCAAGGCATTCATCTTCATGGGCGACAATTCATGCACCCATTGTGCACATATTGTGAATGACTTCCTTCAGGATAACAACATCGCTTAACTAGAGTGGCCAGCATGTTCTCCAAACATGAACCCTATCGAACATGCTGTGCTACTAGGTATTAGAGGTACCGGTCTGTACAGCAATTTAGAACACAAACTCTGAAGGTCTCGCTGTATGGCAGTACACTATGCAATGTGTGCTTTTCATCAGCAATAACAAGAGCAGAAGTGATGTTTGTGTTGATCTCTATTCTAATTTTCTGTACAGGCTCCAGAACTCTCAGAACAGAGGTGATGCAAAACTTCTTCTGATGTGTGTAATTTCTAATCAATATATATGATAAAAGTAAGTGTACAATGTGTGTGCCACTAAAACTCAGAACGAGTCCTGGTATGATCAAGGGAATTATATGGCGTGGTAGCCCTCTATTCCCCATCCATGAAGAAGGTTCCCATTTTTATCCAGAATGTTCCAGAATGTTCCTCAACGATCCAGGATTTTCTGGAATGTATGGGTGTAGTCTGAAACATTTGGGAAGATACCAGAGTGTTCAGGAACATCCCAGGTCATTGTGGAACATTCCAGAATACTCTAAAATGTTGTGGAATATTCTGGAAGATTGTGGACTATTCAAAGCCTTTTTGGTAAGTTCTGGAATTTGCCACTGGTGGCAGCTACCCATTGGTAGGTGTATGTAAGGCAAGACCCATAGTGGGTTCAGACATCAGTTTCTTATCAGTGATGCAGGTAGGAACTGAAAAAGTAGGGCACTGAGCGAATAAAAGCGGACAGTGAAGTGTGAGTCAAAATGATACAGTGACTGTGTATGTGCGGTTGGATATGGGTGTGTGTGCGAGTGTATACCTGTCCTTTTCCCCCCTAAGGAAAGTCTTTCCGCTCCCAGGATTGGAATGACTCCTTACCCTCTCGCTTAAAACCTACATCCTTTTGTCTTTTCCTCTCCTTCCCTCTTTCCTGACGAAGCAACCGTTGGTTGTGAAAGCTTGAATTTTGTGTGTATGTTTGTGTTTGTTTGTGTGTCTATCGACCTGCCAGCGCTTTCGTTTGGTAAGTCACATCATCTTTGTTTTTAGATATAATATATAACGTTGGTTTGATTTATATTTTAGACAATGCCCAACGATAAAGGAGGAGGGGATCTTGCCAGTTCTGAAGCAAAACAGTGAAAACAAAAAGAACAGCAAGAAAAAAAACATATGAAGCAAAACAGTGAAAACAAAAAGAACAGCAAAAAAAAAAAAAAAACATATGAAGAGAAGCACTTTTAAGTTCCCAATGAATGAGAATGAGCACCGTAAGAAGCAGAGAAGCTGAAGAACAATGAAATGAATGAACTGAAGAATTATGAACTGTGACACAATCTTATAATAAAAGACTGCAAACTCAAGCCAGCCATAAAAATATCACCTTACAAGAAGCACAGACAAGGACAAGTAAACAGTAAAACCTAACAAATGAAGCTTTATACTATAATGCAATGAAAGAATATCGAAAGAATATAATAGACACAAAAATATTGTAACTGGAAACATGTGCAACATCTACCGATTTTGCAATGAAAAAAAATTCAAAAAGAAACACCACAATTCTGTTGCATGATTTGAAAAATTCAATTACCACTAGTGGAAGCACGTCCACAGGAATTTTTATGTTACATGACTGGGAAACTCCAGAATCAAAACACTTTCTTCATAATATAAAAGCATACAATGTCTGCTTCCATATGACTTCTCTTGGTGTCACTTCAATCAACACTAAGAGAAATTAAATTGATTATGTTTTTTCCATCCAAGGACACATCTATGACAACACTGGATCATTACTACCACTATCCAATGAAGACCATAAATCAATGCAAGTATATTTCATCAGAAATGAAGAACCAGAAATTGATCAACAGTGCTTAAATATCAGTGGATCGAGATGAGAAGTAATCCAAGATGTACAGAGGATCTTTCACAAATACAATCAACTGATTTACATATTCAAATCTGCACTAGACAGAATAATTTCTGGTGTCTATGAAGTTATAATTTGAGCTGACAAAAGACAACCTGGAGAATACAAATGCTGATTTAATGCACTTCAGATAGATGAAGTCACCATCCTAAGTGTGGACAATGAAAACACAAGCCGTGAAATAACTGTACAACAGACAAAACAAGGACTAAAACACATTGCAGAGACACACCATCCCTATAATGCCCTCTAAGATACATTAATGCTTCTGCAACAAGGGAAAAGTTATTTTACTGTGAAACAAATTCAACCTCAAACAGGTGTATAAACAAACAAAAAGTCGCTTCCAAAGAGTTCTATGCTTACTGCTTAGTGATCAGTGACAATGAAACATACAACCACATTTTCGACACTCATCGTCTATTCCAAAAATTCCTGGTAGATAAGTATACAAAAGTAGAAGCAGAATGGATGCTTTACATAAGACTGAATCAGAAGAAACTACTCATGGACAAAAACATCCACCTTTGAGACACAGTCATAAATGATGGAAACATTGACAACATCAAAACAATTGTAATCTTACCGTCATCATACATGGGAAGCCCGACACACATGCACGAATACACTCAAGATGCCCTGACTTACATAAGAAAATATGAACGATCTGACCTCTTCATAAAATTCACATTCAGCTCATCATGGCCATAAATCAAAGAACAACTACGATAAGTCCCCATGCAGCGACATGCCATAACAATTCAAGTTTTTCAACAAAAACAAATGAGATTTATTGAAGTCATCACAAAATATAACACATCTATGGAACCGTTAGATTCTGGATGTGCATAATTGAATGGCAAAAATGAGGACTGCCTCAATCACACAATCTCATATGGCCACATGACAGAATTCATCCCACGGATAACGGCAAAATCATCCAAGTTGAGTTTCCCAATCCACAAGAAAATCTGGAACTGTATAGTACCATATAACACAATGCTTTAGAAAATGTTCCAAGTGCACATAAACGTGGAACACGGCAATCCAGTGAAATCCATCAAGTGTGTCCATAAGTATGTGAACAAAGGCAGTGACATGGCAGTATTTCAAATAGCCAAAGGGAGCAAACAACAAAACAGAAATAATGAAATCCTTACATACCAAATGGGCAGATGCATCAACAGTAACGAAGCAGTGTATCGGATTTTTGGTATTTTTCATACATAAATGCAAATATCTGTGCAACATCTAGCAGTACATTTGGAGAATGGGGAGAGGGTTTATTTCACAAAAGACATCACCAGAACAACTGCAAGCCAATCTCCTCAGAAAATAACATTAACAGCTTTTTACCAACTGTGCCAAACAGACCCATTCACGAAAACATTACTATATATCAAAGACCCTTCCTATCTTACATGGAACAAAACAAGAAAAAACTTTCAATGACAAAAACAAGGAATTACAGTAGAAGATCATCCAGGAATCATGAAAACTGGTGCACTAGGCCAAGTATACACTGTAAATCCCAACAACACCTAATGTTTCTATCTCCGGATACTGCTACATGAAAAACAGGGACCAACAAGTTTCACAGATCTCAAGACTGTTGACCGTTACTTATGCATGATGTATAGAGAAGCTTGCCAATGCTCAGACTACTGGAAAATGACAACCACTGGGAGTTAACACTACAGGAAGCCTCACTCACAGCCTAAGCTGAACAAATGAGAGACTTATTTGTCGTAATTCCAACAACATGTAATCCATCAAATCCAAAACAGCTGCAGGACTCCTTCTACGAGAATATGAGTGATGACATACTGTACCAAATCCAACAAGCTCATCTTGAACCGACCACCAAATTCAATGACAACATCTTCAATAAAACACCTAGAAGATAAATGTTTAGGAATAAACAACCAGACCTTAGTACAACTTGGGATGCAAGTACCACAAAAAGATGCTATCAGTCTGTTAAAGTTCAAAATTACAAAGGAAAAAAGCAACAACATCTACAAACTATTTCAATGCATTGCTCACAACAAACCACTCCTCAGTGACAATCAAAAGGAAATTTACAACATTATCACCGACTGGATCAACAACAACACTGGTGGAATTATTTACTTGGACACAAAAAGTGCCACCAGCAAAATGTTTCCAATAAATCTAGTGCTGGCAAAAATACATGCAAACAACACAATGCACCTGCACGGGTATCATCTGGCACTGCAGCCACATTCATGGCAGGAGTATGAACTGCCCATTCCACACTGCAACTGATGCTGAATATAGCCAAAGAAAAATTCCCACTATGTAAAACCTCAAGAACGTGTGGATGGTATGAACACCTACAACAAGCTAAAATGATCTCATGGGTGAATGCACAATGGCACATAAAAAATCACTCGAAGGCATAGACAGAACATTACAAGACTTGCAAGGAAACTCTGCAGTGATGGGAGGATATTTTTTGACAAACACTTCCAGTTATCTCCAAATAAACACCAGCAGACAAGATCAATGCAATCACGTCTCTGGCCACACATACACATACTGTGTCTCAGAAAAAATATGAGAGTTGAACTATCAAAAGATGAAACAACAACAAATTTTGCTCAGCAACTTTTACAAACTGGTGAAGGCACATATTCTACTGACCAGATGACTGGTCTCATTCAAATCAACAGTGATTTCTGCAACAAAGCCATTACTGAAATGAACTCGTCTACCAAATTTATCCACACACTATACCAATCTGGTTATTTGAAAGAACAATTTTGGCAACTAAAAGTAATATTGTCGACAATATAAACTTTCATATTCAACAGAAAATTCCTGATGAAGAGAGAACAGGCAAATCAATCAACACAATGGTAAGTGCTGAAGAAAGTGTGAACTTCTCTACAGAATTTATAAACTCTTTGCAAGTATCGTCAATGCCATTACACTGCTTCTGACTGAAAATTGCATCTCCGATCATTCTACTTAGCAATCTCAATTCACCAAAATATCTATGTAAAATGGAAGCTTACCCTCCTACATTATATGGGCTACCAAAGATACATGAGCCTAACGTTCCATTGAGACTGATTGTGAGTGCTATCGGATCGCCTACTCAAGAGTTGGCTAGACATCTCACCTCCTTGCTACAACCACATATTGGTAAAACTGATCATCACATTAAAAATTCTGTGCACTTTATTGAAGAATTGACGGAGATTATTGTCAGTCCAGATGATATCCTTGTTAGTTTTGACGTGGCGACCATTTACCATGGTTCCTGTTGGCACAGCTGTTTCATTCATTGATATGTTTCCCACTGATATGGTAGCTCTGTTTTGACATTGCCTGTCCACAACATATTTCCAGTATGATAATGAATTTTACAAACAAATTGAAGGAGTGGCCATTGGCAGCCCTCTGAGTCCAGCTGTTGCTAATCTATTCATGGAATTTTTTGAACAGCAGCCACTGCAGTCTCACAGCAAACAGGAATTGTATGGTTTCTTGGTGCACCTAAATAGTATTAATCCAAAGATACAATTTACTATGGAGAAAGAGAGCAATGGACAACTAAATTTTTTTGGATGTATCAGCAATTTAATGGGCCGATGGTAGTCTAGGGCATAAAGTATAGAGAAAAGATACACACACCGACCGTTACCTCCACAAGGATTTGAACTACCATCCAAGGCAGAAGAGAGGTGTCATTAAATCATTGGTGGACAGAGCTAATAAGATCTGTGAGCCAGTTTATTTGCAAGATGAACTAAATCATTTGCAAACGGCTTTTAAGAAAAACAGATATGCTGACAACGAAGTAGATCGAGCACTTTATGCCAGAAGAAAAATGTCTGACAACATTTGGCAACAATAACTGTCAGCTGGAAAACTTTTTCTTCCATTTATTCACAATATTATGGACCGTATTGGGAAAGTTCTGGCCAAGTTCCAAGTTGAAACACTCTTTAGACCCACCAAGAAGGTTAGTGAGTGTTTAAGATCCACAAAATATGCACGACACTCCTTAGCAAATCCTGGGGTGTATAAAATTCCATGTAGCTGTGGGAAGGTTTATACTGGAACAACAAAAAAAGAAGTGTCAATACCTGCTTAACCAAGCACAACAGGAACTGTCAACTAGGATATACTGACAAATCAGCTGTAACCAAACATGTTTTTAAAGACGGTGTTTATGAAATAAAATTTTGTGAGATGAGTATGCTAGCCAAGTCATCGCATTATAATGCACATATGTATAGGGAAGCTATAGAGAATGGGAAATACCACAATAATTTTAATAGAAAAAAGGAAGGCCTAAAGTTAGACAAGATATGGTGGTCGACTTTGCACCAATGATGTGACAATCAATTACAATCAATTGAGAATAATGACATTAGTCAAAGATAGACTTACAGTCAGTCCCACATGGCATATGCTGGTGCTCTCTATGCACTGTATATAAATGGGACATCCACAGCCTGGCAGCCAGTCCCTGACTCACCTCGGAAGATGTTGCCCGCAATTGGCAATTAAACGTCAGGAAGAGGTAGTTTTACATATCAACCATGGCCTCTCAGCCCAGAAGTTTTAAATAATGTCATTAAAACTATTTAATGGGACAAGGATGATCAACTAACAATCACTGAATATCACTGAAGCAGAACTTATGACTGGAAAGTACAAAGGACACACACTATTTATTCCCGGAATACCACTGATCTCTACTGAACTTCCATTCCAATTTAAAATACTCCAATTTTCAATCAAATTAGCCTATAGTTTTACAAGTAGCACAGTTCAAGGACAAATTTTAAAATAGTGTGGCATCAAACTCAAAGACTCCTGCTTCTCTCACGGTCAGCTATATGTGGCTTCCTGTCCAATAGGAAATCTGAAAGATGTGTACATATATACCCCAGATAACAAAATGAAAAAGTTGTTTATAAATAAGTATTGTAAATAATTAGAATAGGTTTGCAAATAATTTTTTTACCTCTTATACTTTAAAGTTTATCCTTTTACTTGAACTACCGCACAACCTCATATCAACTCCCTGAGTGAAGCTGGGTACCCCAGCTAGTATAAATATAAAACACATACAGTAGCAATCAAAACCATGACATCAAAATTCATACACACGTGATGATCACTTGGTCACCATATCACTAATGACATCACTATTTTCTATATGCTTAAGCAACGGACCAAAACTAGTGATTTTTTTGGACTGTCTTGTAAGACATCGTGGTCTCCTGACCTTCATTGCTTACATATTCCGCCCTCACAATCATATTCCGCACATCAAACTCGATAAGATAAAGTCAATGTTGTATGAATTCATGTAAACGATACGCAAATAACTAGTAAATCGCAAGTGCCCACTGAGATTGAAATACTCAAGGCTGGTGTACACACACACATTCAAGACACGACGGTCACAAAAGCTTTTAGTTCAGGAGAGGCAAACCGCATGCCAGGAGGCCAGTCCCTTCAGAGGACGAGTCAAATTGTCTACGTCGGCTGGCGACTACCCATAAAGCAGACAGCGTTTGCCCGAGAAAGGGAGAATGACCCAATGTTCGGCTTAAAAGCAAATTCTGCTACATTGTGTGGGAGTGCCCAGCCTACGCATTCTTTACAAACATAGCACACAGTTTCAGAGGTTTTCACAGGGAGACAGCAAATGCCAAAAGCCGATGCTACAGATTTCCTGATTGGTCCCCTTAAATGAAACGTCATTCTCCTGTTTTAGAATAGCAGTGCTGATTGGCAGCAATATTCCTGACACCTTGAGCTAAAGGAGTAATGGAAGAGACAGAAAGATATACCCCTTCATGTCTGGCGTGAAGAGGGGCCGTTCCGCTGTCGCTCTTGGAGCGAGAACACGTAACGAGAGCATTTTGCGCTCGTACATGTACTCAAAGAGCGAGAAACAAGTCTCTCCTCAGTACTTCACTGGGAGAGCACCTCTGTCGAGAGTGAATCAGAGTGCAACTCTATATTGAGTCCTTGCGATTAAGCATTGTTCACTGTGTTGGCTGCCACACTTATTGTGCGGTGTGAACGGACAGAGTTATAGTTAAATGCCTGCGAGCGAATTTTTGAGTGGCATCGCGATGGACTGGTTATCTGACCAGTGTACCATGCCAATAGTTGGACTTGGGCAAATAAGAGTCCTTGACTTCATCAAGGCATAGGGAGAGTTTGATTGGCAAAGGTCAATCCCAATAGAATGAGAGTTATCTTATTTGTCAGCAGCGAGTGGCGCAGACAGCAGTCATTGCAGCTCACGGTATTGTGCGCTACAGCTCTTGTGAGCCCCATATTTCCTCCACAACAGTACACTTCACTGGATTTTACACATGACAGCCTCGACCGTACCTAGCAACATTCTAACGGATAATTATTCAAGTTGAGTAGGCGCGGCTCTCAGCCATTCTGCCAAGTCAATAACAATCTTAAACTTTGTATAGAAATTTCATTAGCAAATTCTATCCTTAAGAGGTAACTTCACATTCCAAAAAGAACCTGGAAATAACTTGTTCAGTTCATAACTAAAAGTGCCACTGTGATTTCTCAGAATTTTTGAAAAAATAATAATAATAATAATAATAATAATAATAATAATTTTCATTAGTTACATGTTTTTCTTACACTAACTAGCACTACTCCAGTACCCAAGTATCCCACTAGTTACATAAGATATTTTGTGAATTTTTGTGTCACTTCCTTACAGTGGACGACCCCAGAAGATATTTACTGCTGAAAGTTTTTCAGGCATTTCTCTTTAGAACCTTAGGAGCATCTGTCTGACTTCTGTAGTAGTGTGGGGGTGGAAATTGCATCTTGCAGGAGCCACAGGGTAAAGGGTACATCTCAGATTAATCCATTGCACAGAATGACAGAATAGCACCCACACGCTCACAGTATTTCATTTATTTCTTGTGTTCTATCAGTCTGAGCAGAGCTGAAAATGATTCTTTGTTATGACATTTAACCCCAATATTTATTTTAAACAGAAATGTTGTGGCCAAATTCATTGCACAAAATATATTCCTAGAGCCTCCCAACTAGTACGTTGAAGCTTGTCAAAATCAATGAGGAGCTATTAGTGTAGCTAGTTCTATTTTCTGTACCTATAAGTCACTTTTTCTGTCAAAAAAACTGTAAAAAATTGTGACATATCAGAACTCTTTTACACATAACACAGTGTGAGACTATAAATTCATTGTGAAAAGTTTTTGTCTCCCATTGGTGAGGTTTTACCATTATAATAACATGTACTTGTATTATGCACAAAAGATAAGCATTCCCCTCCCTCATATGTTCAAATGTAATAATAACTCTCTGCTTCCTGTGTTGGAACAACAGACTATTTTTACCTGCAAGTGCTTTGATACCTTTTTTGATACCAAGATATACCCTACAAAAAGACCATATTTTGTCACTAATATGAGAAGTAGTGATAAAGTTTTAATCAAAAACTCAAGGAAAATACAGTTATATAATTAATTTTTTGTTTGTTTGTAAGTACATGTGCACTATCCTGGTACACATTAAAAACCCCATGCCACAGTGTCATAGCATGCTAATAGAGGTGCGAAAACAAATTAAAACATCCCATCGATAAAGTGGGGTATCATGCTGCAATTCATTTTGGACAGCTGTGGAAATATTGGCGCTATATCAGGCAGTAAAAATTGTATTTTTGGCACCTGTATTGATGGCACAGCTGCAATTAAAACTTTATGAATACTTGTAGAACAGCATGCAGGATTCAAAACTTGCATTTTTGAGGAGTGTGGTTCAAATCCCTGTCTGTTCATCCAGGTATAGGTTTTGTATAGTTTCCTCAAATCACTTAAGGCAAATGTTGCATTGGTCCTTTTGTAACAGACATGGCCTATTTGTTTCCCCATCCTTATCCCTCCCAAGGATGTTCTTTGTCTTCAACAAACTCATAACTAACAGGAAAATTACATCATAACCTTCTTTCCTGCTCCCAACAGCAAACTCAGTGTTTCATATTACTGTGAAAGAGCAAGTAACTTGCAGCTCTCTGCAGGTTTTTTTTTTCCTGGCCATGATCTTCTGATTCATAGTTAATCATCTTCATGATCATTTACATTAAAAACATTCCCCAGTTGTCTGTTAACCCTATAAATACTGTCACATGGAAAACCCTACCACCACTAAAAACACTATACAACACAAAAATACATAGCCATATCTGAGTTTTATTTTCTCTGTCTCTGATTCTATAACTCCTGGAGGATTCTCTGGGCCGTAATCTAACAAAATACTTGTATAGAGTAACCCCATTACTCAACAAATTATAACCTTCATGATTGTGACTCCAACTGTGTTTTATACCAGACAAGCAAATATGTCTCTTGGAGTGCCTTGACTCAAAAGAACAAACCATGTTGTCTTGTTGTACTTTAACTTTGCTGCATGCTCAAAAAACTGGAAATCCACAATAACCCAGTTCTTCAAATGTGTCAAGACAGGAATATCTCACAATTACTAAAGAGTCATCACTTTTAAATCATGCCTGTTAGCCAGTGTAAATGAATCTCTGTATCTGACATTACCTGCATCTCACAGCTATTGGCTGCAGATTCTTTTAAATTCACTAATGTTCAGTAAAGGAGATTAGCTGTTTAACTCCTACACTGAAAACATAACACTCTCTTTCTCTGTTTCAATTTTTAATCTCTTCTCTCTTCTTATCCTCTGATTAGTATACTTTCTCCAACTGTCTTACTTATTTCACTTACTTCTCTTTGTCTTCCTTTCCTTAAATTTCTTTATCTTCATTGTTTTTGTTTAGTCCTTAGACACAAATTTCATCACAAGACACTCAACAATCATGAGTGACACTACTGCCATTCTTTCAGTTTTAAAATAGCGACTGATGAAAAAAAGCACTGAAATCTTGCTTATAACTTAACTAACATTTTCCACAGTTGTATGGACAGAAAAAGTCACATGCTTGCCACCCAAAGCCCACAAACAGTTTGGGAAACTCCACCTCAATCCAAAGTCTCATGCAACACCCAACCACTTTTCTAGTTTATGGAGGCTGAAAGTAAACAAAAAAGAAACTCAAAAACCTATTTAAACACTTGGCAAAATAAGACCTCCCCCTTTCCTCCTTCCACATACACATCAGTGCTGATGGGATTTGACTGACATGCCAGTATATGTAAACAGAAATTTATCCTTTCAGCACTTCCATTCAATATACCTCTACAGCACTGCATGCTCAGAAATAAACATATATTTGCATATTCTTCTACAACTGACTGTAAACATTTAGTATCAAACAAGTGTTTTTAATAGAGGGAAGTGTTTTGTTTTTCACAGAAAGATATGATAAGTGGTCATCAACTGTTTCATGTAGGTTTCCAGGGATTTCACAAGAGCAAGGAAAACTTCTCAGATAATGGCAAATCTCTGCTGTAGTAGATACTTTGAAGTGCAATTTCAAACTGGGATAACTGCTAGTGGGATCAATTATTCAAAGTGTTCAACCTAACCTATTCACCACTGGTCTCTGTATTTTATATTTACCTTCACTATCAGCGACTCAATAGGATGAAGTATTACTTTGAAGTCACAAGTACAGTTATTAAACAGAATATGCCTTGCTATCTTTATCTCTTGCACTACACTCACACATAAATTACATCAAAGGTATTAATTCTTCCTGTGCTTGTGCTTCTTTCTATGATTTGATCTATTTCTCAAAATGTACCATCTCCAGTGACAGATAGTGCTACCAAAGCAGACATCTTGATCATTGGAACAGTGTGTATGGTTCTGCATATGTGTGAATGTAATCATGCATGCCCACATGTTGAGAAAGAGACATGTACCCTATGTCCATAACTCTTCTTGCATATGAAACAAACACAAGCATGTAATGACTAGGTGCAAGGCACACAGGTTTACTCAATGAAATAGATTGCTTCATCAACTCTTTCCATGTTCAATGTTTGCATTTTAGTGTTGGATACATATAACTGATTCATTTTATAAGTAGATGGAGTTTGTGTACTCTTATACTGCTGGTGAACACAGTGGGAAATTATTCCAAATTAAGTGAACAACAGGATGACATACTGTGATTTCTCCAGTTGTTGAATTGATAGCAAAGGCAGACTGGAAGTCAAAATCTGCAGTCTGTCCAGGCTGAAGTGAAACTCCAGTGTGGTCAATAGCGCGGACTGGCTTAAGAATAGAATACTGAAGCACAGCATTAGAATCTGGATCATGGGCAGAGATGCGTGTCACTGTTGAACCTAAAGCAGAAAGAATACAAATTTTAACAATAGATATCAAAATAAAATGATGTCAAATAATGTAAATAGCAATAAAGCTACAACTGAGTTATAACCATAGTTTCAGAATCTTCAGCTGAAATTAAATGTATATAAAAAACCATAGGACATTAAGAAATGTATGTTTCTTCCTAATTGACATCTAATATGCCAAAGGGAAAGCAGAATTATGCTTTTAGGCTACCAATTCAAAGTATTATGTTCACCACCAGTTTACACAGGCAAATTGCTTCTAGAGGGAGTCTGGGCTGACACAATTTCAAACATTTTGTGATTCAAAGTAATAAGTTATATCATGTAATACAACATCAAAATTAAATCTGCAGTTCAAATTCTGTTAATTTAATTCGTTTTCTGCAACTTCTATTCATATACTTACTTCCCATTTCAGCAAATTTACATATTGGTCATTGGATAGCAATGTCTGACACCTTGCTCCCATTATTTTAACCTTCAGTATCAATGAGCTAACTGATTAGTTTTACAGTTAAGTCAGTTTGTAAGTAATCTTGTGCTGTCTCTTAATGCAGTATATCAGAGGAGGAATCACCTTGGCAGTGCAAGTTAACCACATGCAGTATCAGGTCTGTTCAAAAAATTCTGAAACATTTATAATTTTGCAACAGCAGTGTGTCAGAGCAAAATGCAGTTGGTATCCATGAAAATGCCTGTGTTTAATGTGTAACCAGCAAAAGTTTCATTGTTGTATGTCTGTTAGTTATTGTTCAGTGATGTATTGAGCAAAACATTGTGTCACACAGTTTTTCGGATTTCGAGATGGCAGAGTTGGAGGAGCAGCACGTCTGGAGTAAATTTTGTGTGCAACTCTCTGGAAAACCTTTATGGAGACACAGCAAATGATGCAGGAAGCCTATGGTGATGAGTGCTTAAGCCGTACTTTGTGTTAAAATGATTCACACAGTTTAAAAATGTCTGGACGAAAGTTAAAGATGACCCTCATTCAGGACGCCCTTCGATGTTTTCCAATGACACTCATGTCAGCAATGTCAACAAAACTGTGTGTGCCAACCAAAGAAAGACTGTCCAAGAGATTGAATAAGAATGTAACATTTTAGTTGGATCATGTCATGAAATCCTGACAAAGCACCTTGGAATGCATGGTGTTGCCACCAAGTTCATCCTATGGCTCACGAGTCAAGATCAGAAAGATCTTCACCTCACAATCTGTGAAGAGCATTTAGATTGTGCAAATGAGAACAAGATGTCCCTCAAAAGAATCATAACTGGTGATGTTGAGACCAAGGTTAACTCTTCTCAATGGATTGGGAAAGATTCTCCAGACCAAAAAGAGCTCATCAAGTCAGGTCAAATGTTAAAGCAATGCTGATAGTTTTCTTTCAATTTGATGGTTAAGTTTATCATGAATTCGTGCCACAGCAACAAACTGTTAATCGACAGTCCTATCAGAACATTTCACACAATGGCTTTGCCACAGTGGTAACACCAATTCCCATCAGACCACCACAGTTTAGCACTGTCGGGCTGGTCTAGCACTTGAATGGGTGACCATCCGGTCTGCTGAGTGCTTTTGGTAAGCGGGGTGCACTCAGCCCTTGTGAGACAAACTGAGGAGCTACTTGATTGAGAAGTAGCGGTTCTGGTCTCGTAAACTGAGACATGGCCAGGAGAGCAGCGTGCTGAACACATGCCCCTCCATATCCGCATCCAGTGACACCTGTGGGCTGAGGATGACACGGCAGTCAGTCGGTACTGTTGGGCCTTCCAAGGCCTGTTTGGATGGAGTTTAGTAGAGTAGTTCTTGGCTCTTGCATCATGATAATGCACTCATACATTCATTCCTGTTGGTGTGTGACTACTGCACAAAAAGCAAAATCACTGGGCTGGCTCATCCGCCATACTCTCCAGACCTGGCTGCTGTGGATTTTTTATATTTCCAAAGTTGAAAACCCTGTTGAAAGGATGAAGATCTGCAATGGCAGACGAGATAAAAGAAAATTCACAGATGGCACTTCACACAATCCAGTAAGAGGCATATCAAGACTGCTTCTGGAAGAGGACATGGCATTGGTAATGGTGTATCAATTGTGGAGGAGAGTATTTCGAAGGAGAACATGCACAATAAGAAGCAAGCAGAGAAAAATTTTGTGGATTAAGTTCTGAAATTTGTTGAACAGACCTCATATATGTTGACTTATTATATTCACTGTAACAAGAAAGGGGTGATTATCATGTGTCAGTAGGTTCATAGACCCTTTCTTCTGTTTTATTAAATATTGGGCAGAAGATTGCAAGTGATAATGGCAATGGTCCCAAAAAATGTGGGAGTGAATATTTCACAACAATGTACTGATAAGCACCTGTGCAATCATTCAATGCCAAATCATTTATGTGATGATTTCTTGTGTGTGTCTAACATTTCATTATATGCTCATGACATGATACACCACATGAATGTTTTCACTCACAGTCCTTCCTGTCATGATTTAATAATGTGCTCTGAATACATACATCAGTTTTTGATATAACAGATGACCTACAACCCTCCACAATGTCACACAGTCTGCTGTGGACATTAATAAGGTTGAGTAACTAGCAGAAGATTAGTGTGGAAGATCTTATGTGATTACAGTCACCTTTAACCAGTCACACAGTACATGTGATACATGAGTTAACTGATCTGCATAGTTATCAACAACAATGACCTCCAAAGGCATTACAAGGTATTGCTCACAGTGCAAGAGGAAAGATGAAAATGCCCTACACAATTTATATTCGGAGAAGATTTCTGCCAAAAAATCTGGAGGAATTCTTAATGTAATTGCTGAGAACTACACAGCGGATCTACTTGTCATGGAGTGTAATGCTGATAAGTTCTGGGTTTAATATAAATAAATATGTCACTGTAGCTTTCAGAATGGTGGTCATAATCATGGACAGGGTCTCTAGGTCATAAAGTAAATGTGCAAGAAGAAGGGAGCAATTTTATTTACTACTTTTTACATTCAATATGATAAAATAGAAATGTTTTAAAAAGTTATCGACTCATTGTCAATTTTTTAAACTGATAATGTTATACACAATGACTAAAAATGGCAACTGAGAATAAATAAATAAAGAAGAAGAGAAAAGTTTGCACCATCAACAACACTGAGCAACATGTTTTCCTTTAAAAAGCTGTATCTGCATTCACTCACCAACTGGTGCCCTTTCTGAAATATACTGGATGTAAGATGAATCAGAATCCAGAAACGCAGGAGGCTTATTGTTAACATCGGTTACATTAATGGCAACAGTAGCTGTAGCCGTCTCACGCACTGGACTTCCAGAGTCCACAGCATGAACAACCACATCAAAATGGTCTATTCCTGAATCCAGATCTAGATGAGCTTCTGGGGATACGGTAATCTCTCCAGTTCTGTTGGAAACAGATGAGAAAGAAGCTTAGTTAGACAAATCAGTAATAAAAATAGAACTTAAAATACAAAACTTGAAGAAAGTCACTACCTATATACATATATAACTGAGCACCATCATCAAAATGAAAAACACACAGCTGGTTTAAAGGCTATTAGTGAGGCAGCTGTTAGACTGAGAAGAATGCATTGATAAGCAAGAGTCTAACAAAGTCACTGAACTTGGTGGCAGGCTTATTTGATAATGGAGGCACCTAACAGTTATATATAGGATGTTTTCACAGAATAATTTGAGTAGGAATGTGTCCCATGAGAAAAATGCATCTGTTAAGATGTGTACGAGATGGCAACCGGTAATACAGCAATCCTAAGCAAAGTCTGCTGCTTGTTAATCATTTGGGCCTGAAGCACTGGTTGTTGTGGGAATCAGCAAGTTCTAAAATTTAAATATTTATTCAGTTAACTATCATCTACATTCCGAACCAGATACTTTTGGCTGAAATAAGTAACAGCATAACACACTTAAGTACAGAAATAATATTTCATTTTAGACTTAATTGGAACAAGAACAGATTTTCTTAGGTTTATTTTTCAAGTCAATAAATGTGGAATTTGTATTTCTAAAACTAAAAACTCAATGTTTCTTTGAACTGGTTGCAGTGCATGTGTGCACATATGTGTGTGTGTGTGTGTGTGTGTGTGTGTGTGTGTGTGTGTGTGTGTGTGTGCGTGTGCATGAGAGAGTGTCAGAAAGCAGTGGGACGGGTGGGGGTGGTGGTGGTAGGGTGGGGGGGGGGGGGGGTGCTGGTAAATAGTGATATGAAGAAGAGCTATTTAGACTTCACTATTACAGGAACTACCTATTCCATAACAGAATAGCTTTTCTACATACAGATTTCTCAGTCATCTCGTTAACTACGTCAGTGACAAACGTCATATTTTATGTAACACAATGAAAAAAAAAAAAGAGCAATGAGCATTTCTGCACTAATTATTCTGAGAACTGTGTGCAGATACTTCCATACTGTATTAAAGGCTAACCAACTGACAAGATGCGAAGAGCAGATGCAACATACAAAGCATATGTATCATAGATGAAGACAACATCCATACTCAATATCTTTTACTAAGCTCACAAATATTACTTCTGACATGAAAATTTAAACATACATAAGAGTCTGTTAAAGAAATAATGGTATTATATTGCTTTGAGTTTGTCCTTGAGAGGTACTGGAATGATACCATCAGAATGATGAAAGACATGTGTCAAGGTAGCAGTCCTGTGGCAGCACACAGTTTTCATTTGCTACTGATGTTCAATGTGGCATATAATGAGTTAAAAAGAAAAGAAATTCATCAGAGTTTGCTAAATACTGAAGAAACTAAGAGCCTGTGATCTGAGAAGAATATGAAAGGTTGGTACAGAGTTAGCGATGTATTTTGCCAACTACGGCAAGGAATGTTTGTGGTATAAAGGCATACAGTAATTCAGATAAAAAATACTAATGATACAATGGAAAATCCAGGATGGAATGAAACATTATGAAAAGGAAAGTTGCTACTCACCATATAGCAGAGATGCTGAGTCGAAGATGGGCACAACAACAACATTGTCACAAATAAGCTTTGTGTCAACAAGGCCTTTGTCAAAAATAGACAACACACACATGCACACACACACACACACACACACACACACACACACACACTTGCACAAATGCAACTCACACAGACATGACTGTACTCTCTGGCAGCTGAAGCCAGACTGTGAGCAGCAGTAGTGCATGACCGGAGTGGAAACTGGGTGGGGGTAAGGAAGAGGCTGGGATGGGGAGGGGGAGGGATAGTAAGGTAGGGGTGGGGGAGGGGACAATGAAGTGCTGCTGGGGAATACGCAGGGTTGAGGTGGCGAGAGGGTAAGGCAGCTAGGTGCAGTCTGGAGGATAGGCGGAGGGCAAGGGAGAAGAGTAAATGGGCGGTAGAGGAAAAGGAGAGAAGTAAAAAGGCTGAGTGCATCAGTGGAATCAGGGCTGTATAGTGCTTGAATGGGAACAGGGAAGGGGCTGGATGGGTGAGGACAATGACTAATGAAGGTTGAGGCCAGGAGAGTTACAGGAATGCAGGATGTATTGCAGGGAGTGTTCCTGCCTGCAAAATTCAGAAGAGCTAGTGTTGGTGGGAAGGATCCATATGGCACAAGCTGTGGAGCAGTGATTGAAATGAATGATGTCATGTTGGGCAGCATGCTCAGTAAGAATGTGGTCCACTTGTTTCTTGGCCATTCATGTGGACAGACAACTTGTATCTTGGCCACAAAGAATGCAGCACAGTGGTTCCAGCTTAACTTGTAGATCACATGACTGGTTTCACCAGTAGCCCTGGCTTTGATGGGATAGATGCTGTCTGTGACTGGACTGGAGTAGGTTGTGGTGGCAGGATGTAGGGGACAGGTCTTGCATCTATTACAGGGATATGAGCCCTGAGGTAAGGTGTTGGGAGCAGGGGTGTAGGGAGGGATGAGTATATTGTGTACGTTCAGTGGACAGTGGAATAGCACAGTGGGAAGTGAGGAAAGGGCAGTGGACAGGACCTTTCTCATCTCAGGGCACAATGACAGGTAGTTCAAACACTGGCAAAGAATGTAATTCAGTTGCTCCAGTCCTGGGTGGCACTGAGTTACGGGGGAATGCTCCTCTGTTGCCAGACGTTGAGACTTTGGGAGAAGGTGGGAGACTGGAGAGATAAGGCATGGGGATATTTGTTTTTGTACAAGGCAGGGAGGATAATTATGGTCTGTGAAGGTTTCAGTGAGACCCTTGGTATAATTTAAGAGGGACTGCTATCGCTGCTGATGTGATGCCCACGGGTGGCTAGGCTGGCCTTCTACATATGGAACAGGTGGCAGCTGTCGAAGTGGAGGTATTGCTGGTGGGTAGTAGGTCTGATATGAACAAAAGTACTGATATAGCCACCTTTGAGGTTGAGGTCAACATCTACGAAGGTGGCTTGTTGGGTTGAGCAGGATCAGGTGAAGCAAATGGGGGAGAAGCTGTTGAGGTTCTGCAGGCATGTGGGTAGGGTGTCCTCACCCTTGATCCAGATCATAAAGATGGCATTAATGGATCTGAGCCAGGGGAGGGGTTTAGGATTCTAGATGTTTAGGAAGGATTCCTCTAGATGGCCCATGAATACGTTAGCATAGGATGGTGCCATGTGGGTGCCCACATCCATACCCCGGATTTGTTTGTAGGTAATGCCTTCAAAGGAGAAGTAATTGTGGGTGAGGATATAGTTGATCATGGCGATTAGGAAGGAGGATGTTGGTTTGGAATCTGTCAGGTGTTGGGAAAGATAGTATTCAATAGTGGTAAGGCCGTGGGCATTAGGGATGTTAGTGGAAATGGAGGAGGCAGCAATAGTGACAGGCAGGGCACCACACTCTAAAGGGACAGGAACTGTGTAGATTCGGTGGAGGAAGAGGTTGGTATCTTTTATATAGGAGGTAGGTTCCGGGCAATAGGTTCAAGGTGTTGGTCTGTGACAGCAGAGATTCTCTAAATGGAGGCACAGTAACCAGCCACAATGGGGCATCGTGGGTGGTTGGGTTTATGGACTTTAGGAAGCATGTAGAAGGCTGGAGTGCAGAGAGGGGTATGGATGAGCAGAAAGATGGACTCTCGGGAGAAGTTCTGGGATGGGCCTAAGGATTTGAGGAGTGACTGGAGATCCTGCTGGATTTCTGGAATGGGGTCACTGTTGCAAGGTTTGTAGGTGGAGGTATCTGGCAGCTGGCAGAGTCCTTCTGCCAGGTAATCCCTGTCGTTCAAAAGAACAGTGGTGGAGCCTTTGTCTGCAGGTAGGATTATAAGGTCAGGATCAGTTTTTAGATCGTGGATTGTGGTTATTTTTGTGGATGAAAGGTTAGTTTGCATGTTGAGTAATTTGGGAAGTCAGGGTAAGGCAAGGTTTGATGTTAAAAGATTCTGGAAAGTTAACAGGGGGTGATTTAGGGTCAGTGGGGTTGGATCACAGTTGGATGGAGGAGTGAACTGAGTCAGGCAGGATTCAACATTGGTCTTTGATTGAGTCTGATTGGTAGGGTTTGTGGCGAAAAAGGGACCAGGAGAAGGAGTGAAGGTCTTTAACAAGTCCTGCATGATTGAATTTGGGAGTGGAGCGAAGCTGAGGCCTTTGGAAAGGATTGATATTTCTGTGGGCCTAAGGCTTCTGAAGGAAAGGTTCATGACAGTGTGCCATATTGTTCCTTCCCATCAACACCAGCTATTTGAAATTGCACAGGTGGGAACTTTCCCTGCAATTTATCCTACATTCCCATAACCCTCCTGGCCTCAACTTCCGTTAGTCATTGTCTTCACCCATCTGGCCCCTTCCCTATTCTCATGCCAGCACCACACAGCTCTCATTCTAAACATGCACCCAGTCTTTTTACTTCTCTCCTTTTCTGCTGCCACCCCCCTCCCCCCCTACTTCTCCTCTGCCCTCCGTCTGACATCCCGACTGCACCTAGCTGCCCTAGCCTCTCTCCACCTCATCCCTGTGCACCCCCCTGCAGCACTTCACTGTCCCCCACCCCAACCCTAATACCCTCCCCCTCACCACTCCAGGCTCCTCCTTTCCACCATCCAGTTGCCACTCCATCATGCACTGCTACTGCTGCTCACAGTATGGCTTCAGTTGCCAGACTGCAGCCGTGTGTTTGTGACTTTTGTGTGTGTGTGTGTGTGTGTGTGTGTGTGTGTGTGTGTGTGTGTGTGTGTCAGCCACCTATTTTTGACAAAGGTCTTGTTGGCTGAAAGCTTATTCGTGACAGTTCTTTTTGTTGTGCTTATCTGTGACTCAGCCTCTCTGCTATATGGTGAGTAGCAACTTTCCTTTTCATAACACAGATAAAAAATACTGCTGCATGAATGACACAACAATACATTCCATAAAAAAGAAGCTAAACACCATTAAAATAATATAAAATTATCTTCAAGCAATCTTAAAAATAATGAGGCATATGGGAGAAGACAGCCTGGGAAGTGCTGACGTAAAGCTCTTTGGATGCAGAGTATATATGAGTATAACAAATAATAAGTAAAAATGTTAGTATAAGGAACAAGAAAGAGGCAATGGATTCCACATATATGCTTTTCTAATTTTAAATTAACAAAGCAATTATTTAATAAACACAGTAGATTATATGAATTACATATCTAACTAATTGTTATCCTTGACTGATACTTACTTGTTATCAATAACAAAGTTGTCTCTAGCACCAGCAGCAATAAAATATCTCAATAAGCTGTCCTGCCCATCAGGATCAGTTGCAGTTACTTTAGAAACCAGAGTGCCTGGTGTAGCATTTTCCTTAACAACTGCTGCATAGCTGGCGGGTGCATTTTCACCAATATTGTGGTGGCCAATGAAAACTGGTCGCTGATTCCCAGGCACTCCCACTCTCACTGCTACGTGAACATCACTATGCTTTGGGGGATCTCCTGTTGAGGGATTGATAACAGTTGTATTGATATAATTTCAGTTCACAAATAGAAGTGATAAATAGAAGTTTTTTAGACATGCATGCCCTAGAAAGAAGTAGAAGGAACTTTACGATTCCTCTGTATCAATGCTATATATCAGGCTGTTCCAACACTGCCGTATGGTACATGAGCACCTGTACCCCCTGCTTAGCATGCTCACAGGCAGGCGCTGGTAGCGCAAGCTACCAAACAGATGATCCAATTGCCTGTTCTGCTTGTGTGTAACCTTCTTGCCCAACCCTGGTTGCCTGCATTTGGCCACTGGAGTACGATCATGATTGCCCAGCTGTAAGACTGCCAAGTCGGCTGTTTGCTCACTGCTGCTCACACATGCCCATACCCCTCCCCCTCCTCCCCCACTGTCCCCCAGCTGCTCCCGTGTGGGCATGTGGCCTGGAACAGCCTATTACACATTAACAGTAATGTTCTACCACCTTCCTCGATACTTCCCATATACAAGACCATCATAAATACTAAGAAATTTTCTTATGACACTTTTCTTAATTTTAAGCATACTGCAATAATCAGTGACAACATGCTTGTTATTAAGTTCAAAATTAATTATATACGTTCTTAAACATGAATCAGTAGCTAAAATGTAATCTCTATCTTATCTGTAAATATCTTCATACAGCATTGACCTCAGCCCAGAATTAGAAAAAGGATGAGTTCAGCACATGGAATGAAAATTCATTAACAACAAAAATTCAGATCACTGAAAACATATTCTAACTATTTACAATACTTATTTATAAAGAACATTTTTCATTTCGGTATCCAGGGTGTATAAGTACAAAGTTATTCAGTTTCCTACTTGAGAGCAAACTACGTACAGTTGACCATGAGAGAAGCAGGTTGATGCAGCAATATTCAAAAGTTCATCTTTGCACTTTAATTGTAAAACTGTAGGCAGATTTGACAGGATATTGCAGTCTTTTAAATTGGAATGGCAGTTCAGTAGAGATCAGTGGTATTCTGGGAATAAATACCGTGTGCCCTTGGTACTTTCCAGTGAAAAGTTTGGCTTTGATGATGTTATTCGATAGCTGTTTGATGATAAGCTTTGTTCCATTATATAGTTTTAGTGAGTTGAGATTTTTTGAGTAGTATAGTCCGAGATACAATTTTAAGTCAAAGGCAGTGTAATGGCATTGCTTGTACTTGCCAAGAGATGTGGTTTTTCATTTGAATGTGCACTGATCTCTTCTGCTGGTGTTGACTTGGGGATAGCTGGAAGTGTTTGTTGAAAATCTCCTGATGGTATGAGTAGAGTTCCTCCCATCACTACAGAGTTTCCTCACAAACCTTATAATGATCCATCCATAGCTTCAAGTGATTTCTTTTATGTACCATTGTGCATTCGTCCAAGGAGATATCCGTAAGTGCAGCTGCAATGCTGGATGATGCTACTGCAGGTGTGATCTATTGTTTAGTATGTATTTCCACCAGCAATTGATTTATTAGAAGCATTTTCCATTGCCACCTAGTGTGTTTAATTGATCCGTTCCATGATAAAGTTGTAAATTTGCTTTTGATTGTCACTGAGGAGTGGTTTGTTGTGAGCAATGTATTAGAAGTAGTTAGTTGATGTTGATCTTTTTTCCTTTGTAATTTTGAAGTTAAGTACACTGATAGCATCTTTTTGTGGTGCTTACATCCCAAGTTGTACTAAGGCATGATTGTTTGTTCCTAAACATTTACCTTCTAGGCAAATGAGCATTTCATTGAAGATGTCATCACTGAATTTGATGGTCAGTTCAGGATGAGCTTCTCAGATTTAGAACAGTACGTTAACATTCATACTCTCTTTGAAGGAGTCCCACAACTGCTTCGGCTTCAATGGGTTACATTTTGTTACAATTATGGGGAATAAGTCTCACAAATGTACAGCTGAGGCTGTGAGTGAGGCTTATTGTAGTGTTAATTCCCAGTGGCTGTCATTTTCCAGTAGTTCTAAACAATGGCATGCTTCTCTGAACATCTTGCACAGGTAATTGCCAACAGCCTTGAGATCTGTGAAACTTCTTGGTCCCTGTACTTTGAGTAGCAACATCTGGAGACAGAAACATTCAGAATTGTTAGGATGTACGGTGTATATGCAGCCTAGTGCACCAATTTTCATGCTTCCTAGATGATCTTCTACTGGAATTCCTGCTTTTGTTGTTAAACGATTTTTCTTGTTATGTTTGACATGTAACAGGCAGGGATGTTGACATATAGTAATGTTTTTGCAAATCAATCCATTTGGCACAGCTGGTAAAAAGCTGTATGTTGTGTTCTGAGGTGGTTTGCTTGCAATTTTTTCTGGTGATCATGAAGTGAACTCTCTGCCCATTCTCCAAATGTACTGCTAGATGTTCCACAGATAGTTTGCATTTTTGTATGGGAAAACTGAAAATCCAGCACACTGCTTCATTAATCTTTATGTTCCTTTCCAATTGGTACATGAGGATCTCGTTGTTTCTGTTTTCTTGTTCACTGTCTTTGGCAATTTGAAGTACAGCCATGTCACTGCTTTTGTTCACATGCTTATGGCCATTGTAAAAAAACTGGTTATAGAGAGATAAATGTATTACCCAATCTTGGATCATATGAAGTGAATGATACAGCAGAGAAGTCAAAAACCAAAAATCTACTACTACTAAGCTATGTGAAAATGTTTAAATGTCAATGTTTATAAATACTTAATATAATTATTATATTTAAAAAGAAAGATGATGAGACTTACCAAACAAAAGCGCTGGCAGGTCGATAGACACACAAACAAACACAAACATACACACAAAAATCTAGCTTTCGCAACCAACGGTTGCCTCGTCAGGAAAGAGGGAAGGAGAAGGAAAGACAAAAGGATATGGGTTTTAAGGGAGAGGGTAAGGAGTCATTCCAATCCCGGGAGCGGAAAGACTTACCTTAGGGGGAAAAAAGGACAGGTATACACTCGCACACACACACATATCCATCCGCATATACACAGACACAAGCAGACATTTGTAAAGGCAAAGAGTTTGGGCAGAGATGTCAGTCGGGACGGAAGTACAGAGGCAAAGATGATGTTGAAAGACAGGTGAGGTATGAGCGGCGGCAGATTGAAATTAGAAATTAGCGGAGATTGAGGCCTGGCGGATAGCGAGAAGAGAGGATATGCTGAAGGGCAAGTTCCCATCTCCGGAGTTCAGACAGGTTGGTGTTAGTGGGAAGTATCCAGATAACCCGGACGGTGTAACACTGTGCCAAGATGTGCTGGCCGTGCACCAAGGCATGTTTAGCCACAGGGTGATCCTCATTACCAACAAACACTGTCTGCCTGTGTCCATTCATGCGAATGGACAGTTTGTTGCTGGTCATTCCCACATAGAACGCTTCACAGTGTAGGCAGGTCAGTTGGTAAATCACGTGGGTGCTTTCACACGTGGCTCTGCCTTTGATCGTGTACACCTTCCGGGTTACAGGACTGGAATAGGTGGTGGTGGGAGGGTGCATGGGACAGGTTTTACACCGGGGGCGGTTACAGGGGTAGGAGCCAGAGGGTAGGGAAGGTGGTTTGGGGATTTCATGGGGATGAACTAAGAGGTTACGAAGGTTAGGTGGACGGCGGAAAGACACTCTTGGTGGAGTGGGGAGGATTTCATGAAGGATGGATCTCATTTCAGGGCAGGATTTGAGGAAGTCGTATCCCTGCTGGAGAGTCACATTCAGAATCTGATCCAGCCCCGGAAAGTATCCTGTCACAAGTGGGGCACTTTTGGGGTTCTTCTGTGGAAGGTTCCGGGTTTGAGGAGATGAGGAAGTGGCTCTGGTTATTTGCTTCTGTACCAGGTCGGGAGGGTAGTTACGGGATGCAAAAGCTGTTTTCAGGTTGTTGGTGTAATGATTCAAGGATTCCGGACTGGAGCAGATTCGTTTGCCACGAAGACCTAGGCTGTAGGGAAGGGACCGTTTGATGTGGAATGGGTGGCAGCTGTCATAATGGAGGTACTGTTGCTTGTTGGTGGGTTTGATGTGGACGGACGTGTGAAGCTGGCCATTGGACAGGTGGAGGTCAACGTCAAGGAAAGTGGCATGGGATTTAGAGTAGGACCAGGTGAATCTGATGGAACCAAAGGAGTTGAGGTTGGAGAGGAAATTCTGGAGTTCTTCTTCACTGTGAGTGTGTGTATGTTTGTGTTTGTTTGTGTGTCTATCGACCTGCCAGCGCTTTTGTTTGGTAAGTCTCATCATCTTTCTTTTTAAATATATTTTTCCCACGTGGAATGTTTCCCTCTATTATATTAATATAATTATTATGATGATTATAGTCTTCTCAAAAAAGATAGACAGTTAATTGTATTTTATTTATAAAATATGTGTGCCAAAGATTATTTTGCATATTATAGTAATTTCTTTGCTACATGTTGTTAGAGAAAAATATTTGTTTTCTGTTTCTTTGTGTGTCCCCCCTCCATCTTTTTTTGAGCAGTTGTTTGTATGAGTTGGAAATGTGAGGATGGAGAATGAGTTATTTGTGTTTTACTGATTTGTATTGTGAAGTAAATGACTGAAAATATGTGTGTAATTCTGCAGAAGGTCCACCAGATTTCACGTTGCTATTGACATAGTAACCTAATCATCCTCTAGACAATTATAGAAAGATGAACCACGGAAGGAAGAGAACAACAAGGCATCAACATACAACATCAAAGAGCAACAAAAAAGATGATATTTTTATTATTAACATAACTGGTTATCAAAATTCGACTCTCCCTGTCACTAGCTGCAGAGTGTTACTATCTCAGAGTGGCAGGTGCTGTGAAAATGTGACCAGCTGCCCAAATTACTAACTTACTCCAAACAACACTAAGTTCAACACTGGGCAACAAGAGGGTGGGGATGGTCGGAATATGGTTGCATTGTCCAGGATTTTCTGAAACTGAAATGTGAATTCAACAGAATCCTGGTGTTTCTCTACCAAATTTTCTCGCATTTCAAAATAATGGGCAGATGTTATGCATTTTTCTAATTATGATGTGTTTGTGTTTGTTATATTATTTCGTTGGGTCATAGTTTAAAGCTTCATTTGTTAAGTTTTACTGTTTACTTGTTCTTGTCTGCACTTCTCGTAGGGTGGTATTTTTATGGCTTGCTGGAGTTTGCAGTCCTATTCTAAGACTGTATCACAAAAAATTCTGGAAAGTTGTGGAATTATCTGGAATGTTCTGAAAATTTACGTCAATGTTCTGGAATATTCTGGATATATCTAGAGGGCAAAACTTCCAAGCCCTTATATCTTCAAAAGCACACCTTCAGGTAAAAACAGAAATCTTATTCATGGATGGGGGTTGGAGGACTACCACACCATATTACTCCCTTGATCCTATGGGGCTCATTTCTGATTTTTAGTGACAGCACATTGTACAATTACTTTTATAACATATACTGATTAAACTACATAATTAAATGTTTCAATACTCAAATTCACTTGGGAAAACTATATAGTAATGCTACAGAATTTCTGGCCATTATTAGTACTGCCATAGACATATAAAAGTACATAAAACTATTCTTGTTTTCAAAACAATTTGTTCTATCCTTGGGAAAGGGCGAAGAAAATATTGGTGAAGTCTAAAAACAAAGGACAAATCCTTCAGACCCCAGGATGAAGTGCCAAAAGAAGAATTTCCCAAGAAAATTAGACTTAGAATTTTAAGATATTCAGCAAGGAACCTAAAAATAGCCCACTTTCATATTTAGATATGCTACATGTGTCACAAAACTCAAATTATATCAAATACAGAAACTATAAAATAGTCTTTTCTTGCATATTTTTGTGTAAACAAAACAGAAAAACAAGGATGATACCTATTAAACTTTTCCCATAAATCATCTGCACTTATTATTTCTTTTCCTTTAAAGGCAAGTTAAGAGATGTGCAAGTATTCTTATTGTGTTTGTCTGCTACAGTTTATCATTTAAATATGGGAAGGACAGTTTCAGCAGAATTTAATTAATTTAGTAATAAGGAAGACAACTCAAGGATTAAGAGAAGCACTTAATCCTGACAGGCACATTAAAAAGATAGAAAAGTTTGCTAGGTTTTGGATGAATCATTTAATAGGCTAGAGTACACATACATTTGCATGTGTTGATGATGTGGAGGAGTGCAGGGCAGAGAAGGGGGAACTGTTGGGTAGAGGGCACACTGCAGCTGGATAACACCCACACCTTATACCTAACAGTTTCCTCTTCCTCTGTCCTGCACTCTCCTCAATCCATTCCTCTATTTCATCACCATTGTGCATTACACAAACTGAGCAGCTCCAGGGCCCATGTGTCACATTCCTATCCCTTGCACCTGCCGCCCCTCCTCCCTCTCAGTTACCTATCCTGCACCCCTAAGCCATCAGCCACTGTTCCTGAACCCTCTCTCTCTTCCACTCCCACTTCTGCCTCTACTCACCTCACAACATATAACCTCTCAACCCAATCTGTCGATCTGCAGTCTCAACATTGTGTATTCAGCCAGCACAATGTAGTTCTGTGTGTGTGTGTGTGTGTGTGTGTGTGTGTGTGTGTGTGTGTTCATTCTCTAACAGCTCATGAAAGGATTCATCAAAAAGCTAGGAAAGTTATCATTTTTTCTTGTGTTCCCATTGATGAGTCAGCACTTCTACTATTCAATCTATTCAATGAGTTGTCTCCTTTATTCCTAAATTGTTTACTATTTACCATTTCACTGTCATCAAACAGAGCTTTAGATTAGTTATATAAGGCTGTAAAAATAAATTTGCTACAAATCTGGTAATAGAACCGTCACTACTTTCGTGAACTGCCTTGTGTAGCATGCCAAAACAAAGTCAACATGCAAGACCAGTCACAAGATTAGTCCTTCAAAATACAAGGCCATTACATCTCAACCAGTGGGTCTTGAGCTGAATGCACACACCTAACACATACAGCTTCAAACAGATCAAAGCTCAATTACTTTTGATGTAATAATTTTTAGCTTTTTATCAATTCATCTGTGGACAATATGCATTACATGAATGTTGTCATACCACTTTTCATAGTAATACATCACAGGGACATTTCATCCTCCCATTTAAGCATCTAATAAAATTTACAGCTGCCTTGCATAAGACATTTTTACCACAATTCATTTCAAAAGAAAAAAAAATTCACTTACGAAAACTATAAAATTACATTCAAAGGCAGAGGTAATTACTGCTTATAGATACATTCTAAAATGGAGAAATTAATTCTAACTTTCAGAACTACTGGCTCCTTCAACAGGGAGGAAAGAGGGATAGGTTCAGGAAAGGAGTCCATTTGCTGTGAACGGGAGGAGACATAAGATGAAAAGGATGGGGTGCGGAGGGAGGAGGGAGAGGGAGGGGGGGGGGGGGCGAAGTGTAAAGTATATGGTCAGACAAAGTTGGAGGTCAAAGACAGTATGTTGGTCAGCACTGTGCCAGCTTTAATCCATAGGCTGAAGATGTAATGTCTGGTAGTCATAGTACCAGACAGAAGCCATCAATTGATTCTAAAAAATTCCACTCATATTTATGATGTCACTGTCCATCAGCAACATGGATGTGGGCTCAACTGGATACCAGAGCTTCAGTACCCCTAAATATTGCTGGTGGAACATAATGCCACATCAGCTCACCGGCTCCAGAACCAATTAAATGTCATCCGGAAACATGCAGTAATTAGCCTATTGCTTTATGCTTTGAAAGGCCATGTATCAATCAATATTACCAACAAATATGTTTGTACATCTATAAGATTTTTTGTAGTGTTGCCACCATTAACAAACAAAATTTTTGGTCTGGGTGCCTTTGCTGATTTTGAATTCCAAATACGAGATTCAGTTAACATGCCAATATGTACTGATATATAACATATAATCTGTACATGTCATAAATATTATAAAAAGGAATGTTGTTACTCACCATATAGTGGAGACACTGAGTCACAGATAGGCACACCAAAAAGACTGTCACAATATAAGCTTTCACCCATCAAGGCCTTTGTCAAAAATAGACCACAGACAGACACACACACATACACATACACACACACACACACACACACACACACACACACAAGTGGCCAGTGTGGCTTCAGCTACGAGAGCGAGATATGTTTGGTGGTGGTGGTGGTTAGTGCTTAATGTCCCGTCGACAACGAGGTCATTAGAGACGGAGCGCAAGCTCGGGTTAGGGAAGGATTGGGAAGGAAATCGGCCGTGCCCTTTCAAAGGAACCATCCTGGCATTTGCCTGAAACGATTTAGGGAAATCACGGAAAACCTAAATCAGGATGGCTGGAGACGGGATTGAACCGTCGTCCTCCTGAATGCGAGTCCAGTGTGTAACCACTGCACCACCTCGCTCGGTGGAGATATGTTTGCATGTGTGGGTGTATGTGTATGTGTATGTTGTCTATTTTCAACAAAGGCCTTGATGGCTGAGAGCTTATATTGCGACAGTCTTTTTGTTGTGCCTTTCTGCAACTCAGCATCTCAGCTATATGGTGAGTAGCAACTTGCCTTTTCATAATATTGAATATTGTTACATATTATAAAAATAGATATGTGTGTGTGTGTGTGTGTGTGTGTGTGTGTGTGTGTGTGTGTGTGTGTGTGTGTGTGAGTGTGTGTGTGTTAAACATGTCACCTCCTAAACCACTGGACCAATAGGAACCAAATGTGGTATACATATCCCTTACTGTCAGGCAACAATCACTGTTGGCGTAACAACCATCTACCTATCATAGTTCAAAAGAAAAGATATGCTGCCATAAACAATTAGATGCATGAAATACTGCTGCATCATGCATGAAGTTTTAATACTTTTATTCTTTACTACTAAGACACTCCTACAATTGGATCACCTTTAGGCAATCTTTCTGACACCTAGCAAAAACAGCAGCCATCTATAGAGTTATGAAGAGGCATTGCTATAGAGATGTTTACAACATTATGCATATTTCTTTTGTATGACCGTTTCATGCCGATAGAGAAAGTACGTGTACGTTCAGCTCCCAGTTATGAAGATAAAAGTAATAGTAATTGTAAATTGTGTATCAGAAAAGTTCGTAAAGGAATTCAGTGTAGAACCTGCAAGTACTGGTTTCATGAAAATTGCTGCAAGATCAACTTAAAACTCGTAACTGATGACTATTTGTGGACCTGTGAGCCGTGCATAGCAGCCGCGTGTGAAAGTAAATTTTCAAACATTATAAAAAATAAGGACAAAATAATCAGAATGCTACAAACCGATATTGAAGTGTTAGAAGTGAAATACGCTGTCCTCGAAGACCGATATACAGCTCTACAAAACAGTAGTGCTTCGACAGTGTGTGTAGATCGGTGTTATGTACGTCGTGAAAACGTAACCGTCGACGACACCACATTTATATACAAGAAAGGAAACCCACAAGTGAATAAAGAAGCCTCAACAGTGGACAAAGTTCAGTGCTTGATAAACAGTGATAATTCAAATAACAAAAACAGTGCATCTAAAATTGTAGTAGATGGCAACACATGTACACAAAACACGCGTGGTTGCGTAAGAAAAAGTTCCGATCGCGTACGTAAACAAACACAAGGGAAAAATAACATAAAAATATTTGGAGACAGTCATGCTCGCAATATTTCGACATGCATGTTGAACTCTGCTCAAGATGGTTCGTGTATATCAGCAATTGTTAAACCAGGAGCAAAATTCGTGAATGTGGTAGAAGACATACACACAGAATGTGCTAAATTCATGGAAAAAGACTGTGTTGCGATAATCGCAGGAGCAAACGATGTTTATTGCAACGAGGCCAGCACTTTCATTGAAAAGCTACTCGTATTGCTGCAGTTATTACAGCATACAAACATAATACTAACAACTGTGCCCATGAGATATGACCTGGCAGACTGGTCTTGTGTGAACAGAGAAATTCGCCTAACGAATAGTAAACTGAAACACTTTTGCACTAAGTTTACGAATGTGACACTACTGGATACAGACAGGTATGAGAGACACTGCTTCACAAAGCATGGACTACACCTAAATCAGTTTGGCAAAAATAAACTAGCAGCAGACATTGGAAAAGCTTTTCATGAAATAATAGGCGTAAACAATAATGATCATGAAAGCAGACCAGTCATAGCCCTAACTAACGAGGGAAGCTAGTGAGCCACGCCAACTCTAGCAGGATTTGGTCCAGTAACAAAAATCTGCAACAAGTAATTAATACACAAACGAAAGTTCACTCAAACAGCAATACAATTAAAGACAAACAAAAGTTAACAGTGTTTCATCAGAACATAAGAGGCCTATACTGCAAGCCGGATCAGTTCACAGCAAATATAGAAGACACAAAAGGTATAAACAGTGCCCACATTCTGTGTCTAACAGAACACCACATCACTGCTGGTATTGAAGTGGTCCCTATTCCCAACTATGTTTTGGCAACGTCTTATTGCAGGAACTAAATGGACAAAGGAGGAGTAGCTGTATATGTAAAAAACAATGTCTTGTTCACGGCAATAGATGTACAAAGATTCTGCTTTGAGCTACATTTTGAAGTATGTGCTATAGAGGTGCCAGACACTGGCTCCAGATTAACAGTTGTGGCAGTTTACAGGGCACCATCTGGTAATTTTAAAGTGTTTGTTAAACAATTAGATACTCTTTTGTTGTACTTAAGTAGAAAAAATAGGGGCATGGTAGTTGTTGGGGATTTTAACATAGATTTCTTGGTTAATTCTCGGGCCACAACCTCTTCCAGTACTCTCATTGATAACGTTTTTGTTGATCAGAGTAAAGTCAACCATATTAATATTGAAATGGTTATAAATGGTCTGTCTGACCATGACGGACAATGAGTTACTTTCAACAGCTTGGGAATTCCTCTGAGTGACACCTCACTTAGATGGAAAACAGTAAGGAAAATAAGTGAGGAAGCTATTCAAACGTTCAGATCATGTCTTCAGCATACTGACTGGACACCTGTTTATCTAGCAGAAACTGCTAATTCAAAATACAATTTATTCACAAATGAGATAGCAGGTACCTTTGAAAGTGTATTTCCATAAAAGTCATACAGAGTCCAACCTGCTAGGTCTGCAAAAAAACCATGGCTCACTAAGGGCATCATAGCTTCCTGTCAGAGAAAAAGACAACTCTACATAGCATCAAAGACTTCTGACAACCCTGCTCAGCTAAAACATTATAAACTCTACTGTAAAATTCTTGCCAAAGTAATTAAAAACTCTAAAAGTATGTGTATAGCATCTGAAATTACTAATTCTGAAAATAAAATTAAAACAATCTGGAATGTGATAAAGAGAGAAACAGGGACTGTAAACTACACCAAAGGCAAAAATATTGTTTTAACTGTTGACAACTCAGAGATAACTAATAGTGAGGAAATTGCTGAAATCTTTAACCAACATTTTTTAACTGTCCCAACACAGATAGGCTGCCATGGTTCTGTAGATAAAGCTGCCTGTATAATGAAAAATAGTTTTCCAGAACCTTTCAGTCAAATAAGTGTGCTTCCCATTACTACCAATGAAATCAAAAAAATCATACAGTCTTTGAAAAATAAACATTCTGCTGGTATCGACGATATTTCAAGCAAGCTGTTGAAGGCTTGCTGTAGTGAAGTGACCGAAGTTTTGTCTCACATCTGCAACACATCCATGCAACAAGGAGTGTTTCCAGACAGAATGAAATACTCTGTTGTCAGGCCCCTGTGCAAAGCAGGGGATGCTACAAACAAGTCAAACTATCGCCCTCTCTCTCTATTAACAAGATTTTCAGAAGTCCTAGAAAAAGCTCTGTACAACAGGATTGTGGCACACCTTGGTGACCTGAACATCATTAACAGTCAGCAGTTTGGTTTTCAAAAGGGAGTTTCAATAGATAACGCAATTTTCTCATTCACAAATGATGTTCTAGAGTCTATAAACAGCAAGAGGCTGCCAATTGGTGTCTTATGCGACCTATCAAAGGTGTTAGACTGTGTAGATCACCAGATACTCTTCAAGAAGGCCTGTCATTATGGAATTACAGGACCTGTAGGGAACTGGTTAAAATCGTACCTCGAAAATAGGAAGCAGAAGATTATTCTAGATGTTTCAGATAGTGTATCACAATATATAGTGGACTCTGAGTGAGGAATTGTGCAGCATGGAGTGCCACAGGGATCAGTGCTTGGGCACTTGCTGTTCCTCATATATGTTAATGACCTGCCTTTATCCATCAATAAGCAGTGTAAATTTACAATGTTCGCTGATGATATGAGCATTGTGGTGGATAATGTGTCAATTACTGACTTAGAATCCGAGGTCAATGATATCCTTAAAGAAGTTCTGGGTTGGTTTAGTATTAACTCCCTTTCAATAAACCTGGAAAAAACCAATTTTATCCAGTTCCAGACAACCCACAAAAACCCAAAAGAAATAGTTATCACACAGAATGATCAGATGATAAAGCAAGTGTACTTATCAAAATTCCTAGGCGCATTCATGGACAGTAGGCTGAACTGGGAACATCACGTTCTACAAACACTAAAACGGCTGACGTCGGCAACATTTGCTTTACGAATTTTGTCACGCTTCAATGACATTACCATCTCAAAGTCAGCTTACTTTGGCTATTTTCATTCAGTCATGTGTTATGGCATCATCTTCTGGGGCAATACACCTGCCGCAAAGAAAATCCTCACAGCACAAAAAAGAGCAATAAGAATCATTTGTGGTGTACCCCCACGAACCTCATGTCGAAATCTTTTTAAACGACTTGAAATACTGACAGCAACATCTCAGTACATATATTCACTGATGTGCTTCATAATAAATAACCCCACTCTGTATGAAACGAATTGCCTACATCATGAACATAACACCAGAAGGAAAGAGGATTTCCACTGTGAGTTCAAGAACTTGACACTTATTCAGAAAGGGGTAAAGTACGCTGGAATGAAAATTTTCAATTCCCTACCCAACAGCATCAAAAGTATAAGGAGTAGTACATCAGTATTTAAACGTAGCTTGAAAAATTATTTACTTGAGACCTCACTTTATTCGCTAGAGGAATTCTTTCAGAGAAATAAGTAAAACCCAGATTGGAAAGATGTTTTTAAATTTTTTCACACTGTTTACTGTTAAACTAATGTAATAATGCCCTAATGTAAAAATCCCTGTTTTTCTCATTTCCATTTTTGGGTCACTTTTAAACCCAAAGTGGGAAGTTTTGATTACTGTTCAAGGTTAAAATAGATGCAATAATGCCCTAAATATGCAACTGCTATCTTCACATTTATGTTGACTAGTTTTTAAGCTAATAAGCATGACTCTTGTGCACTGTTATTAATACTATAACAATGTCTTTATTCTATGTATTTTATTATGTACATTGACACGTTCCACATCTGAGTGACTTGCTCACATGTACAGATCTATGGAACAAGTATATAAATAAATATAAATAAATAAATAAAATTAATCATAATTTCAAAGATGTTTTGATGAGTACACAGAAGTGAAATTTTTTCAATATTACACAATGAAGACAGTTCACTTTTTATTTCCGTTTCTAACAGAAAATTTCAAAATTAGTAACTGGTCAATGCTGGGTTTGTCAGCTAGTAGTAATATATAACATGATATCATATAATGACTTATGCATTTATTTGAATCTAATCTGGGTTGAGCACAAAACTTTGAAGGGCACATATCATTAACACATAATAATTCCCCTCATTTCTGCCAGGCTATGCCCTTGCCTTTTGTTGTGAAGGAAGCAGTTAAATTGGAACTCAGTCACATAGTTTAGAGACACCAGATGTGACAATAGTAACATCTGGCCAGTGTAGCACAAGTGAAGAGAAGACTTGGCCAGAGTAGTGACAGATAGGTGGTGGTAAGACTGTAGAAGATATAGAAACTTATGTTTCAAGTAGCAGATCCCGCAGTGGTGGAAAACTATACACAACAATTTGTAACAGATGTTTAACAGCCTTACAGCTAGTGGCTCAAATACAAATTAAGTAAGGATACTTCTTCCTGAGTCAGTATTCAATATCTCATCCATGTACTGAACAGAAATGGTCTCAAACGCATGTCAACACATGTAGAGGAGATTAATAATATCCGTGTGCCAAATGATTTTAAGAATCTGTAGTTGTTTTTGAGAAAGATGGATTACCATAGAAAATTTATATCAAATGGTCTTATTACCATAATTGCTCTCTAGCCCAGGCTCATACATACAGCAGTACCACAGGGTGGCCTGAGCAGACTGTAGACTGTGATACCAGAAGTACCCAAGAAGTAGTCACAGACTGGAATTTTAGCACAAAATTCATAAAGCATTAGTATAAAATCTACACTGACAGTAAAGCTGGGGACCTCTACATGATTTAGACTGGCTTCTATTCTATGTCTCTACCTCAATTTCCTGCAAAATACAATGATCTTGAGTCGGACCCATTTAGTCCTTCACTGATTAACTGACCAGCTGCTAGGAAAAACACATTGCCAGAAAAAAATTAGTACACCCTTTAAAAGGTTTCCAATTAGCCCAAGATTTATTGTTGCAACATTGCATGTGGATTACATGAAATGACTACACCGACAGTGCAATAGCATGAGTGGTTTCGAGGTAAGTAGTGTAGCCTCCTCGGGTGGCAATGCAGGTGCTGACTCTGGCATCTAGTCAATCATACAGATAGTGAATGCCAACTTGAGATATGTTATGCCATGCCTGCTTGACCTTTCCAGGTAATTCTGTAAGAGTTGTTGGCTGATGAGCCATACAAGTCACTTCTCATCCTATCAAACCCCACACATACTCAATTGGAGACAAGTTTGAAGTTTGTGCTGGTCTGGGAAGCTGCTCCACATCTTGCAGAGCACATTGCATTCCATGGGAGGTGTATGGATGAGCATTATCCTGTTGGAACAATACATCACCTTCCTGCTGCAAGAACAACAAAAGAATGGGCCTAAATACACCCTGCATGCACCAATTGCTAGTTAGCCTCCCCTTGAGAAACACCAAAGATGAATGAGAATTGTAGTTTATTACACCCCAGAACTTAAATCCTGGGGTGGGGGCAAATGTGTATTGGATGAATGCACTTTACCAGACAGCACTCACAAGGTCTGCATTATGTGTGAAAATGATCATAACTTGCGTGCAGGCAGAATCTGTTTTAATCACTGAAGGCCACAGGGTGCCATTCCATCTTCCAAGGGATCCTCCAATGGCTCCAGTCAAGCCGTGCACATAGATGCTATGGCATGACTGGAAGACAGGCTAGACGTCGCACTGCTCATAACCAGTTCACAACAGTTAGCATTGACACAACCGGGCTCAAAAGCTGTTGTGTTATGGTAGCTGTATGATCTGCCACTGCTGCCCTTACAATACAATGATGCTGTTGGGCATTTTTGCTGCATGGACAGCCAAAATCTCTTCTATAGGTGTGAGAACGTTCATGTGACCACTTATACTAGCATCATTGCACAACCGATGCAGCACATCCAACTTGTGTGTCAATTCTCTGAAAAGACCATCCGTCACTCATAAGGGCACAATTTGACTCCTTTCAGACTTGTTGTATGGGCTGCAGAAAGCATGAGTGTGTCTGCGTGGCATGATTGCCTGCTGGCTTCACACATTTGCACCACACTGAGCCTTCTGGCTGTGAGCATTTTCTATTAAAAGGTAGGCACAGTTGGCACTATAGCAGCTATGCCACCACACTATCTGTTGGCAGATGACATTGAAATCATTAGCAGTACATCTACTACTCCCAGGTGCCATATGCTGTCACTGGATCAAAATTGACCTCATCTTTCCAGGTGTATTAATTTTTTTTCCAGCAGTGTATTTAACATCCCTGACAAAGGTCATGGGAAAATAACGTCAATTAAATAGTCCTATGTCAAGTAACAAAGAACTTCATATGTGTATCAAGGAAATCTTACTATTGCTTTAGGCAAAGCATACTAAAGCTCCTTGAATTTTGGTGAAGAATGGTGCAAATTAATTTAATGTACCAAATGCACAGGCCAAAGTGCAACATAGATTAAAAAACAAAAATGAAGAACACAACCACTCACTTATAGTTGATTCATGTGTGGCACAAAGACGCAAAAAATAGCCCAGAACCTTAACTAGCTTTCAAGCTACTGCTTTTTCTAATGTAAATTCTCCCCCCTCCCTCCCCACCCCCATTGCACACACGCACAAATGCACACATGCGCGTAAGACACACACACACAAACACAAACACACACACACACACACACACACACACACTCATTTCCCTCACAGTCTTTCAGAGTGTTCAAAGAAACTTTGATATTACTTTGAAACACATATAGCATCTCGATATTTTTCAACTTATTTTAAAATGTGAGACACTTTATAATGAACAAACATTCACTAAAACCTATGCCACTCTTTCAAAACTGATTGTAGAAAGTATGAAGCATTTACATTTACAGACAAACTGTGTCTTACCAGCATCTGTGGCTCTTACAGTGAATTCATATTGACCAAGCTGAGTGTCTGCAGCCCTAGCTGGAGTGTTTAGTTTCACTTCTCCACTCACTGGTTCTACAAAAAGAACACCTTCTGCATTTGGTGATACCAAACTATAAAAAATTTTTCCTCCACCTTGAGTAGGACCATCCACATCAGTTGCCTGAAAGCAGACACATATCACAATTATTTCAATAGAAAGTCAACTATTGCATAAGTGATGTTATCCCTTATCATCTAAAATACAGCTCTCCAATTTTGCTGTTAGTAATACTTATACAAATGTTCACTTGTGGCCACAAAAGATGATGCTCACTCATTCTATCTGTTCACCGTATTAAGTACATACTAGCATTGCGAGAAATTCTAAAGGAATGTGGAATACATTACAAAATGTAACATTGCAGAAACACAGTTGCAGTAGTTACTGTATGCTTGACTTACTATGTCTCACCAATAAAGGTAGTTTTGCTCATACAAGCAAGGACTTAAAAGTAATGATAATCCCTTTCCTGTGAGTGAAGGACTGGTAGTGTTGCATTGTTCCACTACGTGTCTCTGTAACACTTTGTTTGGAATCATTTGATGTACCATCAACTGTGGGGAAATGTCATGTTGGAGAGTTTGCTTTCATAAATGCTACTTAACATATACAGCAGTATTGGAGCTGATGACATGAGAGAGAAATGAGCTATCACCAGGTTGTTTGCTGCTTGGAAAATCAGCAGCACAAACTTTATGGTTCTGGCCCAGAACAGATCTCAAACAATAACTGAACCAGTGAAAGACTGTTTCATCATATGCACGTGAGTTCATCGTCTTGTGGTCTGTACCCTATCTACTGTGTGTCATCTCTCGCCCCCCTCCCCCCACACCTATTCACCAATAATTCAGTGCTGATGACACCCATTGTTACCATAAAAAAATGTATCAGTAAGGGTATCATTATGACATCTCAAAAATAAGTTGACAATGTATGTAAAGGAAAACATTACGCTGATGAGACAAAACGTTATGCCCACTGCCCACTGTGAGAGTGAATCCTGCTTGGTAGCACTGCAGGAAAATACATTTGTGGAGCAGAGATGACGGGGGAATTATTCTAGCAATGATATAGACTGCAAATGGGAAATCTGCTGACATAAGCTAATTTGACAAAGAACAGGTTGTTATGCCCAGCGTCTGGGAACAAATATCTCTTAAATGACAAAGCTGGTCAGCTGTTCATGTGCTATTAGGACAGTGAAACCCTGAATAGATAACAAATGTTGGTCTTCCACATCTCATCATACAGAATATGGAGCTCAGGCACTTACTCACTCTGTAAAGCTGGACAGGCGGCAGTCTCTGGCAAATCTGATGACACAGTAAAATGCTGGTGCAGCCACAAGTACTTCAAAGTACATCATTCAATGCACATTGTTGAACATGGGTCTTCACAGCAGATGACCCATATGCTTTACAATGCTGACTCAATGACATAATCAGTTATGATTGTAGTGGGTACAGCATCATCAAGAGTGCCATGGCTCAATGGAAACATGTCAACTAGATGCACAAATCACATTTCTTGTTACACTACATTGATGTTCACTTCTGAATGTACCATCATACAGAGAACAGCTACTCCAAACATTCAGCATGCTACAGATACAGCCTGTCTGTGACAGTATCATGCTTTGGGGACAATCACCTGGCCTTCCAAGAGACCTGTGGTACCACACTCTAAGACGAAAAAAATATGCACGATCAAGGAATTATTCAAACAGAACAGAAATCGTAGATGTGATGTATGTACAGAAAAACAATTGCTTACCATTTAAGAAAAATTGAATGGTTTATTCAAGAGAAAGAACCTCACATATTGAGCAAGTCAATAACGCATTGGTCCACTTCTGAGCTTTATGCAAGTTGTTATTTGGCTTGGAATTCATTCATCGAGTTTTTGGATGTCCTCCTGAAGGATTTCCTGCCAAGGTCTGCCCCTCTGGCATGTTGGATAGTCAAAATCCTGATGTGGTTGGAGGGTCCTGCCCATAATTCTCCAAACCTTCTCAATCGGAGAGGGATTCTCTTGCCGTGTACGGGTGGGTGTTATCTTACTGAAATGTGAACCCACAATGGCTTGCCATGAAGGGCAACTAAACAGGGTATAAAGTATTGTTGACATGCTGCTGTGCTGTAAACCAAAGGGCTTCTGCAGTAAAATGAAATGGCACCCCAGACACATTCCTGGTTGTCGGGAGTATGGTGGGCAACAATCAGGCTGGTACCCCACCACTGTCTGGTGCACCTTTGGACAAGTCCTTGGTGGTCATTGGTACTCATTTCAAATTGAGACTTATCACTGACAACAATTCTACTCCTGTCAATGAGATTCCAGGCAAAAGATATGTTTGGTGCCACCAAGGGCAGTGGTGGAGTACCAACCTTCTCGTCACCCACCATACCGCCCGACAGCCAGGAGTTATGGTCTGCAATGCTATTTCTTTTCATGGTATGACTCCTTTGGCTATCATCAGCAGCACCCTTACAGCACAGTGGTACACTGATAATAGTCTATGCCCTGATGTGTTCATGACAGGCCATCCTGGGTTTACATTTCAGTAAGATAATGCCTGTCTGCACAGCACAGGAGTTTCTACTGCTTGTCCTCATGTTTACCAAACCCTACCTTGGACAGAACCCCCAACTGAGAACATTTGAGAGAAAATCTTGAGATTTTGATGATATATCATGCCAATTGGAGAGAATTTGGCATGATATCCCTCAGATGGGTATCCAACAACTCTATCATTCAATGCCAAGCTGAAGAACTGCACCAAGGCTAGAAGTGGACCAATGCATTATTTACTTGCTTAACTTGTGAAGCTCTTTCTCTTGAACAAATTATCCAGTTTTTCTGAAACAAAGATGATGTAACTTACCAAACGAAAAAGCATTGGCTTGTTGATAGACACACAAACAAACACAAACACACACACAAAATTCAAGCTTTCCCAACCAATGGTTGCTTCATCAGGAAAGAGGGAAGGCGAGGGAAAGACGAAAGGATGTGGGTTTTAAGGAAGAGGATAAGGAGTCATTCCAATCCTGGGAGCAGAAAGACTTACCTTAGGGGGAAAAAAGGACAGGTATGCACTCGCACACACACACACACACACACACACACACACACACATATCCATCCACACATATACAGGCACAAGCAGACATGGGTGTATATGTGCAGATGGATATGCATGTGTGTGCGAGTGTATACCTGTCCTTTTTCCCCCCGAAGGTAAGTCTTTCCGCTCCCGGGATTGGAATGACTCAGGGAAAAGACTTACCTTAGGGGGAAAAAAGGACAGGGAGATCTGGTGTGAAAAAAGGCAAAAAAGTGTTGATTAAAGCTGAGAAGTGAACTCATGTTTATATCTTGGCTACCAAATTTGCCTCATTTGAACCCAATGGAACACATATAAGCTTCTATCGGGTGCGAACTCCACACCCACAAATCACAAACATGTCTGTGTGTGTGTATATGGGGGGCGTTTCTGCAGAGTGTTTACACGTTGACAGTACTCACGTGAATGAAAAACTGAGGCTCAAAACTGGTTGCTCCTTCCCTCACAGTTCGGCTATATTCCTGCTGTTCAAAAACTGGTGAATTGTCATTTACATCTTCTACATCTACGAACAAGTTCACAGCAGACACACGGCCTCCCCCATCAACTGCTTCCAGTGTCAGTGAGTATGATTTTTGTTTTTCAAAATCTAAACCTGAAAAAAGATATTAGTATTTCTAGGATCTGTGCAGGAATTTTCTTCCACATTTGAATCAATGAATACATTAAATAGCTCTGCCTGTGTTTAAAGATATAAAGTCAGAAAAGCAAAGACAGAAAGAAAATAAAGAGCCTACAGTTATGGCACATAGCCACTTTATCGCGAATGAGCAGCAAAAGCAGTTTTAACTTTGATATTAAGATCATGCTGTGGCCTCAGTAAATTATTCTTAGTGGTCTTGAAAACTAAAGTCTCATTCTCTATTATGTACATCATATCATATCTTGCAAGAACTGAAGAAAAACAGGCAGATTGCATCACAGCTGCAAACACAATGTAAATGAATTAAGAGTAAATAGGATTCATCTAGGACAGGTTATAGTTTCTTCAGAGAGTAGAAATAGGAAATCATGTCACTGATTTAATTTGTATTCAAAAGCTTCTCAATTTGTACTGGTTATAAGAGACAGTCCCATTACATACAATAATAATGAAAGTATCAAAAACAGTAGCCACAATATTCTTTGACATCTTTCCTGCTTAATTCTTGGCATGTTCCATTTTCTCCAAATTGTCCTATCTCAATTGGAAATTCCATAAATCTCAAATAAAGTAAAAAAAAATTATGTGAATGTTTCATATTTGTGTCTATTTCTCTGTCTGATGCCTTCTGGCAAGCAGACACATTTTTTAATGTTATGTCACTTTATTTTAATTTAATTTGCAGATTTGTTTCAATCATAGTACATCTATAAGAGAAACAAAGTTGTTAAACTTTAAAAATGAAGAGAAAGAGAAATTAAATTAATGGAATCTCACAATGCAAAGGACTTCTACTGGAACATTGGACCACACTACAACCCTTCATAAACTGAAAGCTCTGAATATTCATATGAATTTTAGTGAATTACAGCATGGAGTTCTTTATTATTTAAGTTATTATCAAAGCTTTCATTTTGAAGTATGGAAGTACTACACCACAGATAACAGGTGGTAATTAATTTTAACTGCTTTAAAGTCTATTTAGTGAGCAGGACAGGCCAAAAGGTTAATCACTGTAATGAAAATTGCACTGACAATTATGTTGATGGGAATCATAAATGGTGTTAATATTTACAATGAACTACTAGTACACATTTGCCCAATTTTTATGAACTACACAGTCACGATTATACTGAAAATTGTAACTTGAACAATATGACTATTACAAAACAGACTTACCTTGAGAAGTGTTGGAAAGAAATACACCTCCTCCAACTGGATCTGTGGTAAATGCCTCCGATCCAAAGCCACGAATGGCATACATTATTTTTCCAAACTCTCCACTGTCCTTGTCCACTGCTGTTATATTAGCTATTTTCATTCCAGGTAAAACATCTTCTGGAACTCTTAATCTGTAAGATGATTGTGGAAAGACTGGAGCATTGTCATTGGCATCCACTAGACTGACTGTTACTTGAGAACTTGCTACCTCTTCCTCACTCTGCATGAAAAGATACATACAGTGAAACATAAAATCTTAAAGAACAGACAAAATTTATTGATGCTAAATATGAAATGAAATTCATTACTCATAAGTAAATTTTACTAATGATCAACAATGGAAAATCCACAAACTTTTGTTACTTTATTTGGAATGTAACAATATTATGAAAAGAATAGTTGCTATTCACCATATAATGGAGATGATGGATCACAAATAGATGCAACAAAAAGACTGTTAAAAAATGAGCTTTTGGCCGAGAAGGCCTTTGTCAGAGATAGAACATACACACATACTCATGCAACTGTAACTCAAACACAAATGACTGCAGTCTCTGGCTGCTGAGGCCACAGCAGCCAGAGACTATCATCACATGTGTGTGACTTGTGTGTGTGTGTGTGTGTGTGTGTGTGTGTGTGTGTGTGTGTGTGTGTATGGTGAGTAGCAACCATCCTTTATGTTTTACAAATGTTCCACATATTCACATGAAGCAACCTACTCATTCCAAATAGAACATAGTGCTTCAAAGATAGGGAATGATTCCTAAAATAAAATCTGTGTGCATGAACTGTATCAGAGCATTTTATCCAAAAATTATGGCTGGGTATGCACTATCATAAGTTAGTGCCTTTTTGGCATCCTCCACATTGTCACACTTTTGCTAACATTAATATATATTTTTTACTTATTCCATATCAGCAAATATCAATTCATTCTGTAAGTGCATGATTATGTGAGCACTAGGTACGATTAAATCTGATAGTTTCATAAACACAATAAAAATAGAATTGTGAACTGTTTTTAATACTGAGTTTATGAAACTCAATGCTTTCACATTTAAAAAATAAGCATACTGTATTCTTAATGAGAATCTTTACACACTTTGTCAGTTCAGAGTTTATGTCACATTTCTTTACTGCATAAAGACTTACTCCATTTCTGTTGACAGAGGCCACAACGTCAAACACAAGTGTTCTCTTGCTCTCATCATCCACATCATAGTCAAGCTCTTTTGGGTCTGCAACCCTCACAACTACAGGAGTCCTGCCCTGTGCAGATACTGGGTGGACAGTAAACACACCAGGAGGCGCATTCTGTATTCCCCTTAAGCTCAATGTGTAGCGCGCATTTTCCCCAGTGTCAGAGTCAACTACCACCTGAAATGAAGAATAAGGAATCCTTACTTTTGTAATGATTGGATATTATATAATAAGGCCAAAATGTTACCTGGAAAAAAGTCTTTAATATTTTTTAAAGGCATAAGTTGTGAAAGTAATGATTATCTGCAAGGTATGTCTGTAAAGTAATGAGACTGGGTCTAGTAAAAAGAATTTATAGATCTGATCAGTACATATTGATAAAATTCTTCAAAGTAGTCTCCTTGGGTGTCAGTACACAGCTACAAATGCAATTACCCCACTGAAAAGGCTCCTGGGACATAACTGCCATAACCTCTTACACAGACATCGTGACAGTCTGTTTGGATGGCCAGAACATCGTCAAAATGATGACCTTTAGGACTTCTCTTGAACTCTGGAAACAGCAAAAAGTGTTGCAGTCTAAATACTGATGTTATAAAGTGACTGCAGCAATGTAACAACCCTTGACTGGTCTGGGTAGGTAGTCACAAGGAAAGTAGTGTGAGCTGGAGTGTTGTCGTGGTGGAGCTTCCAGCTGTCAGCAATCTTTGGTCATTTCCGTCTGACAGCTCTCAGGACAAGGGCTTCTTTGTAGAAAACAGCATTGACTGTTCATCCCAGAGGTACAAATTCTTTGTGCCCACTCCTCACTTGTTAAAAAAGAAAAAAACGAAAAGAAAAAAAAGAGGATTGTCTTTACCTTGACATTCTCACTTCGTTGAGGTACAAGGAGTCTGAGCTTCATTGACTGGTTTTGGGGTCGTACTGGAACACCTGTGATTTGTCACCTGTTGTTATGTCATCTAAAAAGTTTGGTTCACTTTTCTGACTTCTGAAACATCCCAGAGGAAATGTTCTCATTGTTGCTTTTGTTCATCACTCAACACTTATGGCACCAATGTCACAACACTTAAGGCACCAATGTGGCACAAACCTTCCGCATGCTAAGTTTTTCATAAATAATTTTGTGACCTTTTTTTTTTTTGCACATGTTGAGGTCTTTAGTGATCAGTCTTACACTCAATTGATAGTAGGAGTCCAGGAGATTTTTCACTTTCACCACATTTTTGTTCGAACTGCTTATTGGAGGGTGTCTATATTGCTCCAAGTCTTCAAAAGTCTTCCATCCATTCTTGAACTCCCTAAACCACTGGAAAACATAGGCCCTTGACAAGGCACTGCATCTGTAAGCCTCTTTAACCAAGGAAAGCATCTTGGTATAGTTTTTCCCAGGCTAAAGAAAAATTTAATCATGCAGCACTGCCCCAGTAAATGCCCCATTTCTCATGTTTACTGCAATGACAAAAACTTAAGCATCATGCATGATCCTCACTGTATAAAAACTTGGGCATAACTGCCTCCTAGTGTGTTGCTTAGTTGAGACCCCTCATCACAAATCCCTCCACTGGGGAGCATGCTGCTGGCAATTGGAGCAATGCTTGGTGACCAGTTTCATTACTTTATGGACAAACTTGTATGGAGAAATTTCTTTAATTGGAAAAATTTGTTTCTTGTATGTACACACAGTGAAGTGCATTATGTTATTGTCCTTATTGACCCTACAATTATATAATGATAATCAAATTTGTGATAGAAGTTTACATATTGTTCCATCCACAAAATTATGTATTTAGATAAAATTTATTATGAAACTAAGAGAAAGTAACTTTATGGTATGCTAATAGATTTTGTTAATTTTTATGGAGGACTTCAGCCTTAAAATCTATATACAAAAATTAAAATTGTATACGGTGTTAAGAAATACATTTTGATTCAAAATTGCTCTGCATGAAATTACACCACCCTAAATAACTGTTTGTCCAGATGTAAATCACAAAATGTTTCAAGCAAATGTTCTTTAGCCATCAGGGGGACATCAATCAGCATGATTGCCTTCCCTGTAGCTTTGTTTTTTACAAAGATATGAACAGCGGTATGACTTTTTTAAATGGCACCCTGTATTATTTATTCAGCAATTCATTTCCTCTCCTAAAGACCTATTCAAAAATGTATCACAGTGTACCATTCACTGAAACACAACATTATTAATTACATAACACGAAACTGACATTGTCGCTTCCAGCGCTTAGTGTAGGTACTCAGGGTAATGGAACATATCCACATGCTCACGTTGACAGAGGACAAATGTAAACATTAGTAGAGTGCACAGCGATCATTCCATCAACCATCGCCAGTTGAAGAGTTGTTTTAGTAGAATGTACACCAATGAAGAGAAGGTAGAAATGCTACTCGTCTCTTGGGAATGTAAATTAGCAGACTAGTAATTGCAATGCTTTTTTCTTATGTACGAGTACATTTAGTACAGTAGTTTAGTCCTTTTAAATACTGTCGTGTAGAGTAGGCATACGGTAAAGTCTGTCCTTCCTACAAACTGCAGCAACATAATGGTTCTTTCATTGTTGTTGTTGTTGAAGGTAGGCGAAATGTTACACAGGCAGCGGAACTGTGCAGAAAGATATATCTTGACAAGAACCCACCTTCCTGATGAATGTTTTCTCGTCTTGTTGCAATGTTTCAGGAAACGAAAAGTTTCAACCCACGACAACTCAATCCTCGTAGCACTTGCATAGACAAAGCTACTGAAGTTACTGTTCTCGCTTGCATTGCTATGAATCCACATGTGAACACATGACAGCTTGAACATGAGACTGGCATTCCTAAACCTAGTGCACATCATATTCTTACACATCACTGGTTCCATCCTATACGTCACCGGTTCTATCCTTAGCATGTTCACCTACATCCAGAATTGCATGGGAATGATTTCCAGAATTGTGTACAGGCACAGTAGCAAATCCTTGCCAACCCAAAATTTTTCTCCAAGGTTCTATTTACTGATGAATTTTCCTTCTCAAACAAAGGACAGGTAAATACAAGAAACATATATTATTGATCCAGCGACAACCCACGATGGCTTAGACAGGTGGGATATCAGCATCAATGGAGAGTTAACATCTGGTGTGGGATGCTTGGTACTACAATAATTGGCGTTTATTTCATCAATGGTAGTCTAAGCAGCACAGCGTATGCCAAGATCCTCAGACGAATTCTTCCTCTTCTTCTGGATGAAGTGCCACTAAGAACCAGAATGCTTATGTGGTATCAACACCATGGATGTCTAGCACATAATGCCTTGCATGCACATCATGTTCTGAACCAAAGATATACTGCCACATAGATTGTTCGAGGAGGAACAGTTACTTGGCTTGCTAGGTCTCCTGATTTAAATCCTCTGGACTTTTTTCTTTGGGGATGCATTAAAGACGCTGTCAATCGCAATATTCCAACAACTCCAGAGGACATGTAGGAATGTATCATGCTTGCTTGTAATTCTCTTCAGCAGGCAACACTGGAAGCAATAAATAATTCTTTCATTCAACAAGTGCACCAGTCTATTGGTGTCCAGGGTCACCACTTTGAGCACCTTTGAACGTTCTACTCCTGGGCAATGGTACAGGAGAGTCAAAGTCAATTTTGTGTTATGATTTTACTTGGTTTTCATTTGTTTCTGACAACTCCAGGAAGTGGCCGAGTTTGTGATCTCGGACTCAAAAGTCAGTGTTGTGTTTTGTAATTAATAATGTTGTGTTTCAGTGAATGGTACACTGTGATACATTTTTGAACAGGTCTTTAGGAGAGGAAATGAATTACCGAATAAAAAATACAGGGTGCCATTTAAAAAAGTCATACCGCTGCCCATATCTTTGTAAAACACAAAGCTACAACGAAGGCAATCGTGCTGATTGATGTCCCCCTGACCACTAAAGAACATTTGCTTGAAACATTTTGTAATTTGCATCTGGACGAAAAGTTATTTAGGGTGGTCAAGATAAATGGGACACCCTGTACATTGAATCTGTATGGAGGTAGTTGTCCTGTTGTTGGACATAACCAAAATTGCTTTTCATAAAAATAAATGAGTGTACTGTAAATTCAACTTCAAAGTTATAATTAATTAAAAATTATTTGTTAAAACGTACAAGTAAGCAAATAGCGAGAAAGTTTGATTTCAAAAAGATAATATTATATATGTAGCTCATCTAGAGTTAATATTTCAGTGTGTATTGTTCTCTAAACAAAAATTCTGTACGAAAATTATGGAAGTCATATAGCCAGGAAAACCACATTTTACATCATTTGTATACAGATAGAGGGTCAAAAATTGACCAAAAGAAAATGTACAAATCTCCAAACAAGATGATACTGTATTTGTCACACTACAGAAATTTATTAAGTCAGTTTATTAGAACTACAGTAAAACCCAGTTTTTACATTCCTGCATTTTATGTGTTCCCACTTTTTATGTTCATGCTTTCAGTTCCATCAGTTGTTTTAGTCTCTCAATACAGTGATTTCCTGTCATTAACATTTTTGTGTTACATTTCCCACATTTTAAATTTTCTTCAACGTTATCGCAACCTTTAACGTTAATTTTCATTCAGATTTATGCAAAAAGTGTATTGTATCCTTGCTCAAGGTCACCTTGGAACAAATCAGAATATGCAGACTATACACAAAGCACACGTAACATAGCTTTAGCATGGTAAGCAAGGTTTACATTGTCAGCATGTTAGACTATTTCCACCTGTATTGGGAGGGTGGGAAAGTATGCTGAGTCACTGCCTTAGTGATCGTCATGATCTGACAACAATGACTCTAATAACAAACTTCCTCCTGCTCATTACATTTTATTACAACAGCTTTAATTTAATTTTGCAGTCATTTATGCACATAAATACTGTCTTTGAAGATGGCCTTCTCCATAAGGGGCTTTTATGAATCATCGTTACTTCTGTGTGACATACACTAATCTGTATTAGGCATGCTGTCTTTAGTTGATACAAGCTGCAACACAGTGAGAAGGATGAAGGTTGCTAACAGAGTCATTAGCATTAGATTGTTTAAATTGCCACAGCTGAAAACAAAATACAGTCAACAGAGGATGTTCGAGATTGTGCCATGTCATAAAAAGAACTAGCCAACAAGTTTTCTTGTCCCAAAAAAATAAAAATGATTACACATATTTAATTAAAAATGCTGAAACAAAATGCACAATTAGATTAAACTTCAGTAATAGTAATTGGTAAAATTTATATTCAACCTTTTCCATATAGTGTCCGCTTCTTTGAATGCAACAGGGAAGGTGTAATTACAACAGTGATCCAAAAAGTTGCATGTGTAGAGTTGCATATTAGATCATAAGTTCATTTAGCAAAAGACATAACTTTTCACTTGCATCCTGAGCACAATTGTTAGAAGCTGGTGCCCAACATCAAAGCCAGTACAAGACAGTCTAGTTCCATAACAAAAAAAGCATAAATATGTTCCACCATCAGAATATGATCATTTGCATAAACTTGTTGCAGACAGATTTGTTAGCACAAGAATATCTGGAATTCCACTTGATTACAACATACTAAGAGAAAAGGTGCTGCAGATTGCTGCAGAAATGGACATCACTAGCTTCAAAGTGTTGAATAGTTGGACCAATCAGTTTAAAACTTATCATAACATTGTTTGCAACCAACAGTGTGGTGAACGTGTCAAGTGTTGATAGTGGAGCTGTGGACCAATGGAAAAAAGAACTGCAAAATATCTGCAAAGATTATGATCCAAAAAATATCCTTAATGTTAACAAAACTGATCTTTTTTATAATGTATTAGCAAGCAAGACTTTGTGTTTTAAAGGTGAGAAACTGAGTAAGCAGAAGATAACTGTTTTACTTATGGTCAATGGTGATGGACCTCAAAAATTGCCTCCTTTGGTCATTGGTAAATTTCAGAAATGTGAGAACTCTGCCCATTAATTATGATTCCAACAGCACTGCATGGATGACCAGCTCCATTTTCAAATCCACCATGCATATTTTGAATGCTCAACTGGGGACAAAAAACTGGAAAATAATGCTGCTACTTGGCAGACATCCAGCACACAATAACAATCTGCAGCTCAGAAATATTAAGTTAGTACTGCTGGCGTCTAACTGTATGAGTGAGCTTCAACCATGATATCATGGAGTCATCCATTCATTTAACTGGAAATACAGAAAAATGCTTGTCCAGCAGGCTGTATTAATGCACGACAAAGGCAAGGCTCCAAATTCTGTGAACATATCAATTGTGAATGCTTGCATCATCTAACCAAAGCATGGATGGATGTGACCTCTTTAAATATTTTTAAGTGTTTCATGAAAGTAGGATTTAAGTTAACAGAAAACAAATAGGAACTACTGGACGAAGATTTGTGTGAGCCTATAGATTTTTCTGTGACAGGCATAACACCTAGGTCTCAAGAATATGTCAGTGTTGATGCTTCAGTCATCACTTCAGAGGTGCCAAAGTAGGTAGCATCATTCTCAAACGTTTTGAAGAAAGAAAGAGAGAGGTGACTGGTGAAGAGGAGGATGACCAGGGACTGGGGTGCCAAGCATTAGAGAAGCTATGGAAGCTATTAACATTTTGAGGCAGTACATTGGTAGCACATCAGGTGATGATAATGAATTTGATGCTTTGTATACTCTGGACAGACAAGTAAGGCTAACTGCTGTTAGAAAGAAACAAAAACAATTAACTACATCATATTTTTTAATTAGGCAAAATTTAAATTTTTTTAATTTCACATTTTGAACAATATAAAGAGAATTTCAGTAAGATAATATATTCATTTTTGCTTATTGTGTTCCCTATGCTTTACTATATTTTACACTTTCCTACATTTTACACTTTTCTGGGTCAGTCTACTGAAAAGTATGTGGTATATGACTTGCTATTATGTACAGGAAACATACACCAGTGTATTTTCTAAACTGGAATTATATTTTCGAATATAGCTTTCACATATTGTGAATCATTACATTTATCTGTAAATTGTATTCACCCTTATCTTAGTAACAGCATATTCCATAAGTTGATTTGACTTCCTTACTTCATTTACAACTAAATATACTTCAGATACTGACCATTGCAAGTCCTGGCAAAGGTGTATCAGCACCAACATCTTCTGAAACCATCAGTCTAAATGATGGCTCATTAAATTTAGGCAACTGATCATCAACATCAGTAACTATTACTGTAACCTGGGATGTAGCTGTGTCACCTGGCAGTTCACCATTTATAAGTTCAGTTGCCTGAAATAATTTTGTAGAAGAAAGAAACAAACAATAATTTTGCATAGGAGATACAAACACATGACAAAAAGTATATGTTTTAACACAATTTTCTGTAAATGTAACAAACAGGCAAGGAAAATATGCATATTCAGCAACAATATAATGAGAAAAATTTCATAAACTCAGTTTGATTCAGGTAGAAGACACGTCATCTCTTTTATTATTAATGTTGGGTCATACTGGAATTTCTGTACTGGAAAAAATGTGGGTATTTAACACAATATTGCATCAACTGTAGATAAAGTACTTCAAGGAGTGGAGCTTCTGTAAATATATTTTGAGTCATTTTAAATACGGTAATGGAAAGTCATGACAGAATGTAAAAATTTAAGAGCAAAGTAGAACAGTAGAGAATCTGTGTTCCTACAAGCATACAAATATGTAGCAAATATTGACCATACAACCATTTATGTTTAATTTTTGTTTATTTGTTTGTTTGCTGTCCATATAACAATTAGTTTTCACACATTGCCATAGATTTTAATTCATACACTCCTGGAAATGGAAAAAAGAACACATTGACACCGGTGTGTCAGACCCACCATACTTCCTCCGGACACTGCGAGAGGGCTGTACAAGCAATGATCACACGCACGGCACAGCGGACACACCAGGAACCGCGGTGTTGGCCGTCGAATGGCGCTAGCTGCGCAGCATTTGTGCACCGCCGCCGTCAGTGTCAGCCAGTTTGCCGTGCCATACGGAGCTCCATCGCAGTCTTTAACACTGGTAGCATGCCGCGACAGCGTGGACGTGAACCGTATGTGCAGTTGACGGACTTTGAGCGAGGGCGTATAGTGGGCATGTGGGAGGCCGGGTGGACGTACCGCCGAATTGCTCAACACGTGGGGCGTGAGGTCTCCACAGTACATCGATGTTGTCGCCAGTGGTCGGCGGAAGGTGCACGTGCCCGTCGACCTGGGACCGGACCGCAGCGACGCACGGATGCACGACGAGACCGTAGGATCCTACGCAGTGCCGTAGGGGACCGCACCGCCACTTCCCAGCAAATTAGGGACACTGTTGCTCCTGGGGTATCGGCGAGGACCATTCGCAAACGTCTCCATGAAGCTAGGCTACGGTCCCGCACACCGTTAGGCCGTCTTCCGCTCACGCCCCAACATCGTGCAGCCCGCCTCCAGTGGTGTCGCGACAGGCGTGAATGGAGGGACGAATGGAGACGTGTCGTCTTCAGCGATGAGAGTCGCTTCTGCCTTGGTGCCAATGATGGTCGTATGCGTGTTTGGCGCCGTGCAGGTGAGTGCCACAATCAGGACTGCATACGACCGAGGCACACAGGGCCAACACCCGGCATCATGGTGTGGGGAGCGATCTCCTACACTGGCCGTACACCACTGGTGATCGTCGAGGGGACACTGAATAGTGCACGGTACATCCAAACCGTCATCGAACCCATCGTTCTACCATTCCTAGACCGGCAAGGGAACTTGCTGTTCCAACAGGACAATGCACGTCCGCATGTATCCCGTACCACCCAACGTGCTCTAGAAGGTGTAAGTCAACTACCCTGGCCAGCAAGATCTCCGGATCTGTCCCCCATTGAGCGTGTTTGGGACTGGATGAAGCGTCGTCTCACGCGGTCTGCACGTCCAGCACGAACGCTGGTCCAACTGAGGCGCCAGGTGGAAATGGCATGGCAAGCCGTTTCACAGGACTACATCCAGCATCTCTACGATCGTCTCCATGGGAGAATAGCAGCCTGCATTGCTGCGAAAGGTGGATATACACTGCACTAGTGCCGACATTTGCATGCTCTGTTGCCTGTGTCTATGTGCCTGTGGTTCTGTCAGTGTGATCATGTGATGTATCTGACCCCAGGAATGTGTCAATAAAGTTTCTCCTTCCTGGGACAATGAATTCACGGTGTTCTTATTTCAATTTCCAGGAGTGTATATAGAAAGGTTTAGTTAACATTCTACATAACTGCACACATTGATATACATAACTAAAGTCAGAAATTATCATTTTTTGTTGCAAAAACAAACTTATGCTACTTACACTGTCTTACAAAGACTTTGCAACTTAAAGTATAAATGCATACATTGATATAGTGTGTGAAGATAAGAAATTGTCATTTTTGTGTTGCAAAAACAAACTTATGCTATATACACTGTTTTACAAAGGGATATTACAACTTGAAATCTTCTCATGAATAACAGTTTTTCTCAGTTAATAAATGAGTTAAGTTTATTCTTTAGAGTGTTTAAATTAGGTTTCTTGAGGTCAGATGGAAGTCTGTTATGAAAGATGGTTCCTATTGTATGTGGGCTATGGTCCGCAGCCTTTGTTTTACCTACAATTCTGTGAAATCTTTCCATTCCCCGTGTATTATACATATGTATATTACTGTTTGTTACATTATATTGTGGATTTTGTTTCACAAACATTATTGCATGCAGGATGTACATAGAGAAGACAGTTAGTTTTTTTTTTTTAATTTTTCTATAGATTTCTCTAAAAGGCTCTCTCATGTTCACCTTAGCTATCACTCTTACTGCCTTTTTTTGTAGTCTGAAAAGGCTATGTGTATAGACAGCTGGTGCCTCTTCCCTATCTCAATACCATACCGTGGATGTGGATGTATCACTCAGAAGTATATTTGTCTTGAGTTATCATGGTCCAGGAAAGGTGGGACCCTTTTCAATAGATATACATCTGTGCTGATTTTCTTACAAACATGGTCTACATGCCCTTTCCACGCCAGGCACTCATCAATGGTTATACCCAGAAATTTGTGTTTGATTGTGTAGCTAAGTGCCAATGGGAGTGTAAATAAGAGTTATATTTATATTTTGACTATAGATATGCATAAATTGCATTTTCACTGTCTTCTCCTTATTTACGAGTAGTTTATATGAAGTAAGATAACTTGACAGAGAGTTGTAATTGATTTCATCACTGTTTGTAGTAGCTAGCACATCAAAGCCATAGCTGACAAAAGATATGTCATCAGCAAAGCTTACAACCTTGGAGTTTTGGAGTTCAATTATGTCATTAACATATACAAGAAACAGAAAAGGCCCCAATATATTTTCTTGGGGCATACCACATTAAAGTATCTTGTGGGTTTATTTGGTTGTTATCAACAATTCATTCCTTTTATAAGTTAATTTGACACACCGTTTCCTGCCTTTAAAATAGGAGGTAAGTAGTTGTAAGGCTACCCCTCTAATCCCATATGATTCTAATTTATGTAACAGAACTGAATGATTCACAGTATGAACAGCTTTACTCATATCCAGAAAGGTGCCTATTACCTTGTCTCCTTCATCTAGCTTGTTTAGTATTTCATGTATAAAAGTTGCTACTGCTGTTACAGTAAATCTTCCATTTCTAAAATCATGTTGCCGATTGTTAAATAGATTATTTTTGATGAACTACACTCCAAATTGATTTAATATTACTTTCTCTAATAATTTCCCAAGCTCTAAAGTTAACGATACTGACCTATTTTTCAAGTCGTTATTTATTCCCTTCTTATTAAGTGGTTTCTGTAAACTAAAAAGATAACTTCAGTGAAACAAAAGAAAAGGTGTTAGCAATAATGAGAGGTGTTTTTGAAATTTAAGTTCCTTAAAATACTGTTTTAATGCTTTTCTGCACACTGAGAGGTGTTTTTGAAATTTAAGCTCCTTAAAACTCTGTTTTAATGCTTTTCTGCACATTTTAAAAGTACAAATACAACATTTGTACTGGTAAATAGTTCTGTCATACCACATCTCATAATATGTGGTTTTGACTTGCAGCTGTTCCCACAAAGCATTTTCATGAGCTTCCATAGCAAGAGAGCTCCTATTTGCACCTGTTGGAAGTCTTCTCATTATAAAAGTGTTACTAGCAGTGACCTGAAATGCATATTATTGTGCTACTGGAACTGTACTCTCTGTACTGTACCTGTGTTCTAAGGAATCTTCATATGATTTGATTACCACAGAAATAAAGAACATATTAATGCCCTGTGTTTATGGACTACCCACACGAACAGTGCAATCATTTTCCTGATGCAGTGGAGTTCCTTGCACAGAGTGTAACATTTAACTCACAGTGAACAGATTCAAGTTTTATCACTTGCTCAATCTTTATGGACTACTGTCAGAGTAACATCTACTGATGGTGTCACAGAGCACATGGTAAATGTAATACAAAAAGTTAAATAGAGTAGTGTAGTAACTGCTGCTCTAGAAGACAGAAGTGGTCAATAGATGTTACCTGAAATAGTGAAACAAAACATAGTGATATTTTACAAAAATGATTGTTTTTCAAGTCTTCATGTAAGAAAGGAGAGATCATTTTCATCATGGTAAATAAGAAGACAGTTCACATGCAAAAAAGACTTGTTATAGTTAATCCAAAAGAGCTGTGCACAAAATACTCAATTTTTTTTCATCTGTCTTCTGACTGGTTTGATGCGGCCCACCACGAACTCCTCTCGTGAGCCAACCTCTTCATCTCAGAGTAGCACTTGCAACCTATGTCCTCTATTATTTGCTGGATGTATTCCAATCTCTGTCTTTCTCTAGTTTTTGCCCTCTACAGCTTCTTGTAGTACCATGGAATTCATTCCCTCATGTCTTATTAGATGTCCTATAATCCTGTCCCTTCCCCTTATCAGTGTTTTCCACATACTCCTTTGCTCTCCGACTCTGTGCGGAATCTCCTCATTCCTTAACCTGTCAGTCCACCTAATTTTCAACATTCGTCTGTAACACCACAACTCAAATGCTTTCTGTTTCAGTTTTCCCACAGTCCATGTTTCACTACAATACCTCAGAAATTTCTTCCTCAAATTTAGGCCTTGTCTGATACTAGTAGACTTCTCCTAGCCAGGAATGCCTTTTTTTCCATTGATAGTCTGCTTTTGATGTCCCCTTGCCCTGTCGTCATTGGTTACTTTACTGCCTAGGTAGCAGAATTCATTAACTTGATCTGCTTTGTGAGCATCATTTAACTTCATCTGCTTCATGATCATCAATCCTGATGTTAAGTTTCTTGCTGTTCGCATTTCTGCTACTTCTCATTACTTTCGTCTTTCTTTGATTTACTCTCAATCCATATTCTATACTCATTACATTGTTCATTCCATTCAGCAGATCATGTAATTCTTCTTCATTTTTCCGAAAGATAGCAATGTCATCAGCGAGTTGTATCATTCATATCCTTTCGCCTTGAATTTTAATTCCACTCCTGAACCTTTCTTTTGTTTCCATCATTGCATTCTTAACATACAGATTGAACAGTAGGGGCAAAAGACTACACCTATGTCTTACACACTTTTTAATCCGAACACTTTGTTCTTGGTTGTTCACTCTTATTATTCCCTCTTTGCTCTTGTACATTTTGTATATTACCCATCTTTCCCTATAGCTCACCCATATTTTTCTCAGAATTTCTAACATCTCATACCATTTTACATTGTCAAACGTTTTTTCTGGGTCAACAAATCCTATGAATGTGTCTTGATTTTTCGTTAGTCTTGCTTCCATTATCAACTGCAACATCAGAATTGCCTCTCTGGTGCCTTACCTTTTCTAAAGCCAAACAGATCATCTTCTAGCACATCCTCAATTTTCTTTTCCATTCTTCTGTATATTATTCTTGTAAGCAGCTTCGATGCATGAGCTGTTAAACTGGTTATGCGATCAGTCTCGCACTTGTCAGCTCTTGCAATCTTCAGAATTGTGTGGATGATATTTTTCCGAAAGTCAGATGGTAGTTGCCAGACTCATACATTCTACACACCAACGTGAATAGTCATTTTGTTGCCACTTTCCCCCAATGATTTTAGAAATTCTGATGGAATGTTATCTATCCCTTCTGCCTTATTGGATCTTAAATCCTCCACAGCTCTTTTAAATTCTGATTCTAATACTGGATCCCCTATCTCTTCTAAACTGACTCCTATTTCTACTTCTATCACATCACAGAAGTCTTCCCCCTCATAGAGGCTTTCAGTGTATTCTTTCCTCCCTTCCGCTCTCTCCTCTGCATTTAACAACGGAATTCCCACTGCACTCTTAATGTTACCACCCTTGCTTTTAATGTCACCAAAGGATGTTTTGACTTTCCTGTATGCTGTCTTTCCAACAGTCATTTCTTTTTTGATTTCTTTACAGTTTTCATGCAGCCATTTCATCATAGCTTACCTGCACTTCCTATTTATTTCATTCCTCAGCAATTTGTATTTCTGTATTCCTGAGTTTCCCGGAACATTTTTGTACTTCCTCCTTTCATAAATCAATTGAAGTGTTTCTTGTGTGACCCATGGTAACTTTGCAGTTATCTTCTTTGTACCTATGTTTTTCTTTCCAACTTCTGTTGATGGCCCTTTTTAGAGATGGCCAACTGTACTGCCTACTGAACTATTCCTTACTGCTGTATCTATAGCCTTAGAGAACTTCAACGTCATTCCTTAGTACTTCCATGTCCCACTTCTTTTCTTTGTACACTGGTTCATCCTGATTAATCTCTTAAACTTCAGCTTGCTCTTCATCACTACTACATTATGATTTGAGACTATATCTGCTGCTGGATACACCTTGCAATTCAGTATCTGGTTTCGGAATCTCTGTCTGACCATGATGTAATCTAACTGAAATCTTCCCGTATCACCCAGTCTTTTCCAAGTATACCTCCTCCTCTTGTGATTCTTGAATACAGTATTCACTATTACTAGCTGAAATTCATTACAGAACTCAATTAATCTTTCTCTTCTTTCAGTCCTTGTCCCAAGACCATATTCTCCTGTAATCTTTTCTTCTACTCCTTCCCCTACAACTGCATTCCAGTCCCCCATGACTTTTATCTCCCTTTATTTACTGTGTTACCCTTTCAATATCCTCATATACTTTCTCTATCTCTTCATCTTCGGCTTGCGACATCGACATGTATACCTGAACTGTCAAACTCAGTGTTGGTTTGCCATCAATTCTGATAAGAACAACCCTACCACTGAACTGTTCACAATAACACGTTCTCTGCTCTACCTTCCTATTCATAATTAATCCCACTCATGTTATACCATTTTCTGCTGCTGTTGATATTATCTTATACTCATCTGACCAGAAATCCTTGTCTTCTTTCCATTTCTCTTCACCGGTCATGAAATACAGGGCACTAATACATTCTTTATTTCTTGACACGAGATGAAATCATACGAAGGTTTTTGGAACATAGTCATAATACAATTACCACTGTTCCAGGAACATGATAACACAATTCACATCTAGTCACTGCTACTTGAAAATGCTTTGTGGAAATAGCTGCATGGTGGGCAATATGTGGCTTTCAAACGTGATGAAAACTGGCACATAGGACGCATTTCCCAGGCATCACATGAAGTTAAAGATGTTGATGCCTCGTACTGAATCACAATTCCTTTCATGACCCAGTAGGAACAATGCTGTTTGGGTCCCCTTCTCCAATGTTATATGTACAGTGGATGTACCATCATTACATAGTCACAGTACACAGTTGTATAGACTTGACAATGACTGCTATGAAAAAATCATCTCTCACCTTTAAGTGAACCCATTGTATTTTTGAGTCAATATGTCAAGGAAAACAAAGTTATATGCAATGTGGAAGAGTTTTAAAAATACAATTTCCTTCTCTATAATTGAAATTGTTTATAAAACTGTTGTTTGGAGAATTATCATACTCATCTATATTTAAAAATTATCAAGTTTTCCCATTACTGCTTGCAACTTTTCTTATGTTTTGCTGAAGTTATCTATCTAATTTGCAGTAACAGATTAAGGATACATCACCTTATTTATGCACCCAAGATGACTCTTGTAATTCTTTGCACTGAAAAGGCATTTGATAATTAAATCAAACATACACACCAAGAAAAATGATTGATAACTGTTTTCAGATCTCACCTGTTTACAGTTATGACATAAAGGACAAGCACAAATAGTTTATGAACTATTTTTCAAGGAATACACATTGTTTTTATTTAGCAATTCCTGTAGTGTTTAATGTAGATGGTGTTTGTAAGTGATATTTATATTTGATTCTTTGCCAATGAGTAAAGTTAGTCAGGATATTATTCTTTGTGTCTATGATTGGTACCAGATCATTTAACCATTTCAGCAAAAAACCACATTGAGATCTGTGGCGTCGATCCACTGATCGAGAGGCCAGAACATCATATGTGCATTATGTCTTTGACTTGATCTTTGTTTTTGTATACTTCCGGGACCTCAGTTCCTGCCTAGTCTTCGACCTGTATGTTTGTCGTGTAATAAAAGTATTGATGATTAGAAGAGAGAACCATGGTCATTACCTTACCACATTGATATCTCCTTCAGTGGTGACCCCAAAGTTCGAATAATCCATCAAACCGAGTACAAAGTGACTATCACGTGTGGACCTTTGTCCGCTACACAATGGCCTTCTACAACACGCCGCCACTGCCCAGTTTTCACCAGCGACAGCAACTAAATTCAAGCACGCCAGCTGTAGTCGGTCCTCGACGTGAATTTCCGCAGTCCTATAGCCTCGAGAACCCAGGGACCTCATCAGCTGCAGTGGTTTTGAACATGACACCAGAGATCTCCGACTCTGGCTTTGTTAGCCCTGAAGCGCTTCAGTTTTCGCCGCACAGCAGTACAAGAAACCACTACACACTGATACCAAACTTTAATGCAAGTACTGTATATAGTGGGGAGCATAGTTTTCATAATGTGCCACAACAGGATGCCTTTTTGAATATGCAAGCTCCACGTGTGTATCACTCCGCACCGGTTGCACACTACGTGAATGACATTCGCCAGTCTGTTACTCTGAGTGTTCATCAGTGCAGTAATTTGAGTGCATAAGGTTCCACCAAGCTCATCAGTGACTCTGTGATGGACAGTTTGGATGCAGATGTGGAGGACCAATTGCATAATAAGCTGTCGAGGAACCGCTGTGACCATTTTAACCTTCCGCCGCAACAACTGGTCCTGCTTCACTCCACGCTGGGCTTCCTGCTAACGGATTTCGCTTCCCCTTCAGCTACTATGAACACAACCAGCACGTCTGTCTCCTCTCTACTGCCCTCACAATGCAGAGTTAACTTTGACTTGCTTATTCCAGTGTCCACGAGCGGCTGCCCACATTCTTCTACCGCTAGTCCGTCGAATCTACTGAAACTTCCGGCATTCAAACCTGCCCACCCAGAATTCTGGTTCAACCTGGTTGAGCAAACTTTCAGTGTCTGTGCACTTGATGACAATGCCCGTTTCACATGCCTCATGAACAACCTCCACAACCATGTCGACTTAATTTATGACCTGGTTAAGTCACCTCCTCCGAACAAGAAGTATGCTACAGCTAAACAAGCAATACTGGAACGTGTCTCCAAGACAAGAAGAGAAAACATTCGACAGCTCATCTATGAAGAACGCCTCGGCGACAGATCTCTGTCCCAGCTGTGGTGATGCCTTTGGTGAATGTGACATGCCAGATGCAATGCTCACTGAAATTTTGACAGAAAAGCTGCCTCTGTCTGTTCAAATGGCTATCTCTGCTACGAAGATAGACCAAACAGTGAATGCTTGCGTGCCGCCGACCAAGCTTACTCCACTCTACTACGTGAACGCCGTGCCCAGCAGTCCAGCAGCTATGCCAGTTTCCAACCACAATCAGGCCCCCAACGTGAATGCCCCAGTAAACCTAAGTCTGTCAAGCTCACTGCACTACCGGCACCTTCGCATAAGCACAACAACAGCACATCTGACTTGGCGGAAGATTCTGGGCCGCCGCTGTCTGACCACTCGCAGGAGCAGACGGCCGCCCATAAATACTGTTCATTCCATGCAAAATTCAGGGAACAAGCACGCAATTGTAAACCGCCGTGCTCCTACACAAATTTCAACTGCAGGTAGGCAGCAGCACCACCTCCTGCGATGTAAACAACAGGTGCCATCCCACGCTCCATTCGGTGTCCATTACTAATGCTTTGAATGGATGAGTCTACATCTGCAACTTGAACTCTGGCACAAACTTTCTCATTGGCATGGGTGGAGATGTTTCTCTACTTCCATCTCATCTTGCTACTGAAAAGATCCAACTACACAAAACTGTCCTACAGGCTGTAAACTCATCTAGTTTGTCGTGCTTAGGTTCTACTTCACGTGTAGTGTCCCTCTCGCCTGAGTGCAACCTGAAGTAGTCCTTCCTGGTGGCTGACATCGACGATCCACTTTTGGGCATTGACTTTCTACAACATCACAAACTGTTGCCTGACCTCGTCAAGAATACAGTGTTCTACCACCCTACACAGGAACACATCCCGTGTGCTTCGTCGAGTGTCAATAGTACTGCTAAACAGGTCCACCTGGCTAGGAAGTGTAATAACCCCTCCTCCGAGCTCTTGTCATGGACGAATAAGTGACTCACGGAGCGTGTACGCCGTCGCCACAACTTAAGTAATGATTTATCTTTGGCACGGCAGCAGTTTGCAGCAGACGATGCCTCGGCAACACACAAGTTTAGTTGGTGCCACTACAGTGTTCTCACGTCCGAGTGCATTTGTGACCGTGTGCCATATTAACTGTACAGTGCCCGCACTCCCACCAGCTCTAACTGTGTTAATTCGAGCGCACATTCATCCCCCTCCTCGCTTGGGCAGATAACTTCCCAGGCGCAGGTTAATGTTTTTGATTTACTGCCATCAGCTGTTCATTCGTGCCTGCTACTGCCACCAGGCTCAACAGTGGCGCCTTCGGTTACTAATAAACAGTGTACCAACCTTGTTTTGTGTAGCTCACTTGTTTGTCACTCCCAGCCACCCAACAGTTGGCACTCATGTGAACCTTCACCGTCCATGCCACAACCCAACCTAACAGCCACCACGCACACTATACCAAAGACTGTTGCCTCGTGTACCGCTTCGCGCTTTTCCATGGTTACAGATGGCACTGCCCACAAACTTCATTTGCAAGACGGACCGCCTATCTCTTGCCGACCACGCCGTCTCAAGCCAGTTCTCATGAAAGTGGCTCGCGAACAAACAGACAATCTCTTAACAGCCGGCGTCATTGAACCATCTGCCAGATGCTGGGCCTCACCTATCCACTTCATCACAAAAAGCGACAGCACCTGGTGTATGGTTGGCGACTATACTAAGTTGAACTCTCGTACTATCATACACAAGTACCAGGTCCCTAACGTCATGGATATTAACCGTGCTCTTGCAGGCGCCACATACTTCTCGACAGTGGACTGTAGGAGGGCCTATCATCAAATTCCGGTGGCACCAGAGGATATTGAAAAGACAGCTGTTACAACACCTTTCAGCCTCTTCCAGTACCGGTTCATCCCCTTTGCCTTCGCAACGCTGCACAAACTTGGCAGAGATTCATAAACAAGGTGTCGTTTCATCTGGATTTTTGTATCGTTTACTTGAACGACATTCTTTTTCAGTCCTACTTTGCAAAAGAACAAGGAACACTTGCAGATTGTTAAAGACACTCTTACCGCTGCCGGTGTTGAACTGAATAATAAGAAGCTCCAGTTGCACCAGACTTCGGTAAGATTCTTAGGCTACATCGTATCAGCTAAGGGTCTCACTCCTCCCGAGGATAAATTCAAACCTGTTTTGGATTTGCCACACCCTCATTCATTTAAGGAGCTGCACAGGCTCCTCAGAACAGTTAACTATTATAGGAAGCACTTGCCTGCCGCAGCCGAGGTTCAGGCTCCCCTAACAGACGCCCTTGCTGGCAAAAATACAAATGGTATCCGCCCAGTCCCCTGGACCCCTGCCATGGAACAAGCTTTAGACAAACTGAAGCACCTACTAGCAAATGCAGTGACTGTTGCCCACTCACATTCGGACAATACATTTTTTATTACCGCAGATGCCAGTGATACTGCAGTAGGTTCTGTCCTCAGCCAAACCGTCGGAAATACTACCTCTCCTTTGCAGTTCTTTTCTAAGAAGCTCAATGGCACTCAAAAAATGTACTCAGCCTTTGATAGAGAGCTCTTGGCAGTTTACGAGGCTGTGAAACACTTTCACGCCGAGGTTGAGGGTAGGGACTTTTACATTTTAACCAACCATAAACCTTCGGTTGCTGCTGTAAAGAACACCCCGACTGACCCTCCACCTAGACGCTTCCATCATTTGGACTTTATATTGCAATTTACCTCTGACATATGATACATCAAGGGTGCAGATAATGCGGTCGCAGATTTTTTGTCTCGTGTCGGCGCTCTCACAACTCTGATAGACCTCTCTAACTTGCCTCAGCTGCAGTCTGCCGACACGGACACTATGGACTTTATTTCCAATCACAGCTCATCACTCAAACCTGTGCCATCCACCTTTCCCAGTGTCACAGGCAAGGTTTCGTGTGATGAATCAACTGGTATGCTGTGTCTCTTCATACCTAAACCTCTACAGAGACAAGTGTTCGACAAATTACACAACCTAGATCATCCACGTGTGAGAGCCTCTACCAGACATATTTCAGAGCACTTTGCCTGGTGCGACATGCGTCGCGACTGCAAAGCCTGGGCCCACGCCTGCATTCCGTGCCAACAAAATAAAGTTTTGTGGCACACATCGCCCCCACTAGGCAGCTTCACCGCTCCTCCGAGTTGCTTCCAGCACGTTCACATCGACTTGGGGGGGCCCTCACCCCCTCTGAGGGTTACAGATACATGCTATCCAATATAGACAGAACCTCCCGTTGGGTGGAAGCTGCCCTGCTACCCAATATTACATCTGAATCAGTGGCACGATCCTTCATAGACAATTGGGTTTCATGCTTTGGCTGCCCTGTTTACTTGACGACCAACCGAGGCCGTCAATTTGAGTCTGCCTTGTTTTCTGAACTATGTAGGCTGTGCGGCATCAAGAAAATTCATTCAACAGCATACCACCCCCAAAGCAATGGCCTTGTGGAACGTTGGCATAGGATGCTTATGATGGTCCTACGTTGCCATGGCCTCCTTTGGATGCAAGCCCTGCCATTTGTCTTACTCAGTTTGCGGACCACTTTCAAGGAAGACCTTAACGGCTCAGTGGCTGAGTTCATCTAGGGCCAGTCCCTTACACTGTCAGGCAAACTTGTTGCTCCTACTCCAGTCGACAAACCGTCCGAACTGCTGTCCTTGGTAGAACAGGTGAGAGGGTGAGGTTACACTGTAACAAGCTTCAACCCCCACCCCCTATCAGCCACACTCCGCTGCACACATATGTTTCCAAGGCGCTCATCACTTGCGAATTTGTGTTCCTTCGCGACACTGTAAAAGCCCCATTACAGGCCCCTTACACAGGTCCGTACAGAGTTGTCAAATGAACCAGTACAATGGACATCGTAATTAAGGGCTCAGTAACTACTGTCTCCCTCAGCAGGGTTAAACCTTCTTCTGGCTCTCTGGCTACCCTCGGCCTTCTTCCTTTGCTCATGATTCGAGTAAAACCACTCCTACACTGGCCCCTCCAATGAGCCCACACTCATTCCGGGGTTTTCCACCTCCCAGCTCCCATAGCAGAGCCCCCAGCTCCCAGGGCTCTAATATAACAGTTCCATCTTCGTGCGACAGCACACCACGCCGCTCTTCTAGCCGGTGCAGCCCGCAGGTTCCTGCCACACCCACTCAGACCTCACCATCTGACACTCACCCCTCTACACGCAGCACACCGCCCTCACTGTGCTACAGTTTTCCCACACCACCGGCTCAGCATACCTCTCCGTTAGCAGGTGCCACTTACGAGCTCTCTACCCACGTTCATCCTAATGACATTTGTTGTTTATCTGTCGTCATTAGTGGTGATACCACATTAGTGCTGCTTGTGTGTGAGGATTCGTGTGACTCGTTAGGTGGTGTGTCACAACGTGTAGTGAAGCGTTTCAAAATCTCTCGAAGTGCTATGTGCGGCAACCTACATGCTTACATTAGGCCAAGTGGAAAGGTGATCATTAGGTTCCCTGCCTACGACACCCTTCCACACCAGCGCTCCTGCACCGGCCGATGACTACAACCGCCGACATCGTCGCTTCAAGACTTCAGCATCAGCATTCCAGGATTTGCTCCACACTCTCCTCCCACACGGCCCGTGCCGTTAGATGCGGAGGAACTCACTGTAACCCACTTAAACTCTCACCAACCACCCCCACCCCCCAACCTTCAGGTACGTACTCCATACTGCAGGGGGGGGGGGGGGGGGGGAGGGGGGCTATGTGGCGTCGATCCACGGATCGATAGGCCAAAACATCATATGTGTATTATGTCTTCGAGTTGATCTTTGTTTTTGTATACTTCCGGGACCTCAGTTCCTGCCTAGTCTTCGACCTGTATGTTTGTCGTGTAATAAAAGTACTGATGATTAGAAGAGAGAACCGGGGTCATTACCTTACCACCTTCAGATTCAATTGTCTATGTATCCACCCAGGACTTCGAAGTTCGGCAAACTTGATGTTTTTTAACAATGGAGTAGTCCCTAAATGAAGGAAAGAACTACTAATTGCAATAGCAAATGCTTTTCATTAGTATTTATACTTAAAACTAGGCCTGAAGAGCTACAGTGCTAAAGATGAGGTTTCCCTGTACAAACTTATGCTTAAAAAAAAAAAAAAAAAAACACAAATTTACAGCACAGCATAGAAGAAGTGCTTCTCAACTTCTTCATATAAAATCTGAATGATGTATCCTACTTTTTATACATTATATCAACTTAGTGGCCTACATACTAGGTGAATAAAAAATTGGGTCTGTAGGTCAACTCTTTGCCGAGTAATAGGTCTTTGAAAATAGAAGGATTGGTGCCTGATTTATGACTGGGTACACACTGATGTGTTTTCAAACCTGAATTTATCAAAAATGGTTGGAGTTCAAACAGTGCTGTTTGGCAGTTTTACTATAAAGACATATAGGTATCCATCTACCAAATGTGACTAAATTCTGAAATTGTCACCCTAGGACCCACCAAAGTATCAGTGACTTGACATGGAATGATCCAGCATCATGGTGTGGGGAGCTACTGTGTATGACTTCAGGTCATGTTTGGTACTAATTGAGGGAACTCTGGTGGTATAACTGTTCATCATGCATTGCTTGCATCCTCTAGGTGTTTGTATTAATTTTTTTCCAGCACTGTATGTCTCACTTGTTGCTGTCTGCACTTCATAAATATCAGAGTGGCTACATATATATTCTGCTAGCTGATTAAGATACAGAACAACTATGTAACAGACTGTTAACTGAGAATCAACAGTTTCTAAGTACCATTAGTGATCTTACAGCAAATATGAATGTGTTGAACTCTGGACATGGAAGATGCCACTCTGATAGCTCTCATTCAGTAAATTTGGGAAAAGGTCTGGCCATACCATGACAAACACATCCTGAATCAACTATAGAAAAACTCATTATTTCTTCAAGAATGCTAGTTTTAGATTACTAACCTTGACAAGGAAAGTATATATGCCTCCACTCTGCAACATATCTGGATGTTCTCTGTCAAGGGGAATGTCTGAAGTAACAAGATCAGCTTCTCCTGACTGTAGCCCACCCACTGGCTCCAGACGGAAATGTCTGAGTTGATCACCTTGTAGCTCCAGCAGTATAGGCCTAGGTGCACCAATGTCTCCATCTCGGGCTCGAATACGAAGTACTGTTGTGCCCTGTTTCAATTACACAACATCTATCATAATTATTAAATATAAAATGTTTAAACAAATGTATAAGTCTTAGTAAGTGCTGGAGCCTAATAAAATCTGAACAACATTTGTAACAAATCCAGAACCGGAGCAGTGTGAAAACATTGATTTATATACAAAAAATACGATTTTCATACAAATTTGTAATATTAATTTACATAAGTGCAATAGTGAAGGATACTGGGTGTAGCATAGGCAATGTCTTAAATACTCAGTCAAAGACTTAAATATGTTAGAAAATAAATTTCTGCTAAATCACAGCAAGACTCAGTTTCTGAAGTTTATAACACACAGTTCAACTAAAACTGGCATTGTGATTACCCAGAATTGGCATATGATTAGTTAGTCTGAACAATTCAAGCTTCTGGATGTTCAGATGGGTAGTAAACTATTTGGAAAGCCCTATTCGGGATTTTGTTGAAAAACTGAATGCTGGTATATTTACCATTAAAGCAGTTTCTGTAGTAAGTGAGGTTTCAACATGAAAATTAGGCACTCTAGTTTCATTCACTTATGATGTATGACGAACTTATTTCCAAGAATTAGCAGCCTTTGCTCAGTAAATACTAGGCAGAAATCCTATCTGAATTTTGATCCCACATCACTGACTCTTGTGCAGAAAGGCATCTAGTATTCTGTTGCACCCAATTTCAGTAAGCTAACACAAGAATTAAATAATCTTAGCAGTAATTGTCGCACATTCAACTAAAGAAGTTCCTCATTGATCACTCCTGTTCTGCCAGGGACTTCCTGGGAAAAAATCTAATTCCTGATTCTTGATTATGGTAATATATACTCACAGATTGTCATCTACATAGGATTCATTTACATTTTATGTTATCTATGTTTCAAGTACTGGCTTGTTCAACAACCATTGAGATATGCTCCTCTATTTAGCCATATGTAAATATCTTAACGTTTTTGGAGAATCAAAGTTAAAGTATCTCGCTTAATTGTCCTTTTTTTCATTCCATCGAGTTAAACATAAAATAAATAGCGTATACCTTCATTGTTTTAATACAGATCTCAGAAAAACAGCGGAATTTTAAATCAGAAACTTGCTTATATACATTTGTGAATAGGCTTAATTCTTGTAACGTCTTTTTTAATTTTCGGTAATTTAATTGATTTATTCTAGCTAAAGTATTATTTTTGCCTTGAGTGAGAAGTGCCTGACTTGCCGTAGAATTGTTAGTTCCGGGATTTGGTGTGATGGATGCAGTAGTTTTTTTCACTGGGAGGGCTGCAGTGGCGTGGATGTTGGGAAAGTGGATCAGGCTCATCAGTGGTTATGTAGGATTTGCAGCAGAGATAGGAAGATAGTGGAACAGGAGGGGAAAATTGCTGCCCTTCAGGCTGAGCTAGATCAGGCTAGGGAAGATCTGGACAGGTTAAGGAGGGAGAAGGGCAAAGAGAGGTGGGAAGTGGCAACAGGTAGCAGAAGGAACAGGCCTAGAACTAAGTCTGACAGTTTTGTGGTGAATGTCAAAAATAAGTTTGACCTGTTGCTTCAGTTAGAAACTGATGAGCCTCAAGCAGAGGTAGGTGTAGACAGGACACAACAAATTTTCAATAGGAAATTGAAAAAGAATGTAGGAAAGCCATCGAAAAGGAAGAAAGTTTTGTTGTTAGGCAGTTCTCATGCCAGAGGTGTAGGCCAACTTCTGCAGGAAGAATTAGGACCAGAATACCAGGTCACAAATTTTTTCAAACCAAGTGCTAGTCTGGATCAGGTGACAGAGGATTTAGGTTCACTCTGTAAAGGATTTACCAGGGAAGACACCATGGTTATTGTGGGAGGGCCAGGGAACAGCATCGACAGAGATCCTGGGTACAGTATACAGTGTGATCTGGTAAAGATTGCGTCGGCATCGAGACACACCAATGTTCAATTTGTATCTGTCCTGAGACGCCATGACTGGCCTCATTTGAACTCTTCTGTTGGGAGAGTTAATTTGGAGTTGGAACGGCTGCTTGGGTCAGGTTTGGGGGCTCATATTGGTGTGGTTCCTGTTGATTCTCTCAGTAGGTGGGACTATACCAGGCACGGCCTACATCTCAACAGGAAAGGGAATGGGAAACTGGCTGGGGTAATAGCAGGAAATTTAAGGGGGCGAGGCACTGCCATGAATGGTAAAATACCAGTGGTTACAGGTGTTGGAGCACCACCTTTTTTAGGATAGGTAACACAGAAAGATGTCAAGTTCTACGAGAGGTCAGGATTGAAACAAATCTTCAGTTTAGGAAAGAAATTAAACAGCACAATTCTAGCACATTGGATCACCAATCACAGCTGTCAATTATAAATTTTCACCAATCACCAGAAATTTTATCTCCACCAAGTTGTATCTCAGTCCTAGGTAATTGCATTGATGAATTAAGGTCACCCAACCCAGTTGACATAATCTGCCTCTCTGAACACCATGTGACTACTGGTATAGCAACTAGGCCTAAGCACAATGAGAAACTCAGACAGGAGAGTACTGCAAATGTTAGAATAAGGAAAGATTCTCATAAAAGTATAATTAAAAATAATGTAAGTATATTTCATCAAAATATTGGGAGTTTAAAGAATGAAATAGATGAACTTCTGGTTTGTTTAGAAGATTTAGAAGCTGAGGATGAAATAGATATACTATGCCTGTCTGAGCATCACATTTTTACTGATATGGATAAGGTAAATGTAAGTGGATATAAGCTCTCTGCACATGTAATGAGAGAAAATATGGAGAAAGGAGGAGTTGCCATATATGTCAAAAGTTATCATTGTGCAAAAAGTATAGAAACAAAAAAGTTTTGTGTAGAGAAACATGTAGAAGCATGTGCCTGTGAGCTTAAATTAAATAAAGGCACATTTATAATTGTAACTGTATATAGGTCCCCATCAGGAAATTTTCATCTATTTCTGAAAAATTTGGACTCCTTGTTGTGCTATCTGTCAGACAGGTGGAAGCAAATTATTATTTGTGGGGACTTCAATGTAGATTCTCTGAAAGAGGGTAATAGGAAAAATGACCTTGAAGTATTACTCGGTTCTTTCAATTTGACACCCGTTATTGATTTTCCTACTCGGGTGGTAAAGGATAGCAGCTCACTGATAGATAACTTCTTTATAGACCAAGATAAGTTTAACCAGATAAATGCTCAGCGTGTTGAGAATGGTCTTTCTGATCATGGTGCACAGCTAGTTACAATACATAACATAGCTCCATTCAGCAATACTAAACAGTCCTCCAAAGTAGTACGTTCAGTCAACGATTTAACAATTGCAAATTTCAGGGAAAGCCTACAGCAGTTAGACTGGGATGAGGTGTACCATGAACCTGATGCCAATTTAAAATATAATTTATTTCATGACATTTTTGTAAATGCATTTGAAAACTGCTTCCCCAAGAAAATAGTTAAATATACTCGTAAGAAACCTTGTAACAAACCATGGCTTACTAAGGGTATAAAAATATCTTGTAACCAGAAAAGGGAAATGTATCTGACAGCAAGAAAGAGTAGTGACCCAGAAACTATCAAACATTATAAAAACTACTGCGTTATATTAAGAAAAGTTATTAAAAAATCCAGAAGTATGTGTATCATGTCTGAAATCAGCAACTCTGATAATAAAATTAAAACAATTTGGAATATTATTAAAAGAGAAACAGGTCAACCAAGAGCACAGGAAAACAGTATTACCATCAAATTGAATGAAAACTTTATGAACAAAAAGTCAGAAGTTGAAAATATTTTTAATAATCGTTTTCTAAATGTTGTGGATATAGTAGGATCCAGGTGTTCATTAGAAGGTGCTAGGCTGTTAATGGAAGAGGACATACCTATGCAATTTGATACAATTGAAATCTCACCCACTTCTGCCTCTGAAATTAGGAAAATAATAAACTTGCTTAAAAGCAAAAACTCACATGGAATTGATGGCATTTCCAGCAAAATACTAAAAGCTTGTTCTCAACAGATAAGTAAGATTCTCAGCCACCTGTGTAATAGCTCTCTGGAACAGGGCATTTTCCCTGATAGACTGAAATATGCTATTGTTATACCCTTGCATAAAAAGGGGGATAGATCTTATGTCAACAATTACCGTCCAATCTCCCTTCTAACAGCTTTATCCAAAATTTTTGAGAACGTAATGTATTCAAGAGTAGCTTCAAATATCTGTAACAATGAAGTACTAACAAAATGTCAGTTTGGTTTCCAGAAAGGTTTTTCAACAGAAAATGCCATATATGCTTTCACTAATCAAATTTTGAATGATCTGAATAACTGAACACCACCTATTGGGATTTTTTGTGATCTCTCAAAGGCTTTTGATTGTGTAAATCATGAAATTCTGCTAGACAAGCTCAAGTATTGTGGCATGAGTGGGACAGTGCACAAATGGTTTAATTCGTACCTAACTGGAAGAGTGCAGAAAGTTGAAATAAGTAGTTCTCATAATATGCAAAGATCAGCACATTCCTCAAACTGGGGAACTATCAAGAATGGGGTTCCACAAGGGTCAATCTTGGGTCCTTTGTTGTTCTTACTATATATTAATGACTTGCCATTCTATATTCATGAAGAGGCAAAGTTAGTTCTCTTTGCTGATGATACAAGTATAGTAATCACACCTGACAAAGAAGAATTAACTGATAAAATTGTCAATACTGTCTTTCAGAAAATTACTAAGTGGTTCCTTGTAAACGGACTCTCACTGAATTTTGATAAGACACAGTACATACAGTTCCGTACAGTGAATGGTATGATGCCATTAATAAATATAGACCTTAATCAGAAGCATATAGCTAAGGTAGAATATTCCAAATTTTTAGGTGTGTCCATTGATGAGAGATTAAATTGGAAGAAACACATTGATGATCTGCTGAAACGTTTGAGTTCAGCTACTTATGCAATAAGGGTCATTGCAAATTTTGGTGATAAACATCTTAGTAAATTAGCTTACTACGTCTATTTTCACTCGTTGCTTTCATATGGCATCATATTTTGGGGTAATTCATCACTGAGGAATAAAGTATTTATTGCACAAAAGCGTGTAATCAGAATAATAGCTGGAGTCCACCCAAGATCATCCTGCAGACATTTATTTAAGGATCTAGGGATATTCACAGTAGCTTCTCAGTATATATACTCTCTTATGAAATTTGTTATTAACAACCAAACCCAATTCAAAAGTAATAGCAGTGTGCATAACTACAATACTAGGAGGAAGGATGATCTTCACTATTCAAGATTAAATCTAACTTTGGCACAGAAAGGGGTGAATTATACTGGCACTAAAGTCTTTGGTCACTTACCAAATAGTATCAAAAGTCTGACAGATAACCAACAGGTATTTAAGAAGAAATTAAAAGAATTTCTGAATGACAACTCCTTCTACTCCATAGAGGAATTTTTAGATATAAATTAAAAAAAAAATAAAATAAAATAAAATAAAAAAAATTAAAAAAATAAAAAAAACACAAAAAATGAAAAAGTTGTTATATTAACTTAAGTATGTTGTTAAATAAACTTAATTATGTCATGTATTGGAAAATTTGACTTGTTCCACATCATTACGAAATATTGTATTCATGATCCATGGAACTAGTATTAATCTAATCTAATCTAATGCCCATGAAAAGTTTTAAAAACAGAAAGAAACTGAATAATTTGTCATCTACATCTATACCAAAACTCTGCAAACCACTGTGAAGGGCACTGAATAGGTCCTTGACATGGTAACAGTACCACATACTAGGGTTTCTTTTGGTTCCCATCATGAATGGAGTAAATGCTTCTTTAAATGTCTCTGCACACACTGTAATTTGTCTAATGTTGGCATCCTAGTCGCTAAGAGAGTTATACTTAGGGTACTTATGTTTGAGGAATATTCTAAGATGGGATGAACAAGTGATTTGTAATCAGATTCCTTTAGAGGTTGACGCCATATTCCAAGTATCTTGCCAATGAATTGTCTGCTGCATGTGTGACCTGTCTTACATACGATTGATCCTCTATGACCACTCCATTTCATATTCACAGAAATTCTAATATGAAAAATTATGTAACATTATTGTTATTTATTAAAATATAATTGTGAACTGTAATGATTGTTACGAAACTAAAATAATATGCTGTAAAATGATGATATCTATCCTTCTGTCAGATGTTTAAATAAACCTTACTGATAATCTGTGAACTGTATGAGTTTATTAAAATTAAAACCTGTAACCCACTATATGTAAGGAATGAAATATGTTTTGTTTTTGGGGGTGGGGGGTAAATATGAAATGGGGCAATTTTGCTAACTATATTAAAACAAGTGTAACTCACTTAAAATACCTCAGAAAAAGTTATTTACACTATGAAAACTCTTTATTAGAAAGTTGTGTACATTATGAGAGAGAGTTTTAAATTAAAACACTTCGGCCTTAAAAGAAAATCCTGATATTTTTGTCATAAAAGGCAAATCACTCCAGGTTTCATTGTAAGTAACGTCACTTACACATATAACGCCTTCACCAGTCATACTCGGGGGAAAAAAAAAAACACCTATCTCTCTCTGTCAGGTGTGGTGTTTAAAAGTACGAGACCTTTATCCTCCGTCTCCACAGAACTGACATAGACTTGTTTGAGCCTCTTCATGATTGCTGACTGCAGTGTGGTAGTGGTTTCTTTCAATGGAGGCATTTTGCTTTGGATGCATTTTGGTTTTTCGGCATTTGGACAAAATGTAAAATATAACGAAAAACACACGATCTGAAACAAGTACGGAAAAAGCTGAGAAAATCACGAAATTCTAGGTTTACAAAGCTGTCCCGTTTCCATCATGTTTCCTGGTGCAATATTATGAAGTGATATTATTAAACCTAAGTGTAATATAATATACAGTACATTAACAGTGAGTCTGAAAGGAAATTACATGCTTTATGAACCAAACCAAGTGGTTTATACTCACATCTGAAAGAATGAGTAGGGCGAGACATTTGTACGGACTAGTGCACAAATCATATCCTCCAAGATGAAGGCAATAACATCGTTAACGGCGTGTAGACAAGTGACAATGGTGGGAACGCACAAAAGGGTTATTGTTGTATGCCTTCAGCGTGTGATGAAAACGAGGCGCCTCTGTTGGTTATTTCAGGAACTTGACAGAGCGCCAAAGAAAACGTTTTCAAACACCTACAATGTACTGAAATTAAAAACTTTCTGGGCTTTTACGCTTCCATGATATTTTGGGCGAACTGCCGAATGACCGTAACTTGCTTCCTGGATATTTTGCATCAATCGGGACGGCGGTTTGCAGTTCGATAACGCAAAAGAGAAAAACTTGGTGCACTAAGTAGTTCGCATCGCTCTGCGACTTTACAGCGCATAAAGAGACCTCTCACCATGGAGGGCGCTCACAGCAACGCACGGACTTGCAGCAAGAATAGCGCATGCGCAGTGACGACTGGGATCACCACGCATGCGCCGAAATGGTCTTACATATGCGAATTCCGTGTACTTTCGCCAAAATACATTGGAAATGGCAAGAAGGCCGCCGAAATATCTTGGTAGCAAGTTACTGACAACGGGCAGTTCGCCCGAAATTTCGCGGAATAGCCATCAAAGTTCTCCATCGTGGCAACTTTTGTCCAGTTGGCGGTTCCTGACTGGACGATACAATACGGTAGTGTCGTGTAGCGACAAAGTGAGACTCACCGGAGGCGAGTTCTCGGGCACGGCTGCAGAGTAGGGCGCGCCCAGGAAGGCCGGCGGCTGATCCTGCACGTCGATGACTGCGACGGCAACTCTGGCGGTGGCGCTCATCCTCTTGGCGGGGTCGTCTGCGCGGTCCGTCGCGCGCATTCGCACACTGTAGGCGGAGCGCCGCTCAAAGTCCAGCGGCCGCGCCAGACGCAGCTGGCCCTCGAAGTGGCCTTCGCCAACCTGTCGGCAAACCCTGCGTCAGTTACCAGCCTTCCACGATACTTATAGCCAACTATGCAGCTCTGAAACACATATAAGCAGAGCACTATTGGCTAAAAGTGGAGGATCAGATGCAAAGAAAACCGTTATGTATATACAGGTTGTTTCAAAAATGACCGGTATATTTGAAACGGCAATACAAACTAAACGAGCAGCGATAGAAATACACCGTTTGTTGCAATATGTTTGGGACAACAGTACATTTTCAGGCAGACAAACTTTCGAAATTACAGTAGTTACAATTGTCAACAACAGATGGCGCTGCGGTCTGGGAAACTCTATAGTACGATATTTTCCACATATCCACCATGCGTAGCAAAAATATGGCGTAGTCTCTGAATGAAATTACCCGAAACCTTTGACAACGTGTCTGCCGGAATGGCTTCACATGCAGATGAGATGTACTGCTTCAGCTGTTCAATTGTTTCTGGATTCTGGCGGTACACCTGGTCTTTCAAGTGTCCCCACAGAAAGTAGTCACAGGGGTTCATGTCTGGCGAATAGGGAGGCCAATCCACGCCGCCTCCTGTATGTTTCGGATAGCCCAAAGCAATCACACGATCATCGAAATATTCATTCAGCAAATTAAAGACGTCGGCCGTGCGATGTGGCTGGGCACCATCTTGCATAAACCACGAGGTGTTCGCAGTGTCGTCTAAGGCAGTTTGTACCGCCACAAATTCACGAAGAATGTCCAGATAGCGAGATGCAGTAATCGTTTCGGATCTGAAAAATGGGCCAATGATTCCTTTGGAAGAAATGGCGGCCCAGACCAGTACTTTTTGAGGATGCAGGGACGATGGGACTGCAAAATGGGGCTTTTCGGTTCCCCATATGCGCCAGTTCTGTTTATTGACGAAGCCGTCCAGGTAAAAATAAGCTTCGTCAGTAAACCAAATGCTGCCCACATGCATATCGCCGTCATCAATCCTGTGCACTATATCGTTAGCGAATGTCTCTCGTGCAGCAATGGTAGCGGCGCTGAGTGGTTGCCGCGTTTGAATTTTGTATGGATAGAGGTGTAAACTCTGGCGCATGAGACGATACGTGGACGTTGGCGTCATTTGGACCGCAGCTGCAACACAGCGAACGGAAACCCGAGGCCGCTGTTGGATCACCTGCTGCACTAGCTGCGCGTTGCCCTCTGTGGTTGCCGTACGCGGTCGCCCTACCTTTCCAGCACGTCATCCGTCACGTTCCCAGTCCATTGAAATTTTTCAAACAGATCCTTTATTGTATCGCTTTTCGGTCCTTTGGTTACATTAAACCTCCGTTGAAAACTTCGTCTTGTTGCAACAACACTGTGTTCTAGGCGGTGGAATTCCAACACCAGAAAAATCCTCTGTTCTAAGGAATAAACCATGTTGTCCACAGCACACTTGCACGTTGTGAACAGCACACGCTTACAGCAGAAAGACGACGTACAGAATGGCGCACCCACAGACTGCGTTGTCTTCTATATCTTTCACATCACTTGCAGCGCCATCTGTTGTTGAAAATTATAACTACTGTAATTTCGAAAGTTTGTCCGCCTGAAAATGTACTGTTGTCCCAAGCATATTGCAACAAACGGTGTATTTCTATCGCTGCTCGTTTAGTTTTTATTGCCGTTTCAAATATATCGGTCATTTTTGAAACACCCTGTATAAGCGCGCGCGCACGCACACACACACACACACACACATGAGCGCAGACATAAAGAACACTTCACTTGCTAATAGAAAGTTTTTCTGTCTTTGAAACGCAATACAACAGTAGTTCTGCGTGGTATAGAGTCGACAGTCCTTGGTAGGTTGCTGGGTGTATGTGGCACCAAGGACGGAGGAGGGGGTGGTCTGGACCTGGGGGTATGAAGTATTTTTAATATTTTCGAAGACTAATGGCGACTTGAAAGTAGCCGTAAAAAAGTTCCAATTCCGACCCTGTTAACCTACGTAATACTAATGTTTAAGTCATTTTCTTGAAAGAAAAATTCATGACTACACTATATTTTTTCCTTTCTCTAAGAGCTAGAGCTGGGGGGGGGGGGGGGGGAGAGGCGGGCCCCATCTTGCCCTTCCGTAAATTAGGACTACTAGTCTGCGGGGCTGACGCGGCGCCCAACAACGTCGCGGGTACTTGGCTGGCTGCGGCGTTTGAGGACACTGCCAGTCTAAGGCTCGTTTCACACTGGGACACTTGTGACGGTCACCGGTGACGGTCGCTGATAGAGATACATTCGTTTGAATTGGAGCATTCACACCGGGACACTGCACTGAGTCACCGAGTCACGGTGACCCAGAAGTGACTCACCCTCGCCACATGTGACGGACACGGACACTGTGTTCGCTGCGGTCACCGCCGGACATGCATTAGCTTGTATTGGAGTGTTCACACTGGGACACCGATCAAAGACACAGCAATGCAGAGTTGCCAACAGACAGGCAGCCGTTGCTGAGCCCAGTGGTTCTCCACACAGTGCAGCCATGAGTTTAGAGTTCATCAACACAGAAGATTTTATAAGTGAAGTGGAAAGTCGTCCCGTTATTTGGGACATGAAAAGCGATGATTACAGTAACAAAGTCATGAAAATGAAAGCGTGGCAACAAATTATTACGAAGTTTGTGCCTGATTTCGATGAAAAGAGCATAGATGAAAGAAACAAAATTGGTAAGTTCTATATTCTTTTTTCACTTTAATACCGTATTTTTTGGACCACAAGAATAGCGAAATATATTTTCTACCCCTGTACGAGGCTAGGAGGTTAATAATCTACAAGGAGAATGCTATCCCTCACCCCATTTCTTTTGCATTACCAATAGCAAGTGTACTTTTTATGCAGTCTCAATGCGAGAAGAATGGACAAAATGGATGAGCGCAGAAACCATGTACTCACCCCTACAGGGGGAATGAAAGTAAAATAAAATAAATAGTTTTATTTCAACATTTTCATAACAAAATTAAGGGTACGTCTTTTCGTAGTCTAATAAGGCGCTCCGCCTTATGGTTCGAAAAATACAGTTAAAATATTATTCAAAACAACAATAATTTACGCATATGTTGTTACTATTATAATGAATTTTATTTATTTACCATAATACTATTGACTTACAAGTTTTTGACACCCGAATCAGAACAGTGCTCGTGCTTGGGTTCTGTTCAATTAGGTACACACAACTGTAATACAAAAAAGTGCATTGTAATTATAATTTTAATTGCAAGTTTTAATCAGTTCAGTGAACGCAACAGTATGGTTTGTTACAGTTAACATGGTAATAATTGAACACTGCACATTTCAAATACAATTCCAATGAACGTTTTGTCTTCATTCTCCTCCTCCTCGTCCTCCTCATTACAAGTACTAACAACAGTTCCTCCTCGCTCGAGTCCATTTCACCAACTAATCAGTTGGCAACAGCTGCAGTGTGGGACACCAGTGACCCAGGAGTGTTCGCCACAGTCACCGGTGACCATCACCGGTGACCGTCACAAGTGTCCCAGTGTGAAACGAGCCTTACATCTGTTTTTAAGAGCGTTTGACATTTCAGTCGAAAGAATTCGTGCGGCCTTCCGTTCTCAGCCGTATTTTATGATAATATACTTCTAGCAGTAGTTCTGCGTGGTATGGTGTCGACAGTCCTTGGTCTTCCAATGCTGTCAACGAGCGTGCGTAACTAGCACTAATCAACTGTTGTGGTATAAATATAAAACGGAAGTAACATCGTATCGTGAATGCGTATTAAAGATGACAGTCCATTTCGAGCACGGTACATGTTTGTAGCGAGTATTCCGCAGCTCGTGGTCGTGCGGTAGCGTTCTCGCTTCCCACGCCCGGGTTCCCGGGTTCGATTCCCGGCGGGGTCAGGGATTTTCTCTGCCTCGTGATGACTGGGTGTCATGTGACGCCCTTAGGTTAGTTAGGTTTAAGTAGTTCTAAGTTCTAGGGGACTGATGACCATAGATGTTGAGTCCCATAGTGCTCAGAGTCATTTGAACCATTTTTGTAGCGAGTACTCTGAAATCAAATTAGGATTGTTGCAATACAATGCAATGAGTACAAGAAAAATGACATTCAAAACATTTAGTAAACATTTGTGTTCGTGTCTGATATTTCAATTATTACTATTAATACATCATACTAACTTATGTAGGTCAGCCCACCCGGCTAGCCGCGCGGTCTGAAGCGCTGCTTCCCGAGCGGGAAGGCGTGCCAGTTGTGGTGTCACCGCCAGACACCACACTTGCTAGGTAGTAGCTTTAAATCGGCCGCGGTCCATTAGTACATGTTGGACCCGCGTGTCGCCACTGTCAGTAATTGCAGACCTAGCGCCACCACACGGCAGGTCTAGAGAGACGGACTAGCACTCGCCCAGTTGTACGACGACTTTTCTAGCGACTACACTGACGAAGCCTTTCTCTCATTTGCCGAGAGACAGTTAGAATAGCCTTCAGCTAAGTCCATGACTACGACCTAGCAAGGCGCCATTAACCTTATCTGGAGAGAGTCTCACTTATATTAACAATAGCGATGTACCAAAATGATGGAATAAAAGTTAAGTATAACCTCAGCTAAGTACTTTTCATTATAGCATTAATTACGTATCCTGTTCCAGACTTCACGCCCGTCTGCGTTAGATAGCGTGCATTTCAGCCTCCTCTATGTACAAGGTGTTGGCACATTTGCCAACACATCACCAGTCCCCGGCACCAATCCGCCCACCGGATTAGTGTCGAGGTCCGTTATGGCGGCCAGCCAGTGGATGGTTTTTAAGGCGGTTTTCCATCTACTTCGACGAATGCGGGCTGGTTCCCCTTATTCCTCCTCAGTTACACTGTGTCGGTGATTGCTGTGCAAACACTGTTTGGACGTACGCGTATACCATAATTATTCTAACAAGCAAGCATTTGGGGTTAAACTCGTCTGGTATGCGACGTTCCCGGGAGGGGGGGGGGGGAGGGGGGGCACTGGGGGCAAGGGCCGAACCGTACAATAACCCTGGGTTCGGTGTGGGGTGGGTGGCCTGTTGTGGGGATGTGAACCACAGAGGGCTAAATGGTTCAAATGGCTCTGAGCACTATGCGACTTAACGTCTGAGGTCATCAGTCGCCTAGAACTTAGAACTAATTAAACCTAACTAACCGAAGGACATCACACACATCCATGCCCGAGGCAGGATTCGAACCTGCCGCCGGAGCGGTCGCTCGGCTCCAGACTGTAGCGCCCAGAACCGCACGGCCACTCCGGCCGGCGCAGAGGCTACAACGGGACAGAGGGCTACAACGGGACGAAGCCTCTCCGTCGTTTCTAGGTCCCAGGTTTGATACGTACATATGTAGGTTACGAATTAACAGTGAAATCGGTTGGGGAAGGTGGGGAAAGTATACATCGCCGTTGTTGTCAGTGAGATAGACAGAGGAAGCTTGTACTTCTTTTTTTTAAAAAAGAAACTTTTTTTGAGCTGTCTGTGTGGAGAGCAATATTTTTTTACAACATGAATGTTTAAACACTGTCTTTTGCACTACAATTGTAGTTCTTTGTTATTTACTTCAATGTGATAATTTCTTGTGTAGATTGCTAATGCGACCTCGCGTCCGATCAGGAAAAGTGGCCAAGGTGTTGACCCCAGTAAAAGTTAGAAAAAGGTGCATTATACAACAGATCAAATTAACTTTTAAATCCTTTATATACGGAACTATCATCCGCCAGTTTATCTGTCTATCACAATTTTTGAATCAACACAAAAGTCGTAACACAGAAGTCCGATTGCAAATGGACTGTTGCAGCCGCTTGATATTGTTTCAGATACTAGGCCATCAACTGTTCAGAAATCCGAGTAAGAAACATGGGAAACTGCTGCATTGCCACTGGCCACAGTACTCGCTTAGGAAAACTGGTCACTATATAAGCTTTGAAGAAAATCCGTGTAGTTCCAATATCTGCTATTACTTTATTTTTTACTTACAAATATTTATTGCGAATGCTTATATGTAGATTCGAAATGTGTACGTGGAGAGCTTCCATCAGTAACAATGTTTTGATGAAAATTGTATTTCTCTTGGAGTGTTCAAATTACACTACTGGCCATTAAAATTGCTTCACACAAAGATGACGTGTTACAGACGCGAAATTTAGCCGACAGGAAGAAGATGCTGTTATATGCAAATGATTAGCTTTTCAGAGCGTTCACATAAGGTTGGCGCCTGTGGCGACACCTACAACGTGCTGACATGAGGAAAGTTTCCAACCGATTTCTAATACACAAACAGCAGTTGACCGGCGTTGCCTGGTCAAACGTTGTTGTGATGCCTCGTGTAAGGAGGAGAAATGCGTACCATCACGTTTCCGACTTTGATAAAGGTCGGATTGTAGCCTATCGCGATTACGGTTTATCGTATCGCGACATTGCTGCTCTCGTTGGTCGAGATCCAATGACTGCTAGCAGAATATGGAATCGGTGGGTTCAGGAGGGTAATACGAAACACCGTGCTGGATCCCAACGGCCTCGTATCACCAGCAGTCGAGATGACAGGCATCTTATCCGCATGGCTGTAACGGATCGTGCAGCCACGTCTCGATCCCTGAGTCAACAGATGGGGACGTATGCAGGACAACAACCATCCGCACGAACAGTTCGACGACGTTTGCAGCAGCATGGACTATCAGCTCGGAGACCATGGCTGCGGTTACCCTTGATGCCGCATCACATACAGGAGCGCCTGCGATGGTGTACTCAACGTCGAACCTGGGTGCACGAACGGCAAAACGTCATTTTTTCGGATGAATCCGGGTTCTGTTTACAGCATCATGATGGCTGCACCCACGTTTGGTGACATCGCGGTGAACGTACATTGGAAGCGTGTATTCGTCATCGCCATACTGGCGTATCACCCGGCGTGATGCTGTGGGATGCCATCGGTTACACGTCTCGGTCACCTCTTGTTCGCATTGACGGCACTTTGAACAGTGGACGTTACATTTCAGATGTCTTACGACTCGTGGCTCAACCCTTCGAATGGTTCGAATGGCTCTGAGCACTATGGAACTTAACATCTGAGGTCATCAGTCCCCTAGAACTTAGAACTACTTAAACCTAACTAACCTAAGGACATCACAAACATCCATGCCCGAGGCAGGATTCGAACCTGCGACCGTAGCGGTCGCGCAGTTCCAGACTGTAGCGCTTAGAACCGCTCGGCCACTCCGGCCGGCGCTCAACCCTTCATTCGATCCCTGCGAAACCCTACATTTCAGCAGGATAATGCACGACCGCATGTTGCAGGTCCTGTACGGGCCTTTCTGTATACAGAAAATGTTCGACTGCTGCCCTGGCCAGCACATTCTCAATATCTCTCACCGATTGAAAACGTCTGGTCAATGGTGGCCCAGTAACTGGCTCGTCACAATACGCCAGTCACTACTCTTGATGAACTGTGGTATCGTGTTGAAGCTGCATGGGCAGCTGTACCTGTACACGCCATCCAAGCTCTGTTTGACTCAATGCCCAGGCGTATCAAGGCCGTTATTAGGGGCAGAGGTGGTTGTTCTGGGTACTGATTTCTCAGGATCTATGCACCCAAATTGAGTGAAAATGTAATCACATGTCAGTTCTAGTATAATATATTTGTCCACTGAATACCCGTTTATCATCTGCGTTTCTTCTTGGTGTAGCAATTTTAATGGCCAGTAGCGTACTGTCCCTTCCACCCCCGGCCCCCCTCCCCCCTTCTTGTGTGGCCCGAGGTGTCGCCCTACAGAGTGAGCGTTGGCTCAAGCAAAACGTTTGGCGACCACTGCTCTAGAGGCTAGCGCAGCAGTAACAGTAGAGGACACAGACCTTGTCGGCGGACACGTGGAAGGTGTCGCAGGCGTCTGCGTCGTCGGTGTCGCCCGCCTCTCGGAGGCATTCCAGCTCGATGTCGGCGTTGCGGCCGAGGTCTGCGTCGGTGAGGCTGATGTTGGCGAAGACGACGGTGCCGACTCGCGTCGTCTCGGGCAGGCTGAGCGCGTACGGCCGGCCGTGGAAGGCGGGCGCGTTGTCGTTCACGTCCAGCACCGCCACCTCGCGCCGCAGCGACACCGTGTTCGGCTCCAGGCCGCCCACGCTCTCGTCTGCGCGAAACACACCCGGGGGTCACACGGCGTACTGCCGGCGGTGTGGGCTAGGGTCGGCGAAATAAGGTCCCTGACGTCGTGCAACGCTGTTGCTAGCTTTTCAGCTTTGAAGCGAAAACAATAGTCTATAGAGCTGCGACAACACGGAGGCGTTACACGATTGGTTGAGGCAGACGAGTGAAGAAGCTGTGGTGTCACCGCCAGACACTACACTTGCTAGGTGGTAGCTTTAAATCGGCCGCGGTCCATTAGTACATGTCGGACCCGCGTGTCACCACTGTCAGTAATTGCAGACCGAGCGCCACCACACGGCAGGTCTAGAGAGAAGTACTAGGACTCGCCCCAGTTGTACGACGACTTTGCTAGCGACTACACTGACGAAGCCTTTCTCTCATTTGCCGAGAGATAGTTAGAATAGCCTTCAGCTAAGTCCATGGCTACGACCTAGCAAGGCGCCATTAACCATTTCTAGAGAGAGTCTCACTTGTATCATCAAGAATGCTGTATACAAATGATGGATTAAAGTTAATTATTCCAGCAGCTACGTACTTTTCTTTATAGCATTCATTACGTATCCTGTTTCAGACCTAGCGCCACCGGCGTGAATTAAACGCGTGCATTTCGGCCTCCTATTGCAACACAGTGTTGGCTCTTCTGCCAACACTACAGAAGCCGCGCAAAGCCCGCTGCAGTTGTCAGGGTCCATCTGAGTTGACTTATTATGTACCTCCTATCCGTACGTGTCTGGATACTGGTGTATCTACAGCGTGTTCGGATACGGAAATTACCGTTACAAACTTCTAGAACTTGTAGAGGGGAGTGAGTTAATAATTTTTTGAGCAGGAACCCATGTCCAGAAACATATCGTTTCCTTTCTACGACGGTTTCAATTGAGATATGTAACGCGTCCACGTCTGTTGAGGGAAAGAGTCCTGGTATGCAATAGGGTAGACTGGATGACGTATAGTACATCAGACGGTCACTTGATGTGATAATTTATTAGACTCCTGTAGGTACAGAGGAAGATCTGCTGGCACGAGTTCTGGGCGCTGGACTAGAAACTGAGGAGACACCAGGTGGGATGGAGAGTGTGGACCAGAACATACTTCGCAGGTACAATGTCTGTAACAACGCTGGCGGTCGCCACATGGAGCCGCTCTTATAATGCGTCAGTACAGCTCTGTACATACAATATGCTGGGTTTTTTATTGTTTTGGAAGACTGTAAACACATTAAGTTTAAGACAAACAAATGTGCTTAAGTGATAAATGGATCTTTCGATACGCTTTCTTCCGAACTGTTACCTATTAATTTACAGCGGCACGTATAATTCGGCTGCTTAAGTAGAAGTGATGATGATGATGATAATGATGATGTTTGGCTTGTGGGGCGCTCAACTGCGCGGTCATCAGCGCACGAACCAAGTCCCAGTTTTTTCACAGGCCAATTTTTCTTTCACAATCCAGTCTAGCCACTGTTACGAATGATGATGATGATGATGCTGACGACGACGAAATGATGAGGACAACACAAACACCCAGTCCCCAGGCAAAGAAAATCCACAACCCGGCCCGGAATTGAACCCGGGACCCCGTGATCGAGTGGCAGCAACGCTAGCCACTAGACCACGAGCTGCGGAGTTAAGTAGAATTGGATGAGTTAAACATTTGAATCGAAACCGTACGTTTCCAGACATGGGTTTTTATTCAAAATATACTGTACTCCCTCCCATCTACAAGTCCTAAAAGTTTGTCACGGAAATTTCCGAACACCTTGTACGTCTGTGGCTGTAATGCACAACTCTGGTTCCTGTTAACTGTTCTCATGTTCTGCCTAGATGGTACTTACAGACCTGGACCCGCAATTTTTGAAACAGTTCTCACAGGACATACAAAGAACATCTTATTGTTAATTTAGATATATAGTCATCAATCCTGACTGAATTGGGAACATCCCAAGTGTCTACCAACGGTGATTTGTCATTTCTTCTTGTGTTAGCAGTAGGATTTTTATAGTATACCACTACTGTGTATACTGTGTTCCATTCTCGTCTTGTTTACTCGTTTTAGTATACTCTGGTTGTAATACTTGTTTTATGTCGAATCAGTTCTTTGTAAAGTCTATGTTGCATCGTACCTGGATACGATTCAAAATAATGCCTACCATGAATTGTCAAACACAATTGAAATATAACTTTTCCTGCATTCGGATGGTTGAAAGCCACGTTACGAAAGCAAATAAATAAAAAGGAAAATCTGTGCAGACGCGACTATAGCACAGACTGTTCACCTCCAGAGCTACTTTGCCACGATGTAAAGGAATGATTTATCACAACCAGCGCAAGTGCCAATTCCACGCACATTTCAGCAATACACGTAAAAAAATGGAGTCATGCCCACTAAAGCCACAGTCCAACACGTATACCAAGGCTGGACGAAAATACGGAAACACAGCGAAAAATTCGTGCGTGAACACAAATGCAGATGCTAGCCAAGCCTTCAGCTTCCACTGTTGTACTTGACCACGAACGGTACCTGTGAAATGTCCCCAAGATGTCCCAACCGTCAGTCGCGGTTCTTCGCGGTTGTGAGGGCATAATATTGGAGCTTAGTCAATTCGAATGACGACTAGTTGTTAGTACCCGCATGGTATGTCTTTCTGCAACGAAGGTAGCCGAAGTGTTACACTTTTAATGAAGCACCGTATGGAAGATTTATACCACACACACGGAAATCGGAAAAGCCATCCATTAACTCACAATGGGGACGAAAGTGTGTGTTCAGTGATCGTGGCAGATGGTCATTGAAGAGGATTTTGACGAAAAATACGAGGAGGAAAGGTGCGAAGGTCACTGTTGAACTGAATGTCACACTTGCGAACTCTGTCAGCACCAAAACACCACGAAGGGAGCTCCGTAATCTGGGAATTGCAGGGCGAGCCGAAATTCCAAAACCACACACCAATGAAACAAACGCCCGTTACAGGAAAACGTTCTGTCGACGTCAAAAGACCTGACTATATTGCTCAATGGAAGAAGCTTATTTGGTTGGATGAGTCTTGTTTCACGCTGTTTCCAACTTCTGGGCGACTTTACGTCTCTAGAGTGAAACATGAGGGGGATCGTTGATGATTTTCGCAACCATATCGCTAGATTCCATATTCCATAGTCACTCTGCAAAATCGCGTTACTGCCAAGGTTTATGAGACCATCTTAGCTGATTAGGTCGGTCCTAGGGAGCAACGTTTGTTCCCCAATTGTGATGTTGTGATCCATGACGACAGAGACCCAGTTCACACAAATCACATCATCCATGGCTGGTTTTGTGAGCACGAGGATGCTATGGATGCAATGGTCAACAATGTTTGCTGTATTAATTTTATTTGTTCACAACTAGTTTCAGTCCCCTTAGGTCTTTCTCGGGTGATTTTATGGTTCTGTACAAAACAGAAAATATTATATTACCTCCATGAATATAAATGTAATGATGTGAATGTAAACATATTCTAAATACATTTACCTGCTGTAGAAAATTACTCTTTACATATTGCAATGGGAGCGTCTTTAAATTTGTGTTTTGTTTTCGTTTTGGTTCACAACTTCTGCCATGTTGGTTTGACAGCTTGATAGTTTGACATTTTCAAAGGTATTATATTGATCGCTTGAGAATGGCCAAGAAGATGGATACTATTTTTGGAAAATTAAAGCAAAAGTGGGAAATGCCATCTTTTTTTAATAAATTCGTTGCTGTGGTACCCACTATGACGAAATTGTATTTCATTTAAACGGCAATACATAACTGTCACAACATATGTAAATATTCAGTACATTGAGGTGCACATGATAATTCTTAGGTTATACATAGCCGTGCACTGTCAAAGAGAAAAAATCATATTACAACACAATATGACGTAGGTGTTATACACTGAGATCACAAAAGTCATAGTATGGCGATATACATGTATACTGTTCACGGTAGTAGAGCGCATACAAGGTGCAAAAGCGCAGTGCGCTGGCGCAGCTGTCATTTGGACTAAGGTGAGTTATGTGAAAAGGTTTCCAGCGTCATTATGGCCACACGTGGAAATTAACAGACTCTGAACGCGGTCTGGTAGTTGTAGCTAGAGACATAGGAATTCAGTATTCGGAGATCCACACTGTCAAGAGGGCGCCGACAGTACCAAAATTTTAGGCATTACCTCCTACCACGGACAACGCAGACCGACGGCCTTCACGTAACTACCTAGAGCAGCAACGTTTGCTTAGCGCTGTTAGTGCTAACAGACAAGGAATACTGCGTGAAATAACGCCAGGAATCAATGTGGCACGTGCGTCGAACGTATCCGTTAGGCAGTGCGGCGACATTTGGTGTTGTGGGCTGTGGCAGCGAACCACCGACGCGAGTGCCATTGCTAACAGCACAACATCGTCTGCAGCGTCTCTCCAGAGCTCGGGACCGTATCTGTTGGACCGTAGTTTACTGAAAAATCGTGGCCTGGTCAGATGAGTCCCGATTTCAGTTGGTAAGCGCTGTTGATAGCGTTCGAATGTGGCGCAGACCCCACGAAGCAATGGCCCCAAGTTGACAAGAAGGCACTGTGCATGACGGTGGTGGCTCCATAATACAGGGTGTTTCAAAAATGACCGGTATATTCGAAATGGCAATAAAAACTAAACGAGCAGCGATAGAAATACACCGTTTGTTGCAATATGCTTGGGACAACAGTACATTTTCAGGCGGACAAACTTTCGAAATTACAGTAGTTACAATTTTCAACAACAGATGGCGCTGCAAGTGATGTGAAAGATATAGAAGACAACGCAGTCTGTGGGTGCGCCATTCTGTACGTCGTCTTTCTGCTGTAAGCGTGTGCTGTTCACAACGTGCAAGTGTGCTGTAGACAACATGGTTTATTCCTTAGAACAGAGGATTTTTCTGGTGTTGGAATTCCACCGCCTAGAACACAGTGTTGTTGCAACAAGACGAAGTTTTCAACGGAGGTTTAATGTAACCAAAGGACCGAAAAGCGATACAATAAAGGATCTGTTTGAAAAATTGCAACGGACTGGGAACGTGACGGATGAACGTGCTGGAAAGGTAGGGCGACCGCGTACGGCAACCACAGAGGGCAACGCGCAGCTAGTGCAGCAGGTGATCCGACAGCGGCCTCGGGTTTCCGTTCGCCGTGTTGCAGCTGCGGTCCAAATGACGCCAACGTCCACATATCATCTCATGCGCCAGAGTTTACACCTCTATCCATACAAAATTCAAACGCGGCAACCCCTCAGCGCCGCTACCATTGCTGCACGAGAGACATTCGCTAACGATATAGTGCACAGGATTGATGACGGCGATATGCATGTGAGCAGCATTTGGTTTACTGACGAAGCTTATTTTTACCTGGACGGCTTCGTCAATAAACAGAACTGGCGCATATGGGGAACCGAAAAGCCCCATGTTGCAGTCCCATCGTCCCTGCATCCTCAAAAAGTACTGGTCTGGGCCGCCATTTCTTCCAAAGGAATCATTGGCCCATTTTTCAGATCCGAAACGATTACTGCATCACGCTACCTGGACATTCTTCGTGAATTTGTGGCGGTACAAACTGCCTTAGACGACACTGCGAAAACCTCGTGGTTTATGCACGATGGTGCCCGGCCACATCGCACGGCCGACGTCTTTAATTTGCTGAATGAATATTTCGATGATCGTGTGATAGCTTTGGGCTATCCGAAACATACAGGAGGCGGCGTGGATTGGCCTCCCTATTCGCCAGACATGAACCCCTGTGACTTCTTTCTGTGGGGACACTTGAAAGACCAGGTGTACCGCCAGAATCCAGAAACAAATGAACAGCTGAAGCAGTACATCTCATCTGCATGTGAAGCCATTCCGGCAGACACGTTGTCAAAGGTTTCGGGTAATTTCATTCAGAGACTACGCCATATTATTGCTACGCATGGTGGATATGTGGAAAATATCGTACTATAGAGTTTCCCAGACCACAGCGCCATCTGTTGTTGAAAATTGTAACTACTGTAATTTCGAAAGTTTGTCTGCCTGAAAATGTACTATTGTCCCAAGCATATTGCAACAAACGGTGTATTTCTATCGCTGCTCGTTTAGTTTTTATTGCCGTTTCAAATATACCGGTCATTTTTGAAACACCCTGTACCATGGGCAGCGTTTACCTGGAATGGACTGGAGTGGGTCCGCTGGTCCAACAGAGAGGATCATTAACTAGAAATGGTTATGTTCGGTTGCTTGGAGACCATTTATAGCCATGAATAGACTTCACGTTCCCAAACAACCATGGAATCTTTATGGATAATCTTTATGGATGACAATGCGCCATGTCACCGGGCCACAGTTGTTCATAACTGATTTGAAGAACATCCTGGAAAATTAGAGCGAATGATTTGGCTAGCCAACTCGATCACCATGAATCCCATCGAATAGTTATGGGACGTAATCGAGATGTCAGTTCGTTCACAAAATCCTTCACTGGCTACTCTTTCGCAATTATGGATGAGTATAGCATGGAACAATATTTCTGCAGTGTACTTACGACGACTTCTTGAGTCCATGTCACGTCAAGCTGCTAAATTAAGCTGATAAAAAGGTGGTCCGACACGATATTAGGACCTGAGTTTTGTCACCTCATTGTGGAAGAAACGTAGAACAAGCTTGAAATATTCTACAGTGCTGTACATTTGAAAGAGTGTAGGTAGCTGAGGTGGGCAAATCGAAACAGACTTCCCTATTTCATGGACCTCTTCAGTGTAGATAACCAACCAATTGATTAAAGTACCCATTACCGTCAAAAATGCAATTATGCGTATCCGATCACCATCTACTGGACACGATGGCATCCCAGTCCAAATGATGAAGCTGATTATTGACCAGTTACCGTCCACTAAACAGATATCTTCAACTACTCATTAACCACAAGTGTTTCGCCTGATGCAGGGTAATAAGGAGACTAGAGATCCGACCAGTTAAAACCAATACCGATATTTTAGTTCTCAATAACCAGTAATTTTCGGTATATCTTTGGTCTAGGTTATGACAGGTTTTTTCCATTTATTACTGGGTCAAAAAACTAGTGTATCAATTTGCCACACTAGCATGCTGCAATTTTTGGTTATTAAATAGAACATTTTTATTCACAAATGTTCCATTGCTTTGAACAACGCCTAGGTTTAGAAACTAGCAACGAACACGGAAAGAAGAATCGGTACAGCGTTGTAAAGACAATAATGTTCTTGTTCTCGTGTGGCGGTAGGGTTACCACGTCCAAATGTAGAAAAGAAGGATTCAGTGTCAGTTTAGCCGGACTTCTTACTCTAAAAACCGGACTATCTGCTTTAAAAAGAAATAGTTAGTTGGTTATTTTCAGTCGTTTATGAACAACCAGTTACAATCAATTTTTTGCGAAACCAACTAAAACATATAAACTCATCGTCTGTGAACAAAAGAAAAATACAGTTACGGTTAATAATACGTCCAGTCACTCGCAGCGTTGAGAATTGCTGGGCATTTCCGAGACATGCTTGAAACCAAGTTTTCCGCGTATTCAAACGGAAGATATCTTTAAATACAGGGAATTTGCCTTGACAGCTGTTTCAAAGTGAATTTTCCTTGCACCTAGCGCAATGTTAAGTATGGGTTTCCCGAAAAAAGATTAATATCATTTTTCTCACTTTTGAAGTCACTTTACCGACTGAGCCACGTACTTCAAAGTCATTCACATTTTACCCAATTCATTGCGTGTTACCCACTTTTGTATAAACGAATTTGATATCCTCATGGGTTTAGGGGCCCCAGGGTGACTCATTTTCGGATCTTTCAGCCTCGAAACGCGACGCGGAAGCTGCCCTCATATCTCTTCTTGTGTACCTCAGTCAAGAATTCAAAATAAAGTAATGCTTTATGGAAACTGTGTGAAGTACAAATGTTCCCTCTTTTGGGATGTGAAAGAACTAAGGCGATGTTTTTCACCATCTGTGTGTAATGCCGACCACGCTCTTTCTTAACAGACTGTAATTCGTGAACTTCACTAGGTTCCTGCATTCCCAACTCTACTTATCTAAAAGGTATAATTTCAGCTACGTAATATTGGAATGCAAACTGTACTATAAAGTTATCTATTACTTGTTTGATACTATGTCCAAAAATAGTAAATAATTTCGAATGGTGGTGTAGAAGCTGAGATCTAAGTGGTGATCACATGATCAAGTTGAGGAGGAAGACAACGGAGTAGTCTGGTCTCTTGTCGGTATCCTTGGACGGGGTAAGAAGTGAGCGGCAAAGAGTCATTGGTACGCTTGTGATAACGTGGTACGCAGTTTGAACTTATTCACTTTTGGCGAAGACATTCTGCAATTGTGAAGACGTTTTATTTATCGTGAGTTAGCAGGAACAACTGTGCAGATCTTTAGATGAGATTCCGTTATTCAACAGACTGTGTGAACTAGATAAATGTGGACAATTAATGGACATTAGCGAGATTAAAGTTCCGGACAATGCCACTGCTTAAGTTTAACATTAGCTGTATAGGAACTAATTGTTTGCTTGCACTGCTACGCTAAAGTCACGTTAATTACATTCGAAGGCAAAAAAAAGACATGATGCACATTTACAAACGAACCAATGTTGACAATTTCAGAAAAACTGGATGATTTATTCAAGAGAAAAACCTTCACAAACTGAGCAATTCAATAACGTGCTAGTCAACCTCTGGCCCTTATGAAGGCAGTTATTCGATCTGGAATTGATTGATATAGTTGTTAGATGTCCTCCTGAGGGATATCGTGCCAAATTCTATCCAACTGGCGCGTTAGATCGTCAAAATTCGTAGCTGGTTGTAGGGTACTGCCCATAATGCTTGAAACGTTCATCATTGGGGAGAACTCCGGAGACTCTGCTGGCCAAAGCAGGGTTTAGCAAGCACGAAGACAAACAGCAGAAACTCTCGCGGTGTGCGGGCGCGGCTCATCACCACAATTTTACCGGAGGGTAATTCTGGTACCATTATTATCCTCGTCTTCCCCTCCACGCCCCTCCCCTACCATGTAACGAGGTGCATTCAAGTTCTAAGGCCTCCGATTTTTTCCTCCGGACTGGAAAGAGATAGAAACATGCGCATTGTTTTAAAATGAGGCCACGTTCATTGTCAATACGTCCCAGAGATGGCAGCACCGTACGGCAGATGGAATTTTACCGCCAGAGGCGAGAATGAGAACTGTTTTAAATACTTAAAATGGTGACGTTTTCCTTACTTGAACAGCGTGCAATCATTCGTTTTCTGAATTTGCGTGGTGTGAAACCAATTGAAATTCATCGACAGTGGAAGGAGACATGTGGTGATGGAGTTATGGATGTGTCGAAAGTGCGTTCATGGGTGCGACAGTTTAATGAAGGCAGAACATTGTGTGACAACAAACCGAAACAACCTCGGGCTCGCACAAGCCGGTCTGACGACATGATCGAGAAAGTGGAGAGAATTGTTTTGGGGGATCGCCGAATGACTGTTGAACAGATCGCCTCCAGAGTTGGCATTTCTGTGGCTTCTGTGCACACAATCCTGCATGACGACCTGAAAATGCGAAAAGTGTCATCCAGGTGGGTGCCACGAATGCTGACGGACGACCACACGGCTGCCCGTGTGGCATGTTGCCGAGCAATGTTGACGCGCAACGACAGCGTGAATGGGACTTTATTTTCGTCGCTTGTGACAATGGATGAGACATGGATGCCATTTTTCAATCCAGAAACAAAGCGCCAGTCAGCTCAATGGAAGCACACAGATTCACCGATACCAAAAAAATTTCGGGTAACCGCCAGTGCTGAAAAAATGATGGTGTCCATGTTCTGGGACAGCAAGGGCGTAATCCTTACCCATTGCGTTCCAAAGGGCACTACGGTAAACGGTGTATCCTACGAAAATGTTTTGAAGAACAAATTCCTTCCTGCACTGCAACAAAAACGTCCGGGAAGGGCTGCGCGTGTGCTGTTTCACCAAGACAACGCAACCGCACATCGAGCTAACGTTACGCAACAGTTTCTTCGTGATAACAACTTTGAAGTGATTCCTCATGCTCCCTACTCACCTGACCTGGCTCCTAGTGACTTTTGGCTTTTTCCAACAATGAAAGACACTCTCCATGGCCGCGCATTCACCAGCCGTGCTGCTATTGCCTCAGCGATTTTCCAGTGGTCAAAACAGACTCCTAAAGAAGCCTTCGCCGCTGCCATGGAATCATGGCGTCAGCGTTGTGAAAAATGTGTACGTCTGCAGGGCGATTACGTCGAGAAGTAACACCAGTTTCATCGATTTCGGGTGAGTAGTTAATTAGAAAAAAAATCGGAGGCCTTAGAACTTGAATGCACCTCGTACATTTGCGAATGGAGCGTGGGAAGATCGACGTCGATAAGCCGCCGAAAGAGCTCTAATTAGTCTGATTTTTCGGTCGGGGCCATTTCGCGAGATATGTGCAGGAGAAAGTGCTCTTGGGTCTTACTCCCTCGGAATATCATCAGCGAACCCTTCTATCACGCACAACGCCACCTTTGCCGCGCCTGCTACGCTACTTTACTTACGGATACAGATTTTATTGGTTGAAGCCGTCCTTAAACTACAGAGTTCTTACTGACCGATCAGCAAATAAATGAGGGCAGTTTGCACATACAGGAGCGCACCTGTAATACTGATGATGACTTCGATGAGGTCCTGCTTCTCGCGGTCCAGCGGTTTGGCTAGTGTGACGACGCCGCTCTCGCGGTCTACAGTGAAGTGCGTGCCGCTGATGCTGTAGTGGACGGCGGTGCCCTCTGGGTCGCTTCCCCGCAGCTGGTACACCGGCGCGTCGACCAGCGTGTCTTCACGTAGCGCGAAGCGCGCCATATCGCCCCCTGGCACGAACTGCGGGGCGCGGTTCAGCTGTCCCTCCGTAGATGGCAGCACCAGTAGCGCCAGCAATGCAGCCAGCAGCACGCGCGGTGACATCCTGCGAACAAATGACACGCGACGTTCATAACACCTCCAGACACAAACAGAGCACGTAGGAATTCAGTATTGAAGTCACAGGCAACAATGACTGCGTGAGCGGAATTATAATGTTAGGTTTACGACACGAACATGTGCTCGTTCATAACAGAATCTATATAACAGCAGCTAATGAAATACGGTAGTTGTTGGGACACAAAACAGGTGTAATGATTACCTCAGTATTAAATGCTCGTTGAGTTAGTTTAAAATTTCGTTTCCATAATTTCTTTAGACACAGCGACTGTTGTAATTAATTCACAGAATATTAAATGTCTTTTCTTTTCTTTAAAATTCGTTTCCATAAGATGGCATCAATTTAGAAACGTTTTAAGATACAATGTTTGTATATTATCTTTGAAAACTGGACTGAATCGCATCAGTTTGTATTAGTCGACCACAATATTATTGCACCTGAGTGTGAGAGTGTCTTGGTCGGCTTACCGTGAGGCTGCGCTTAATCTGGATTGAATGCATGATTGACCTGAAAGCAATGACTGTGCGATTCCTTTTCCTTATTCACCACCATACTTGTTTGCTGTAACGACGCTGCGTGTTCCTGGTAAAAGCCAAGCGGAATACCATCGCGGTTCAATAGCAGTGTGATATTCTCTTAACAGATATTCTGTAAAATGAATGTATATCTGGAGCGTGACCGTTTTTTTCTTTTTTTAGGACATCAACGAACGGAGTGAGGTTAGCTTTCTTGCGAACAAGGAATATCATGTGCTGTTGGTAAGACTGCGGTCATAGTGGCACCGATATAAGTAGATTCCGCCGACGACCGACAACGGCCGAATACCACCGAACTTTTCAAATCACTACGGCACTAGCTCGCGGTCATCCTGTAGCCGATTTCATTGTCCGAACGTACAGACTTCGTACGGCAATCTGTGTAATTCAAATCAGAGAAAGGTTCTCACACACGAATACGGACTGTGCGTGAGAAATTTTAAGCGTAAATTACAACCTCAAAAAATAATTTGTTCAAGTGAGGAGGATGGCGTATCTTCTGCTTTTGGGTTGTGGTGGATGGATATTGGCTGTTTACAAATTATTATTACTGCTTACTGACGTTTTATGCAAGTAGGGTGGTGATCCTCCTGTATGAAGTGGTTTGCGAATGTTGTGTATGTGTTTCCACTTCTTAGTGCATTAGATGTTCATAGTATTGTATTCTAAGCTTTGTGCTAGTCTTTCACACGTATGTTGCATAACAGTCATTGGAGGTTAATTGACGTATGTCTGCACAGCTTCAAATAAATACAGCCAAACAGAGTGTTTGTAATCTTACTTTTCAGGGTCACTACGAATCACCACAAGTACTGGTACGTAACAGAACGTTTCTCACTTCACCTCATATACTCGTAAAACAGTATTCGCCACGTTCTTTTCAAGACCGATTTAGATTATTCACATGCACTCAGCGTCTTTTTTAAGAGCAAAAGTCGCAGTGCAGTACTCGTCGCTAAGCACAGAGGCCGACCAATTCTTCTGTAGTAAGTTAAAACCCAACTACTTCATACATGGAACAGATTCTAGCATGATATAACCTATACTCTTTGACTCCGCCAGAAATTGACGAAGAGGGCGAACGCACTTTGACCAAGCAGTCGGCCGATTTGATCAGGCGACCTCTGGCAATGACGCCTAGCGACTGTTGCCGGTGCCACTGCGAACGCAACCTTAGTTGGGAATTGGTTCAAATGGCTCTGAGCGCTATGCGACTTAACTTCTGAGGTCATCAGTCGCCTAGAACTTAGAACTAATTAAACCTAACTAACCTAAGGACATCACACACTTCCATGCCCGAGGCAGGATTCGAACCTGCGACCGTAGCGGTCGCTCGGATCCAGACTGTAGCGCCTAAAACCGCACGGCCACTCCGGCCGGAGATGGGAATTCCCCTGAGTCCAACGACTCTGGAGACCTAAGCGTGAAACAGAACCACCAATGGGATTAATAAGGTTGTGCGTTCGTGATATGTCTGAAATTCACGGTACGTCTGCGATAGTCACAACAGATGATATCCGGCACTTCGTGAAGCTGTAGTTTCTATTACCTCGGCTTAACTGTACTGACGTTCTGCACACCTACCAGAAAAGTGTATGAAACAATATGCGTGTGATACTGGGGTTAAGATGGTCAGGATATGCGCTTTCTCAAATTAACGGAACCGTACGCGTACATCCAAAATCTTTTGCACGCAGTAAAGGAAAATGATCCTGTTGAGAAACTATATAGGGTGGTTCAAATGGTTCAAATGGCTCTGAGCACTATGGGACTTAACTTCTAAGGTCATCAGTCCCCTAGAACTTAGAACTACTTAAACCTAACTAACCTAAGGACATCACACACATCCATGCCCGAGGCAGGATTCGAACCTGCGACCGTAGCGGCCGCGCGGTTCCAGACTGTAGCGCCTTTAACCGCTTGGCCACCCCGACCGGCTATATAGGGTGTTTATAAATTAGCTAATCTTTCATAGTGAGAAACGTAAATAACTTATAAAAATGTTCGATACAGCACTGAATGCCGTTTCTCTTCAAGTTTTATTTACAAATGTTCATGTCGGCCACCTTTTGTACCACGGCAAATGTCCCATTCGTAACGTCCGCAGCTCGTAGTCTTGCTGTAGTGTTCCCGCTTCCCGCGCACGGGGTCCCTAGTTCGATTCCTGCCGGGGTCAGGGATTATGTCTGCCTCGAGATGACTGGGTGTTGTATGTCATTCATCATTATTTCATCATCATTGACTCGCAAGTCGCCGAAGTGGCGTCAACAGAAAAGAACTTGTAATATGGCGGCCGAATTGCCCTGCATGGGGTCTCCCGGCAAACAATGCCATACGATCATTTCATTTCCTATCTGTAATCAATTGCCCACTAAATCCTATGAAGCAATCTTCGCGTACGGTGGTAACTGCTTCTGTTATCCGTTGTTGCAGCTCGTTGACGTTTCCGGGAAGCGGAGGAACAAACACTGTCTTTTAATGTAACCCCACACACAGAAATACACTGGGGTTAAATCAGCTGATCGTGGTGGCCAGGATACTGTTCCATCACGTCCAACCCTAGTCGGCATATTCCTACTTCATGATGATAGCGCAGTGGCGAGCCATCTTGCTGGGAAATAAATTCTGTGCCCATATCATATTGTAATTGAGGGTCAGATAATGTTGATGTACGTCCAGGTACGATATGCCAGTAACAGTTGACTCGGAAAAAAAGAAAGGATCGTAAATCTTGTGACAGCTCAAAGTGAAAAAAGAAAAAACCGAAAAGAAGGGTTTCCTTCGATGAATAATTTTATCAGTATAAGACACGTGTTGTTTCATTATCATTTCCATTATAATGATTCTATACATATTTCATAGACAGCTGTGTTATATATTATTTGTGTAAAAAATATAGTTCTTTAAACTTATCCTAATATGTTGCATTTATTTAATTTTTGTTTGAAAAATAATTAAGTACGTCAGTAATGACGTAATGTTTAAAGAAATCAGCAACAAGTATAATGTAAGTATCATCAATTAAGCTAAAAATTTAAGGTATTACGTCAAAACCAGTGTTGTAATAATGCAAAACGTAGGCGAGCCCCGTACATGTACGATTACGTGACGTGGTTTCTGCTCACCCCACACCCGAAGTTATGTCGGTACACTTTACCGCACGTATGGAAGGTTGCTTCGTCACTAAACGTAATTTTATTAAGAAAATCTGCATTTTGCTAAACATTTCTACACAACAGTCAATGGCCTTTATCTGTCACTTTCTCTTAAAACTTGCATCAGTTGCAATACGTAGGGTTTGAATGACAGGCGTTCACGTAACACCTCCCACACTGTAACTCTGACACGTCTCCATTTACCCGGACGACGAATGTAAGACTGCCGAACTTGATCAACTGTTGCCTCAGAAACTGCTGGCCGATTCTGACTCGGCGTTCTATGTGATACACAGCCAGTTTCGGTGAAACCATTATACCAATTAATAACGGTTTCTCTTTGAAGTGGTGGCTTGTGATATTTAGCCTTGACCTGTCTCTGAACTGTAGTAGCGGATTTGGATTCATGAAACCATAAAGAACACTGCGCAAGCTCTGCACCGTTTATACGGCTCCATGACGAATGTTGGAATATCTCACTGGGGCATGCCACTTAGCGGAAACGTCGGGAACTTTCATTAGTTTTAGGCGGGAATACAACTTGAAGATTTACTACATTCCGTTCTGCATCAAACGTTCCTGTAAGTTATTTACCTTTTCCACAGTTAAAGGTTACTTTCTTATAAATTACCTCCATTTAGAACTTGTGGGGGATCTATAAAAAATCAGATAAACTGATGAGGTTTATGAAGGAAAGTGAAACGACATATGCAGCAAACGCATTGGACACTTTCCCAACCGTTGCTCACGCAGCGGTTCGCCGTAATTAGGTAGCATATAAATGCTTGGGGTGGTAATATACACACTTTGAATTAGCTTCTAGATCTGCGCTCAAGTCTGAAATTTCAGTTGACTGGTGAAATTATTGTATGCAATAGTATCAATGTATTGTTTGCTCTATACGATAAGTTATTAGCAGAATAATATAGATTTATAGTGAAACAGAGAGTAACAGACATACACAATTTACAGTACAAAATTATTTTTTAGGATGCAACCAAAATTAGCAAAGAGCTTATTCAGCGACACAAAAATACAGAGTCTTGCATGAACACAGACAAATATGAGAGCGTATTTACGAAGAGAAAAAGCTAGTCTAACGGACTGTAATGAGCGGGTATGTAGAATGTTCTATTCTTTAATAGTTTCGGTGTTGTCCACAGGATGAACCAGAGCTGCATGGACAAATTTTCAGTGGCTGTTCAGGGATATCTTCGGAGTATTTTGCTTGAAGGGACCGACGGTTTCCGGTGGCTCGTTAAGGAGTAATAACGAAATTATGATTTTCTGTGAAAATACCTTGTCAACAATGACAAAGCCTGTAGAATGCAATCACCATAACACGAAAGAATCCGGTTCCTCGTAGTCGTCTATGTACAGACGCAAGGGTACTTTGATGTGGTTGCCGACGTTGCGGGTACGGGATCGAGCATAGAGTCGTTGTGCCGCTACATTGATAAAATTATTTTTCAAAGACTGTCGATGCTTGTGACAAACTTCTCAGCGATAATATTGTTGAGTCACAGTATAAAACTGTTAACAATGATTCTCTCGGTTCTTTCAACATACTTATTCACGAAAATATGGAAGAGAAAAAACAAGAAAATAAATCGGAAGATTATCCAACAACGAAAAGAACTTTATTACTCAGTTACTAATACTAAAAAAATCAATGAAATATATCCCAGTATTTTTCCTTGGAAATATAAGTATTGAGTATTAACATCGATCAAACGCGTCGCTGTACAATTTTAACTGCGTCCACTTCATTAAAAAAAAATTGCTTTGGCAGGAGCGGGCTGAAGAAATCTATTTTTTTTTATTTCGTGAAAAAATGTCAGCAAATTTATTTTCATAAAAGAAAAATTGAGAGAATTAGTTTTAAAAAATACGCCCAACAAATGTGCAAGTTTCTCGAAATATTTTTTTTATATTTACGATTAATACGATCGTAAAAAGGATATTTTCTGAGAAGATCTAGCCAGCTATCGAGAGCCCCTTTTTTTTCTCAAACAAGTCTACGTGTCTCCAAAAATAATTAATATTTTTTTTAATTTTTCAAACAAGTATTTTTTTGATTTACTGCAGTCCATACCTAAATTAAACAGCAAGTATGGGAACGTGATTGCCAACGTGTTTTAGAGAAACCTATTTTTAACGGTTTTCATGATGTTTCGAAACCCAAAAAGCAATCGATACTTATAAAAGGCAATCGACAAATCCTTTTAAGCCACACAAATTTATCATATAATGTTTTTCTATCGTAGCTATAATGATTTACTTATATAAGAAAATCATTTTTTGTAATTTTTCGATTTTTTCATGACCATGTTCGCCATCTTGGATCGAGTTTCATGAAAAAGAAACTCTATTTAAAAATTAACTTATTATACGCTCATATTTCTTGTTTTTAGATAATAATATTTGCAACCACTTGTCCAAAACGCTTGGACCAAGTGGAAACATGCAGGGTCGCTCCACACAAAACCTCCAAGGCCGCCCATCCAAGTGCCAGAAAGGTTACGCACACCTTCCTCTTTGACCAAACACGCTCATTTGTTTTTGACTTCCTATACAGAACGGAACTATGGTGAATTTGTGGCGATACTCACCACCCTTCGCAAAGTAACGAGATCGAAATTACTGGGACTCCTGCTTGTGTGGTAATTCTGCTCCCTGACACTGCAAGGCACCGTATAGCAAACATAGTCGTGGAGCTCTTGCAGACACTCAATGGGAGGTCCTCAGCCATTCTCTATATACTTCAGACCAGTATCCCTGCGATTATGCTTTTTGTTATGAACACTAAACGGCAACGCATGCTCTACAGCCTGCTAACATACTGGCCACAAGGTTATTAAACAGTTCTTGTGCTAGGGCGTTCTGTTTCTCCAACAGCGCGATTTACAAACGCTAGTTGATCGTTGGTGCAAATGGATGTGCTGCGGTACGTCTCCCCAACGCATCCCACGCGTCCTCGATGGGATACAGTTCGGGGGTTCGTGCAGGTCAGTCCATACGCCGATTACTGTCTCGTTCCAAGAGCTCCTCCAACTGCGAGGTTCGATGCGATCGCGCATTCTTATCCTTAAAAATGAAGTCAAAGCCGAATGAACCTCTGAAACGTCGCAGATGGGGAAGTTGTACAGTGTCACAATAATGTTGACCGGTGAGTGCTTCGCGTCCAAAGATTTCAAGGTGAGTAGTGCCACGCAACAGTTAGGCCTCCCTACAGTGTAACACGTGAATCATTAAAACTACCATGTTCGACAATATGTGTGGATGCATTACGTCGTCCCACCTCTAGCCGTATGAGGGTACATGCAGAATAACCATTTAGATAGAATCTGTTCTTATCCGAGAAGAACGCAGCATGTCATTCTCAATGGAGAGAAGTCTTCCGAAGTAAGAGTGATTTCAGGTGTGCCGCAGGGGAGTGTCGTAGGACAGTTGCTATTCACAATATACATAAATGACCTTGTGGATAACATCGGAATTTCACTGAGGCTTTTTGCGGACGATGCTGTGGTATATCGAGAGGTTGTAACAATGGAAAATTATACCGAATTGCAGGAGGATCTGCAACGAATTATAATGTTACTTAAAATCCGTCTTGATTGAAATTTGCAATTAAGACGGATTTTAAGTAACATTATAAAATCACTGATTGCTGTTATCCCATAAGACATTATGTCTGTTTTTGCTGCAACGAATTGACGCACGGTGCAGGGAACGGCAATTGAATCTCAATGTAGACAAGTGTAATGTGCTGCGAATACATAGAAAGAAAGATCCTTTGTCGTTTAGCTACAATACAGCAGGTCAGCAACTGGAAGCAGTTAATTCCATAAATTATCTGGGAGTAGGCATTAGGAGTGATTTAAAATGGAATGATCATATAAAGTTGATCGTCGGTAAAGCAGATGCCAGACTGAGATTCATTGGAAGAGTCCTAAGGAAATGCAATCCGAAAACAAACGAAGTAGGTTAAAGTACACTTGTTCACCCACTGCTTGAATATTGCTCACCGATGTGGGATCTGTATCAGATAGGGTTGATAGAGGAGATAGAGAAGATCCAACGGAGAGCAGCGCGCTTCGTTACAGAATCATTTAGTGATCGCGAAAACGTTGCGGAGATGATGGACAAACGCCAGTGGAAGACTCTGCAGGAGAGACGCTCAGTAGCTCGGTGCGGGCTTTTGTCAAAGTTTCGAGAACATACCTTCACCGAGGAGTCAAGCAGTATATTGCTGCCTCCTACGTATATCTCGCGAAGAGACCATGAGGATAAAATCAGAGAGATTAGAGCCCACAAAGAGGCATACCGAAAATCCTTCTTTCCACTAACAATACGAGACTGGAATAGAAGGGAGAAACGATAAAGGTACTCAAAGTACCCTCCGCCACACACCGTCAGGTGGCACGTCCTATTGCACGCGTTGTTTGACGTGGTACTCTTCTTCTCTTTCGCACAATATAGCGTTCGTCTCCTGTTAAAGTTGACCGTGGTCGATCACCTTCCCTACTTCGGGCAACGTGCTTCTGGTTCGGAATGCTCCCCATGCTCGTGAAAGATTGCTGCGAGCAATACCAAAGTCGTGGGCTACGTCTCTGGATCACGGGGTCCCGGGTTCGATTCCCGGCCGGGTCGGCGATTTTCTCCGCCCAGGAACTGTGTGTTGTCCTCAACATTTCACCATCATTAGGTAAAATGGCGACACTGGGCAGTGAAAAGATTGGGAATTTGTATGGGCTCTGATAACGATGCCATTGAGTGCTACACAAACCAAAATCATCATCGTGGCCTACACACCTCACGATTCGTTCTTCTTACAGTTTCCCAATGATCCTTCCCCACGTGAAGTAATCCAGATGTCTCCGGGCCGTGTTGTAATGAAGAGGAACACAACAGTGCACCTTAACTGTTCGTTGCTTCAACTGCCTTGTGTTATGGGGTCTGCCCCATTTGGCGCTATAGTCACACTGAGCTCGCACCATGTGACTTACTTCTGTGCACTACTGGAAACGTGGTCCTGCACTTTCACTCATTTTCACCGAGTATTTAGGATGTTACTTTACTTTATTTATGAGGTCCTTAAGGTTTGCAGAGCAGTGTGTTTGTGTAACCGGGATATGCTGTGGACAGCAGCGGGAAACGAGAGCGCGCTCCGCTCATCCAGAGCGTGGTGACCGCTGTAATTCATTGCGGACGCTGAATTCGTTCCTCACACCAAGTGGCCCGCCGAGCCGGCTGGCCGTGGAGATGGAACCGTGGCGGCGTGACGCAACGGCCCGCTACTTTCCCTGGAGCAGCCCCGAGCCGCTCTGGTCTGCAGTGTGTCAAGGACGACTCGGATCTAGCCGGGCCGGCGGGGCGTTGGCGAACACACGCTCGTATCGCTGTGAGTGCGAAAAAGCAGACGCAGTTCACTGATTCGCTACGAGTCGTCCGTTGCCAGAGGGGTGCCTGGAAAATGTTCTGTGCGCAAGCGCAGCGCGAATAGCCACTATCTCACTGTTCACTTAAAGAAAGTGGCCAAATTTTGGTAAGGCAGGCCGTAGCGTGCATTGCTAGAACTTGTACTGCAATACTTACTAGCTGAACAAGACCCGCTTCATTTGGTCTTTACTTTCACTGGTTTTCTGAGAACATTCCAGGTCACTCGAGAATATCGTGAAAATGAACATTCAAAGAAAATCGTAAAAATGATAGTATTGCGTGCTCAAAAATTCTCTCGAATACTCCAAAATATTCTTAAACCCACTTGAGTACTAAACAGAACTCCAATGTGAAATACTTTGGCGCAACCGCTACGGTCGCAGGTTCGAATCCTGCCTCGGGCATGGATGTGTGTGATGTCCTTAGGTTAGTTAGGTTTAAGTAGTTCTAAGTTCTAGGGGACTGATGACCTCAGAAGTTAAGTCCCATAGTGCTCAGAGCCATTTGAACCATTTTTGAAGTACTTTGGCATTTTATTAATAAGGAGAGCACTTCTTAACGTTCTGCAAAATTATGATTATTTGGTCACTAACCGGCATTCGGCTTTGCAGGACAGGTGACAAGTAAACGTGGCAGAGACAGATAAACATGCAATGCGACTTACGCGGGTATTATTTGTGTAGAAGGTACAGAAATGACAGTGTGTTGACGTAGGAAAATGCTAATTCTTTAACACGTATAAATAATTACAGTAATTAAAAATGGGGTAAAACAAGTTTTTATCAGATGCATTTAAAAACTGATAAGGAATAAGATGAATTACAGTTTGAAAAAAAGAAAAAAGGTTCAAACGGCTGTGAGCACTATGGGACTTAACTTCTGAGGTCATCAATCCCCTAACAAACATCCATGCCCGAGGCAGGATTCGAACCTGCGACCGTAGCGGTCGCGTGGTTCCAGATGTAGCGCCTAGAACCGCTCGACCACCCCGGCCGGCCTGCAATTTGAACCGAATATTTGTAAAGAAAAGTTGTTTTGAAAAAAGGGAAAACAAAAACTGACTCGGATCATTTAGTACTAGGCTGCCCCTTTGTGCAATGTGTTTGTTAATTTCCAGCATTTCCTGCAGAGTCGTCTTTCTCCTTTTCTTAACAGCAAACTTCACATTCTGCATTATATCAATGGTTTTCTGCTAAAAGTTGATAAGCAAGGGTTGAATCTTTCTTCCTTAATATCAAGCTTCTCTCACGTGCACACAGCCTGATTGCCACAGCTCTGCCTAACTCACCAATATGTACTTTTTCACACCGCTTACAAGTGACTTTACATTCACCACTCTCTACCAAGGATTGCAATTTGTCTTTATTACTGAATAAAAATTTTGATATTCTGTTGGTATTATAAAATGTAGATCTGTAGTTGGAAGACTATAATTTTCATGCAAACTTGTTCGATATGTTGCCAATGCACCAGGCTTTTTAACGACTGACAGGGCAAACTCCTCACTGCATCCCCCTCAGATTTACTGGTAAGATGGCCCAGCTGATATCCCGTCAAAAACTGAACCAGATCAGGCACAAAAACAAAAAGAAGGGGCACTGAACTGTGAAAAGAGAAGCAAAACAGAAACAGTGTGCGGTCCAAGTTCAAGATGTGCAGCATCGAACGACTCGCAAGCATCACAGCCTCGTGGTTGTGTGGTCACGGTGTTGGATTACAAGGCGTGAAATCCGTATTCAAACCTCCCTCGTGCCCCCCCCCCTTTTTTTTCTCGCAAATTTTTGAACGGTACTTCCGGTCATTGATATGTTTGTTCTCCTTCTGTAGTCTTGGCAATTGTCATACAAACAATGGTTTAGCATATGAGTCATGTGGTAAGAATATATTACCGTCGCATGTAACTGTGATGAACAGTGACAGCAGGCGAGATGCCTCATAGACCTCTCATGGAAATGAAAACAACAAATAAGCGGGTGTGAACTATCTTACAACGAAGGAATTCAAGAGTCAAAACTTCCAAAACGTAACGCAAGAGGCTTAATGTCTGGTACTTGTGTAGAAGAAATAGGAGGTACGTACGTCTGCAGATCCCTTCGTTACTCGTCACTATTGCCAAGGGACGTTATATCACGATACACACAAATTTGAATACGGAGAGCAGACACGTCACTCAATGGCCGGACGGACACTTCATAATTTTGTGGTAAAAAAAAAAGGTTTGACATTGGGGGGGGGGGGGGGGCATTTGAACTCCTTCGCAGTCCAACACCGTGACCACATGACCACTACGCAACAGACATTTACAGTCGCTCAATGTTGCATTCGTTAATCTTGGACCGCTCACTGTTCCTATTTTGCTTCTTTTTTCCACAGTTAAGAACACCCCATTCCTGTTTTCATGCTTGACCTGTATTCAGTTTTTGATGGGCTATCCCACAGGCCGTCTTACCATTAAATCTAAAGGGAATGGGGGGGGGGGGGGGGGGAACGATGGGAGTTTCCTTTGTGTGTAATTGTTGTTAGCCAGCATATAGGAGTGGTGCAATTTGTCAGTTCTGTACAGAACATCGAGAACATACCGAAATACTCATAAATATTCGAGAGTATTTCTAAAACGTTCCACATAAGTCTAAAACATTCAAGAATATTCTAAAACTTTAAAGAACACTCCAAAATAATCTAGGACACCCTAGAGTACTCTAGACAATCGACTGATCCTCTCTAATCGATTTGCAAACGTACACTGGAGCACGCGCTCGCCGTCGCCTATGTATTTCCTTGTGAGCTGAGATGTATCCCAAAAAATGGTTCAAATGGTTCTGAGCACTATGGGACTTAACTGCTGTCGTCATCAGTCCCCTAGAACTTAGAACTACTTAAACCTAACTAACCTAAGGACATCACACACATCCATGCCCGAGACAGGATTCAAACCTGCGACCGTAGCGGTCACGCGGTTCCAGACTGTAGCGCCTACAACCGCACGGCCACTCCGGCCGGCAGATGTATCCCCACCACATCCTCTTTCGCACGGGAGAACGAGCACTTGGATACAGTGACCGCTTCTGCTTCGTCTCTAACGATCAAGTTTTCGGACCCGAAATAACATCGTAAAGAAACTGAGTGGCACAAACTGGGGTGCTGAATCGCCACTCTGCGGACTGCAGCTTTGACACTAGTATACCCAGTATCTGAATATTGTGCCCCATGTGGCAACACAGTACTCACACATGGAAACTAGACATCCGTTTGAATGAATCACTGAATTATTACGGGTAGACTAAAATCCACACCCATCACTTGACTGCTCGCCATCAGTAATTTCTCACCACCTGAATTACAACGCCAAGAAGCAAGCAATCGAGAACAGAAGAAAGTGCATTACCCCGACTACCCCCAAGGCCTTCCAATTCATACAGTCTTAAGTGACCCTCCTCCAGTCGACTTGATATCACACACTTCACTATGGCATAATAGAGGAAACAGCAAGAAGTTTGGCATGAGTGGTGCATGAGTTGAACTGCTGCAGCAATAAAAAATCCTGGTGTTCAAGATCCATTTGCCAGCCTACCAGGATATGATCTGAAGAGAAGTGAGTGGGCAAGACTGAAGAGGATGAGAACCGATCATGACAGGTGCAGTGTTGTTATGCACAATTGGCGACTCCGGAACTCTCCAACCTGCGATTGTGGGGCCCAAGAGCAAACTGCTCAGCATGTTGGCATACACCGCCTTCTGACAAAGTATCCAGGACGATTCAGTGACCTTATTAATGTTTCTCCATCCGCCATCAACTGTCTTCATTCACTAGATGTTGAACTCTAATTACGCATACCTATTTTAACTAACAGTCCTAATTTTATAGTTCAAATGTTCTGCTTTTGGTATTATTAAATTATTAATTTTCAGAAATATATATATATATATATATATCAGCTTCTTGCCAAAATCCCTAAATATCTGTTGTGTGTCTTTTGATAGTCACTACCCTATAATGGCTTCCTTCATATCATTTTGTAGCTTTTTTTTTTTTTTTTTTTTTTTTTTTTTTTAACTGATGCTCGGACACATGTGAAAACTGACATTGAATACTAGTGCACTCTTTCTTTCCTGCCTCATGGCTTAACATTCGTTACCGTGTTTTTGTGTGTAGATCTGAAATGCAGAATACATTTGTATTAATGCAAAAAATGCGGTTTTCTCCCATTGTTATAATTATGCTACGTCCATCCATCTTATTTCAATTAATGAGTCAACTTTGGACTCCTCCCATTGTTGTCACTGCGGTACGGCGCTTTCTGTTGGCCTACATCACCGTTGTATTCAAACTGACTGATTTATTCGTGCCTGTAAGTAAGATCAAGTCAGGTGCTCTCAAGGCCCCTCGGTACAGCATTACATTCTTAGGGTTCCTTGTCACAGAAAGTGAGGGGGCGAGAAGGAGTGGGGCGGGGGGCAGGGGGGGGGGCGGGGGGGAGTGGGCTGCAGCCGAGGTGTTCGGCCTGAGGATGGATGGGGAGGAATCAGGTGCCTTTCTTCTACTGGTATCTTCTTCTCTGTGGAGGCTAAGAATCAAATTCTCTGTTATACAGAAAGGGGAAAATGAAGCTGGTCCGGAAAGTACTTCACTCCCCTTAAAATAGGAGACCCAACCTACTTCATCCACCCCGGATTACAGATGTAAGTTGGGTTGCCTATCTTAAGGTGCATGAATTATTCTACGGACTACTTTCATTTCTCCTTCCTTATATATACACCCGGTCTCGTAAACTGAGATACGGCCAGGAGAATCCGTATCCAGTGACGTCGGTGGGCTGAGGATGACTGGGCGGCCGCTCGGTTCGCATGGAATTTGTTTTTTAATTGCGTATACCTCATACATTTTATCTCGAGCTTAGACCTTTTATAATCTCTTTGGATGCTCAGGTGTGCAACAGCGCAACAGTATTGACTTCCACTGTACTTTCATAATAAAGCTCACTACTTCGAATACGTCCTGCATCGTCAGATAGGCACATAAGCCCTTCATTATGCTAAATATTAGTAATCAACAGTCAGCGAAAACAACAGGGCTGCTAACTTGACAATATATACCAAATCAGCGTGGGATACCGGCGACGGATACACGAATGGCGGCGAGTGGCTCGCTGTAGCGCCGATTCACCTCACGTGCTCCACAACGGCCACTGTGAGAAGAGGACGAAGCTCTGCGTCTCTTTTGTGAAAAGGCGAGTAAGGTTCAAATGAAAAGCGAATCTCTTCCGCTCTGTGCATCTGAATTCACGGCTAGAAGTGTGAAATTGCCATAGATAAGGAAGGAATAACGTACCATTCGTGGTCTTGTGGAAAGAACCACCCTAGCATTCGTCAGAGGAAAGCCGGCAAACACTAATCAGGACAGTCGGGAAATCCATCCTAATTAAAATACCTTAATTTTCGAAGGATAACTTGTTAGCTAGCTTTCAGAAACTTTCCGCAATTTGTTACGCATCTGAATTCTGGTTTGTTAAGAGTCTGGCTGCATTCCCAAAGGGATACGAAGTTGCAGAGCCGGACATCAGACTACATCACATCCACTGAATTTTCTGCAATTTGCTAAACGTCTAAAAACTGTTTTTTCAGGAATGCCTTCTCTCACAAAGAAGAATATAGAAGTAGCGCCAGACATACGATTAACCAGTTATATACTGTAGGACAGCTCGTGTCTGAATGAAGTTACTTTAGCACAGTCTTTAAACCCCACGTGCGGACCATTTTCCGGTTCCATTAGGAATTTCAAACTCACGTCTTACGAGAAACTCTTAGCCAATTACCTACAGGCAAAGGCAGACAGTTCAAAGGACGAGGAGGGAATAGGATGTGAATTTTTTGATTTTCTTCCGCAAATAAGATTAAGCACATGCTGTAGAAGGAAATTACGGTAATGAGGGATGAACTTACGAGAATTTTGGAAGCCCTTAACGATTTTCAAATGACACTCGAAGAGTACATTAACATCTTGTCAGTGATAAATCGCTGCAAACAGTAACAACCGTAAAATATATGCGAATAACATTCCGGAGCGAAAATTTTATGGAATCACCACTTAAAAGTAGTTGCAGCAAAAGCAATCATGAGGCTTAGATTTAGAGGAAAATTTCCAAGGAAACGTAAACTACCAGGAAAATCACTCGTTCGTTCTATTCTTCAGTGTGGCTCGTCAGGCTGGGTTGTCAGCAGATTGGGTTGTTAAAGGAGATAGGGGAGACTCAAAGAAGAGTGACAGGTTTCTTCACGGGTTCGTTTAGTAAGCGTGAGAGAGGTACGGAAATTTTCATCAGGCCCCATGGCAGATGCTACAAGAAACGAGATGCACATCAAGTTTACTGTTGAAATCCGAGAGCATATATTCCAAGAAGAGTCAGGTAACAATTTACTTTGTCCTACATGTCTCTCGAAATGGCTACGGTGTCGAAGTCTGAGAAATCGGAATTCTTACGAAGTTCTACTGACACTCGTTCATCCCATGCACCATTCGCTAATGGCATATGGAGGGGTGGTCGAGAGGGAAGGAGGAAAAGGGCAGTGCAGAAGTACAGCAAATAACCTTCCCCACTGTCAGGCGCCTTGCGACGTGTAGGTCCAAAAACATGCCGTAACAGTAGTGATTTACAACATCCCTGAGGATGCTTCCAATGAATCTCTGCGTGGCGTATTCTTTCCTTACAAGTAACGCATTTGATAAACCATATTTATAGTCTGTGTTTACAGACAAGGCCACTGCAGGTGAAAGCTTAAGATTGATGAATAAATTGAAACAAAATTAAACTGGGAGGTTACACTACACTGTGCAGCGCGGGATTAGCGAGCGGTCTGAAGCGCTGCAGTCATGGACTGTGCGGCTGGACCCGGCGGAGGTTCGAGTTCTCCCTCGGGCACGGGTACGTGTTTTTGTCCTTAGGATAATTTAGGTTAAGTAGTGTGTAAGCTTAGGGACTGATGGCCTTAGCAGTTAAGTCGCACAAGACTTCACACACATTTGAACATTTTACACTATAAACATGGTCAACTGTAAACGATATACACTGCTGGCCATTGAAACCGCAACACCATGAAGACATCTTCAAACAAATGCCAATTGCTTATACACTGAAGCGCCAAAGAAACCAGTATAGGTATGCGTATTCAAATACAGAGATACGTAAACAGGCAGAATACGGCGATGCGGTTGGCAACGCCTATATAAGACAACAAGTGTCTGGCGCAGTTGTTAGATCGGCTACTGCTGCTACAATGGCAGCTTATCAAAATTTAAGTGAGATTGAACATGGTGTTACAGTCGGCGCACGAGCGATGGGACACAGCATCTCCGTGGTAGCGATGAAGTAGGGATTTTCCCGTAGCAACATTTCACGAGTGTACCGTGAATAACAGGAACCCGGTAAAACACGAAATCTCCGACATCACAGCGGCGGGAAAAAGATCCTGCAAGAACGGGACCAACGACGACTGAAGAGAATCGTTCAACGTGACAGAAGTGAAAACTTGCTGCGGCATCAACAAGTGTAAACCATTCAACAAAATATCATCAATATGGGCTTTCAGAGCCGAAGGCCCGGTCGTGTATCCATCATGACTGCGCGACACGGAGCTTAACACACCTCGCCTGGGCCCATCGACACCGACATTGGTCTGCTGATGACTAGAGACATGTTGCCTGGCCAGACGAGTCTCGTTTCAAATTGTATCGAGCGGATGGACGTGTACAGGTATGAAGACAACCTCATGAATCCGTGGTCTCTGCATGTGTGGGGCGTATGGAGTTGGAGTGATACGGGACCCCTGATGCGTGTAGATATGACTGTGACAGGTATTACGTACGTAAGCATCCTGTCTGACCACCTGAATCTACTCTTCTCCATTGTGCATCCGACGGACTTGGGCAATTACAGCAGGGCAATATGACACTCCACACGTCCACAATTGCTGCAGAGCGGCTCCAGGAACACTCTTCAAAGTTCAAACATTTCAGCTGGCCACCAAACTCCCCAGACATGAACATTATTGAGCATATCTGGGATGCCCTGCAACGTGCTGTTCAGAAGAGATCTCCACCCCTCGTACTCTTACGGATTTGTGGACAGCCCTGCAGGATTCATGGCGTCAGTTCCCTCCAGCACTGCTTCAGACATTAGTCGAGTCCATGTCTCGTGCTGTTGCGGCACTTCTGCGCGTCGCGGGGGCCCTACACGATATTAGGCAGGTGTGCCAGTTTCTTTGGCTCTTCAGTGTATATGCAAACGACTGGCATTTCAACCCAACGGCAAACAGCAAGTAGGCTTAAAGCCATCTACACTCCATAAAAGGGACGATTGTGCTGCTGGTTTCCTTTTGGAAAGGCGCATTTGAATGTTCTTTGTGTGTGAGAAGGTCGCATTACGTCTCGTCTATGAAGGAGAAACGTCTAACAGCAAGTGTCGGAATTCGACAGGTGCATCCCACAGTTCATCCCCTATTTCTTCCTATAAACGAAATTTTGAAAAATTCTTTCTTAAGCGACGCCCACAGTATAAGATCCACACCAGATTTGAAGTTTCTATCCTTAGCTGTGTGTCAGTGAGTCAGTCAGGCAGGACATTGCTTTTTATATATAGAGCAGATTGTTTCTACTATTCAGTATAGGCACAACGAGCTTTGCTTTCCTAGCTGGTGTCGCAAATTTAACGTCCAGCGGTGTATTTAAATATCTGACAGAGCATCTGCCTGTCAAAGGAAGGCAATAATAAACCACTTAAGGGGTGGAAGGGAGAAAATGGTTTAGCGTTCGATCAACAGTAGGAACGATAGGCTCATTAGAGATAGAGCAGAAAAGGCAGGCGGGGATATGGAAACCTTTTCTCCGGAACTCCTGTACGGTACCCAGACATTTATGCCAAGCGGCTCGGTGTTAGCCACATCTACCGAAACATATACTGTATGGCCCAATTTCCCGAGAAACGTACTGCTTTGTTTCCTGTGTGTCTCTTCCGATTGTCCTAATGCCGTGAATTGAAGTTTACATTCAGCACCTAACGAACTATCACTCAGACACCATCACTCAGGTCCTGACAGGTAGTTTCTATCTTCTATAGCCCCATGATGAGTTTCTCGCGTGGAAATATATGCGGTCCCCCCACTTTGATATACATCTATCTTCAGGATATCTCATTTACCTTGACCACCGCAAATAACTTTTTGTACAGAAGTAAAATATAAAATGTATCAAGCAGATACTGTTTAGCTACCAGGGGACGTAAACCAGCGTGACTACCTTTTTTCTAAGTTTATTCCTTACGAAGATATGGGCAACAGTGTCTTTTTTAAATAACACCCAGCAATTTTATTCGCTAATCTATTTTGTATCCCCAAGACATGTTCAGAAAAATACCACAGTGTATGCTTCACGTAAACATTAAGTTCGTAACACAGTGTATGCTTCATGTAAACATTAAACAGGTTGCACAAAACTGATTGACTTTCCTGTGCTAGCGCACAGTGGAGTTGTCACTAAACAAAAGGAAAGACATGAAAACTGAAAACTTACATTATCCGTGTATGAGAAGCATTTATACTTTCTCTTCGTTGGTGTACGTTGTATTCACAAAATTTTTAGCTAAAGACGATTGACGGAAAGAGTGGCTTGCATGTTCCTAAAGTTTCCCTATGTTTATCGTCAACACCATCAAGTGGACGACTTACGTTAGTCCATGTTTCTAATAACCTCATGTTTACGTGAATGTTAAATGGTTCAAATGCCTCTGAGCACTATGGGACTTAACATCTGAGGTCACCAGTCCCCTAGAACTTAGAACTACTTAAGCCTAACTAACATAAGGACATCACACACATCCATGCCCGAGGCACGATTCGAACCTGCGACCGTAGCGGTTGCGCGGTTTCTTATCGTAGAATTGGTTACAATAGTGTCTTGTATAACATTTCCTTCGCAGAGTCATTTTCCCCAGACTTCTTTCAGGAAATCTAAGTCTTGCATTAGCTCCTTCCATGATAATGATTATACGTATTCGTCTCATATCACATCGCTTCTTAACATTGTTGAATATGTAAACGATGTGTTGTGCTCCGAATGTTCCCCATCAGTCTGCTAACCCGATACTACGGAGCTCCTCTCTTTCTTATAACGTCTACTAGCGTGGTGATCGGTTGGCTGTATCGAAGCGCCTAGAACCGCTCGGCCACACCGCCCGGCCGTGAATGTTACATTGAGATATGTTACTGAACAGGTTTTGAGGAGAGGAAGTGGATTAACGAATAAAAATTATAGAGTGCTTTTTTTTAAAAAAAATATTGCTCTTCATCTCTTTTTAAAGATCCACGTTACAAAAAATTGCAATCATGATGGTTAATGTCCCTGTGGTAGCTAAACAACATTTGCTAGATACATTTTCTATTTTTCTTCTCGACAAAAAGTTAGCTCCGGCGGTCAAGATAGAATGTTTCACAGTTTCCATTACAGGCTTCTAGGGGTTGATAAGGTTGGAAAAGATACCGTTTGGATGTAAAATAAGTTTGAAGATCGAATCATTTTCAACTCTCTCGCTTAACGGTACGCACACAGCGTAGACAGCGAACTCTGGCATGTGTGCTATACAGCAGTCAGTGGGATGGACAATGTTTCGAATAGTCACCGTCGGGTTCTCTTCTACGCGACGAATAACGTCCTCTTCAGAGTCGAGAGTGCGGCTTGTCCGAGGAGCACCACTGTCAACCGTGTCGGCTGCGATCCGAACCAGTTTCTTGCAGTCGCTGTAGTCGGAAGATTGCAGTGCGTGATGTCATAATTACAACGAGGAGTGCGACGGCGCCCTCTTCCCAGATTGTGTGCGTAGCGTGAACAAGCGCAAAATTACTGTCATGTGAGTCGGCAAACGCTCCAACCTCTCTTCTCATTATCATTACCTGCACGCTAGATATAAATTGATTAAACAGGGGTTTTACGAGAACAACTTAGCCTTACCTCCAGAAATACCTGTTTGAGTTCAGTGAGCGTCGCCGTTACTCTTCCGTATTAGCTATACTCACCTCTTACAACGCTAGCAGCGCCCCTCTGAAGTTCTTCAAGGTCTACTGTCATGTCTACTTAATTACTTGGTAAGGGCTGCAAACGTTCGCATATCCTAGAATTAGTCGCAATAGTGTCTTGTATAACATTTCCTTTGCAGATTCATTTTCCCCAGATCTCTTCCATGAAACCTAAGTCTTGCATTAGCACCTTCCGTGATAATTATTTTACGTATTCGTCTCATTTCACATCGCTTCTTAACATTGTTGAATATGTAAACGATGTGTTGTGCTCCGAATGTTCTCCATCAATTTGCTAACTCGATACTCATGGAGTTTCTGTCTTTCTTATAACGTCTACTAGCGTGATGATCGGCTGGCTGTATCGAAGTAACGGTTTATACGGGAAGCGTTCAGTACTTCGTTGTTGGGATTCACGGTAGCGTTGCTAGACAACGGACTGTACTACGGCGTCGATGGCTACCGATGCGATGCAAGCGTACGTCCACAAATTTGAAATCGTGGCGCTCGCAGCGATGAGGAGGTACGACAGCGACAATTGTAAGTTTTATGAGCATTTTCAAAGTGCAATCCTCTATACCGACAAATGATGTCGACACCAATTAAGTAGGAACAGTTGTCGAAACTTAGGAACTAACTTGTGAGACGTATATCTAGGCACTTCGTGAAAACCATCTTAGAATTTCGTAGTACCTGCAAAACAAAATTGTGTGGTTAACCTGGTTTGTACCTGTCGTTGCCAAGTAAGTGATTTGTCGAGCATTGTTCCAAGATATTTCACTGACTTGGCCCACTGAGCTGCTGGACTTTCAGGAAGGCTGAGAGACCTTACCCTTGATGACATTAAAGCCGATGCGCCATTCCGATGTCCATTTCTCCAGCGCTTGACAGGTGCCTTCGAACGAGTTTAACATCTCATTGACTGCACAAACGAAATGCAGGCTCGGATTACGGAAGGATGGGAAAGAAAATCATGCTTAAACTGGTGATAGGGAAACTAGTTGGGCTTATATTTTGTTTTTTCTTAGAAATGTTCGGCTATTTCTTTCTGTATTTGGCATGATTTCCGAGGGTAAGGATAGGCATCAACTTAAGAGCACACGTGAAATTGCTGCGAGTGAAACTATTAGTAATTATCAATGTCTTGTTGTTTCTTACAGTTAGTTGGCTATTTTTTTTAATGGTTCAAGTTTGCTGAGGATGAGATTGCTGAAACTGCCGTGAGTGGAATCAGTAGTAATGTTATTGACAATTTTGGTTGTTACCAATAATTGACTACTTTTTTCGGAGGCATTGCGTGCATTATTCTTTTAGGTGTTGTGTTGTTGTTACTGGTGGCTTACTCTTGTGATCGATGTGTTTTTCTGTGACGTGTCATATACTAATGCCGTAGTTGAACCTGACTAAGTCGTTTGTAGTGTTATTCCAGTCTTCTTTTCATATATATTTCCTTACAGTTCACTCCACTGAGATTTCTGGTGTTATTTCGTGTGTGTGTTGTTGTTTTAGGGAGGGGTCTGGTATCGCAGTCTTTGTTTGAAATGTGTAGGTGAAGTGGATTATTCGAGTCCGATTATGTATTTTCTGTATATTTCTGTTCCGCTTATTCTAGATGAATTAAGAGTCGTGTTTTTCGGTTATGTCGTTGCCTTGGAATGACCTAGGATTTATCAACTTTTTTAGTTCGTTCCAACCCAAAACCTCCTCATTCCTGCGGTTGTCCCTGAATTTCATGTCATTAGCTGACTGTAATGCCATGCGTGTTTTATACCATTGTTTTTCAGCATAAAGGTCTATCTTATACTAGGCTTGTTATTAAATGTTATTGTGGTTGTCTTAGGAACTCAGGTAAGCGATCGCTTTTATTTGAAATATGACGTCATTGGTCAAAGCAGACGAGTAGAATCGGACTTTATTACCGGAAATCGGCAGTTATCTTTTCAGGGGAATCATTTCGGAATTTGCCTGTAGCGATTTAGGGAAATCAGAAAAACATAAATATGCATGGTCGGACATGCCTCTTGCTGTCGCCAGTGAGGTGCTGCGGCCATTTGCTTCTGGTGATGACTGCCATATGATCGATGTAGACGATTCTTAATATACATGGCATCTTCGGTACGTAGGTCCGACTTGTGCACGGAGTGCAGTACCGGACCAAGTATTGGCCCTTGTGGCACCCTAGCCCTTATTGCTTGCTGGGTTGAAGTTGCGTCACCGACTGGGACGATCAGGTAGGATTTCCGCAACTTAACGTGTGAAGCGGAAAAGCACATAGAAACGCCTTCTGCCAGACGCCGTCAAAGGCACGCGATACATCTAAGAAGATTTCCCTGCAGAACTCCTTACTTTTGAAGGCCAGTGTTGATCTTTCAACGAACCGAAATAGTTCACTTATAAGGCTAGCAGAGTCACGTCCAGTGAAGTAGGTTCTACATGTTAGTCATTAAAATGTATAGAAACTGAGATGACCTGACATGTCTTTACTAGGATACAGAAGGCAGAGTAAGGAGTGATCTAAAGAAAGTTGTGCTCAAGGACGCTAGTGTTTCGTCTTCGTGGATTCGCTAATTCGGTACGCCTATTCTGCTATTCAGCAAACGTCCGCAACGCAGAACAATGTGCGGTGGAGATGCTGAGAAGATAGCGAGTACATGATGAGGGTATACATGGGTATTGCACGCAGAGTACCACAACACTAGTGAATGTCTGTGACAAACCCGCTCCAAGAAAGAAGCCAGAGGGGACGTAATTTATTAGTAAAGGAAATAAATTTCTTAAATGGGTCTGTGATCATAATGAACTTTTTTTAATGATACCGTCTAGATCTTTCAAGTGCGCCGCCAATGCGCAACCGCTACCATCGTAGGACTTCCACCAAGTTTGTTGTGAACTATCTCCTGATTTGATCTATATAAAATTTATTAGAATCCTTACGGCTTATTTTGTAATTTCTTGAGCCACCGTATTTGTGGCGTTTTCTTTTTCAATGTTATGACATAACCCATTACCCAAGTTATCTCTGGTTTGAAAGCCTGTGCCGATGCCAATTTTTTGAAGGCTATAGGCACTGCTTTCGCGATGAGGGTCATTAATTGTTAATGCGGCAACTCTCCTATTTTTCATATGTATCCCAGTCCAGTATCTTTTCTGTACTTGATTTTCTTGTCCATCCTGATAATGCGACTACTACGTTTGCGCTATCTGTTACCTGAAGTTCTTTCGGAATTTCATCCTCATTCAATGGTAACTTCACGGTTTAAGGGAGCCGTACTTACAAGTCATTGCATTTATTATCACATTGCTGGGTGTCGGTCTTCTGTGTATATCTAATGATTGCCTCCCGTCATTGTTAGACGATTTAGGCGTTATTATTCGCAAAAATGGAACTTAACTGTACATTTTCCTCTCTGGAGATTACAAACGCAAATCAATAACGTCTGATGGTTGTCGTCATCAATTCAAATGTCCAATTCTCGCCTGAAGGCGGACGTAATCGCATAGAAACTGAAACTGCCGTCGGTAAGAACTTTAATTTGATTTCGGTTATGACAGAATTTGATGAATTCCCTTTGCAATGCCGCCTTGAATTAGTTTCTTCCAGTACAGGTATTACGTTGTTTGCGCTCATATAGTTGGTCTTCTTGTCTGACAGTCAGTTCTAGTGCCGCAGTGTATAGTTTCCACCACTTCCAAAACGTCCGTGAGACATTGCATATACATCGGCTCTTACACAGAGAATATTTCTTAAAAATCTTTGTTAAATGCGCTTGATATGAAGGTGGAGTTCATAACACAGAATAACGTCATTACTAAAGATTCGTACGAACCAGTTTCTTTCTGTTACTGTGTTACTGTATATTTTTTTTATGATCAGTACTTGAGATACAAGGACGTGATATGGCCCGGCATTCTTGTACAACCGACTTTGCGAGGTAGTAGCTGAGCGATTGTCACCTTAACTTACATTCGAATCGTCCACTACTTATCTTATTCATGTGCAGACTGCATTTTCTTTGACAGGTGACTCAAGAAGAGTTGATTAGAGCCTAAGATACCGACAGGATCGATGTCGCTAGGGTCAGAGTGCAAGGCTGGAATGATCGAAGATGGCGAATGTTGTCGGCTGTGACTTTGTCCAGTTAATCATGGGAAGGGAAGCCGCTCTGAACCTGGCTCAAGACGGACCAAGGGTCATTCGGAGCTCACCCCATCCACATAAAAGTCACGTGTCTTAAACGTAGCACTGTCTCACTGCGTGCGTCATTCAGAGAGAAGTAACAATCACTTTTCTTTTACTAGGCAAGAGAACGGATCAGGTTTTTGCCGAATTTCTGACTATTGACAAGCAAGTTTCCGTCAGCTGGGAATGAGTTAAGAACATTTAAGAAGGGAACAATGCGTGATCAACGGTCCACGTAAATGAAAAGAAGGCGTGGAATTCTCACTTGTTTTTGTTGCCTTATCGGAATGCCTACGTATTATAAAGTGCTCAAGAAACTTTTTGCACCGCATGCATGTCTGCGGTCTTGTGTGGATACAGATTCAAGAATAGGTCGCACAGGTATTCTATACGTGGCCTCTTTTCTAGATAAACCAGGCTTTTCTAGAAATCTCCCAATAAACCGAAGTCGACGATTCGCTTTCCCTACTACCGAGTTCGTTCCATTTCATATCGCTTTGCAACGTTAAACTTAGATATCCTATCGACAGCACTGTGTCAAAAAGCACACTACTGATGCTGTATTCGAATGCTGAGGGCATTTTTTTTGCTACTCGTCTACATTAACTTACATTTTTCTACATTTGGAGCAAGCTGTCATTCATTATACCAAATAAAATTTTGTCTTGAGTCATTTTGTATCCTCGTATAGTCACTCGACGACGACACTTTCCCATAAACTAGAGCGTCTCGAGCAGACAGTTGCTGACCACCCTATTCGTAAGACCATTTCTGTATATTTAGGATGAGTCAGAAGGAAAGGTAAGTCATATTCACGTGTGTCCTATTCTTAACAGGACCGAGGAAATTTATGGAAACAGCGAAGAAAAGGACAAATGCAGATGATAGTAACTGAAACATTGTGATCTCGTTTTTTGTTTAACTGCGCACATTTCCTCACAGAAGATGTTCAAAAAGTCCACCGTCGGCTGCTACGCATTTTTAAGCTCCTACAGACAGCTACTGTGTTGCTGTTCTTAGCTCATTCACACGATCCTTTACTTGAGCACATGCATTTCAAATACGAGAGAGATATCCCTTCTTTGTGTCCACTATGCGCTTGTCGACTTCGTTCTTAATCCAACCCCACAAACAGTAATCTAACGGAGTAAGAATGGATGACCTCGGTGGGCAAGAAATGACTCCAAGGCGACCGATCCAAGGCGCAGTATGTATTGCGCCAGTGGCCGTACGGAATGTGTGGGAAATCCGTCGTGCTGAAAGTATATACAGCGTGTTGCCAATGAAATATTCTCGAGGTATTCCGGTTAAACATTTTGAAGAAAGTCAAGATATCGTACTTCATTAAGAAGGTAATCTAAAATATCCGGACCGATGAGTTGATCATCAATAAAATCGCACCATACGTTCACCGAGAAACGTCGTTGAAAATTTGTTCCGACACTACTGTGCAGATTGTCATCTGCCCACACGTGAGAGTAGCGCGCGCCATTGATGCCACTGCGGACATGTGTTGATTCATCAGTGCACAGAATACGTGGAATACAGCGTTCATTGGCAATGATCCAGTGAAAGAATTCCTTTCGTTTAGCATCATCTCCTACATTCAGTTGTTGCACACACTGCCGATGATACGCACGTACTGTGCGCATCAGTTGCGTTTATCGATTACCAACCTGTGCTGCAATTCTCCTATAGTTGGTAGCTGATCTACGTCCTACCATTTTAAGAATATTGGTAACTTCATTATGATCTTGTTGGGAGGGATGTACGGGTGCAACATGGACGGTGGGAAGCATTCCGCGCTCACCCAATCTGCTATCCGGAACTCTGAGATTAGGAAGTCGTCATTCGTATTCGCGAACGGCGGCTCTGGAACTCCCACGCAGAACCCGTAGACAAACATCATGTCACCACACTCCGCATGCGTGGAGACCTGTGGCAGTTTCACTAGACTCAGGGATACTGTTTTCAATGTACAGGTAACAACACTGTAGTAGACCGGTGCAACCGCTGTAGTACTGAGGCGTGAGATAAACAACGTGTACACTTCCAGGACTCGTCGTCCCACGCTGCTAGAGTGAAGTGCGCGTTGAAATGGTCAATAAAGACAACACTACGTAGTTTAATGTCGCTTTGGTTGTATCCGCGTGTTAGTGCTAAAGAAAAAGAACATGCGATTAACGCCAGTGATTTTGGACCGAATATGGCTAAGAAAGAGATATATGGTTCAAATGGCTCTGAGCACTATGGGACTTAACATCTGAGGTCATCAGTCCCCTAGAACTTAGAACTACTTAAACCTAAATAACCTGAGGACATCACACACATCCATGCCCGAGGCAGGATTCGAACCTGCGACCGTAGCAGTCGCGCGGTTCCAGACTGAAGCGCCTAGAATCGCTCGGCCACAGCGGCCGGCAAAGAGATATATGTTCGTCTGAAGTCTTTTGTTAAGAATCGTCAATACTATCACTCCTCAAAGGATGTACCTTTCCTCCTGACTCACCCTGTGTAGGGAACAAGAGTGGACTATTACACTTCCCTGGGCCACTCCTGACGAAAGGCGTGACTCTGATGAACACGCGCTGTCGAGGACAATGTACTGGGTTCTATCACTTAGGAAGTCTTCGAGCGTCACACATCCGTGAAACTTTTCCGTACGCTTGCATCTTCATTAACAGTCTGCAACGCTTTCCGGAAATCTAGTAGAGTGCAATACGCTTGTTTGCCGTTCATCCATGGTTCACTGGGTATCGTACGAGAATAGGACCACCTGACTTTCGCAGGCCGGCCGTGGTGGCTGAGCGGTTCTAGGCGCTACAGTCTGGAACCGCGTGACCGCTACGGTCGCAGGTTCGAATCCTGCCTCGGGCATGGATGTGTGTGGTGTCCTTAGGTTAGTTAGGTTTAAGTAGTTATAACTTGTAGGGGACTGATGACCTCCGAAGTTAAGTCCCATAGTGCTCAGAGCCATTTGAACTATTTTCTTTTTGAGTTTAGCACGAGCGACGCTTTCTAAATCAGTGTTGATCTGTGAATAGAAGCAGAAAATACTGGTGTTGGAACCAATCTTCAGCCTGATGTTTTTGAAAACGCACATGTTCCTCATGAGTCTACGTGTACTATTTGTGCTTTGAATACGTGTAGCTCCTGACTAGGACTCGCAGCGGGCAGTCCTATGTGGGAAGCTCAGCAGACTGGCCGGCGTGTCGCAGCTCTCCCGCTACAGAAAGTGAAAGCCGCGGTCAGCCCATTCACTGCGGTCACGACGCTCGCCGAAAGGAAAGCTACAAGGCTGTCTGTCACGGCGGTACCAGGTCCAGCATCCGGACATGACAGGGACTCGCTTCCCTATACGGAAATAAAAGACGCCGCGGCTACAGTTCTGGTCGACTAAACCAAGTAAATCACTAATAATTTTGCGCTCAGCAGTATTAATAACACTACGACGCATCCACACTGCGCAACAGAATTGGAAGATCACTTCTTCATAACCCTCTAATTGTTTCCCACTGCGAATCTGGCTCAAAGGTGCCTACATCTTCCTACGCAATGGTGCAAAAGCAGGGCACCTTGTGACGTCACCCTCGGGCTCTGGGACGCTTCAAACAACAAAGTGGTCGATAGGTCCGGAAAAAGAGTACAGCTCAGAAGTTCGTCTGAAGTATAAGGTGGGTTAATGCTGTCACATTGACACCAAACTTCACCATAATTCTGCCGAAAGCCCACCGTGGACAAGTCACACCTGGGAAAGAACATTACTCCCCCATTATCCACATTTGACCCCTCCTTTTGACGCCTCTGCTATGAAGGTAAAACGGTGACACGCAGCGTTGAAATCATTCGGTTTTATTATGGGTGACCAAGGCAAAGATTTTAGGCACACTGTCGCTCAGAATCGACACTAAGAAGCGTTAGTGAGTGACATAAAGTGCATCAATGAAAGTACCCTTTGCCTTGGGGCGTTGATTCCCGCACATTTCTCGGTCGACAACGAGAGTTCTCGGTGCGATGAGCAAGAGGATGACGTTCTTGACAACATTTGATGCTGGAGCAACTCCCTGAAATTTCAACTCCTCTCTAAGACGTTCTGACACCCCTTTGCAATGTAGCGCGGCCACAATTTTTGCTCTCGTGAACATGTCTGAACCGCTAGGGAATGGTCAGGTCATTGCAGCTAGGCAACCACTTGTCACCCCTCCCATGCCAGTTGCTTGCCTGCAGGCGTCTACTTTGCAGATTTTCCCTGTAGAGGAACATTTTCAAAATCTCAAATGTGGGCGGGTGCCACGGAAGGTACTGCCTAACTGGGGGGTTTTAGAGAAAATCTTTGTCATGGTATTCACGCGTGTGTCAATATCGCACCCGTCCGTGATAGGAAGTCTGAGAAAGCATAAGTATCCTTTCCTCCTTCAGATCACGTTCAAATTTCGTCGGACGATTTTGAACGGTCCCTACTGGTTCCAGCCTATGCACGAGCGCAAAAACTACGGTCGCACTGCACTCCAAATGAGTGCAATCACATTTAGCGAGGATGCAGCCCCGCGATATGCTTACAGAGGATTTGAAACTTCCGGGAGTGTCCGCAGCATCAAAGGTTCTCAAGTGGTTCGTCCTGTTGCCCAGCGCACTGAGAACTCTGGTCTTTGATCGCGAAATGTGTGGGAATCAACGCCCGAAGGAAAAGGGAAGTTTGAGTGACGCTCTTTACGCCACCTCTAAGGCTTTTTCGTGACGATTCACAACTAGACAACTGTCAGATATGAGTACACTGTAACAAATTCACGCGGCTCTGCTCCTTTTGTTGATGTCTAGCTGAAGAAAATGAAAAGTTCATGGTAACGAAAAGCACATGTGCTTATATGGACAGTATTGTTGTGTTTATTGTTTTGGAAACACAACCGGACTAAGACGTCCACCAGTCTTGGAGATGCTTCTTGCAAGTTCGAATTATCCTAAGTTATGGTTTTGTGATTCGAAATAATATTTGTGTTCAGTTACCACAGTAACGAACTCGGTTAGATCTCTTCGATACAATCACTTTGTGTAACTCGATTGTTTCTCTGTCACAATAACGAACATATCTTATATAAATGCAACGGTTTTTATGCAAAAAAAAAAATTTCCTACAGTCCTCCCCAGTGGAAGATGTTAAGTGATAGGTTATATTTGTGAAGTTGAGACAAAATACTTTCGGCAGTGTCAGCTACCTCTGGCCGACAAATGATTTCCGCCTGGCACGCACAGTTTTCTTAAGTACGTGTTGCTCGGGCATTTACGGCATGAAGTAGAGCTGAATGGTGGGTCCGAGCCGCGAGTTCAACGTCCGAGCGCAGGGCAGTCGGTCGCGCTTCGGCCGGCGTTGTGCGGAACCATCTTGATGTGGCAAATGGAACCAGGAGGCTTGCAGCGAGTGCAACCATCTCCCTGCCGTCACTTTGAGAATGGGTGAAACGGGTGTTCGAGTGCTGCTCACCGTCTAGGTCTCTCCTGGTTTCGGTGCTCCATATTGATCACGTGACGGTCCATATCGCCGAACAGTTAGCTACCAGTACATCCCGTGTCTGTGTTCTAAATGTACACACACACACACACACATATATATATATATATATATATATATATATATATATATATATATATATATATATAGGGTGAGTCACCTAACGTTACCGCTGGATATATTTCGTAAACCACATCAAATACTGACGAATCGATTCCACAGGCCGAACGTGAGGAGAGGGGCTAGTGTAACTGGTTAATACAAACCATAAAAAAATGCACGGAAGTATGTTTTTAACACAAACCTACGTTTTTTTAAATGGAACCCCGTTAGTTTTGTTAGCACATCTGAACATATAAACAAATACGTAATCAGAGCCGTTTGTTGCATTGTACAATGTTAATTACATCCGGAGATATTGTAACCTAAAGTTGACGCTTGAAACCTTCGACGTTCAGTTGCGAGAGCCGGTGGACTGAGTCAAAGTAGTGTCATGCGCATACTGCATCGTCACAGCTTTCACCCGTTTCATGTGTCGCTACATCAGCAATTACATGGTGATGGCTTTAATCATCGAGTGCAATTCTGTGAATGGGCATTAACAGAGAATGCGTTGCAGTTCTACCTGTTTACCGATGAAGCGCGTTTCACAAACCACGGGGTAGTGAATCTATGGAACATGCATTACTGGTCCGTGGACAATCCTTGCTGGCTCAGACAGGTAGAGCGACAGCGACCGTGGACTGTAAATGTATGGTGCGGAATCATTGGCGACCACCTCATTGGTCCTCACTTCATTCCAGGGGCCCAGACAGCTGCAACATACATCGCGTTTCTACAGAATGATCTGCCAACGTTGCTCGAAAATGTCCCACTGGAAACGTGTCGACTTATGTGGTATCAGCATGATGGTGCAGCTGCACATTCCGCAATTAACACTAGGCTGACCCTTGACAGGATGTTCGACGGGCGTTTCATAGGACGTGGAGGACGCATAAATTGGCCAGCCCGTTCTGCTGATCTTACACCTCTGGACTTCTTTCTGTGGGGTACGTTAAAGGAGAATGTGTACCGAGAAGTGCCTACAACCCCAGAGGATATGAAACAAACGTATTGTGGCAGCCTGCGGCGACATTACACCAGATGTACTGCGGCGTGTACGACATTTATGCTGCGTCCTGTTATCTAGGAACTCCTCAATCCAATCACACAATTGGTCTGATAGTCCATATGCTCTTACTTTGTTCATTAAATGACTGTGGGGAACTGTATCGAACGCCTTGCGGAAGTCAAGAAACACGGCATCTACCTGTGAACCCGTGTCTATGGCCCTCTGAGTCTCGTGGACGAATAGCGCGAGCTGGGTTTCACATGACCGTCTTTTTCGAAACCCATGCTGATTCCTACAGATTAGATTTCTAGTCTCCAGAAAAGTCATTACACTCGAACATAATACGTGTTCCAAAATTCTACAACTGATCGACGTTAGAGATATAGGTCTATAGTTCTGCACATCTGTTCGACGTCCCTTCTTGAAAACGGGGATGACCTGTGCCCTTTTCCAATCTTTTGGAACGCTACGCTCTTCTCGAGACCTACGGTACACCGCTGCATACTGTGCCCTTTTCCAATCCTTTGGAACGCTACGCTCTTCTAGAGACATACGGTACACCGCTGCATACTTATACTTTCAGAAACGACTTCCTGACACTTAAATCTATACTCGATGCTAACAAATTTCTCTTCTTCAGAAACGCTTTCCTTGCCATTGCTAGTCTACATTTTATATCCTCTCTACTTCGACCATCATCAGTTATTTTGCTCCCCAAACAGCAAAACTCCTTTACTACTTTAAGTGTTTCATTTCCTAATCTAATTCCCTCAGCATCACCCGACTTAATTCGACTACATTCCATTATCCTCGGTTTGCTTTTCTTGATGTTCATCTTATACCGTCCTTTCATGACACTGTCCATTCCGTTCAACTGCTCTTCCAAGTCCTTTGCTGTCTCTGACAGAATTACAATGTCATCGGCGAACCTCGAACTTTTTATTTCTTCTCCATGGATTTTAATACCAATTCCGAATTTTTCTTTTGTTTCCTTCACTGCTTGCTCAATATACAGATTGAATAACATTGGGGAGAGGCTACAACCCTGTCTCACTCCCTTCCCAACCACTGCTTCCCTTTCGTGCCCCTCGACTCTTATAACTGCCATCTGGTTTCTTTACCAATTGTAAATAGCCTTTCGCTCCCAGTATTTTACCCCTGCCACCTTCAGAATTTGAAAGAGAGTATTCCAGTCAACATTATCAAAAGCTTTCTCTAAGTCTACAAATGCTAGAAACGTAGGTTTGCCTTTCCTTAATCTTTCTTCTAAGATAAGTCGTAAGGTCAGTATTGCCTCACGTGTTCCAACATTTCTACGGAATCCAAACTGATCTCCCCCGAGGTTGGCTTCTACCAGTTTTTCCATTCGTCTGTAGAGAATACGCGTTAGTATTTTGCATCCGTGACTTATTAAACTGATTGTTCGGTAATTTTCACATCTGTCAACACCTGCTTTCTTTGGTATCGGAATTATTATATTCTTCTTGAAGTCTGAGGGTATTTCGCCTGTCTCATACATCTTGCTCACCAGATGGTAGAGTTTTGTCAGGACTGGCTCTCCCAAGGCCATCAGTAGTTCTAATGGAATGTTGTCTACTCCCGCGGCCTTGTTTGGACTCAGGTCTTTCAGTGCTCTGTCAAACTCTTCACGCAGTATCGTATCTCCCATTTCGTCTTCATCTACATCCTCTTCCATTTCCATAATATTGTCCTCAAGTATATTGTCCTTGTATAGGCCCTCTATATACTCCCTCCGCCTTTCTGCTTTCCTTTCTTTGCTTAGAACTGGGTTTCCATCTGAGCTCTTGATATTCATACAAGTGGTTCTCTGTTCTCCAAAGGTCTCTTTAATTTTCCTGTAGCCAGTATCTATCTTACCCCTAGTGAGATAAGCCTCTACATCCTTACATTTGTCCTCTAGCCATCCCTGCTTAGCTATTTTGCACTTCCTGTCGATCTCGTTTTTGAGACGTTTGTATTCATTTTTGCCTGCTTCATTTACTGCATTTTTATATTTTCTCCTTTCATCAATTAAATTCAGTATTTCTTCTGTTACCCAAGGATTTCTACTAGCCCTCGTCTTTTTACCTACTAGGTCCACTGCTGCCTTCACTACTTCATCTCTCAAAGCTACCCATTCTTCTTCTACTGTATTTCTTTCCCCCATTCCTGTCAATTGTTCCCTTATGCTCTCCCTGAAACTCTGGTTCTTTCAGTTTATCCAGGTCCCATCTCCTTAAATTCCCACCTTTTTGCAGATTTCCGCATTATACACTCTTGGAAATTGAAATAAGAACACCGTGAATTCATTGTCCCAGGAAGGGGAAACTTTATTGACACATTCCTGGGGTCAGATACATCACATGATCATACTGACAGAACCACAGGCACATAGACGCAGGCAACAGAGCATGCACAATGTCGGCACTAGTACAGTGTATATCCACCTTTCGCAGCAATGCAGGCTGCTATTCTCCCATGGAGACGATCGTAGAGATGCTGGATGTAGTCCTGTGGAACGGCTTGCCATGCCATTTCCACCTGGCGCCTCAGTTGGACCAGCGTTCGTTCTGGACGTGCAGACCGCGTGAGACGACGCTTCATCCAGTCCCAAACATGCTCAATGGGGGACAGATCCGGAGATCTTGCTGGCCAGGGTAGTTGACTTACACCTTCTAGAGCACGTTGGGTGGCACGGGATACATGCGGACGTGCATTGTCCTGTTGGAACAGCAAGTTCCCTTGCCGGTCTAGGAATGGTAGAACGATGGGTTCGATGACGGTTTGGATGTACCGTGCACTATTCAGTGTCCCCTCGACGATCACCAGTGGTGTACGGCCAGTGTAGGAGATCGCTCCCCACACCATGATGCCGGGTGTAGGCCCTGTGTGCCTCGGTCGTATGCAGTCCTGATTGTGGCGCTGACCTGCACGGCGCCAAACACGCATACGACCATCATTGGCACCAAGGCAGAAGCGACTCTCATCGCTGAAGACGACACGTCTCCATTCGTCCCTCCATTCACGCCTGTCGCGACACCACTGGAGGCGGGCTGCACGATGTTGGGGCGTGAGCGGAAGACGGCCTAACGGTGTGCGGGACCGTAGCCCAGCTTCATGGAGACGGTTGCGAATGGTCCTCGCCGATACCCCAGGAGCAACAGTGTCCCTAATTTGCTGGGAAGTGGCGGTGCGGTCCCCTACGGCACTGCGTAGGATCCTACGGTCTTGGCGTGCATCCGTGCGTCGCTGCGGTCCGGTCCCAGGTCGACGGGCACGTGCACCTTCCGCCGACCACTGGCGACAACATCGATGTACTGTGGAGACCTCACGCCCCACGTGTTGAGCAATTCGGCGGTACGTCCGCCCGGCCTCCCGCATGCCCACTATACGCCCTCGCTCAAAGTCCGTCAACTGCACATACGGTTCACGTCCACGCTGTCGCGGCATGCTACCAGTGTTAAAGACTGCGATGGAGCTCCGTATGCCACGGCAAACTGGCTGACACTGACGGCGGCGGTGCACAAATGCTGCGCAGCTAACGCCATTCGACGGCCAACACCGCGGTTCCTGGTGTGTCTGCTGTGCCGTGCGTGTGATCATTGCTTGTACAGCCCTCTCGCAGTGTCCGGAGCAAGTATGGAGGGTCTGACGCACCGGTGTCAATGTGTTCTTTTTTCCATTTCCAGGAGTGTATATTACATATTTACTCGAATCACCTAACACTTGCACTGAAAATATCTCGCACACGAAAGGCATTGACGATACGCGCTTTTCACAGAACTGAGTTCTCGACAAGGTCGCGTATTTGCAGCCAGTACACAGTTTTTGAGACGTTGACGAAAATGCAGGTTTTTTACAACAGTTACAGATTTTTATATGGGACAATGCCTCTAGACAGTAAAATCCTAAAGTTAGCGTAAATGAGAACGTGAATGGTGTTTGTTCCAGGAAGTAAGAACAAATAGTTTCTGAGTTATCGTGTTGCGAACATTGTAAAAAACGACAGATGTTTGTTCCATCCTATTGCTTAGATGGTAGGTAACGAAGTTATGTTTGTTTACATTGTGTTGTAAGTAAACTGCGATTGCATTACGACGGTCTTGTCACCGTATGATAGTGGATAGAGGATGCAGTAGGACGTACTTTTAAGATGGTATTTCCCAGTGTGAAAACAGCAGATATGCTCGTGGTTTAAGGTGAAAGTAGGAAGTATGCCGTTCGTTCGTATACCGTGTGTGCCGAAAGATATCCCAATAGACGTTAACCTCTTCGAACATTTGCAGATGATATGTAATGGCGTGTCACTGATGCCTGCGATGCAATTTCTGCTGAAATGCTAGAACATGTGCAGCGATCGTTACACGGCAGACTGCTGGTGGTGGCCAATTCGAGCACAGTCACTGAGGGTACAATGGTCCTTACGTGTCAGACTCCACCGAGATACTGTATTCAACTTTGTTTGTCCCATTTAACGACATCTTCGGAGAAATGTTCAAATGTGTATGAAATCTTATGGGACTTGACTGCTAAGGTCATCAGTCCCTAAGCTTACACACTACTTAACCTAAATTATCGTAAGGACAAACACACACACACCCATGCCCGAGGGAGGACTCGAACCCATCTTCGGAGACTTATTAACATTTGTGCAGGGTTGCACATAAGAACCCACGTGAAATTCACATTCCTTTATGCTACAACAAGGAACAAACAAAGGTCGGTGTTTACAATGTTCAAACAGCGATATCTTGTAAACTACTTCCACTAGATCCCTTCAAGAAACACGACTGAATTTAGTCTACTTAGATTGTGGTACTGTCAATAGGCATTGTTCGATTGTAATATTTGTGGGTTTTATAAATAAATAAAAATTTGATACTCATAACTGTCAAACAATAGAAACTCCATGTAGGAATATAGAAAATGTACGAAATGGTAGATTGCTACTTACAGTAAAGATAATACACGAAGTTCCAGACAGGCACAGCTAAAAGAGACTGACATAGATGCTTTCGGCCACAGCCTTTGTCTGAAAAAGAGAAACACACACCATTCATTCACACAAGCAAGCACACCTAACGCACACATGACCGTCAACTCTGGCACGCTGTGGCTCGAGATGGCAAAATTGGTGGTCACGTATACGTTAGGTGTGCTTCGTTGTGTGAATAAATGTTGTGTGTTTCTCTTTTTCCAACGAGAGCTGGGGAAGCATATATGTAAGTGTCTTTTAACTGTGTCTGTCTGAAACTTAGCGGGTTATCTTTGCGGTAAGTAGCAATCTACCTTTTCTTACGTTGTTCATAACAATGCGTGCGAGCTGCATAGACGGGACCCCCCGGATACCATTCTAGTCTGTGAAATCGGCATATCAATGGCGCCTTGGATTACCGAAATATTTGCTGTGCTACGTTTCACTGATTCACCCTGTATAGAAAGACTCCTGTATTCGAATGGAACGTTGTATCAAAAGCAATCGTTGAAAAACTTTCGGAGATTTACAATTTTGTGCGAACGAATTTTTATTTTTTTATGTTTATTCATGTAGTTTTAAGTAAATCAACAGAAATTTGTGACCTTTTCTTAGTAGCGTAATTTAATACACTGCCACGGAGCTCGAGTGCCACTGTCACAGACAAATGACGAGGCCTGCCGGACTGGACAGTGCCGTGTGGCCTTGACCTCTGCTTCAGGCTGTGGGACGGAGCGGGCACAGAACCTCGGCCAGCCGCGCAGCCCGCACGCAACGCTTCGCGCGGTGTGCCCAGCACGCTACGCCACCGCACCTCACCCTACGACGCCTTGGGCGGTCCACGTGTACCGCGTCCCGAGTCACACCAGATCCGGAAGGCGCGCGCCACACAGCTTTCTCCGGCGCGCCTGGGGCGCGACTGCGCTTGCGCAATTTGCGGCGAAGAAAGTTAACCGTGATCGAACATGTTATACTGGCACGCTGCAGTAGTATTACTACTGACTTCAGGTAATAAACTGCGCCAGTATAACGTGAAATTAGTACAAGCCTAGTGATTCGTTTGAGAATAAAATTGCACGCCCACAAACCACTGAATTACGGATACGCACATGGTAAGATGGAATGCAGAGTGTAAACATATATACAGATATCATTTCCTGTCTTTTCCGTTCCACATGTCAACGCAACAAATGAGTCTGGGAAAAGGGAATATTATCAGTAAGAGCGTGCAAAAATTTGATGACGATGATGATGTTTGGTTTGTGCGGCGTTCAACTGCGCGGTCATCAGCGCCAGTACAAAGTCCCAATTTTTACACAGTCCAATTTTTAGCTCAATCCAGTCTAGCAGCTGTCGCGAATGATGATGATGATTAAATGATGAGGACAACACCAACACCCCGTCTGCAAAAATTTGACTCGACATAGAGGATGCTCCACTGAAAAATTAGAGGTAGGGAACCTGGATCGGAGAAGCAAGCTTAAGGCGATAATGGGAATAAACACACATTACTGTGTACTTTTTTATTTACATTATTTAACTGCAAATACCATCATTGACACAATGAACGTACCATTTATGCTGTATCTTACAAAATGGCCGGCCGCGGTGGCCGAGCGGTTGTAGGCGCTTCAGTCTCGAACCATGCTGCTGCTACAATCGCAGGTTCGAATCCTGCCTCGGGCATGGTTGTGTGTGATATTCTTAGGTTAGTTAGGTTTAAGTAGTTCTAACTTCTAGGGGACTGTTGACCTCAGATGTTAAGTCCCATGTTGCTCAGAGCCATTTGAACCATCTTACAAAATGTGCTGAAATCGAAGGCTATCAACCACAGTGCAAGTATGACGACGGCGAACAAGATTCTGACGCATCCTGACAAATATCCCGGGTGTGCTTCGAATCGCGTCACAGGCAGCTACAATTCTGACAACTAATTCCATATCCATATCCTCTGGGATCTCCTACAAAAGTGTTTTTAGATATCCCCATAGGAATCGAGGAGATTCAGGTCAGATGAGTTCGCAGGCCATGGAATAGGACCTCCGCTTCCAATTCAGCGGCCAGGAAATACTGTACAGGTACTGCTTCACCGTATTGTACTGTACTCTCTTAATTGCACTGGGTAGTGAGTGGGTCTGTCGTTGATACACAGCACGGTCTGTCACTGGACAATGTAAATACGATACAACAGATCCACCTCGTGGACAGGTAAAGTAAACAAAACCTGCATCAAGACTTCCTGGTAATCAGGCTCGTCCTCCTTGTTCCCTTTCAGGAAATAAAGAATGTACATGTAAATAAACAGCACAGTACGTGTAAATTTGTAAGCATGTGTGGTGTGCATACAGTAAGACCTTCGGTACACACACCATCAGATTATTTGAATTGTCGCTCTAGCGAAGTAGGCGAATGTCAGCAATATGTCTCGTGGTCTTATCGTGGAGTGTTTATCTTCTGCCGTTAGGTCAGATGATAGAAATGCCACTTGCACTTACAGTAGCAGATTGACGGTGACCAAAATTGACAATCTGAAGTTCCTTTGGTCTTGGTATGTTAATCTTATTCTCACATATCTTTGATACTTGACAAAGTGTCTATTCATTTCTCTTCATGGCTATGTACAGGAATATGATAATCTTATTAGGTGCAGACTGAAACTTGACTATAGACTGGTACAGACAAATGCAGACTGGTGCAGACTAATGCAGACTGACTAATCGGAGGTCTGTACACTCGTTACAATACCTCGAGCGTTCAGGTATCACTGCGCGAGTGTGATGCGCGAGGAGAAAAGGTTCTACGTTAGCAGCAATCTCATTGGCTGCGTTACATATTAATACGCGGATCGGCGGAAGCAGAATTTGGTCCGTCTCTAAGATAGCGCCCTCTCGTAGCGCGGAGACGGACGAGCGCTGCGCCTGCGCTGTTGCGCTTAGCGGGGCGCGCTCTAGTGGGAAAGTTGTGTACGCGCTGACTACGCGGAACTATGTGCACAACAGCATGTTAGTTGTAAATAAGCTAGAAAACAGTTATGCTAGACAAAGCGGTAGACAAGTTTACTTCCATATCTCCTTAAGCTGACTTCTCCGACGCCAGGTTCCGTATTTCAAATTGTTCAGGGGAGCATTCTCTATGTTCTGACACATTTTTGCACGATCTTGTGGAAACGCCCTGTAGAGTTCAAATAATGAGATTCATTGGAAGCGCTATACGTCAGAACGGAAATGGCTAGAGGGGATACGCAAAGCTATGGGAAACATAAATGGCGCCTATAGGGAAATTAAAGAGTCGTTTGGAAAAAATAATGTGAGTATGAATATTAAGAACTGAGATCGCAAGCCAATACTAAGGAAAGATGGGAGAGCTGAAAGATAGAGGGAATATGATGAACGACATATAGACAAGCCTGCTTGTTTATTTTCTTTTCTTTTTGAAGGACCGATATAGATCCACATATCTATCTTCAGCGAGCATGTACTTTCCTTTCCTATCTTCATAGAATTTTTTTAGATTTCTTTGGAGATCTTACTTTAATTTCTTAGCTGATTTTCAGCACATCCTCGTAGTTTTATGGAAGAAAACACACATAAAATAGTATGGATGCAAACAAACTAAGACAAAAACCAATTTACATCACATATCAAAGATACACGTTTGACAATTGGCAATAACAATGAATTATATAAAAAATATCATTATGTAAATTAGTGTTCATTTCCTCATGTTGTGCAAATGAAATTACGAATGACAATAAGGAGAACAACAGCTACACTGTCCAGTCACATTAAAAACAGCCTCTGTGACCACCTTTGCAGTACTACGCGCTGCAAGACGTGTAGCAAGTGTCAGTGAGGTTTTGGAAGGTAGCGACAGGGATGTGGAACCATGTCGCCTCAAGTGCCTCGCCAGTTGCACTAGGTTTCTCAATTGAGGATGCAAGGCGAGGTGTATATGAGAGGAAGTGATTTGTTGCCTTATTCTTCTCGGAAAGCACACCCGGTGAAATTTATTACTCAATCTCTCCCTGATGCACAACCTGTCTTCTTTAACGTTTGACTCTGGATTTAGAGGACCGTTTCTGTGCCCTTACTTCGTGGGCCCGCCTTTCATGTTTAGATGTCCTCTACTAATTCTATACGGTAGCTATAGCAAGCTGAAGAAAAATACAATAACTAAAAACGACAAACGAATGACTTGCAAACCACTTCCTTCGTGGTTAAACTGCATTTCCTTAGGATTGTTCTAGTGTAAATCAGCCTGGCATCGGCTTCTTCGGCAACTTTTCTTACGTAGTCGTTCCGCTTTATTGCGTTGCAGACAGATACTACTACATATCTGAAAATTGTGAGCTTACTTTCGCAAAAATTATCGCCAATTGTGTAACCAAACAGATCTACGATTTATCCGCAATACACTACATTTAAGTTGAGGGTTAACAACTACTTTATGCAGCGAGCGTCGATTCTACAGGTATGTCGGTCTTTATGTACGAATATGTCACTGAAGTTTCTTAGCGTTTCAACGTTTCAGTGTATGATTTCATCATCCGCAGACCGCAGAGGATAATTTTTGTGTATAAATAAACAAATGTTTAGATTATATACGAAAAATATCGTCTGAACTAACGCACAGTATATGTTCTCCGAGCAGTACGTGTAGTTACATATCTCTGTTGACTGTAACTAAAATAACTTTGGGACTGCCTGTGACTTATTATATGTTTCTGTTTTTAACGATGGGTGTAAACTATCTGCTGTGCAAGTGATGTACACGGCCCAGCCACATTAATGCGACCACTGCCTGTGTTATACGTAACCACTGACAGACGGCAGGTGATAAACTATGTGATCAAAAGTATCCGGACACCTAGCTGAAAATGACTCACAAGTTGGTGGAGCCCTCCATCCGTAATGCTGGAATTCAATATGGTGTTTGCCCACCCTTAGCCTTGGTGACAGCTTCCACTCTCCCACTCTCGCAGGCATACGTTCAATCAGGTTCCTTGGGGAGTGGCAGACCATTCTTCACGGAGTGCTGCACTGAGGGGAGGTATCGATGTCCGTCGGAGAGGCCTGGCACGAAGTCGGCGTTCCAAAACATCCCAAAGGTATTCTATAGGATTCAGGTCAGCACTCTGTACAGGCCAGTTCATTACAGGGATGTTATTGTCTTGTAACCACTCCGCCACAGGCCGTGCATTATGAACAGATGCTCGATCGTGTTGAAAGATGCAATCGTCATCCCCGAATTGCTCTTCAACAGTGGGAAGCAAGTAGGTGCTTAAAAATCAATGTAGGCCTGTGCTGTGATAGTGCCACGCAAAATAACAAGGGCTGCAAGACCCCTCCACGAAAAGCACGACCACACCATAACACCCCCTGCCCCCCAAATTTTGCCGGCCGCGGTGGTCTAGCGGTTCTAGCGCTGCAGTCCGGAACCGCGGGACTGCTACGGTCGCAGGTTCGAATCCTGCCTCGGGCATGGGTGTGTGTGATGTCCTTAGGTTAGTTAGTTTAAGTAGTTATAAGTTCTAGGGGACTTATGACCTAAGATGTTGAGTCCCACAGTGCTCAGAGCCATTTGAACCATTTTGAACCCCCAAATTTTACTGTTTGCACTACACACGCTGGCAGACGATGTTCACCGGGCATTCGCCATACCCAAACCCTGCCATCGGATCGCCACATTCTGTACAGTTAGTCACTGCACTGTTCAATCGTGCAATGTTTACGCTCCTTACACCAAGCGAGGCGTCGTTTGGCATTTACCGGCGTGATGTGTGGCTTGTGAGCGGCCGCTCGAGCATGAAATTCAAGTTTTCTCACCTCCCGCCTTACTGTCATAGTACTTGCAGACAATCCTGACGCAGTTTGGAATTCCTATGTGATGGTCTGGATAATTGTCTACCTATTAAACATTACGACCCTCTTCAACTGTCAGCCGTCTCTGCTTTTGTGCTGTGCGTGTCCCTTCACGTTTCCACTTCACTATCACATCGGAAACAGTGGACCTAGGGATGTTTAGGAGTGTGTAAATCCAGCGTACAGGCGTATGACACAAGTGACACCTAATCACCTGACCACGTTCGAAGTCCGTGAGTTCCGCGGAGCGCTCCATTCTGCTCTCTCATGAAGTCTAATGACTACTGAGGTCGCTGATATAGAGTACCTGACAGCACAATGCACCTAATGTTAAAGACGTATGTTTTTGGGGTTGTCCGGATACTTTTGATCACATAGTGTAGTACTAGCAGTAGACGGTTTATATGGCAGAGAGGGAGGGGGGGGGGGGGGGAAGCGGAAAACAGTGCTGCCGTCATTATGCGGAAACGGTGCGGTTTATCTACCTTTCCAAAGGGCGTTATCATAAGCTTTTGGGGTAAGGTTGGCAGTATTTCCGAAACGGCTAAGCATGTAAACTATTCGCTTACCGACGTCCTTAAAGTATACTCTGCAAATGAAACTTTGCTATCCAAAATTGATGTCGAGGCAGCAGTAGTGTACGACGAGCCACAGATGACAGGGGTGAACTACGGCAGCGCAGATGTGTACGGACGAACCGACATGCAACCGTTGAGTAACTTACCGCCCAGATGAGCCGAAGGGCTACCAACAGTGATTCTTCAACGACCGCCCAGTGAACGTTGCTACGAATGGGCCTCAGCAGAAGGCGCCTGATGGGGGCACCCATGGTGACTGCTGTTCATTCCCGACATATGGAAATTTGCCCACCTGTACCGCAACTGGACGTCCGATGAGTGGCAGCAGGTTACCTTTTCAGGTGAATCATGTTTTGTGCTGCATCGGCCAGATGGCTGTTGACGCGTACGTCGTGAAACATCTAAACGGCCGCCGAAGGCAGCGTTATGATCTGGGGAATGTTTCGGTGGCATTCTTTGGGTGATCTAGCTATTCTGGAAGGCACACTGGATCAACACAAGTATGCAACTATCCTAGGTGACCATGCCCACTCCTACATGCAGTTTGTTTTTCCTCGGCAGGATAGCTTCTACCAGGAGAACAACGCAGAGTGTCACACCGCTCGCAGGTGCGTGACAAGAAGAGCACCAGGATGAGTTTACCCTACTCTGCCGGCCACCAAACTCCCGGATTAAAACCCAGTCGAGAGTCTGTGGGACCACCTTGGTCATGCTGTTCGCTCCACGGATCCCCAAGCGATGGCTCCACATCCCTGTCTGTACCTCCCGGAACCTAATGGACTCTCTTCCTCCACGTCTTGCAGCGGACCGAGTGGTTCTTCAGGATTTTGACATGTGGTTACGCTAATATGACTGGACACAGTGTAATATGTGTGACGTCCTACATAAGAGGACAATAAGAAACCCGTAAGTAAAAGTTTGTTCCAAATTCCTCATTATCGATAGAGTAAGATACATGAGCAACTACAAAATGGTATATAATTATATTGCAGCAGAAGCGCCCTAATAATGCAGCAGCCGACACATCGCTTGCATCACACCTGAAAATGTTATAACACACGAAAAATGCACATGATAATGTGAACTCTTGCGCGAAACGCGTCGTTCAGAAAATCGTAACTGGCAGCAGCGAATGTTATTTTGTGGAAAAGAAAGCCACTATTTCTTATGGACCAGTAGCCCACCCCTTCCTCGCCTCCACCGACTCTTCAAATCGAATTCTCAACGAATAAAAAAGCTTCAGAGATTATTTACAAATGACTTAGTCTGTTAAGTATTTGACGCTCAGCATGTAAAACCTTTATGGTTGAAATGCAAAACGTAATTATGTTGCTTTCATTGGTTACGATTATCCGCCCAAAGACTAATGAAAAAATTAAAAACTTAAACTCACTGTTTACGATGTCATATCTCCAGAACTACACTCCTGGAAATGGAAAAAAGAACACATTGACACCGGTGTGTCAGACCCACCATACTTGCTCCGGACACTGCGAGAGGGCTGTACAAGCAATGATCACACGCACGGCACAGCGGACACACCAAGAACCGCGGTGTTGGCCGTCGAATGGCGCTAGCTGCGCAGCATTTGTGCACCGCCGCCGTCAGTGTCAGCCAGTTTGCCGTGGCATACGGAGCTCCATCGCAGTCTTTAACACTGGTAGCATGCCGCGACAGCGTGGACGTGAACCGTATGTGCAGTTGACGGACTTTGAGCGAGGGCGTATAGTGGGCATGCGGGAGGCCGGGTGGAAGTACCGCCGAATTGCTCAACACGTGGGGCGTGAGGTCTCCACAGTACATCGATGTTGTCGCCAGTGGTCGGCGGAAGGTGCACGTGCCCGTCGACCTGGGACCGGACCGCAGCGACGCACGGATGCACGCCAAGACCGTAGGATCCTACGCAGTGCCGTAGGGGACCGCACCGCCACTTCCCAGCAAATTAGGGACACTGTTGCTCCTGGGGTTTCGGCGAGGACCATTCGCAACCGTCTCCATGAAGCTGGGCTACGGTCCCGCACACCGTTAGGCCGTCTTCCGCTCACGCCCCAACATCGTGCAGCCCGCCTCCAGTGGTGTCGCGACAGGCGTGAATGGAGGGACGAATGGAGACGTGTCGTCTTCAGCGATGAGAGTCGCCTCTGCCTTGGTGCCAATGATGGTCGTATGCGTGTTTGGCGCCGTGCAGGTGAGCGCCACAATCAGGACTGCATACGACCGAGGCACACAGGGCCAACACCCGGCATCATGGTGTGGGGAGCGATCTCCTACACTGGCCGTACACCACTGGTGATCGTCGAGGGGACACTGAATAGTGCACGGTACATCCAAACCGTCATCGAACCCATCGTTCTACCATTCCTAGACCGGCAAGGGAACTTGCTGTTCCAACAGGACAATGCACGTACGCATGTATCCCGTGCCACCCAACGTGCTCTAGAAGGTGTAAGTCAACTACCCTGGCCAGCAAGATCTCCGGATCTGTCCCCCATTGAGCATGTTTGGGACTGGATGAAGCGTCGTCTCACGCGGTCTGCACGTCCAGCACGAACGCTGGTCCAACTGAGGCGCCAGGTGGAAATGGCATGGCAAGCCGTTCCACAGGACTACATCCAGCATCTCTACGATCGTCTCCATGGGAGAATAGCAGCCTGCATTGCTGCGAAAGGTGGATATACACTGTACTAGTGCCGACATTGTGCATGCTCTGTTGCCTGTGTCTATGTGCCTGTGGTTCTGTAAGTGTGATCATGTGATGTATCTGACCCCAGGAATGTGTCAATAAAGTTTCCCCTTCCTGGGACAATGAATTCACGGTGTTCTTATTTCAATTTCCAGGAGTGTATGTGTCGTATATTGCTATAATTTTGCAGGTACATTCAGTGGTATGTGTGCATACTGCCTACAGAATATGTTGTGAATAGAGTTGGTAGTAAAGAAGTAATAAATTAAAACGCCAGGTCGGAATGCTTACGTTTTACCGCATGGACAGCGGAAATATAGTAACTCATGAACTTTTTTTCCTTTCATTACTTTGTGCGGGGGGAGTGGAGGGAAGCGTGTCGACTAGAAAAAGTTACGAAAATATTTGAAGTTATGTGTAAGATTTGTTGGAAGTCGATAAGTGCACTCATTCTCAAATGATGGATTACTATAGTCTGGGAAATTTGTGTGCCGTGAGTTACACTGTCACAAGACATAATTTCTAACTTTCATACTTGAGTAATTGTGTTAAATCTTTAACATTAGATTATGCCTCTTGCTGAGTAGTTTATGACAGCGTTCTATATATTTAATTTCGATCGATATTTTATTGAAATACTGAAAATATACACCTATACGACTACTCTGCCTGGTAGAGTGCCCATCATACCACCTTCAAGCTACTTGCCCACCGTCCGACTCTCGAACAACACGTGGGAAAAACGAACACTGGAATACTTCCGTGCGAGCTCTTATTTCATTATGATGGTCATTTCTTCCTATGTAGGTGGAAATCAACACATTAATTTTGCATTCAGAAGAGAAAGCTAATGATTGAAATCAAATTTTTGTTGCCCATGGAAGCCATTAAACAGACTTTTTTTAGCCTTTTGGTAATATTGATCAAATGCAAGATTCTGAGGAAGTACGGAAAGCACCGTAATGGCTGGACGAAGGTTTGACCTGAGAACGAGTCCATCACTCAAAATCAGTATGGCGTCCTTCGCCCTTTTTTTAAGGCTATGAAGGCGTGAGTACACAATGTGTTCCGAAACTCAGCAGTTCAGGCAACACATGTTCCGCGATATCTCCGTCCGTTGAAATGGAATGAATGAATGAATGTATGGTCCAATCAACCTATCACCGAGAATGACGGCCCACACAGTAATACCGAATCGCTGTTGATGAGCACGAGGTCAAGTACCTCATGGATTCACATGTGCCCAAACGTGCCAACTGTGAATATTGAAACAGCTTTCACGACTAAACAAAGCGTCATCGGTGTACAAGACATCGGCTGGAAATAAGCGGTGCAGGGCAGTCTGTTGTAAAAACTATTATGCAAACTGTACGCGTTGGGGAAAATCTTCAGGTGCTGGTGCTGGTACGCGCTGAAGATGGAAAGGATGAAGCTGTCGGTCGTGTAACACATTTCACATAAGGCTATGTCTGACGCTTAGTATGTGTGCAATACGTCGTGTATTTGTAGATGGAGTGTCTTCAACATGTCGCTGAATCTGATATTCAATGTCGGGTGTTCACACTGTTCGATTCCAACCTGTATCACGCATTCTTGCACGGGAAGTGCCTGTTACACATAGCAGGCGATTAAGACGTCAGAATGTCTGATGTTGTGAACCCGTCGGCTGGGAAAGCACTGTCGATACCCTCTCATTGCAGCTCGTCCATTTCCACGGACAGACTCGTATGCCAGATACATCTCAACCACTTTTTTAATTTATTGGCCTGCAGAACTTGTCCATATAGCCAGCTAATCACTGGAAACGTCGTGTTAGAGTTGTTTTTGACAGTTCATGGGCTAGACATTATTTAAGTCGTGTTCTGGAACGATATAACATAGGATTCACAAAAGACTTATTCGACATAAAAATGTCAGCCATTTCAGCATACGTAAACCACTTCATGTTCACTGTTGTGGTCACAGGCCGGAAATGATTGCGACTCTATCGGTGTCTTCACAAAGAGAAGTTACCGTTGTAGTCAGAAGGCGGTGATGGTTGCGAATCAATAGGTGCTGAAGTTGCACTCTACCAAAACAAGGGTTCGGTACTATGTTTATGGCGTATTAGATGGTAGGCTTACCGGTAGTATTGGTAGCATGGTAGCGAAAGAAACAAATGAATGTGTGAGAGAGAAACTGCGAGCCGACGACTTCTCTTCATTTTTTTGTTAGTTTAAATGTTTTTTGCACTTAATTAGAACCGTACATCACTCACTGGTAGTCCATTGTTTATTTTATATCCTTATGTCATTGCAGAATATTAATTGCATTTTATAAGTAATAAAAGTTAGTTGACTGCTTATCGTCTGCGCTTTTAGGTAACCAAATCAATTACTTTCTATGCAATCAAGTTTACATGCACAAACATTACACACACACACACACACACACACACACACACACACACACACACATATATATATATATATATATATATATATATATATATATATATATATCGTTCTTTTAATGATCATGTTATATATACAAAACATTTTTCATCATTTTATTTTCCTTTGAGCATGCAGCATGGTAGATGTCTTGGAACGACATAACAGAAAACGGTAATGTACCGGAATGCTGCTGTAATTATTAACTGCTAGACGTTTTAGATTAGACAAAGGCCAGTTTCGGCATTATCGCCATGTCCAGGCAGATCATACGGCAGCGACAACGTCACGATGCAGTACGGACAACTGGCACACAGTAAAACAAAATTCTTACTAGTTACAACGTTACAACTTTTAACAAAGCGTACTTTGTTGCATATAGTCTGAAGATGGGGATAATGCCGAAATAGGCCTATTGCTAATGTAAAACGCCTAGCAGTTAACAATTATTGCTACATTCTGGTACATTACCGTTTTTCATTATGTCATTCTTCATCCCGATCTTAGGCAAGAGTTTCCTGTTATCACTGATAAATATGAAAGTTGTTTATGAAAAACAGAAACATGTTTTATGTAAGTTCGAAGAAGTACTGAAGCGATGTTTGATATATTTTCGTTCTGCATTGTTTTTATTTTAACTTTTTGTCGAGGAAATTGGGTTTTCTAGCGCTATGTGATTAATCTGTGTTGTTTTATTTATCTTTACTACAACATTTGTTTTTATCACGTTAAAAACAACCAGTTTTTGAATAAAACCTGAATTAAACATTAAAATGTCAATTTTGCTGTATTATATTCTTTTCTCTGAAGTAACAGATAGGACGATAGCTATGTAGAACAAAAATGTTTCATAGGTCACCTGCCCTTTTATACATCCTTACTTAAATTTTAGACCGTTCATTGCTTCCTGTTTTTAGGGGCATCTAGTAAGACACTGATCGCATATGTAAAGAAAGCGATCGTTATGTGGTAACACCGATTGTTATGCAACACACCTAACGTAGAAGTAATGCGGGTACGACCTTTACTGACCAAAGCGACTAGGAAAAGTACCGTAGTCTACAGAAAATTACGGTAGTTTTACAACTGTAATCGATGTTTTCCAAGCAGACCTCAGACCCAACCATTCGCACATAGAGCAGTTTTGAATGCCAGTACACATTCTCTGTCAGCGACAACAAAACAACTGCTTACGTCACCTCAAAAATGGTTAAAATGGCTCTGAGCACTATGGGACTTAACATCTGAGGTCATCAGTCCCCTAGAAATTAGAACTAGTTAAACCTAACTAACCTAAGGACATCATACACATCCATGCCCGAGGCAGGATTCGAACCTGCGACGGTAGCGGACGCGCGGTTCCAGACTGAAGACGTCACCTCCAAAAGTAAAATGTTCCCTAAGATTACATCTTGACTTCTGAGACCATTTTTGTTTTGATGTCCTCTACCTACTGTGTTAATCAGAACCTATAGTTTCGGAAGAGCCCGTACAGCCGTCGTTGTGTCGAAACGTGGCAGAAAATCCAAAGAGATTCTGGTCGTATGTGAAGTATGTTAGCGGCAAGAAACACTCAATGCCTTCTCTGCGCGATAGTAATGGAGATACTATCGAAGACAGTGCTGCCAAAGCAGAGTTGCTAAACACAGTCTTCCGAAATGCCTTCACAAAAGAAGACGAAGTAAATACTCCAGAATTCGAATCAAGAACAGCTGCCAACATGAGTAACGTAGAAGTAAATATCCTCGGAGTTGTGAAGCAAGTTAAATCACTTAATAAAAGCAAGTCTTCTGGTCCAGACTGTATACCAATTAGGTTCCTTTCGGAGTATGCTGATGCATTAGCTCCATACGTAACAATCACATATAACCATTCGTTCGACGAAAGACCCGTACCCAAAAACTGCAAAGTTGCACACGTCACACCAATATTCAAAAAAGGTAGCAGGAGTATTCCACTAAATTACAGGCCCATATCGTTAACGTCGATATGTAGCAGGATTTTAGAACATATGTTGTTTTCGAACATTATGAATTACCTCGAAGAAAAATGTCTACTGACAAACAGTGAACATGGGTTGAGGAAACATCGTTCCTGTGAAACACAACTAGCTCATTATTCACATGAATTGTTGAGTGCTATTGACAAGGGATTTCAGATCGATTCCGTATTTCTGGATTTCCACAAGGTTTTTGACATTGTACCACAGTAGCGGCTAGTAGTGAAATTGCGTGCTTACGGAATATCGTCTCAGTTATGTGACTGGATTTGTGATTTCCTGTCAGAGAGGTCACAGTTCGTAGTAAGTGACGGAAAGTCGTTGAGTAAAACAGAAGTGATTTCTGGCGTTCCCCAAGGTAGTGCTATAGGCCCTTTGCTGTTCCTTATCTGTATAAACGATTTGGTATACAATCTGAGCAGCCGTCTTCGGTTGTTTGCAGATGACGCTGTCGTTTATCGACTAGTAAAGTCATCAGAAGATCAAAACAAACTCCAAAACGATTTAGAAAAAATATCTGAATGGTGCGAAAGAGTGGCAGTTGACCCTGAATAACGATAAGTGTGAGGTCATCCACATGAGTGCTAAAAGGAACTCTTTAAACTTCGGTTACACTATAAATCAGTCTAATCTAAAAGCCATAAATTCAACTAAATATCTAGGTATTACAATTACGAACAACTTAAATTGGAAGGAACACATCTACATCTACATCTGCATCCATACTCCGCAAGCCACCTGACGGTCTGTGGCGGAGGGAAAATGTTGTGGGGAAGGCTAACCAAAGACTGCGTTTTATTGGCAGGACACTTAGAAAATGCAACAGACCTACTAAGGAGACTGCCCACACTACGCTTGTCCGTCCTCTTTTAGAATACTGTTGCGCGGTGTAGGATCCTTACCAGATAGGAGCTGGCCAGTGTGGCCGAGCGGTTCTAGGCGCTTCAGTCTGGAACCGCGCGACTTCTACGGTCGCAGGTTTGAATCCTGCCTCGGGCGTGGATGTGTGTGATGTCCTGAGGTTAGTTAGGTTTAAATAGTTCTAAGTTCTAGGGGACTGATGACCTCAGATGTTAAGTCCCATAGTGCTCAGAGCCATTTGAACCCGATAGGACAGACGAAGTACATCGAAAAAGTTCAAAGAAAGGCAGCACGTTTTGTATTATCGCGAAATGTGGGAGAGAGTGTCACAGAATAGACACAGGATTTGGGTTGGAAATCGTTAAAAGAAAGGCGTTTTTCGTTGCGAAGGAATCTTCTGACGAAATTCCAATCACCAACTTTCTCCTCCGAATGCGAAAATATTTTGTTGACACCGATCTACATAGGGAGGAACGATCACCAAGATAAAATAAGGGAAATCAGAGCTCGTACGTTAAGATATAGGTGTTCATTCTTTCTGCACGCTATACGAGATTGGAATAATATAGAACCGGGAAGGTGGATCGATGAACCCTCTGCCAGGCACTTAAATGTGATTTGCGGAATGTCCATGTAGATGTAGATGTAGAGTGTGTTTAGCGGCCTCTCGCCGGTCTGACAGCCGCTGCGCGGCGGGTGTGTGGGTCAGTGTCACGGTCGGCAGCTTCCGGCGAGCGGAAGGCGAGCCCGCCGTCTCCGCCGCCCGTACCTTGCTGAGCTGAGCTGAGCGGAGCTGGCCCGGCATGTGGCGTGACGCGCGGCCTGGATGCGGCCTTGCGGGCTGAGCCGCCGGTATGCCAGGCACGCGACACTCTCTACCTGCACGGCGCACCCACTCTCCACCACTCACCGCACGCTCTCTGCACGTGCCTGTCCACCGCTGACCCGCTGTCACACGCATTCAACTCGCCCACTCGTTTCATTCCCATTTTGAAAACGAAATTACAACTAGGCCCGCCCCGACAGCTGAGTGGTCAGCGGGGCGGTCGGTCACGCCAAGGGGCCCGGGTTCGATTCCCGACTGGGTCGCAGATTTTCTCCGCTCAGGGACTGGGTGTTGTGTTGTCCTCATTATCATATCATGAACATCAGTGGAAGACAACGAGAAACCACCACTGAAATCGCTTCCCTAGACTCTCATGCGGTGGACCTCTCTGCCGGGCTTCCCCCATGGCAAGACTTGCCGTAAGGCAGAACACAAAGTAATTAAACTAGAATAGAATCTCGCGGTTAGTAATGCCCTATTATTTTAGGCCCTACCGTGTACAGGAGGTGGACAAAAATATAGGAACACCAAGAGCACAACACATTACCTTGCCTAATACGACGTAGCAGAATCGTTGGCATTCCAAACAGCTTCCAGTTCTCTTGGAATGCCTGTAGGGTTTTCGAGGGAATCTTATACCATTCCTCATGTAAACCACACTCACGGGAAAAATCGCAGCAGCAAAAAATAAGTAATGTAGAGCAATGAAAATTTGGGCATACATTCGTCTAGGTAACATATTTAAGTGATTAACGTTGCAAGATCACGGGTTAATGTAAGCTCAAGATAAGCCATTGCAAATGTGAAGGGCTGGTACATTAATATCCGGTGTAACCGCCAGAATGTTGAATGGAAGCATACAAACGCTGAACAAGTGCCGGATGTCGGTTTATGGGATGGTGTTTCATGCCTGTTGCTCTTGGTCGGTCAATGCAGGGGCGGTTAGTGCTGTTTGTGGATGACGCTGGAGTTGTCGTAAGTGCTCCATTGGAGACAGATATGGTGATCGTTCAGGCCAAGGGACATCGCATGCTGGTTTACAACAGCGATATGTGGGCTAGCGTTATTTTGTTGAAAAACACTCCTTGGAACGATGTTCATGAATGGCAGCACAACTGGTCCAATCACCAGACTGACATACAAATTTGCTGTGAGGGTGCATGTGATGGCCACTAGAGTACTTCTACCGTTGTACCAAATCGCATCCGAGACCAAAACTCCAGGTGTAGATCCAGTGTGTATAGTATGCTGAGAGGTTGGGTGCAGATCCTCAACTGGTCTCCTTCTAATGAACACATAGCCAGCACTGACACCGAGTCAGAACCAGCTTTGACCAGAAAACACAATAGGCCTCCATTCCGCCTTCTAATGAGCTCTAGCTTGACATCATTCAAGTCACATACGGCAGTGGCTTGGTGTCAGTGAAATGCAAGCTACATGGCATCTGGTTCAGAGCTGTCCTGGAAATAATCGACTTGTAACAGTTCGCTGTGTTACTGTGGTGACAACCGCTGCTCAGATTGCTGCTGCAGATGCAGTGCGATGCGCCAGAGCCATACGCCAGACACGATGGTCTTCCCTCTCGATAGTGCCATGTGGCTATCTGGAGCCCGGTCTTCTTGCGACCGTACACTCTCGTGATCACCGGCACCAGCCATCATGTACAGTGGCTACAAATGGTTCAAATGGCTCTGAGCACTATGAGACTTAACTTCTAAGGTCATCAGTCCCCCAGGACTTAGAACTACTTAAACCTAACTAACCTTAGGACGTCACATACATCCATGTCCGAGGCAGGATTCGAACCTGCGACCGTAGCGGTCACGCGGTTCCAGACTGTAGCACCCAGAACCGCTCGGCCACCCCGGCCGGCTTACAGTGGCTACATTAATTTCCTTTCTGCAGTACCGCAGAAGGGATATCCAGCTTATTGTATCCCTATTTTACGACCTTGTTCAAAGTCGGTGCGATGTTGATAATGGTGTCTTTGTCGCCATTCTTGACTGACATCATCTCATCACGTCCAGTCTCATAGTAAATAACGCTCACGACCGCTATAGCGTGTATTTAAAGCAAACCCGATTTGTATTCTCATAGTGGAGTACTAGCGCCGAGTGGCCGCTTGGTTTGAGGCGTCGTGTCACGGATTGCCCGGCCGCTCCCGCCGGAGGTTCGAGTTCTCCCTCGGGCATGGGTGTGTGTGTTGTTCTTAGCATAAGTTAGATTAAGCAGTGTTTAAGTCTAGGGACCCATGACCTCAGCAGTTTGGTCCCTTAGGACTAGACACACATACTAGTGTCGGCCCTATGCGATTGGCGCGAAATTTGAATAGACGTCATCTGAGGCCCCTTAGGGGCCAGGTCCGGCCGCCTTGGTGCAGGACTTATTACATTCGACGCCACGTTGGCCGACCTGCGCGCCGGATGGGGATGAAATGATGATCAAGGCAACACAACAGGCAGTCCCTGAGAGGAGAAAATCCCCGAACCAGCAGGGAATCGAATCCGGGCCCATAGGACGGTAATCCGTCACGCCGACCACTCAGCTATCGGAGCGGACTTTCGGATATAGAAACACACTAAGCAACTTTTATTTATGTTACACAAGTCCTTCTTGATGTTGCGATTTCTTTTCCGTCAGGGTAATTGCAGGCTCAAGTAACAATGATGAAGCTGGATAGCGATCACGCATCCATGTCTCCAAGGTAGACCACAAAGGCTCAGCAATACTGATACCTGGTGACTGATGGTCAGGGAAGATGCGACAATTCGTCTTCGAGCTCACAAAAGTCCTGTACGATGCAAGATGTACGAATAAGGACGTTGTCTCGTAGCACAGCATCACCATTGGGGTACAAAACATTGTACTATGGGATCGACCAGAATGGTCACTTAATCCTTCGCAGTAACCTGACCGTGCATGTTAACCATTTGTCTCAAGGACTACCACCATTTGGTGCCGAAATCGTCACCGAAGCCCCACCAGGTTTCACTTTCGGGAAGTAAATTCGGCCAGTAGTTGGAGACACTATAACAAGATTCCTCCGATGAAATAACTTTCTTTCATCGCTCTATAGTCTGTGTTTTATGGGTTCGCTACCAAGTCTTACTGTTACGGGGATTTGTGTCACTATTGAGTGGTTTTTGTAATTTCATCCAGCCCTGCAATTTCCTGCTTGTGGAACTCGTTCCTTCGTCTTATGGCGCTGACTAGGTTCGCTAGTGCGACATTTAATTCTGTATAGTCCTCTTTTTATGTCGCAATCCTCTTCAGGGGCTGTCCATCACGATCACTCAACAGACACTTTCGTCCTCATTGTGTCCCAGTCGATGACGTTTTCCCGCTCTCCCTATACATGTGGTACAAATCTCCGATACGGTGTTCTTGAAACACCAAACACTTCGGTTCGCTTGGTTAGGAAGAACAAACTATACGAGCACTAACAATTTACCCACATTCGAATTCACTTAGGTCCGACATAACGCACTCACTACTAAACAGAACACTGTTCTCAGCACAACTGACGCTTGCAACGTATTGAGAACATTGCACAGATGCTGTTCACGCTCGCATACAACAGTACAATGTACAGTCTAGGATAGCATCTGCATTTATGTACAAGAATGCATTTCACGGGGTTTTTCCTTATTTTGGGCCAACCACTGTATATGCTTCACAAGCCGTTTTGCAGACCCATGTAGGATGTTATTAGTTTCTGTATCAGGTCAAAAGTGGCTGTCCGTATGACTGGATGAGCCCTAATTTCTCTCATCTTATCTTCACGATCTATACGATAATTTTCCTTTTTGAGGTGGACCGTTTGAGCTGTTCAGCATATCCCTCCGATGTTGTAGGTCTTATGCGGAAGTTCCACTCCCTTTGAGCCACCTCTTTGGCTCAAAAAGAAAAAAAAAATGGAAACTTCTTATTCAATGATAATTAATAGTGTTGGTCAAAGCAAGCATGAAGAAATGGATACCATGCCACACATGGCTATATTAATGAAAGGGGGTCATCATCAACCTATAACAGTAACAAGTGGTCACTATAACAGATTTATTACTGTGAAGCATCAACACATGAATTATTTACTGCGATAAGGAAATGAGCATCCAATAAACAGTCGAGGGATTATGCTTGTGATTGTGAAATATAAGCCGGACGGTATGGACGAGTGGTTCTAGACGCTTCAGTCTGGAACCGCGCGACCGCTACGGTTGCAGGTTCGAATCCTGCCTCGGGCATGGATGTGTGTGATGTCGTTGGTTAGTTAGGTTTAAGTAGTTGTAAGTTCTAGAGGACTGATGAACTCAGATGTTAAGTTCCATAGTGCGCAGAGCCATTTGAACCATTTTTGTGAAATGTAATCTTGGTACAGGTGGGTGAATATGACAAGAGCATAACAATGAGAATAATTCGCGTATACTGCCAATAACTGGAATCGTGGTTAGTGGATTAAAGAAAAAGTACGGAAAGTATGTGTGAACACCAATATATTGTCAAAGTGCGTATTGCAAGCAACTAGATGGCTGTAAAACGTTGAGATTGTGCATTTAGCTACTGATGAGAGTTAACTAACATCGGGACCTACCATATTCACACACCATAAAGGAGGAAATAATCTTTATCGGAGTGAGGCCCTCTCTTTCGCACATGTCTGAAAGCAGACAATATTCGTAATTCTGCCACCGAATGTACATGCCGAAGGAGAACTTACGATATCGGCTCCAATCAGGCATTGAAATAAACTCGATGGCAAAAAGTGAAAATTTGTACTGGACCGGAAACCGAACCCCGATTCCCCACTTATAGCGAGCGATCGTCTGAACCGCTACGGCTCTCTTGGCACGCTTCCGGTCCACTCCGAACTCCCATATGTCGCATACTACATACATAGTGCCGTGTCCGTTACCCTCATCGCCCGCATCCTCACTTGATTCCCGCAAGAGGTTGAATGAAGTGTGCCTCCGCTCTGAAGGTATCATTATTTGCCGTCAGGGCGCATACATTTATACACTACTGGCCATTAAAATTGCTGCACCACGAAGATGACGTGCTACAGACGCGAAATTTAACCGACAGCAAGAAGATGCTGTGATATGCAAATGATTAGCTTTTCAGAGCATTCACACAAGGGTGGCGTCGGTGGCGACACCTACAACGTGCTGACATGAGGAAAGTTTCCAACCGATTTCTCATACACAAACAGCAGTTGACCCGCGTTGCCTGGTGAAACGTTGTTGTGATGCCTCGTGTAAGGAGGAGGAATGCGTACCATCACGTTTCCGACTTTGATAAAGGTCAGATTGTAGCCCATCACGATTGCGGTTTATCGTATCGCGACATTGCTGCTCTCGTTGGTAGAGATCCAATGACTGTTAGCAGAATATGGAATTGGTGGGTTCAGGAGGGTAATACGGAACGCAGTGCTGGATCCCAACGGCCTCGTTTCACTAGCAGTGGAGATGACAGGCATCTTATCCGTATGGCTGTAACGGATCGTGCAGCCACGTCTCGACCCCTGAGTCAACAGATGGGGACGTTTGCAAGACAACAACCATTTCCGCGAACAGTTCGACGACGTTTGCAGCAGCATGGACTATCAGCTCGGAGACCATGGCTGCGGTTACCCTTGACGCTGCATCACAGACAGGAGCGCCTGCGATGGTGTACTCAACGACGAACCTGGGAGCACGAATGGCAAAACGTCATTTTTTCGGATGAATCCAGGTTATGTTTACAGAATCATGATGGTAGCATCCGTGTTTGGCGACATCGCGGTGAACGAACATTGGAAGCGTGTATTCGTCATCGCCATACTGGCGTATCAACCGGCGTGATGGTATGGGGTGCCATTGGTTACACATCTCGGTCACCTCTTTTTCGCATTGACGGCACTTTGAACAGTGGTCGTTACATTTGAGATGTGTTACGACCCGTGGCTCTACCCTTCATTCGATCCTTGCGAAAACGTACATTTCAGCAGGATAATGCACGACCGCATGCTGCTGGTCCCGTACGGACCTTTCTCGATACAGAAAGTGTTCGATTGCTGCCCTGGACAGCACATTCTCCAGATCTCTCACCGATTGAAAACGTCTGAGCAATGGTGGCCGAGCAACTGGCTCGTCAAAATACGCCAGTCACTACTCTTGATGAACAGTGGTATAGTGTTGAAGCTGCATGGGGAGCTGTACCTGTACACGCCATCCAACTCTTTGACTCAATGCCCAGGCGTATCAAGGCCGTTATTACGGCCAGAGATGGTTGTTCTGGGTACTGATGGTCAGGATCTATGCATGCAAATTGCGTGAAAATGTAATCACATGTCAGTTGTAGTATAATATATTTGTCCAATGAATACCCGTTTATCATCTGCATTTCTTCTTGGTGTAGCAATTTTAATGGCCAGTAGGGTGCGATGTCCGTTCATTTGGATAAGAAAGACGCTACTACGTAGTTGTTCGTGATGTTTTGGCTCATCAGTGGGCCATCGTCACAATCATCACCACCACTATCGACACCTATTGTAGTGGCTCGAGAATTTCGGGGTACCCCCGTATTTCCACCGTCTCGAACACGCGTTATTTTAGAGACGAATGTGGTAAAGTAGAACTATGTCTACTGCACCACAATTATGTGTGTGCAGGACGGACGTGTATCGGACGGATGATCGGCGTGGGCAGGTAGTCGCCGAGCCCGCCTAAGAAAATACACTTACAGCTCAAGGAATAAACGCGCCATACTCCCTGCGACGTCAGACATTATTGTGTGAACACTGGAATGTTGTTGAAAGAAGAGAAGAGACAATTACTTATTCATTCATTCACTTACTTTCGTAAGGTTCGGATAGTTGTCTTGTTAAACTTGGAGAGATTTGTAGATTGTGATCCCGGCGGAGGTTCGAGTCCTCCCTCAGGCATGGGTGTGTGTGTTCGTCCTTAGGATAATTTAGGTTAAGTAGTGTGTAAGCTTAGGGACTGATGACCTTAGCAGTTGAGTCCCATAAGATTTCACACACATTTGAACATTTGTAGATTGTATTTGTGGAAAAATGAATGTGATACTTTCTGACGGACCGGAAGGTGTCGAGCTTACGAAAAACGTTTTAGTTGTATGAAAATTGTTATGTGTGATGAAAATACAGTAAGATTGGGTTCAAAATATTCTCGAGTGTACGAAGTTATTTTTAAAGTATAAAAAATTCTTCGAAAGAAGCACCTTATCATCGGAGAAGAAGGACATCGCAGCTGGCTATCATGAAACAAAGATCGTCGAAGCAACTCCAAGTATGAAACTTCCTGGCGGATTAAAACTGTGTGCCGTACCGAGACTCGAACTCGGGACCTTTGCCTTTCGCGGGCAAGTGCTCTACCAACTGAGCTACCCGTGCACGACTCACGCCCCGTCCTCACAGCTTCAATTCCGCCAGTACCTCGTCTCCTACCTTCCAAATTTCACAGAAGCTCTCCTGCGAACCTTGCAGAACTAGCACTCCTGGAAGAAAGGAGCTGTGGGGACGGGTCGTGAGTCGTGCACGGGTAGCTGAGTTGGTAGAGCACTTGCCCGCGAAAAGCAAAGGTCCCGAGTTCGAGTCTCCGTCCGGCACACAGTTTTAATGCGCCAGAAAGTTTCATATCAGCGCACACTCCGCTGGAGAGTGAAAATCTCATTCTGGAAACTTCAAGTATTTTCGATAGCCAAGGGGGAGTGTGGGTCTTACACCAGTACCCCACTGACACTCTTAATCACCGGAAACCACCAGACTATGGCGCCGTCCAGTCTGGGATATTTCCTGGTCACATTATTCGCGCTTAGGAGCCCGGAAGGTGCAAATGTTGCTCGTGAGCAGACGCAGGGAGAAGAAAGTTCCCCCAAGAGTGTAAGGAAAAGTCACGCGTGATGGGACGCCCTCAGCAGAGTGGGAGACCAGCGTGACCGGTGTCAGTGACGGAGTGAGTGTGAGTGTGTGGCGGCTTCTCGACTTCGGCGCGGCGCGGCGTCACGCGGGATGGCCAAGGAGCGCAGCAGGCCGCCAGCTGAGGCGAGGCGCGGTCGCGGCCCGCTACTCCGTCCTCGGCCCTCAACGGTACTGCGCCAGCCGCCCGCAGCCAGCAGCGCCGTAACGGGACGCGGCGCAGCCAGCCCTACTGTGCGCCTGTACCCCCGGCACTGCGTCTGCAGTTCGCTAGGCCGTGCAACGGATGGCGGCCTGAAGTGGGCGGCACACGGCAGTCGGAACTTCTTGTAGAGGCCTGCAACGTTACTTCTCTTCTTCTCTCGATGTCGGCTGCTACCGTCGTCCACGTGCTCTTACCGACGTGTCACGCAGGATATTTCGCTACGTGGCTTATCTACGCCTACATGTTCTACCCCTTGTTAGATAGCACTCCGTCTTCAGGTCACGAGTGGCCTACCGGGACCATCCGACCGCCGTGTCATCCTCAGAGAAGGATGCGGATAGGAGGGGCATGGGGTCAGCACACCGCTCTCCCGGTCGTTATGAAGGTATTGTGGACCGAAGCTGCTACTATTCGGTCGAGTAGCTCCTCAATTGACATCACGAGGCTGAGTGCTCCCCAAAAATGGTAACAGCTCATGGCGGCTGGATGGTCACCCATCCAAGTGCCGGCCATGCCCAGCAGTGTTTAACTTCGGCGATCACACGGGAAACGGTGTATCCACTGCGGCAAGGCCGTTGCCTTACCCCTTGATAGATATCTAGTCTTTTTTTAAACTAAAATTTATTTGAACTGATGATAAACAGTGTCTAAATTTTATATAAAATCACGAATTCCCGTTTTAAAGCAGAAAAAATTAAAATAAAGAATAATAAGAGCCAATGGAACAGAGTATTTTATGCAAAGCAGCAACAGGCTTTATTCAAAGAGTTTTTAACGAACGTTCCTTTTGTTTCATTACTGCTATATGAACACAACGCACGTATTGCTAACGGCTTCAGCGTCTGGGTGTCCTTGGCGTCTGGAAGTTTTTAGCGTTTGATATTTTCTAGCATCTGGGAGTCTTTGTGTTCGAGATTTTAGTGTCCGATCTCTTAGCGTTTGCGTCTCGTGTATCAGCGTCACCTAAGTTCATGCGCCAGTGCGTGAAATAGTTGATTTCATTGGAAGCCGGACTAATTAAAAGCAAATTTCGGTTCGCTTAATTTCTTGTGAGAAATACGAATACTGACAGAACTGATATAACGCTAACATACAGCGAACATATGGACACAGATGCTGTTTACGCTGACACCTGTGCCAACATTACATTTCACAATCATAGTATAATCCCTCGACTATTTATTAAATGCTCATTTCCTTATCTCAGTAAATAATTCACGTGTTGATGCTTCACAGTAACAAATCTGTTATAGTGACCACTTGTTACTGTCACTAACTGCAATTCCAGAACGTCAGTCGTTGCTGAAGCTGCTATTCAAACATCTCGTCGCAGCTTGACGTTTGATTATAGACCTTGTTTGGACATTTATTATCAGGCTTAAGTATCACCATTCATAGTAATGAATCACATCAAAGAAACGGTGTTAATAAAAACCGAGTTAAAGATAAGCTATATTGTCCTACGATTTGGAACCGAGTATCACGAGTAGTGAACCGTGTATTTGATCGTATCTGGACAATAATAATAATAGTAGTAGTAATAGTAGTTTGTTCCATATTAATATTAAAGGGAATAATTTTCAACGGACAAAATTTGTGCTGTGTTAAATGAACCCAGTGACCTTTGAAGGAAATAATTCGGTATTCATGTGCTACGCAAATCAAAGATATCAGTTCATTTTAAGCCGGTCGTGGTGACCGAGCGGTTCTAGGCTCTTCAGTCTTGGGCATGGATGTGTGTGATGTCCTTAGGTCAGTTAGGTTTAAGTAATTCTAAGTTCTAGGGTACTGATGACCTCATATGTTAAGTCCCATAGTGCTCAGAGCCATTTGAAGCCATTGAGTTCATTTTGAAACGTGAGTCGACCGCCTAGTAACTATTAATGAGCATCATCGGCGGCAACAGCTAAACAACGCAGCTGGCCGATGGTAATAATTTTAATATAAACTTATTAATCGACAAATATTGACTACATTAAGAGATAGTGTTGTGTCGCCTCCCTTTTACGTATCTCAACGAGGTGAAGAAAAAGGCGGTTACAATTTCGCTGATAATGAAAGTACCAGTAGGCAGCCATAGGAGGCGTCGCAATATGCACAATGTCCCAATATATGGGGCCAAAAATCTCCACCATAGGAACCAACAGGAGTTCTGAAAACAACGCTCGTGTGAAAGACAGCTCACTCTGTTCGTCCACGAGACTCAGAACATGGTATATAGAGGCGCCCAAGTAGATGCCGTGTTCCTTGACTTCCAAAAGACCATTGATACAACTCCCCACTCCCGTCTAGTGAACAAAATACGACAATATCGATTATCAGACCAACTGTGTGATTGGACTGAAGAGTTTATTGCAAACAGAACACAGCATATCATTTTGAACGGAGAGTAAAACTAACATACGCAGTGTCCCAGGGGATTGTTACAGGACCACTACGTTTCACAAACATAAATGACCAAGTAGGCAACGTCGGAAGTTCCATGATACTTTTCGCAGATGATGTTCTTGTACACAGGGGAGTCGCGGTGCTACAAAACTGTGGCGAACTGCAGGAAGACTTGCACAGGATCGACGCTAGCAGCAGGAAGTGGCTATTGACCCTCACATATGGCTCTGAGCACTATGGGACTTAACATCTATGGTCATCAGTCCCCTATAACTTAGAACTACTTAAACCTACTAACCTAAGGACATCACACAACACCCAGTACCGTCACATAAACAAATGTAACGTACTGCGAATGCACAGAACAATAACTGGAAGAATTACTTCCATAATATATCTAGGAGTATGTGTATCACAGAATTAATCGCGAGTAAGGCAGATGCCAGCAGAGATTGATTGGAAGAATCCTCAAGAAGTGGAGTCTATCAACAAAGGAAGTACCATATAAAACACTCGTTCGACATATACGTGAATATTGCTCGTCAATATGGGATCCATACTAGATAGTAATGGTAGAGCAAAAGAGAAGATCCAAAGCACAACAGCACGTTTCGTTTCAGGTTCATTTAGTAAGCGCGAAAGCGTCACGGAGACGCTCGGCCAACTCCAGTAGCAGACACTGCAAGAGAGGCGTTCTGCATCGCGGTATGGTCTACTGTTATGAGGGCGCACGTTCCTAGAAGACTCAACCAATACATTGCTTTCTTCCATCTACATTTCGCGGTAAGACCATGAAGATAAACTGAGAGATATTCGATCCCACACAGCAATCGGATTTCCCGCGAATCATAAGCGAGTGGACCAGGAAAAGGGCGAAGTGACGCTGGTACCCAAATTATCCTCCGCCACGCACCCTACGACGGATTGCAGAGTATAGATACAGATGCAGATATACACTGAAGCGCCAAAAAACGTATAGCCGGCGCACGAGCGATGGGACACAGCATCTCCGAGGTAGCGATGAAGCGGGGATTTTCCCGTACGAACATTTCACGAGTGTACTGTGAATGTCAGGAATTGAAAAAAAAAAAAAATCAAATCTCCGACATCCTGCAGCCGGAAAAAGATCCTGCACGAACGGGACCAACAACTGAAGAGAATCGTTCGACATGAAAGAAATGCAATCCATCCGCAGATTGCTGCAGATTTCAACGCTGGGCCATCAACAAGTGTCAGCGTGCGAACCATTAAACAAAGCATAATCGATATGGGCTTCCGGAGCCGAATGCCTGCTTTATATCCTTGATGAGTGCACGACACAAAGCTTTACATCTCGCCTGGGCCCGTCAACACCAGCATTGGACTGTTGTTGACTGGAAACATGTTGCCTGGTCGGACGGGTTTCGTTTCAAATTGTATCGAGCGGATGGACGGAGACAACCTCAAGAATCCATGGACCCTCCATGTCAACAGGGGACTGTTCAATCTGGTGGAGCCTCTGTAGTAGTGTGGGGCGTATGCAGTTCGACTGATATGGGACTCTGACATGTGACACTTAAATAAGCATCCTGTCTGATCACCTGCATCCATTCATGTCCATTGTGCATTCTGACGGACTTGAGTAATTCCAGCAGGACAATGCGACACCCCACACGTCCAGAATTGCTACAGAGTGGCTCCAGGAACACTCTGCTGAGTTTAAACACTTCCGCTCGACACCAAACTCCCCAAATATCAACATTATTGAGCATATCTGGGATGCCTTGCAACGTGCTGTTTAGAAGAGATCTCCACCCTCTCGTACTCTTACGGATTTATGGACACCCCTGCAGGATTCATGGTGTCAGCTGCCTCCAGCAGTATTTCAGGCATTAATCGAGTCCATGCCACGTCGTGTCGCGGCACTTCTGTGTACGCGCAAGGGCCCTACACGATATTAGACAGGTGTATCAGTTTCTTTGGCTCTTCATTGTAGATGTGACAGGAAGAAACATTCGACGCAAAAAAGTCTAGCAAACATGGCCTGTAAAATGCGAATCTTCGTATCTTAAGAGCTATTAACACATGTTACACTTCGCTGCTAAGCAACACGCCTCTTGTACTCACCCATATCTCTTAAGGTACGCATTTTAGAGCCCATGCTTACTTGACTTTTTTACTCAAGTGATCGTCCATGTTATGTTGTTCAATATTCCCCATGGTGGAGGGCACTTTGTAACACCATTAATAGTTTTCTGTCCTATCCCAGTCTCGTACTTAGCAAGGAAGAAATGACTGTCTGTATGTCTCAGTATGCACCCTTACATGCCTTACAAACAATGGTGGTAGCATAATGAGCGAACAGTCTTCTTCGAGTGCTGTATCGAAATACACACAGTACTTTTTAACGAGAACTACGTCGTCTTTCTTCCAAGGACGTCCTTAAAATTCCAAATTTCCATAGCATTTCCATGACACTCTTACACGCGCTTTATTATACTGTTACGATCTTAGCACCACGGCTCTGAATTCATTCGATGTATACTGACAGACCAGAAAAAAACATTAAGCTCCCAGAAGACATTGTCGGAGGTGAACGTAACATCGTACACGTGAACATCATCGGCTGCTATGTAAATGATTAGAGCTGCAATTCTGTTTGACAGGCAGAACGGCCACTAGGGTGCATTAGTGTTCTTCGTGATTGGTCTTACTGCCAGGAATGGAAGAGGATGTAAGGGGCTTGAACAGCGTCAGAAGCTAAGTGATCGCTATGAAGGAGATGAAGATACCGCGTACTCAGGTGAGACAATGTTATCAAGCACCTCATAGAATTTTAAGGGGGTTCCATTGTGGGTCTTCATTTGGCTGGCTGGTCTAATCGTGCAGTATCCCGATTTGTGGGACATTCGGATGTGACAGTGGCCCTACGTTGGACAGTATGGGAACGCGAGGGCAGGCATACTTGTTGCCAGGATTCCAGTCGACCACGTCTGATCACCACGAGGGAGGATCGCCGTATTGGGCACCAAGCACTTCGTAACCCATTCACATCTGCGCCAGCCATCCGGAAGCCAGTAATGGACCAAATGTAATAATCTGCGTTATGCCGCTCCGCTGGTCAGAGACTACCAGCAACCGAACTAGGGACGTACTGCGTAGCCTGCCGTTAGCACCAGAGCACAAACGGTTGCGTCTGGAGGGGTGCTGTGACCGGGAAGCATGCACTGCTGACGAATGGCGCCACAACCTGTTCAGCGATGAATCGAGGTTCTGCGTTACCCTGGATGACCAGCGTCGGCGAATAGGGTGGCGGCTCAGGGAGCAGTTCCGTCCTTCCAATATTTTGCAGAGAAGCAGTCGTGTTACTCCCGACGTCATGGCGTCGGGAGGCATCAGTCATGACTGCAGGTGACAGCTGGTAGTGACTGGCGGAACTCTGACGGCGCAGCGGTACGTCGTGGACATCCCGGGTACTCTTGTGTTACCTCTCATGCGACCGTATCATGGAGTCGTTTTTATATAGGACCATCCTCGTCCACTCTTAGCACGTGTTTCTCTGAACCGTCTGCGTGATGTTGAGGTATACCGTGCCCAGCAGTATACCCCGAACATGTGTGAGGCCAGCTGGAGCGTCAACTGCGTCCCACTGCCAGTATCCAGCACATATGGCACCAGTTACAACGGTTGTGGAGCAGCTTGCCTCAGGGGAGGATAGAACGGCTTCATTACGCCCTCCTGCACTGAATCATTGCGCGCATCCAGGCCAAAGGGGCTCTAACGTCATACTAGTACGTGTGGTCTTGCCACCTAGTTTTTTGAAAATTTGGATCGATATTGTAAGGACTGAAATAACATCGCATACCCTCTCAAGCCCTTGAAGTTTTGTTTCGTTTCCTCTTCCCTTTCTGGTGCTTCCCTTGTTTTGTCAGGTAGTGAAGGTTCTCGTGTCCAGTTAATAAGGCCTCAAAAGTCTGGATCAGTACTCTAAATGCACCATAACAGCTTCTTCTGTGTGACTTCCCTTCCCAGAGTGCATCCAGCAAATGTAAGTCTTCCATTAGCCTTCTTTAACGCTGATTTAGCGTATGCGTCCCATTTAATATAATTTATTGATATTAGGGCTAAGTAATTGCACGTAGTGCCGGCCTTCTAAACATTCTCCGCTATTCTTGACGTCGGATGCTTGCCGGCTTTTCCTCTTCGTTATAGGCTTACTCTTACATCCATTCACATTCAGACAGAGCAACCATTAATTACGTGAAGAGGAATTTGTTTCAAATCTTTTTGCATTTTCTTTTGCCCAACAACGTCAATCTTCAAACGACGATACTTTTCCGTAAACGCCAGCATTTAGGAAAACAGTTTGTTGTTCTGCTGATTCTACAAGAGATGTCGTTTATTTGTTCTAAGAACATTAGAGATCGTATTAGACTTACTTGGGGCCACGCTATGTTACTTGGGGCCACGCTATGTTACTTTCGTTTCTGTTGAAAATTATTCGTTCGGTTTAACGATTCTGTTAAGCAATCGTCTGCAAAGATACTTCGTATGATCGAATCCTGATCAGTAGTCGACGGTTTGGTAGAATGTTGAACGCCTTTCGGAAATCCAGGAAGGCGGACTATACGTCTTCACCTGCAGTCAATGCCTGCAACGTGTAGTCTATAAATAATGCGAGCTCTGTTTCACACGGGTAGTCTTTCCTGGATCCGTGCTGATCCTTCGAGAAAGCTCTTATTTCTCCAGTAATGTCAAAATGATTGGCTTTAAAATATACTCTACGACGTTGCAATGGACTTCAGACAGTCATATTCTGTAGTAGATCCAACCAACAAGGGTCTTCAAATGACACATGATCACATACTCTATTGCCGGGAATGTTAGCCATGTGACAGCGATACGGAAGTGTAGCAAACCTGGCGATGTCATGCAAGTACATACACTGGTGTACAAAACTTATCAGCGAAAGTAACTTTGTCATGGTGTGTCACTGCCTAGTAGCAGCTCGACGAAACTTGGACCATACATAAAAAGGAAAATTTGGAAATTTGTGGTACGTCCTATGGGACCAAACTGCTGAGACCATCTGTCCATAAGCTTACACACTACTTAATCTAACTTAAACTAACTTACACTAAGGACAGTACAAGCCCATAACAGAGGGAGGACTCGAACCTCTGACTGGGGGAGCCGCTCGATCCGTGGCAAGGTGCTCTAGACCGCGCGGCTAGCCCGCCCGGCCATACATAGAAAGAACTACTACAGTACAGAGTAGTATATTACAGTACAGTATAGAAAGTAAGCGAAAGAAATGCGCAGTGAGACGAACATAAATTACACTTTTATTTCATGATGGTCCGTTGGACATTACAAAAGCCGGTACATCGTCTTTAATAGGGTGTGTGATCATCACGAATGGCAAAGCATGATCTGCAGCGTTCTCCCACGCTGGCCACGAGGTTAGGAAGGAGATCACATGGTAGGGCGTTCCATTTCTCCAACAGTTGCTGGATAGTCGCTGGTTCAGGTGGACGTGCAGCACGCCTATCCACCGCATACCACACGTGCTCGATGGGATTTAAGTCGGCAGAACCGGCAGAACACTCCATTCGCCGAATATCTTCGAGTTCGAGACATCCTCCACCTGTGCCGTTCGATTCAATCGCGTCTTGTTATCCATAAAAATGAAGTCGGGGCCCAATACACCCCTGAGAAGACGCATCTGGGAGTACAGTGTCACAACAACGTTGATCGGTGATCGTACCGTGTCCAAAGTTCTGGAGGTCAGTACGCCCATGAAACATTTTGCCTCCCCATGCAGTAACATCTGGACCACCGAAACGATGATGTTCGACAATGCTACGCGTACCCTCAGATGGAGAGAGGTGGTAATATGTAATGCCCCCAGCAACATTGTCGAACACTGTTGTTTTGGCTGTCCAGATGTTTTGATGCAGGGAGGCACAATGGTGCATGGGTGAACTGACTTCCATATCTTCACTGGTCAGCGTAATAACGTGACACTGTACACCATTCCCATGTGTGTCTATTCAGGTGTCTGTTCGGTCCCGACTTCATTTTTGTGGACGACAGTGCGCGATCCAATCGAACATCGGAGGTGGATGATCTCTTGGAACGAGAGGATATTCGGCAAATGGAATGGCTTGCCCGTTTCCCAGACTTTAATACCAATTAGCACGTAAGGGACGCGGCGTGGAGACGTATTTCAGGACGTCCACATGCACCAACGACCATCCACCAGTCGTCAACCGAGCTGGTAGAGCAGTGGAACGGCTTATCGAGAAATACTTACCAATGTTGTGGCCAGTAGCACGCACTGTCGTCCATGGTGATTGCACACCTTATTAAGAATCAAATGGTTCAAGTGGCTCTAAGCACTATGGGACTTAACATCTGAGGTCATCAGTTCCCCAGACTTAGAACTACTTAAACGTAACTAACCTAAGGACGTCACACACATCCATGCCCGAGACAGGATTCGAACCTGCGACCGTAGCAGCAGCGCGGTTCCGGACTGAAGCACCTAGAACCGCTCGACCACAGCGGCCGGCTAAGTATCATGTTCGATGGCTTTTTGTTAGTGTTCAGAAGGTTGTGTTAGTGCTGCTGTTTTCGTATATTAGTGTCATTTCTATTCGTAGCATTGGATGTCCCTTTCATTTACCTTCTGTACTGCACTCTTGGTAGTTCTTTCTATGTACGCTCCATGTTTGATTGAGATAAGTCACTCGATAGTGAGACATCATGCAAAAGTTACTTTCATCGTTCAGTTTTCCATACCAGTGTAAAACAACTGGCACTTATTCCGTGTTTACTTCCACTCAAATTAAAAGAAAGCAACGTCAAGCGTTAAGGGACGACACTGAAGGAGTAATTGCTGTTGTTAGGTAACGTTAATTAGATACTGCACTGCCTCTTGTTTGGCTTAGCAGGTGGCATAATGATTCCCACTGACACACATCGGCACCTCCTCTCCCCATTGTCTGCGGCATTAATTACGTCGCGCCGTCCCTACCTCTGGGAACCAACATCGTCAGCTTCACAGCGGCTACGGTGTACGAGGTGTCAGCTGATGAGAAATTTGTATAAGACCTTCACGAGGATCCCAGTAATCAGTTGTGTAAAGTTCACATAATGTACTGATCGTTCCCAACGCGTCTTCTTTCGGTATGACTATTTGAGAAAGGCGAAGAGGAGAACAAGTCCCACGGATGGGACGACATTCCCTCAGGATTATTGAGATCCCATGGGAGATCCAGCCGTGACAGAACTACTCCTCATCGTACGCAAGATGTATCACACAGGCGAAATACCTCAGACTTCAAGAAGCACGTAACCATTCTTACAGGTAAGCAGGTCCTGAAAAGTGTGTGTATTACCGAACTATCCGTTTAATAATTCATGGTTGCAAAATACTGACTCGAATTAGTGACAGAAGAATAAAAAAACTTAGTAGAAACCGCTCTCAGAGAGGATCAGTTCGAGTTTCGAATAAATGTAGGGACATGCGAGGCAATACTTACCCCACCAACGTTCTTATACAACAGGTTGAACAAGATGAAATCTTCGTTAATGATAAGTGTACATTTAGAGAATGCTTTTGACAATATTGACTGGAACATTCTCATAAAAACTCTAAGGTAGCAGGGATAAAATACATGAAGCGAAACATCATCTACAACCAATAGGAACCAGTCTGCAACATCTGACTCGATGGACATAAAGGGAATCAGCAGTTGAGAAGGGACTCAGATAGTGATCTATCCTATCTTCGATGATATCTGTACACTGAGTTGCTAGTAGTGGAAACTAGTGGAAGAGCTCGCTGTTACTGTTACTGGAGACAGTTGATGATATCCAGAAGTCAACCTACCCTACACAGCCGCTTTGGGCACTCCGTAACGCCCTAGGACACATTCGACAGCACATAATGGTCTACCGCGATAGCTGTATTCCTGATTACGTAGGTACTCGTCTAAGAATGCTACTTGATATCAGTACCCGCTATACGACCTGTAACAGTGGACCTGAAGGAGAAAATATCCCAGTAGCATAAAAAATGGGTAGAAACTAAGTGGAGACGCTTGTTTAATGAGCATTGTAGTAGTCTTAAGGACTATGCCGTGGTCAAAGGTCAAACGCATCAAGAACAACAGGCTGCGGTTGCAACTTGTCATCCATAAAAATGCTTGGTGCAACAACAAAAGCCCGGACACAGTTCTTAATAGGGTGGCAGCACACACTCTGCAGCATGCTCCCATGCTGGTCACAAGCTCGTGTTGTACGACTTTCTATTCCTCCACCAGCGTGGTCGACAGCTCCTTGATGGTCATTGGTGCATGTGGAATTCCTACAATACGTCTCCCCAACGCATCGCAGACGCAGTAGACAGGAGTTTCGAGGGCACGCTGGAAAGTAATGCATTCGAACATTTTGTGTGAAAACTCTTAATCTTTTTTTTAAACATGAAACAAACTTTATTAACATTCTACATCTTTATTTTTTATGAATACGTATGTATTTCTCAACATAGTAGCCATGGAAACCAACACATTTATCCCAACGAGAGACCAATTTGCTGATATCGTCACTGTAGAACCTTTGAATTCGCTGACGGAGCCACAACCTCACCTCTGCTCGCACCGCTTCATCACTGTCAAAGAGAAGTCCCCGAAGGTGGTTTCTAAGCTTTGGACACAGATGAAAATCGGAGGAGGCCAAGTGGGAACCGTATGGAAAATGATGGCGGACAGTGAACGAAAGACGTCGGACTGTTGAAAATGTCACAGCGTTATTGTGTGGTCTGGCGTTATCATGCTGAAGAAGAGGATGAACACTTCGAATTCGAAACTTGATTACAGCAAGCTGTATCTGACGCACCGACATAGTTACACTACACACCGCTATGTTACCCGCTACAATTCGAACCCTTCTACCGGCAGAGGGCTGAAAATATGAAGAAATGAAGAATAAAGATGTAGAACGTTAATAACGTTCTATTCCTTTAAAAAGCACTAAGAGTTTTCACGTATGAAAAATAGGATAAAAACACATATAGACAAGAAAATAAGAAGGGAACAAGCAGGATTCAGGGAAGGTCGCTCTTGCATTGACCAGATAAACACCTTTAGAATAACAGCAGACCGTTCTAGGCTCTACAGTCTGGAACCGCGCGACCACTACGGTCGCAGGTTCAAATCCTGCCTCGGGCATGGATGTGTGTGATGTCCTTAGGTTAGTTAGGTTTAAGTAGTTATAAGTTCTAGGGGACTGATGACCACAGCAGGTAAGTCCCATAGTGCTCAGAGCCATTTGAACCAATAGCAGAACATTCATATCAATACTAGTCACAACTTTACATGTTGTTTGTAGACTTTGAAAAGGCATTTGACAGTATAACTAGAACAAAAATTTGGAGTTCACTGCGAACTTTTGGAATCCCCAAGAAAATAATAGCTCTCGTCAAGTGCATGTATGAAAACTACACATGCCAGATTCAACATCAAGGTCTGCTTCCAGATCCAACAGCAGCGAAAACAGAAGTTAAGCAAGGCTGCATGCTCTCACCGATACTTTTTAACATAGTACTTAATCTTGTAATGGCGCAAGCAATAGATAAAGTGAGAGGAATAAAATGGAGCAATGGGATACATCTAGAAGACCTAGATTTTGCAGATGACCTTTGCCTTCTATCCCACAGCCTCAACGACATGAAAGAGAAGCTAGAAGATCTGAAATCCGCAGCGAAGGAAGTGAAACGTTCCCTTAGAACAACTTATACAAGACTGTGCTTAACCTGACACACAATGTTTTAGCGCAACGCAATCTGACTTTCAATAATCCCTACAAAACAATGGCCCTGACTAACTTTAACCTATACCTTTCACAAATCACTTACCTCACAAAAATCTTCGTTACTGGAACTACTGCAATACAGCGAGCGCCACTACTGCCAGCTAAATAGAAGATTCAAACTACTGAAGGCACTAACTACTGATAGGGATAGTTAGCAAATGAAAGATATGAATAGAGAACAAACAATGTATTTACCTTAATATTCATAATTGACATCCAGTCTTACAGATTATCAAAACTCCGCCATCTCTCTCCCCACATCCACCACTGCTGGCGGCTCACCTCCAACTGCGCAACGCTACGCGCTGTTCACATCCAGCTATAGCAGTTCATGACAACAATGGCAGGCAACAATGCAAACTAGCCACATACTGCACACAGCACAGCCAGTGATTTTCATACAGAGCGCTACGTAACGTTGCCAATAAGAAAACATAAACAGCCTACTTACATAAAGAAAACATAAACAGCCTACTTACATAGCCCCCATGCTCCCCACAAAAAATTTTACAAATGGTGTTGGGCACTGGCCAATACAGATTTGAAAAATTTTTTCATAATTACAATCACAAAGATATCAAATGCACACACTTATTAATACAATGTTGGTCAACAGCTAAAATTTTCTCAGTCAATAAAGACAGTCCTGATCATTCATCAGAGTAAAACTGCCATTTCTTTTCTCAAAGTCTGAGCAGTAAAAGACAATGCACACGGAAGTAGTGGATTTCCATGCAGTCTTGAAGAAGTAGTGTTGTCCTTCCAACGCAAAGACAGTGCTGACTCTTGACATGCTGACAGGTAATGGGCCACAACAAAGCAAACCCACAGCAGAGTCATTCGATGTTTTGAAGAAGATTGTTAGGTAGGTCATCACAGAGCAGACCCACTGCAGTCCTGGTAGAGAGTATTGGTGGGCCACCAGAGGTGCAGACCCACTGTAGTCCTTGTAGAGATTGTGGACAGGCCCACTGTAGTCCTGGTAGAGATTGTGGTATTGGTGGGTCATCAAAGAGTAGACCCACTGTAGTCCTGGTAGAGATGGCCAGCAGCCATCTGCTGCGACTGTGCAGGTGCACAATCACCATCGAAGAGTGTTGCAGAGAAGATAGCAAGTCCATAAACCACCACTTGTGCACTCACAAAGTTTTAGGAATTGTCCTTAGAACCAGCAATGCTGTTATCCAGTCCCTTGCTGAATTATTAACACACGTGCAAACACTAACAGTCCCTACTTCTCACAAATTGTCCATATACTATGACCAACAGAAACGTGTGCAGTGAAATGTAACTTACAAGTTACTAATATGATGAACTGGTGTCAATTACCATTTTATAACATGAGAATACAATTACAAAGGTACAAAATACATCGTTAAAGAACATAACAATACAGATAACATTTGTAGTATAGGCTTTACAACAGAATAGAAATAACATATACATCAGTGTTACAGGAATTATAACATGAGTACATACATAAAAGAACTTTTGAAACATCAACTTCACACATGGGCATTAAAACAAAACAGAATAAATAATGTCTAAGCATATTTACAAGGTAAATAACATATTATTAATGCCAATTCCCCACATCCACCACTGCTGGCGGCTCACCTCCAACTGCGCAACGCTACGCGCTGTTCACATCCAGCTATAGCAGTTCATGACAACAATGGCAGGCAACAATGCAAACTAGCCACATACTGCACACAGCACAGCCAGTGATTTTCATACAGAGCGCTACGTAACGTTGCCAATAAGAAAACATAAACAGCCTACTTACATAAAGAAAACATAAACAGCCTACTTACAGAAGTTGGCTTCAAAATTAACGCCCAAAAACTAAAGACATGCAGGCAAATGATAACAGCACTGCAGAGCTTAAGCTTTGGAGCCAGACAATTGAAAAGCTGGATAAGTTTTGCTACCTTGGAAGCATGATTACACAAGATGGCGGTGCAACAGAGGACATTAGCAGCCTTATCAACAAAGCAAGAGGAGCTTTTACAACTCTACGCTCTATCTGGAGATCGAAGGAAATATCACTGAGGACCAAATTGCGGATATTTGAAAGTAATGTAAAATCTGTGCTCCTTTATGGGTGTGAAACATGGAAAGTGACAAAACAGTTAATCCTCAATCTGCAGACATTCAACAGCAGATGTCTGTGGAACATCCTGGGAATACGGTAGCCAACTGTCATCTCTAACGAAACTCTTTGGGAAAGAACAAACCAGAAGCCAATTGAGCTGCAAATTAGAAGCAAGAAGTGGAGATTGTTAGGACATACTCTTAGAAGACCAAATGAACATATTGCGAGAGAAGCACTTGACTGGATCCCGCTAGGACGACGGACACGGGGCTGGCCCAAAATGACATGGAGGCGGTCAGTTGAAGCAGAAGGCCATCAGCAAGGAATAGGACGGGAAGAAATGAAGATACTAGCAGAAGACAGAATTAATAATAAAATAAAATAATAAACTCTTCAGTACACCCTCGTAAACCGGAGACAGGCAGGCCAGTCCATTCGTCTAATGTCCTCTCATTTCAAGAGCTGCTTCAACTACTCAGGTAAATGAGGTTGCGGATTGTCATCCACAAAAATGCTTGGTGCAGGGTCGAATGTTGACTGGTGAGTGCATCACTTTCAAAGATTTGGAGATCCGCAGACCTATGGCAACACTTGGACCAACAAAACGATCGTCTCCAACAGTGCTGGAAGTACCCTGATATGGTAAGAGGTGGGAACGTGCAATACAGCAAGGACCATGGCCAAACATGACCGTTTTGGTGATCCAAGTGTGTGAAAATCACTGCATTACAAGCCGAAGTAAGCCACGTGCACTGTTGGGAGCAGATAGTCAGCTACGAGAATCACAGTTTAACAGACCTGTATACTGTCGTAACATTCCAATTGGGTTTTGCTACCCACTGCGATAGTAATGCATCAACCGGCGAGCAAGCTTAAGTGTCGACCGTGACATCTGGAATTGCCGGGTTCAGAAGAGCAACACTCAGCACGCGCAGAATGTTAACGGAGACGGCTCGAGTAGATACCGAGCGAAGTTAGAACCGTTGGTTACTGCTAGAAATGGCAGCTGTGTAAAACTAAATTTCACATCCTGCATCACTACCTTTCCCCCTCCGCCCACCCCCGCAGTATCTAACTATTGTTATTATGCTTCATTCCTATTGTACTGCACACTCACAATGAGTAAACGTTTATTTGCTATGCTATTTGTTATTGCAATTTAATGGCCAGTCGGGTATTTCATAAATTTCATAGATAATGGACAAGAAAAATGCACAATTCTTAAGGACGTTTTACACGAGTACCTTTCTTGCCTCAGTCGTCTACACATGGCAAATGTGTGTAATGGGAGGTGCTCTGAAGTGTTGTTCCCGTACCGAGACTCGCTTGTCCCGAGTGATCGTTTTTGCTTACACGACGGCGACAGAATTGCGTATGTTTTGACTGCTGCCGGCAGAGCATCATGGAGCCTAAATGGTGGAAGCGAGATTAGGAGAGACCATCCTTCTTAAAAAGCCGGAATATGCTAAGAGCATTAACGAACTGCCAATATTATCAAGAGTTAAAAAAGAGCAAAGCAGTGTCATTGAAAAAGTTTATATGGTGAGTTTTTCACATTACTTCGAACTGATCAACAGGAAAAGGGTTGGGCAAACTTTTTAAAGCATTTCTTTGCTCGAGAAAATATATACAGACAGAGACAGCAGACCACATTCAGAAAGCACTATACCGTGTGTTCCTCTAAGAATCGTCAGGCACATTTCTTCTAGTCATTCGGAAGTTATTTGTGATTTATATTTTTCAGTGTGTAGGTAGATTCAGCCCAGACAAATAGTGCTCATCACGTCTTTAGTGTGACGCCTAGCCTCAATGGAAAGCGTCGATTTTTTTTCCCCTTACAAAATGGTTCAAATGGCTCTAAGCACTACGGGACTTAACATCTGGGGTCATCAGTCCCCTAGACTTAGAACTACTTAAACCTAACTAAAAAAATGGCTCTGAGCACTATGGGACTCAACCGCTGTGGTCATAAGTCCCCTAGAACTTAGAACTACTTAAATCTAACTAACCTAAGGACATCACACACATCCATGCCCGAGGCAGGATTCGAACCTGCGACCGTAGCGGTTCCAGACTGTAGCGCCTTTAACCGCTCGGCCACTCCGGCCGGCTAAACCTAACTAACCTAAGGACATCACACACAGCCATGCCCGAGGCAGGATTCGAACCTGCGACCGCAGCAGCAGCGCGGTTCTGGTCTGAAGCGCCTAGAACCGTTCGACCACTGCGACCGGCTCCCGTTACCAACAAAATGATTTTTAAAGCGGACTTTCACGTGCACATGGAGTGATCCCAACTTAGTCTTGTGCCATATTCGTTTTATTGCTACGCATTAACAGCAACACCAAACAAGAAGAGTTATGAGTACTCCAGCAGCGACAGAGCAGCGCTGCTGTATGGCAGCTTGTGGCAGGACGGCGCCCGAGGCGGGCAAGTCGGACAAGGACTGCTGCCGAAGTACTGGCTATTCTTCGTGTTTTACTGTCCCTGTTAATACATTCACATGAAACGAATAGCACAATAGACTAGTCTGGGGCAGCTCTAGCGAGTGGACACGTTAAATTTTGCTTAAAAGTAATTTTGTTTGGAACGGAAAATAAGTCGACTTTTTCCGCTGAAACTGGGAGTCGCATGAAAAACGTCGCGAACGGTATTTGTCAGGAGCCGGCCTTGGTGGCCGTGCGGTTCTAGCGGCGTCAGTCCGGAACCGCGAGACTGCTACGGTCGCAGGTTCGAATGCTGCATCGGGCATGGATGTGTGTGATGTCCTTAGGTTAGTTAAGTTTAAGTAGTTCTAAGTTCTAGGGGACTGATGACCTCAGATGTTAAGTCCCATAGTGCTTAGAGCCATTTGAACCATTTTTGTCAGGACAGACGCCAGCGACGCAATGGAAAAAGAAAATTGCAAACATCTGCCACAACACCAGAGCAAATGCGCCTGGCGACTCCTAGGGTGGACACCCAGTATTGCACCAGTTCGATTTATCCTTTGAATTTCGTTTTCTTTGTAAGTGCCAGAAACTTTCCGGACTATTTTTCTTCTTTTACAGAGCTGACTTTTTCACTGTCGAAAGAGTGTTCATTAAAAATTTCTTCATCAATTGACGTTCTTATTTATACGCAATGTAAATTTTTTTCCCGTCGAGGTATTCTGAAACGTAAATAACTTTTTGTGTTCAGATGTTTGGACAGCATTCTGAAAGAGCACACGTAGGAAAAATAATGAGCTCATTATGCAATCTTTCCAACGTGTCAGGAAACCAAAGGTAAAAATAAAATACGATTAATATAAAAACAAAATCACAATCGCTGTAACATGCGTGAGCGGAGCGAGAAGTGGTCACAACTTCCAATATTAGCCGATATCGCCACCGTCGCCTGCCTTTACGACACGGGCACAGTCAAGGGATGACTGGGTTCACTGACCCACTGGCTACGCAGTTGCCGGCTGATTCATGTGCTAGCGTGTGACGCGCACCCACCAGGAGTATCCACGTTTGGCTGGAAAATCGGGCCTGTAAAAAGGGCTTTTTAGCTTATATGAGATAAACAGACGTCCTGTCAAACAGCATGGAGCGTTAGTGCTGCCCCAGATGTGGTACTGTGGGTCATGTATAAGGCTAGACAACAATAAAGCTCATGAACACGGCGATATCGCGAGCCAGACGCTGAAAGTGGCTTGGGACACCATCACTGACGACTTCAACAGAAGAAGACCTATCCGCAGTTGCGGAAAATCGCAGTCATCGTTGCAGTTCCAAAGACCCGAAAAAACCGCGCTGAATTGAAAAACTGTTGGTCTATTAGCCTCCTTCTGCAAATAAGTAAGGTTTTTAAAAGAATCAGTTTACAACGTATTTCCCGGGCATTGAGGGCTTCTGTACGAGCTCCTCGCACTTGCAGTCCACAGCCGATATGTACACCTGCTAGCAATTTATCTACAAGGGAGAACATTTGCAGTCAGAGCAAATGAAATATACTCGACCATCCGACAGATCGAAGCCGGCTAGCTGCAAGGATCTGTACTTGGGCCAGTCCTCTGCTCCTTTTTCACCGCAGACTTGTCCGGGACATTGCTACTCACTAGGGAAATATAAGGCGTTGGCACCACGTTCCTCACGAGAAGCAGATGGCCGCACGTGGTTCACCATCGCCTGCAGGAAGCATGTACCGACCGAGAGACACGGACTGGCAGCTCAGTGGAGGCTAGGTATCAACTCGTCAAAAACTCGTCAAAAGACAGGCGTGACCCACGTACAGCTCTTTGGAGAACTGGTAGAGCATAACCGACTAAGGAAGCCAGTTACCTCAACGACATACTCGCTGCAAAAATCACACTGCAGAAACATGTTCGCGAAGTATGGAAGGTAAAGCTGCAACGACTTGAACGCTGTAAGCATTCTACATAACATGCATCACATCTGTGATGGATTATGCATAGGTGGCCTGGGGAAATGCACCAAATTCTCGCCTACACACAGTACAGCGGATACAAAACACCACAATCCCAGTTCGGTACCTGCGTGAGACCGCAGAAGAATTCGAAGCCTCGAAGAGACTTAAACAATGCGCACGGAAGATGACGAGGGCTATTCGGAAAGTAAGGAACGGTCGATCGCGAAATGGAAATCACGGTTAAAATGAAAACTGTTTTATTTGCAACAGTTAGCTACGCCTTCCAGCTACTTCTCTGCATAGTCGAGCTTCGACTTAATCATCTGTCGTAACGTTGTATCATTTTCCCACTATCCCCGTCACACAAAGCGGCGTCCTGTGCTTTCCGAAAATTTTCTACACTGGACTGCAGCTCGTTGTCTGTGTCAAAATGTTGTCTTCACAGCCAGCGGTTTATGTCAGCAGAGATGACAATCAGAGGGAGCCAAGTCCGGGCTGTATGATGGGTGATCAAACACTTCACTTCGAAAACGCCGCAGGAGCGTCCTCATGTCCCCTGCAGTGCTCCGCCTAGAAATGTCACGAAGAAAGAAATGCATGACAGTTACGTTATGTGAGATTGCATGAAATCAGGGAAATCTCTCGGCGCGTATCTATACTTGGCGGGAAACACTATTTTATACTTATCTTTAAGCGCTTGCCGTGCGCTAAGAACTCAAATTAGTGACTTGGTGCTATCTACGGGTATACTAGGGACACTGTCCAACGCATCTGTGAAAAGCTTCATCGGATTTTCCCTGTAGTTTCCATTTCACGACCGATCCTTCCTTACTTTCCGAACGGCCCGCGTACATACAACAGGGTGTCTACGTGGACAAGAAAAAAAAATTCCCGGATTTCCCGGTTAAAAACACAATTTCTCTCGGATGAAACTGCGTATAAAGCGGGTGAAAATACATCCGGGTTAAGTAACAGTATACTTTCCCTCGGAGCTATAAAACGTATCAGTCCTTTGAATCGTAAAGGTCTTATACCGGCGGAGGACGTCCCACCACTTTAGGAAACGAAATCCTGAAAAAACAATGCGTTTGGAAAGTTGTTTGATGCGAGACAATTATTTTCGTATTGCGAAAGTATTTACACAAATTCCACAAATTACAGCACGGTAGCTTCCGAAACTCTAAAATAGAGATTGCGTTGAGCGATGCACTTTTGTCAGCCAGTCATAGCTCATTTCACGTGACCTCGCTAGCGAATGACGGCAGTTATTCAGAGCACGAGGCCTACGAGAAAGACAGGCCGCGGCGCGTACGTTACGAAGTTACGCCGAGCTCGCTCAACTCAGCTAAGTGCGTTTCTACACCGGTTAACTCGTAAGCAGATGTGTATGTACGAACGAGAATTGCATCGTCTATTGGCATCCACTGTTATTAGCCCTAAAATGATAGGAAGTCCGTAGGTCTACTAACAGGCTCTAATTTGGCAATTAAAATCGTGCCAAAATGATTATCAGTTGCGTAGAAAAGTCGAAGTGTTCTGGCATGAAGAGACTTGTGATATTGCTCAGTAACACATTATGCACATTTTTTTGAAGGTCAATTACACTTTTTGGCATCGATTGCATAATTTTTTATCTATGAAAGAACAACATTAAATATGAAAACTTACCTGAAACTCGGTCTTTTTTAGCGTATGTTACATGTTAAGTCATATCAAATAAAAATGTGCCAGTAAAATTTTAAATAGTGGCATAAATGACTTATCTTCTGGGCCCGACATTTTCCAAACAGCTGATCCTCAAAGTGTTACGTTTTGAATTGATTTAAGAAATTCACTGCACATTCTCACACGTAACATAAATCATATTGCATGGAAATTTACTTTAAAAGTAACGCATCTCTAGCCACTATTCGTAATATTTTCTGGTGATCCGTTAGAAATTTAAACAGTTGTGACGTCACGCACATCGAATGCACGTTAGTTGTTACGGACGTACTGCATAATCTTCGACCTAAAGCCTTTGACACTTTTCGGTGTCGGCAAACTGGTCTGTGCATTGTGTAAATTACCCATTTTCTATCCAACTAAACTTTTATTTTGGTGTTATTCTCTGATTTATGTTTCATTGCTGCAGTATTATTCAGCAGTAGTGGACTAAAGTTCTTTGTCAGCGTATCTGATCTTACACGTCAAACCTACAAAACTAACTAAAATCTAAAACAATGAAAAATCCCGGAATTCTAAAAAATTCCCGGGTTTTTCCCGGATTTGTCCCGGATGAAAAAATTCCCGGGTTTTTCCCGGATCTCCCGGATGTCCCGGGCCGTATACACCCTGTACAATCAAGGAAGTCTCCTATCCAGCTAACACGCCAACTTTGATGGCAAAATGACAACAAAGGCAGCTATAAGCGGCTTATGGCCTTGCTAAACAAGGCGGTAAGGACAGATGCATATGACATAAATCTCAAACGAAAATATGCTCACGAAATAATAAATGAACAGCTCGTACATACTGCGTGTTGCAGTAGATGCCTTCGGGTAAACATTCCCAAGTACCTGTACAGAAAGAATGTTGCGGATGCGCGCTCACTGAGAGTCGCCACTTAACGTGTTGGGGTCACGGCGCGTGACAGTGCGGTGCCGCGACCACGGAGACAGAGCCGGCAGCGAACAGAGCTGTCCAGCCGCGCCTGGCACAGTGTGCTGGCCGTCCTTGGCCCACGGTGAGTGGGCGTCTCGAGCTGAGCCGCCGCCAGCTGCGGGCGCCACGTCTCCTGCTGCAGCAGCTGCTACCGCTACTGCTTGTACTGTTGCTAAGTGCCGCTGTCAAGATGTTGCTACTACAGCTGCTATTAATTGTTGCTACTGATACTGCTACTGCATGAGTCTTCTTTTGCTTTCACTAGATGTTGCTGCTGCCGTTGGATGCTGCAACTGGATGTTGCTATCGCTCTGCTAATGCTACTGCATGTTATTTCTGCTATGGGATGTTGCTATTGCTATTGGTACTGGATGTCAACACTACTACTGGATGCTGTTGCTGCTACCGCTATTCCTACATCTTCTGCTACTGGATGCTGCTACTGCGACTGATATCGGATACCGCTCTCTAGTGTCTTCTTCACCTTGTCACAGCAAACAACCTACCAAATATCGGCGACAGCCTCCTCATAATGCAATGCAATTATTCATCTCTTCTACTCGCTTGTAATTACATGTAATAGTAGCACCACTACACGTGGTGATACGACTAGAGGAAACTCAGCTGTCATGAGTAGGAGACAGATGCCATAACCTGAAGCATTGTTGTATAAGTATGGAGCCTTCAACATGTGGCGTTCGTCCTCTACTTGGGGAACTATAGCCACAACCAACCCCCCCCCCCCCTCCCCAAACGCTGAAACATTCTTCCTTGGGATAAAGCAACATTTTATATATTTAAATATGCAAAATATCCCTTTTAATAGTTACTAAAAAGAATCAAGCTACTTTTAAACAGTACAGGTGTTTGAAAAAGATTTTGTTTTCAAAATAAACATCTAATTTTACAAGGGGTATATTTTTTTACATGTTTGCATATACTTGTATAACCCTGGGGTAGTTTTTGCAATCATGTTGGGGATCGATGTCTACATTTAACTTTCAGAAACATGAATCCACGACAATCATCCACCTACGACGACAGCTATACTTCACAAGCTACACTACGATGTTGGTGCAGGATAGTTCCGGTACCACTACCATTTTTCCCCTTCAGTGTTCCACTCATGAACGGTGTGTGGGCAGAACGACTGTCGATATTCTTCGGTTTCAGCTCAAATTGCTCTGACATTCTCGGCGTGGTCACATCACGAGACGTATGCTGGAGAAAGCAATATATTGCCCGACTGTTCCTGGAATGTACGCTGTCAGTATTTCGATTGTAAGCCTGTGTGTTACTCACAACGCGTGTCTTTCAGGGTCTAGCACTGGAGTTTTAATCCAATTCCATAAGGGTTCAAAACTGATAAACAATAATAAAGATAAGGTCTTACAAGCATTTTGTAAAGCTCTTCTCAAGTGGATGAACTATACTTCCTTTAGATTCTTACAATAAATTTATGCCTGGTATCTGGTTTTCCTACCATTTCTTTTATGTGTCATTCCATTTTAGGTCGCTGCAGATCGTTATTCCTAAGTATTTTACAGCACTTACTGTTTTCCGTGATTTGTCAATAATAATGTAACTGCACGAGAATGGAATCCTTCGCCTACTTGTCCGCAATACATTACACTTCATGGGCTTCTCCAAAATTTTTCAAAGAGGGGCAGAATTCTAAAATTGGCATTTTTTAATGCAACTGATTCGATGATTTACAAACGGTGTTGTACCCCAAGAACTAAATTTGACAACAAGTACGCAGAACTCATCACACCCGAAACTATTGATAGTTATCAAATTAGTATTTTTAAGACAGATTACTTTGATACGTTAACGGTAAGCATGTTCAGTTGCATATGCAAAGTACATCTTTTATGTTATTAATACGCCATCTCTTTTATCGAACGATAGAAAACTTCATCCTCGTACGATAAAGTCTAGCATATCTAACGGGTTATGAAATAAATTTTGAAAGTGTTTACGAAACAATTGTTCATATCACCATAATATGGTATGAAACGAAAATTAAAAAACTCAAACAGAAATAAGTCAATCCTAGAAGTGGGGGAATAGGCTGTAAACTCTGAAAAAAAGTAATTGGATTTGATGTAACATACTACTTTCGTTTTTACAAGACGCATAGCTGGTCACATTAATGATTAATTTCACCACTTTAATGCTTTCTATTTGTTTGATTTTGACTGCCATAAATAAAACTGAACAAAAATGTGTTTTGAGAACGACATTTTTTATTTTTATTTATTTATATATTTTTTTGTTTTTTGCTTTTGTGAAGTAAAGTGTAGCCTAGAGCATGTAACCGACTAGATGAATGTGATAAATTTTCCAAAACCACCCTCAAACCGGCCGGTAGAATCGACTTTTAGCAGACGTCTCTGCAGGTTGTCAAAATACGTGCACTGATGCCAAATGGGATGCTGAATACGTAGCTGTAAGACTGCATTTGGTACTGTGGTTTCCGATTTCCTTTCGACCTTGGAATTTTAAAATATTTCCCTTTTCTTCTACCGCATAAAAAAGAGTTTTCTGTTTCAGATGAAGCATTTTAGATAAAGAATAGACAGCTGTGTTCTTCAGTATCTACTGAAATAGCTCTGAATGTAGAATTTGCAAGCCATCAAGGGTTTCTTTTTGTCTGAACCATAATAAGAAACTAATTCTGAGATTCCGGTTTGCAGCGAGCGAAGGGATTGTTTTTGAGAAAGCTGGAGACGCACAGCTGTCACGTTTCTACCGGAATCGTCTCAGTGTATTGAATCGCTCCCTTTCTGCAGCTCGAAAAGAGCTGCAGGAGGAAGAAATAGAGAAAAGATTCATCAAACAAAAATAAACATACACCGTTCGAGCAGGCCTTGAAGAGCCAGTGATAGCGACCAACCACCGTGTCATCATCTGCCCTTAGGCGTCACCGGCTGCAGATCCGGGGCGGGAGGGTTGGGATGTGGTCAGCACACCGCTCTCCCGGCCAATGTCAGTTTCTGACATTCTGACACCGGTGCCGCTACTTCTCAGTCAAGGAGCTCCTCAGTTGGCCTCACAAGGGCTGAGTGCACCCCGCTTCCCAACAGCGCTCACTAGACCCGGACGGCGAACGATCCAAGTGCTGGCCAACTACGATAGCGCTTAACTTCTTTGGTCTGACGGGAAACAGTGTTACCAGCACTGCAAAGCCTTTGGCTGACACTATTTCAGCGCTTTCTGTAAAGTTTCGCATCCATATTGGCTGCAGAGTAGCGCTAGAACTGCCATCGCACCAATTAATCAGTATAATTTCTCGTGAGCAGTCTGAAAACTAGAAACATCAGAAGACAGGTACCCATTGTTAAAGTCACAGTATTTCCCATCGCTTCAGGCGTTGTTAACCTGCAGTTTAGAAGCGTCGTAGACAATCATTGCTAGAAACTGGAGAGAATTCTGTAACGAATAACCAGCAAAGTTCAGATTCCCCTCTTGCAAACCCCTATGTTACTTTATAGTCTAGTTTACATGACGACACTAGGTTGCAGGCAACTGCGCTACCTGCCAATGCGATGCGCGCCGTGCGTTTGCGCAACTCGTCGGTGAAACTAAACACTTTCGGCGTGTTCCACTTTGGCGACATTAGTTGCATGAGTTTTAAGGTTACATGTGTTCGTAGAGTGTAGACAAACTGAAATATGCAGTGAGGAACGTAGAATAATGTTCGCTTTTTGGATATCTATGCTTTGCATAGGTGTTTGTAGGATTTAAGTGATGCTCTTTACAAAAATAAGCAATATATTGCTGCTCCTGAGACCCTCACGTGCGATCAGAACACAGATAGTTTGACAATATCTGAGCTGCAGGGAAAAATTTATAGAATTAGAAGCACTTATACAACTGAATTAAGAAAAATACAAGCAAATGTAATTCTAGCTGTGGAAATGCTCTCGTCTACAAGACTAAAATCCCATCATTTGAGTTGGCCGACTCTTTTTCTTTTTAAGGTATATTGTTGACAGGAGGGAAGGCTACGCAGGTGAAGACGCTGCAATCTTTATTCAATATTCAACTATTTAAAACGTCACAGCAGTGCTCTCCATTCACATACGTTAGAATTTTGAAATACCGCCACTGTACACATCTATCTTCAAGAGAGTAGTTTGCAAACCATTCTCTTCTTAATGCGGCCTGCTTCGAATAATTACTGCTGTTAACGTTAATAATTGCTACTGTTAATGTAAATAATTATTGGTGTTAATGAAAAAGCGTCATCACCAACTAGAACCGCATCATATAGCATGCCGAATGTCCTCGACTATAATGCACGCAATGTGAAGTGCAATTTCAGTTCTGGCGACAGTGCTTCATGCGATTACAGTATCTTTATTCCTTATCGCATAATGAACTCTATTTAGAAGAAACGTGAACAGTTCTGGTGACATTCTACCAAAAGAACTTCTTGGGTCTTCCATTACAAATTATTTCAGCAAGGATGCTGAGCAACCGAGCTGACGTCTTTTCTTCATCCAGTCACGAATGGAAACACGTTTCTTATTTTTTTTTTCTTATGCAACGATTCCACGCAATAAGCTTTAACTCCATCACAACTCGTGCGACGTGCAGCTGCCAAAACTTTCATTTCTGACACGACTCAGGAACCCACAAAACGACGAAACTGAAGTGTATACCGATTTCGCCGTGTCTACAGTCAAATATGAAACCACTTGCGTGCAACTCATTCCACGCAACGAGTGGCGCAACCCAATGTCGTCGTGTAAACTAGGCTTATCACGTTCAGGGTTAACTGCCAGACCCTGCCCCAATCGTCGCTCGCTCCTGTACAGGTCTTCCTGTATTTCGCAGCAGTAACCCGTGCGTAGACATTTTTTGCTACATAACTCCAGAAATTAGTCACATACTTGTGGAATCCATGTCACGCAGAATCGCTGCTGTAATACATTCGAAATGTGGACCAACACACATCAACACACATCAACGTTTACTGGTTTTCCAAACGCGGGTAAAAGCTAAAACTACGAGCTTCAAAAACACCGAGATGGTTAACTAATAAGGAACGTAAGTTCTGCGTTTACATCTCTTGGTTGAGGAAAATGTGGATGAAAGAGAAAACACAGGAGGCGCCCCTTTCTTGTTGGAGTTGTTAGACGCAGCGGGCGCGGCAGTGCCGTTGCGGTTGGCACGTGCTAGCAGAGTGGCGTGCACAGCAATCGCCGGCAAAATGGAACAAGGAGACTCCGACGGGTAGGCGGAAGGAAAGCGCGTACCCTGCCAGGAACCGGTGCAGCCGCCGCACCCAACAGGAACACTTTTCACTACTGGACAGAGCGGAACTACACTCCTGGCCTTTAAAATGGTAATAGCAGGAAGCATAGAAAATACGGAATTTTTCTTACTGTGCACATACAGTATAGAAACAGAATATATGATCAAATTTGTAAGTAAGAGCGTGTTCATTGCGCTGACACCTATGGCAGCAATAATAGCTCAAACCTGGCTCGGCATCGAATTGAAATGAGCTCGGATGATAGACACGGGTACGTCTTTCGACTCTGTTGCAACTCTGTCCCAAAGTAGCTCTCACAGTGGCTGGAGAGTAGTGATGTGCCGGTCTCTCAACAACCCATGACCTGCTGTTTTCAGTGCATGATATATCTGGAGAACGTGCTGACAGGGGCAGCATATGAACTCGCTCTTATCGAGCTACGTTATGGTAACGCATGAAACACGTGTTCTTGCGTTATCTTATCAGTTGTCAATTTATAAACTTTAGCGTAGGGCCATTTGTTTAGTGACAGACCTTTAGATATTAACTGACGTCAGTATTTTTCTGTATTAATTCATTTTTGTTTCATCTTCATATCATTAATACGGGGTGTTCTCTCCGCAGTGCCCTATGATTGTTAGCCGCGCTTGCCGTATGATTGTTCGCCTGCCTGGGTTACTTCTCTTCAAGTGGACTCTCCCAACATTCCACTGTTTCGTTTATCTCAGCCAGTAGTATCGTTGATGTGTGTCGTTACGTGTTGACGTGAACGTCTAAAAAAGTTTAGTTCCTTTGTTCGTTTGTTTCGTTTTTGTCACTGTTAAAATGCTAACCATTGAAGAACGTGTGTTTTTGGTCAAACAAGGGTTTAAAGCTGGCGGTAAATACACAGTTTCAGTTCGTCAAACAGTTAATTCAGTTTTCCCGGAGACAACACTCCCACATCGCGATACTGTGCGAGATTTGATTAACAAACTTCGAAGTACGGGTTCAGTGATAGATGCACCGAGAAGTGGTCGTCCTAGCGTTTTGTTTGCCCATAAACTAGTCGATATTTCCGACAAAATGTCCATAAGTGCGAACAAGTCAGTAAGAAAACTCGCCCAGGAAATAATATTCGTGTCGGAACGGCCCACACAGCTGTAAGGAAAAATTATAACTTTTCCCATACAAAGTGACAGCCGTGCAAGAACTGAAAATGAATTCGCAAAATTCTCGATGTGGAGTACTGCAAATCCATTGTGCATTCATGAGGAGCTACTTCATTCTGTGAAAATAGGAGTTTGGATTGCAATTTCTAGATGCCGGATTGTGGGTCCCATATTTCTCAACGAAACAATAAACGCACAACGATACTGCAGTGATATTCTGTGCCCACTCATAGGGAAACGTGTGTTAAGTGAAATACTGAACGGTTATTTTCAACAAGATGGCGCAACCGTGCATACAGCTCGCGTTTCAGTGTCACTGCTTGCTGATGTTTTTGATGACCGCATATTTTCACAGGAACTTTGGCCTCCACGATCGCCTGACCTAACATCACCTGACTTTTTCTTCTGGGGTGCAGCGAAAGCAACTGTCAATAAAAGCCGTCCAAAATCCATCATGTATTGAAAACTGCAATATCCACTTTCACTGCTTCCGTTACAGAAGAAATGTTACAGCTTGTGTTTGGAAACATGATTATACGAATCAAATTGTGTATTGAACAACAGGGGGGACACTTTCAACATTTAATGTGAAAATTTCTAAGTGAAAATGAATATTCAATAAATTGATAACTTGCATTTCACTGATTTTAATTTCGGTATACTCATTGCGGCATACGGCACGCGCGGCTAAAAATCATACGGCACTGCGGAGAGACTTTTTGAACACCTCGTATGTGTATATATTGTCTAGATGCACTGATACACACATAACATCGCGGCAACTGTATTGGCTCTGAGCACTATGGGACTTAACATCTGTGGTCATCAGTCGCCTAGAACTTAGAACTACTTAAACCTAACTAACCTAAGGATATCACACACATCCATGCCCGAGGCAGGATTCGAACCTGCGACCGTAGCAGTCGCGCGGTTCCGGACTGAGCGCCTTAACCGCGAGACCACCGCGGCCGGCACAGCTGTATTTTCACTGTCGTTCTATATATGCTGTATTAAGGTACTACTTAATTTGTTATGATAATAATTTGGCGGTTTTGCAGCTACGATGCCATATGATTAACCGAAACAGATTGATAGGAAGTGAAAGAAATAAAATTTAATATCAAACAACAGCGAGACAGGACACTCCTTGTAAGTATGTCACTTTCTGACTTGTATTACACCGCAGGCTCTATGCAGCGTAAAGTCGTGTTTCCTAGAACGCAGCCAGGAGCTGACGGATTCACAACCGCACCACTCTTGCACTTCCTCGTCCGACTAAAACCGACGCTCACGCGTGTCTTTCTTCAGGTCGCCAAGATGTGAAAATCACACAACGAAAGATCCGGGTTTACGGCGGATGCCGCAGTCTTTCCCTTTCAAATCGCTGAAGCGTAGCCATTGACCCATTGGCAGTGTTCGAACGGGCGTTATCGTGTAACAAGATCGTCGAGTTCCTCGAGCTTGCAACCACAATCAATGCGCAGCGCCATGGACACTGCGACGCTCCACGGGGTCAAAACATCGAAAAATGCTGCCGGACGGATCCATCATGTTGAAGTACAACGTACACCTCCACACTGCCAATCAGACGAAGGTTACGCTTCAACTATTTGGCTGGTAAACACTGAAACATCCTCCGTACAGCCCGGATCTTTCACGGGTGATTTTCACGTCTGTGGCGACCTGAAGAAAGACATGCGTGAACGTTGGTTTTAGTCGGACAGGGAAGAATCAGTGCGTAGTGGGAATGTCCGTGTTACTGATAAGTCGCATATATGTACAGTATTTAATAATCACTTTCTGAATATAGCAGGTGAACTAAATAGAAACCTAGTCCCAACAGGGAATCATATAGCGCTTTTAGAAAAAAGTTTTCCGAGACTGTTACCTGAAATGCTCCTTCATGATACTGACAAGAGGGAGATTGAGTTAATAATTAAATCACTAAAGACCAAGAACTCTCATGGATATGACGGGGTATCTAGCAGAATACTGAAGTATTGTTCTATGTATGTTAGCCCAGTTCTCAGCCATATCTGTAACTTTTCCTTTAGGAGTGGTCGGTTTCCTGACCGATTAAAGTACCCGGTAGTGAAGCCACTTTATAAAAAGGGAGACATTGCTAATGTTGACAATTTTAGACCTATTTCTATGCCATCGGTGTTTGCTAAAGTTATCGAGAAGGTTGTATATACAAGGTTACTGGAGCATTTAAATTCACATAATTTGCTGTCAAATGTTCAGTTTGGTTTTAGAAATGGTTTAACAACTGAAAATGCTATATTCTCTTTTCTCTGTGAGGTTTTGGACGTATTAAATAGATGGTTCCGAACGCTAGGTGTTTTCTTTGATTTAACGAAGGCTTTTGACTGTGTTGACCACAAAATATTACCATTATGGAGTAAGGGGAATAGCTTACAATTGGTTCGCCTCTTACTTTAAGAACAGAAAGCAGAGGGTAAATCTCCGCAATATTGAGAGTGGTAGTGATGTTCAGTCCCAATGGGGCACTGTTAAGTGGGGCGTTCCCCAACGGTCGGTGCTGGGGCCACTGCTGTTCCTTATTTATATAAATGATATGCCTTCTAGTATTACAGGTGATTCAAAAATATTTCTGTTTGCTGATGACACCAGCTTGGTAGTGAAGGATCTTGTGTGTAATATTGAAACAGTAACAAATAATGTAGTTCATGAAACAAGTTCGTGGCTTGTGGAAAATAATTTGATGCTAAATCACAGTAAGACTCAGTTTTTACAGTTTCTAACTCACAATTCAACAAGAATCGATATTTTGATCACACAGAATAGGCATATTATAAGCAAGACGGAACAGTTCAAGTTCCTAGGCGTTCGAATAGATAGTAAGCTGTTGTGGAAAGCCCATGTCCAGGATCTTGCTCAGAAGCTAAATGCTGCTTTATTTACCATTAGAACAGTATCTGAAATAAGTGACACTTCAACACGAAAAGTAGTGTACTTCGCATATTTTCATACGCTTATGTGGTATGGTATTATTTTTTGGGGTAATTCTTTTGATTCAAAAAGGGTATTTTTGGCTCAAAAACGGGCTGTTCGAGCTATATGTGGTGTAGGTTCGAGAACCTCTTGTCGACCACTATTCAAAAATCTGGGAATTCTGACATTGCCCTCACAGTATATATTTTCTTTAATATCGTTTGTTGTTAGCAATATTAGCCTATTCCCAAGAGTTAGCAGCTTTCATTCAGTTAATACTAGGCAGAAATCAAATCTGCATGTAGAATGCACTTCCTTGACTCTTGTCCAGAAAGGAGTGCAGTATTCTGCTGCATCCATTTTCAATAAGCTACCACAAGAACTCAAAAATCTTAGCAGTAGCCCAAACTCTTTTAAGTCTAAACTGAAGAGTTTCCTCATGGCTCACTCCTTCTATTCTGTCGAGGAGCGCCTGGAAGACCTAAAAAATTAAGCAAATTCCAGTGTTACATTGTTGATTTTCTTCATTTAAACTTACAACTTGTCACCTGAATATGGTTTTTTTTTTTATTTTTCATTTTATCTGTTTCTAATATCGTGTTATAATTTCATGTATTGACTCGTTCCATCACCATGGAGACTTCTCCTTAATTTGGTCCCACGGAACAATAAATAAATAAATAAATAAATAAATAAATAAGTGCAACAGTGGGTGCAGTTGTAGATCCGTCAGCGGCCGACGGCTTTCAACGAAACAGAAACTGGTCCTCTCGTCTCCCAGCGGGATAAATGTCTTAGCGTGTGTGGTGATTACTATTGAATGGAGCCGTCGCACAATCCGATTGTAGCACGCGATCGGTTTCCATTTGGCTGTCCATCACAGATAGTCCCGAAGATAGGGTAAAGCATTTCGCTAGACAACGATGCTGCGGGTAAGTCCCTCCAAGTCAGTGTATGTGCGAAAGGAGTTCATTGAGTTTGGCTGGTGGCCAGGACAATAATGCACAACGAACAAGTTTGATGACCACGAAATTCATGACGCAAGCATACACGGTGATTGAAAATTCCGAGAGATACCCCACAACTGGGCATTATACGTACATGCTGGTTACAAGAGACATTTTATGGAACTGCGTGTTTCTTTTAATGATTTGTTGCAAGATTCACGAAAGTTGCCATCAGATAATTCGATTTGCGAGATGAGAAGAATCTAGGTTGGCCAATCAAACTTAAAAACGTTCTTTGGCCGGTTTAACAGGGCACTGCGTTGCATTCCTGCTTTGTAACTCTCTGCTACCCGGCCTCGCATGAGGCACATCATCCTCTGCTGAGCTGTCACTGAAGACTACTTCTGAGTGTAAGGAACAGTTATTACCTAGAACGATTATTAGTGACAGGAGCCTAGCCCTGTTAAACCCTGTCGCTACCACAACCTTAAAAGCTGCTGTCTCACGCGGATATGAGCTTCTTGATGTGAGTTGATTGGCCACGCAGTGTCCGGGAATGTATTGCACTACTGCACTCCTGAAAAAAATCCATCTGCTAATGTTTCATTTGCCTCAGACCAATACCTAACACTCAGGAAAGTTACCCCAGGATAATTACCAGTACAATAGACATATTACTGCTTTCTTTTTGGTCGTAGTTTATGAGGAAAAGTGTTAATTTTCCAGTACAAGTTACAGATTGCGAGGCGAAGGTCTTTTTTCTGGTCTTCATTCATGAGCCATTGGACGAACTTGAGAGCAACACGATGCATTCCAAGCTGCTGTGCCAGGATTTCATGCCATGGTCCGACTAAATGTTACATTCTTCTGCAGTCTCTCGGACATTCAGTCTTTTATTGGCACCTGCAGTTTCGTTGACGTTGCTGACATGAGCGTCGCCGGTAGACATCGAATGGCATACTGAACGAGAGTCATCTTTAACTTCCGTACAGCCATTTTTAAACCGTGTGAATTATTCATAACACTACGGCTCAAGCATTCATCACCGTAGGCCTCCTGCATCATTTTGTGTCTGTAAAGGTTTTTTTGAGTTTCACGCAAAATTTAATGCAGACGCGTTGGTCCTCTAGCTCTACCATCTCGAAATTTGGAGACTGCGCGACACAGTTTTCTACTCAATCCAGCACTGAACAATAACTAACAGACTTAAAACAATGAAACTTCCGGCAGTTACACATCGAACACAGGGCAGGGGTGCCGAGACACCACTGGCGCGAAATTAAGAATGTTCAGGAATTTTTCGAACAGACGTCGTGTATGGGTGGATATATGAGGGTGTTGTTCATACATTCATTTCACTAGCTGCTGTAAGCTCCACTGCATCGTGACACGCATTCATGATCGTGGTTTTTTTTTAAAGTCATTGTTTGTCTCGTGTAAAGACTATTACTAGTATCTTACAGTATCTATGATAACAGCAATGATCTTTAAAAAATAAACAGTTTCGTGTCAGACAAAATCGAACCCTTCTGGTTTCTACCCTTCAGGGGGTAATTACCCCAGGTAGCGAACCGCTGGAGTAGGTCATTGGACTCCAAAAAATTGGTTAAAATGGCTCTAAGCACTATGGGACTTAACATCTGAGGTCATCAGTCCCCTAGACTTAGAACTACTTAAACCTAACTAACCTAAGGACATCACACACATCCATGCACGAGGCAGGATTCGAACCTGCGACCGTAGCATCAGGGCGGTTCCGGACTGAAGCACCTAGAACCGCTCGGCCACAGCAGCCGGCCTATTGGACTCCAGCCCTGGAGGCCCCAGTTTCAATCCCGGACAGAGGCAGGGATTTTCCCTCATTGCAGTTCCTCCAGGACGGCCCTAGCTTCACTCAGCCTGCTATGAAACGAGTACTGGGGATGTTTCCCGGGCGTGAAGGGCGGCCAAGCAATGGGTCCGCTGCCCTCCCGCTGCTATTGCCGCGGCGAAGAAAGGCTGCGCCCTGCCTGCGATCAGGTCAGCAGGCCAGTGTGGACGTAGGGAACCGCACGCTATAGACTCGTACAGTATGTAATGAAACGCTCTGCCTCGATTGAAAATGCAGCTAGCTTTGTGTATGGTCAGTGTGGACTCCATTTAACATTTCGATAGAAAGTCTCGTCAACAGCAAACTTGCAAGAGAAGGCATCAACGGTAAAAAAGACTTCAGACGCTACCTGTCTCGTTTGCTGACAATGAAATCAATCTTTCCAGAAAATTATGCTGGTACTTGAGTTCTATGTTGCTAGTCTGCAGTAGAATTTCTACAACCTGAGTAAGTACACTTTCTGGTAATGAATGAACCTTCGTTTTGTCCGTTCTAGTTAGTTCACAACTACTCTATTTAGTGGTTCCTGATTTCGCAATTAATTGGTTACTAGTACCATGTCAGAACAACAGTAAACTTTCTTTTTTATGATGTGCAGAAACGAGTGCAATACTTTCAACATCGGTAATGTTCATCCTATAGCTTCACGCCAATTAACGTGCGTGGTTCTCATCCAATTTCTCCGACACAAGATCACAACAACAGCCCATAAACGCGTAAGGAAAAGAACTGTAGCAGGCTGATCTAAGACTCCGGTTTGTACTCAGTAGTTTGTATTCACAAGCGGCTTGAGTATTCTAACCGCTGTGAGCAGATACAATAAACTCTGGATACGGAGAGCTGCTGTTTTTTGACGTTTTGGAATCGGGAAACTCAAACTGTAGTGAAAACTCTACCAGTACAGGATACCCTTCGTTAAATGAGCAAAAAAATTTCCAATTTCCTGCTTTGCTACGGGTATCCATAAGCATATCCAGCGATAGTAGCTGCCAGCCTTATGGTGACTCCCAGTTCAATATGCGTGTATTTTTATTCCGAAACTCTCATTAATAAATATTTGCGAAATTCTCAGTTATTTTTCAAATTTTCTTCGCTGGTTTTCCATATCTCGTGTTTCAAAGCGGTCTCGTAAATTTCCCGTTTCGGTTCTTCATTTTTGCGACCAGAATGACACTTCCATATGGCAAACTTTAATTTTAACAGTTCCTTCTTAGCGGCTTTAAAAAATACTTCAGCCTGTCGGGCTGGAATGCCTGAATTCGACAAAAATTGACTCTTTTATTCGAAACCTCTCTACAGGTCCTAAGTCTGCGTTTCGCCATTAAATTAGCAGCTTCTAAGCTCTCCTCGCTTCGATAGTATTGTTCGATCTGTTGAATGATTATTATTAGGTTAGAAACATCGTCACAAACAACGTTACGCCTTGTCACAAAACAATCGTATGTTTGTTCCACTCTCATAGTAAAGCCGGCCATTTTCCATCGTCTATAGCTACCCTTTTTTTTTAATCCAAGATTTGTATCAGATGATATCCTTCTCTGCCAATTGTGTAAGTCACTCGTATCCCTAGCTTTTCATGTGTTCAACGAAAGTCAGTCTTCGCTACAAAGGCAAATGGCTGATGTTAGGAATGAACTTGGTGATAACGCACATTAACAAGTTCGCTATCTGTGATGTTTTAAGGAGTTAGGTTCGTAGTTCTGTCACTGTATCTGTCGCTTTACAATGTTACGGATGTCAAATGTTTCTTAACTGTTGGCACTTGCAAAATCTTGATGATCGAATCTCGTGTAGACACAGGCAATTCAAACAAAAATTATGCTTTTGGCTGTTTGCAGATCCCCTCCTGCGCTGTTAGCTGAGGGCTCTTCAAATCGAAGTTGAAAGGTTTACTTGTGGCATACAACTTTTATTCTGCCCTGGAACTTCTTAATAGCTTTCTATGGATTAGGTAGTGACTAGTTCCGTTGACCTAGAAACTTTTCTGTTATGGGCGGAAAACTTTTCGGTACCCTAGTTGTCTGATGGACTGGTTCATTACTGATCCTATTATATTAATACGGAATAGTGGGTTGAGAAGCGGACTTCCTGTGGTGTCTCCTAGGAAGCTCCTAGCTACGAGACGCTTACGGTCTCGAAATAAAGAACGGGATACATGCCACGTTCAGAAGCAGACGTACCACCGTGCGTGTCTGCAACAGGTGCGCGTAGCGTGCCGAGGCGCTTTGCGTCCTTGCACGGCACTCTCCACCTCGTTCTACGTCACTACGGGTTGCGGTAGGTCCCCGGTGAGTCACATGTTTGGAGCGATCCGAACCGGATATAGGAAAAACGAGGCTGTAGGCGCCGCCAGCAGGCGCACCAACTGTTCAGCGTACGAAGGCTGTGTCCTTTTTGCAAGTCGAGCACTAAAACGGAGATAAACAAATGTCACAAGGCTTTGGCGGTAAAATGATTTCCAGAATGTCTGACAGCAAGACACTCAGAGAAGGCGCAAGAAGTTCACATACACGACCTATGGAATATTTAGACCTTCACCTTTAATTTTGTCGATCCAGACTTCAAAAATCTCCCGATATACTTGGTAGAAAGAAGCTGCATAGGAGAGGACACCTCTGGCAGTCCTCAGCAAGAGTCTCTCGAGAATTAATTCAACACGCTCCTGAGTATCCTATGGCAATCAATTATCCTCATACAAATCGGTCACACGTTTTGGTGAAATGTCCAGGTAAAGATTTTATACATAAATGTTAGAGCTATGTGGCTAGACTTGATTACCGAAACCTGCCCGACTCTTGCTAAGAAATATAAAATTAAATAGTCCTCTTAAGCCTGATAACAAGTGTGTAGGTTGGTTCGAATATGGCACATGTATATCTATACAAAAAAAGTCATTACCATTTCAACTGAATCATAAAGAACTTTCGATACAAAAAAAGTAATTACCATTTCAACTGAATGATAAAGAACTTTCGACAACCGCCATAAATATGATAATCGTTGACGAAGTTTTGCGGCAAGACTGGATATTATTCCCTGACACCAAACGCCTTGCCTTTGACTGCTTGCCGGTCACTGGACATTTTTCTCGCCAAACTCAGAGGCACTGACATGCAAGAATTCATTGAAGTTTTGTTAGTACAACAACGGAGTCTCATATCTCTTTTAGGATCCATATGGGCCGTTAGAGCACAATAATTATCAGCGTCTCATTGTCGAGACAAGTTAATAACTGAAACTGACGATGTACATTATATATTCAGAGCAGAAACACAATCACTTGATGATACATGACACTTTGGTAAATTATTTAAAGTTACAAACAACGCAGAATTAAAATGCAGACCGTTTTGAGACCACAAGTCAAACTGCAACAGAGACTGATGTGTCCTCCACATTATACGGGACACAACCTACACAGAAGACCGCCGAGTTACCTATTCCTCAGGTGCAAATTATTAAGGTTAAGCTTCAAACGAGGGCACATCCGACAAGATAGCAGCACCACCAATACCGACTGCAAAACCATCAGACCATCAGCCTCCCGGCAACAGTTTCCAAAGTACTGGGACAGATTCTACTCTTAACGATTTCGCCCAGCGCCACCGAAGGGGAGGTGATACGCCCAGATTAGTTCGCCTTCGAGCCATGCTTGTCGGCCGAACTCCAGCTACTCCGGGGCACGGAGTATATAGCATATAATATGAAACGTGCGAACTATAAAGCGGCGGCCTTTCTCGATATTGAAAAGGCATGTGATCGAGTGTGGAAAAATAAGCTACTCACCAAAATGCGTGATGTCCCCACCACCGCTGACTATTGCAAGAAGACTGTCGATAGTTATCTTTTAGATAGGTGCTGCTTTGTTCAAATAGTCGGTCAGCGGTCCAGCGCTCAACAACTGCCGGAGGGCATTCCTCAAAGCTCTGTTCTCTCCCAGATTCTATTCGTCTCTTACATGAATGGCCTCCCATTACAAGTCGTCCTTGCTCAATTCGCGGACTAAACAGCGATCCTTTTCAGCAGGCACAGAGTCGATGCAGCGATACGGCGACTCCAGCGTCATTAAAAAAAAAAAAAAACTCTGAGCACTATCGGACTTAACTTCTGAGATCATCAGTCCCCTAGAACTTAGAACTACTTAAACCTAACTAACCTAAGGACATCACACACATCCATGCCCGAGGCAGGATACGAACCTCAGAAGTTAAGTCCCATAGTGCTCAGAGCCATTTCAACCATTTTTTTTTATAAACTATGTTTATTGTGATGTATTCAATACGGTTTTCATTATTTTTATCATGGCAATTTTTAAGTGTTGGATTTCGTATTTCGTGCAAGACCTCTTATAAGTTGTGTGTCGTAGTTAATGTAATACAAAATATGATAAAAATACCTGGCTGGACGTAAGAGAGGGAGAGAGCCTCGTGGCTTTTCTCTCGCCAGTAAAAGATATGAAAACATCAGGGAAAGGAAAGTCTAACCTGTGATGTCGCCACACGGCGTACCTCGGGAAGCATCAAAAGCGTACCGCCCTAAGAATTTATCGCTATTAACAATGTCGTTCAGATCTTCTCCACAACACTGCCGCAGACACTTTCAGATCCAATCAGTAGCTTTGGCGTGCAATGTGAAGCTCCTAAATTTGAACGTTGCCGGGAATCCTCCAACTGCGCCCAAAATCCTGTTTTGGAAGTTCGTTGACTATTGGGACTCGAATCACATTCCTCTGAATAGTTCCTCGGAGCTGTCTGGCGCTCCTTGCCCGGAAAAGGTGTGAACAAAGAAAGGAGAATCAATTCGTCTGCAATGAGAACCCACAATAGTGCGAGTCTGATAGTCGCTATCAATGACCTACCTGGCACGAACAGACGGACTGTTCCTCTTCTTCATGGCAGCACGGTACCGCAGAGCCGCCACGCACGCAGCAGCTGTGCGACGCACACGTCTCTCAGGCGATAGAACTGAAGTCTGCAAAGAAAACACGTTTGTCATCAACTGTGCACATCGGCAGTGTACATACAACAAGACACTATACTCCAAAATGTTTTAAAATACGTCTCCTGAAGTGAGTATGTCATCCACTGTATGTTTATTGTCTTGTAGCACAAAGGCATTTTCGGAAAAAATAAGATGGATATCGGTATACAGATGGTTGACGTAGTGACGCAACATAGACAGTTACCGACTTTTCTTCCTTTATCCTTATTTTAAGTCAGCATTCAGTTTGATGCGTCCCCCCACAAATTCCTGTCCTGTGCCAACCTCTTCATAACAGACTTCTCAGAGTAGCATTTGCAAGCTACGTCCTCAACTGTTACCGACTATGGAGGCAAAATACCACCTGTCATCCACACGTGCACGGCTCTCATCCGACCCATCCTCACCTATGTGAATGTTTCACTATCCTCTATCCCCATCCTAAGTTTTACCGCTCCCTTCAAATCCTAAAACAATATGCATTCTGCGCCACTTTCGACAATGTCTGACAAAAAAAAAAAGCACCAAGAAGGGGAGGAGGACACGAAATGACAATTCACGGGTTGAGAGGGTCTGCGATGTTATTGCAGTGATTACAAAATCGAGTCAAAATTAAAAACAACTTGGCAGTATGACCCCACTTATCGGTATGATGTTGAACCTCCTCTCGTCTCGAAGCTTACACTGATTCGGTTCGGAAGGGTGTCGTAAAGCAGCTGTATCCTCTCTAGAGGCAAACTGGCCCATGACTGTCCTAACTGGTCCTTGATATCCTGGATAGCAGCACTGCAGACCAAACTGCTGAGGTCATCGGTCCCTAGGCTTACACACTACCCCACGCGAGAGCGGACGGAGTTAACTTCTGAGGTAGTCCTACACATACTTTCTACCAGGGGCAGATCTGAGCACCTTACTGGCAACGCGAGTAGCTCAACATCACGCAGACACTTCATTGAGACAGTTGCCATGTGTGGACGAGAATTCTTATGTCGGAAAATGGCACCACGAAACTGTCGCATGAGCAGGTTGTTCGTCACATACCGCTGTACCGCCACAGTTTCCTCAGTCACTACCGCCGTGGCCAGTAATCACACTCCATTGCTTGATTTGAGCAGCCGACCGAATACAGACTCAGAATGAGGCCCCTTTCAAACTCTATGATGTGCTGGTAACGCTGTCTCACACGAGTACGCGGAATCTACATCTACATCTACATGATTACTCTGCAATTCACATTTAAGTGCTTGGCAGAGGGTTCATCGAACCACAATGATACTATATCTCTACCATTCCACTCCCGAACAGCGCGCGGGAAAAACGAACACCTAAACCTTTCTGTTCGAGCTCTGATTTCTCTTATTGTATTTTGATGGTCATTTCTACCTATGTAGGTTGGGCTCAACAAAATATTTTCACATTCGGAAGCGAAAGCTGGTGACTGAAACTTCGTAAAAAGATCTCGCCGCGACGAAACACGTCTTTGCTTTAATGACTTCCATCCCAACTCGCGTATCATATCTGCCACACTCTCTCCCCTATTACGTGATAATACAAAACGAGCTGCCCTTTTTTGCACCCTTTCGATGTCCTCCGTCAATCCCACCTGGTAAGGATCCCACACCGCGCAGCAATATTCTGACAGAGGACGAACGAGTGTAGTGTAAGCTGTCTCTTTAGTGGACTTGTTGCATCTTCTAAGTGTCCTGCCAATGAAACGCAACCTTTGGCTCGCCTTCCCCACAATATTATCTATGTGGTCTTTCCAACTGAAGTTGTTCGTAATTTTAACACCCAGGTATTGAGTTGAATTGACAGCCTTGAGAATTGTACTATTTATCGAGTAATCGAATTCCAACGGATTTCTTTTGGAACCCATGTAGATCACCTCACACTTTTCGTTATTTAGCGTCAACTGCCACCTGCCACACCATACAGCAATCTTTTCTAAATCGCTTTGCAACTGATACTGGTCTTCGTATGACCTTACTAGACGGTAAATTACAGCCTCATCTGCGAACAACCTAAGAGAACTGCTCAGATTGTCACCCAGGTCATTTATATAGATCAGGAACAGCAGAGGTCCCAGGACGCTTCCCTGGGGAACACCTGATATCACTTCAGTTTTACTCGATGATTTGCCGTCGATTACTACGAATTGCGACCTTTCTGACAGGAAATCACGAATCCAGTCGCACAACTGAGACGATACCCCATAGGGCCGCAGCTTGATTAGAAGCCGCTTGTGAGGAACGGTGTCAAAAGCTTTCCGGAAACCTAGAAATACGGAATCAACTTGAGATCCCCTGTAGATAGCGGCCATTACTTCGTGCGAATAAAGAGCTAGCTGCGTTGCACAAGAACGATGTTTTCTGAAACCATGCTGATTGCGTATCAATAGATCGTTCCCTTCGAGGCGATTCATAATGTTTGAATACAGTATACAGTATCTCCTGTGTCCTTTACAGTGATCACTCAACATCTGATGCTGTTCACTTGCCTTATGTACTGAAGTGACAAACGACATGGGGTATCGATACGCACATATACAGATGGCGGTAGTATCACGTACACAAAGTATAAATTGTCATTGGCGAAGCTGTCGCTTGTCGCTTCTACTCAGTTGATTCATGTGAAAAGCTTTACATTGTGATTATGGTCGCACGGCGGGAATCATCACACTTTTAACGCGTAATGGTAGCTACACGCAAGAGACATTCCATTTCGTGAGTCGTTAGGAAAATCAATATTCCGAGATCCACAGTGTCACGAGTGTGGCGGGAAAAATGCAGTCCATCAACAAAAGAGGTGGCTTACAAAACACTCGTTCGACCTATACTTGAGTATTGCGCATCAGTGTGGGATCCGTACCAGTTCGGGTTGACGGAGGAGATAGAGAAGATCCAAAGAAGAGCGGCGCGTTTCGTCACAGGGTTATTTGGTAACCGTGATAGCGTTACGGAGATGCTTAACAAACTCAAGTGGCAGACTGCAAGAGAGGCGCTCTGCATTGCGGTGTAGCCTGCTCGCCAGGTTTCGAGAGGGTGCATTTCTGGATGAGGTATCGAATATATTGCTTTCCCCTACTTATACCTCCCGAGAAGATCACGAATGTAAAATTAGCGCGCACGGAGGCTTTCAGACAGTCGTTCTTCCCGCGAGCATACGCGACTGGAACAGGAAAGGGAGGTAATGACAATGGCACGTAAAGTGCCCTCCGCCACACACCGTTGGGTGGCTTGCGGAGAATAAATGTAGATGTAGATGTAGATTACCAAATTTAAGGAATTACCTCTCACCACCGACAACACAGTGATCGACGGCCTTCACTTAACGACCGAGAGTAGGGTTAAAGAAAATGGCTCTGAGCACTATAGGACTTAACATCTCACGTCATCAGTCTCCTAAACTTAGAACTACTTAAACCTAACTAGCCTAAGGACATCACGCACATCCATGCCCCAGGCAGGATTCGAACCTGCAACCGTAGCAGTCGCGCGGTTCCGGACTAAAGCGCCTAGAACCGCTCGGCCACCGCGGCTGACACAAAGCTTGTTTTGTTGCCACAAGACAATTCTTCAGAATTTCTCTTGATTTCACTGATGGTACAAGAAGATACATAATGATTACAAGGAAAACAATTTTTTGCCCCAACTTCTCTGATTATTATTTATTATTTTTGCATGCAGCAACTTAGATTTAGGGTACCCACTGTCTTTCGGATGACGGTAGCCAATGTACTAATAATCCGAAACCTCACGTATATTAAAAAATAATAAACGATAATCAGTGAAACTGTGAACCGAGCGTTTTTATCTATAAGATTCTTAAAAAAAGAAATAAAGAAAGTGAGAGCCAACTTTGGCTCTAAACAGTTTTGGAATTCATGGAGACTGTTCAGTGTTACCTATTTCAAAGTAATTTCATAAGGTGTGACAGGTGATATTCAAAAACAGATTTTATATTACAAAACAAATCAATTTCATTGGAGATCACGTACTGCTGCAACAATGGAAAAACACCATCGATAACACATACATTAATTCTTACTTCCCACAGTTCTAACACTGCTCTGAAACATTTTCTGTTTATTTTAAAATGTGAATTTTGCGTACATGTACAGAGATAATCAACTTTTTAAGAGTTTTGCATACGTATCCTATTTTGACCAAGAATTCATTTTTCACAAAGGTCTGAAAGATTCATATTTTTCTTGTTTTGAATAAGTGACATTTCTTGCAGTAATTGGAAAGTAAGAGGCAATACGTTGCCACAAAAGAACCATCGTGAGTGGCAGCAGCACAACAAATACTTGTATTGTACTCCCATTTGGTAACGCAGTGTTTTGAAAAACCTTTGATTAAAAAAAAAACCGCGTACAATAAGACCTATTATAGATTCCTGAAAGTTCACACGTTTAGGGAACCAAAAGGTTTTACTACTTTCTTGTGCTGATTGGGTCCTTCATTCATAATGGACAAAATATTACAATCTGGTCTTTAAATCTAGACGACGTTAAAAGCAGTAATACTCTCTTCACGAATTCTTTGTAAATTGCATATTAATGTCAAAATCGTGCTAAAATGTATGTAAAAATCAGCGAAATGGCTGACTGTGGCTGTGGTGCCATTACACAAAGGAGATGGTTCGGTAACCACTGCGGGTTACTGGCACATGTTTTCGTCTGTCTCTCACACAGGCACAGTATGTCTCAAACTTGAAACGTCCCCTTAGAAAAATTATACATGACTGTGCTTAAACTGACACACAATATTTTTTAGCGCAACGCAATCTGACTTTCAATAATCCCTACAAAAGAATGGCCCTGACTAACATTAATCTATACCTTTCACAAATCACTTACCTCACCAAAAATCTCCGTTACTCGAACTACTGCAATACAGCGAGCGCCACTACTGCCAGCTAAATAAAAGATTCAAACTACGGAAGGCACTAACTACTGATAGGCATAGTTAGCAATTGAAATATGTTAATAGAGAACAAACAATGTATTTACCTTAACAGTCATAATATATATAGTAGTTCATGACATCCAGTGTTACAAATTTCAAAACTCCTCCATCTCTCTCCCCACATCGACCACTGCTGGCGGCTCACCTCCAACTGCGCAACACTACGCGCTGTTCACGTCCAGCTGCCCAACACTACAATAGCCAACAACAATGCAAACCAGCCACAGACTGCACACAGCACAGCCAGTGATTTTCATACAGAGCGCTATGTGGCGTTACTAATAAAAAAACCTATACAGTCTACTTACAAACTCTAGTGACGATTGGTGATATTCTAGAGTTGTACATAAAAACCACCAAATACGTGTACTCGGAGTCTGGAAGTAATAAGACGTTTGCACTGTGCAGTGGGATTCTATTTTTAGAAATCTTACATGACCTGAATATTACTGATTTTGTACATTGTAGCCATTCCCCGTCTCCATCGCTATCTGTAACTGAACTCCTCAAATACGTTTTGAGGTTGCACGCTGTGGCCTGTGACCAAAGAAAGTTACTACTTTGTAACCAGTTAACAAGATACCGTCAGTACGATTGACAGAGGCAGCAGTGACTTCCCTGTAAACGTAAGGAGTACTGAGGTTGGTGGAAAGCACGTTCCAGCCGCGGCGTGTCATTCACCCGCGAAACGCAGCCGGGAAGAGCCGCACCTGCTCGCCCGCATGCCGTCATCGCCGACAACCGCCGCCTCACCCTCGGCACTTCGCTGCCAGCTAAAAGTCAGCAGGCTCTTCCAGCCATAAAATGTTTGTTCCCTGGCCATGCTGTCGTTCCGAGATCGCCGTCTTAGCATGAGAACCGTTCAAAAAGAGAACAAGAGAACTGTCGGCAGACTGTTCATTCCAGAAGGACCACAGTTTTGTTTATATCATATTTTTCGACCCGTTTTACGCAGTTCATCATCTTTTTTCTATCTTGTGCTGCTGTTATCCCTACTACACCTAATATCTTCAATTTCTCCGCCTGTCCCTAACACACTCTAAAGAGAAAAAAAAGGAGAAAAACGTCACACGACGAAGGAATTATCCTAACGTAGGGAAATCGGCAGTTATGGTGTACACGTACAGACAAACAAACGATTACAATTTCAGAAAAAGTGGATGATTTATTCAAGAGAAACAGCTTCGCAAACTGAGAAAGTCAAATATGCGTTGGTCCACACAAGCAGCTATGCGGCTTGGCATTGATTGATAGGGTCGATGGATATCCTCCAGAGGTATATCGTGTTAAATTGCGTCCAATACTCAAGAAAAGTAGTACGAGTAATCCAATAAATTACAGGCCCATATCGTTAACGTGATATGCAGCAGGATTTTGGAACATATTTGTCTTCGAATATTATGAATTATCTCGAAGAAAACGGTCTACTGACACACAGTCAACATGGGTTTAGAAAACATCGTTCTTGTGAAAGACCACTAGCTCTTTATTCGCATGAAGTGTATTTACAAGGGGTTTCAGATCGATTCCGTATTTCTGGATTTCCGGAAGGCTTTTGACACTGTACCACACAATTGGCTCGTAGTGAAGTTGCGTGCTTATGGAATATCGTCTCAGTTATGTGACTGGATTTGTGATTTCCTGTCAGAGAGGTCACGGTTCGTAGTAATTGACAGAAAGCCATCGAGTAAAACAGATGTGATTTGTGGCGTTCCTCAAGGCAGTGTTATAGGCCATTTGCTGTTCCTTATCTATATAAACGATTTTGGAGACAATCTGAGCAGCCGTCTTCGGTTGTTTGTAGATGACACTGTCGATTACCGCCTAATAAAGTCATCAGGAGATCAAAACAAACTGCAAAACGATTTAGAAACGATATCTGAGTGGTGCGAAAATTGGCAGTTGACCTTAACTAACGAAAATTGTGAGGTCATCGACATGAGTGCTGAAAGCAACTCGTTAAACTTCGGTTACACGATACATCAGTCAAATCTAAAAGCCGTAAATTCAACTAAATACCTCGGTATTACAATTACGAACAACTTAAATTGGAAGGAACACATGGAAAACGTTGTGGGGAAGGCTAACCAAAGACTGCGTTTTATTGGCAGGACACTTAGAAAATGTAACAGACCTACTAAGGAGACTGCCTACACTACGCTTGCCCGTCCTCTTTTATAATACTGCTGAGCGGTGTGGGATCCTTAGAAGATAGGACCGACGGAGTTCAAAGAAAGGCAGCACGTTTAGTATTAACGCGAAATGTGGTAGAGAGTGTCACAGAAATGATACAGGATTTGGACTAAACATCATTAAAAGAAAGGCGTTTTTCGTTGCGACGGAATCTTCTCACGAAATTCCAATCACCAACTTTCTCCTTCGAATTCGAAAATATTTTGTTGACACCGGCCTGCATAATGAGGAACGATCACCACGATAAAATAAGGGAAATCTGAGCTCGTACGGAAAGATACAGGTGTTCATTCTTTCCGCGCGCTATACAACATTGGAATAATAGAAAATTGTGAAGGTGGTTCGATGAACCCTCTGCCAGGCACTTAAATGTGATTTGCAGAGTATCCATGTAGATGTAGATGTGGATGAACTGGTGCGTTAGATCATAAAAACCCCGTGCTGGTTGGAGGTTCAAATTGTTCAAATGGCTCTGAGCACTATGGGACTTAACTTCTAAGGCCATCAGTCCCCTAGAACTTAGAACAACTTAAACCTAACGAACCTAAGGACATGACACACATCCATGCCCGAGGCAGGATTCGAACCTGCGACCGTAGCGGTCACGCGGTTCCAAACTGAAGCGCTTACAACCGCACGGCCACATCGGCCGGCCCTGGTTGGAGGGCTCTGCCCTCAACGCTCTAAATGTTCTCAGTTAGGCGAAGGGGGGGAGGTGTGGGTCCGGCACCCTTGCTAGCCAAGGTAGGGTTTGGCAAGTACCAAGACAAGCAGTAGAAACTGTCACCGTGTGCGAGTGGGTGTTATCTTGCTGAAATGTGAGCCCAGGATAGCCTGTCTTGAAGGGCAACATAACGGGGCTAGAATATCGTTGACGTACCGCTCTGCTGTAAGGTACCACGGATAACAACCAAAGGGGTCCTGCTGTGAAATGGAGTAGCACCCAAAGCCATCACTCCTGGTTGTCGGGACACATGGAGTGCGACAGCTAGGATGGTATCCAACCGCTGTCTGGGGCATCTCCAGACACGTCTTTGCTAGTCATCGGGGCTCATTTCGAAGTGGGACTCATCACTCAAGACAATTAAATACCAGTGCACGAGATTCCAGGCCGAAGGCTTGTCTGGAGACACGCCGGATGGCGGTGGGATACCAACCTGGCTGCCGCCCGCCATACTGCCCAACAACCCGGACACCATCTCTTTTCATAGCATTTCGTTGGCATTCGCGGCATCCTTCAGCACAGCGGTATTTGGCGATAGTCTATAGTACGTCTATACTTCGTGGTAATCCATCCTGGGCTTACATTCCATGCCTACCCGCACACGGCGAGAATTTCTGATACTTGTCTTCGTGTATGCCAAAGGCTACCTTTTCAGCAACGTCGCCGGATCTCTCCCCAATTGAAAACATTAGGAGTATTATGGGCAAGGCCCTCCAAGCATCTAGAGATTTTGGCGATCTAAGGCGCCACTTGGACAGAATTTGACACGATGTCCCTCAGGAGATAATCCAACACTCCGTCAATCAATGCCAAGCCGAATAAGAGCTTGCATAAGGGCCTGAGGTGGACCAGCACAATATTTACTTCATTAATTTGTGAAGCTCTTTCTCTTTAATAAGTGATCCAATCTTTCTGAAATTGTAATTATTTATTTGTCTGTAGAAGTACATCGCATCTACCGATTTCCGTCCCATTCCGGTAATTCCTTCGTGGTGCATCTTTTTTTGTCTTAGAGTGTATTTCTTACTGCTACTGCTCCATTCAGCGCCAGATCAATTAACTCCTGCATGCCTGAGCTGGTCTTGCATTAAGCTGTCGTCTGTTTGATTTCGGTCTATCATAGTCTTATTTCCTCTCTTATTCTTTTTAACACTCCTTCTTTTCTGTACATTATTTTTCCACTTATTTTTGATTTGTTTTGATCGTACCATATTTCCATACACGGCCACGTTTTTCTTCTCTGGATTTGCAGTCGATCACGTTCCAATAACATACACTTCTCCAGCTCATGCATCCCAGTAGCTAAGAAGAATGAAACACAAAATGATGGAAAAGCAAATTGAGGATCTTTAGATGACGATCAGATTGGCTTTAGGAAAGACCAAAGCAGCAGAGGCAATTCAGACGTTGCGCTGAACGATGGAAGAAAAAGCTACAAAAATAATATAATATTCATAGGAATTGTAGCCCTATAAAAAGCTTTCGACAAAAGAAAATGATGCATGATGTTGGGATTCCCAATAAAATAGATGTACGTACAGAAAAAGATAGGTAATCTATATCTGTGCTAATAATAAAACTGTAAAACTGTCGTGCTTAAACAATGAAAATATTTGACAAAAACTGATCGCAGGTCATGTATGGAGTACAATAAGACTATTTTTAAAACTTTATCTTTCTGTTCGACTGTCTGTGTATCAATACGCTGTTTTCCAGAACCGCTAGACGAATTTTCATGGAGTTGTCACAGGTAACATGAAAGTAGCTTGGGACAACATGTAGGATATGTTTAATCAAAGTCAGATCACGAAACGGAATGATATCTTACTTTAAACTTCTATGACTCTTCTTTGCTTAGTAATTCGAATGTTTATCTCAACGATACGATCATCACGTCGAAGTACTCTAAAGAACCAATAGATGGCGCTGTTAGTTTCGCAGTGCACTAAAAAGTCAGTACATCGCGCTGTTAATTCTTTTATCTCATTATCAGTAACAGAGGTATTTCCAGAAGTTTACGCCAGAGACAGAATTAAGCGCCTCATTCTTATCTTCACGAATGCAAACTAACATTAAATTTACGTGGCAGGGATATACAGATTTAGTGATTCCGCTTTGTATATTAAAAACTTGACGACATTGGTTTGCCTCTTTCGACAGGTTTTATTTATATTTGACTTCTTGACTGGACAAAATAAATTTACTGAGTTTGCTTTGTGATTTTGGTACATGATTATTACATTTTGATTTAGTTTTGTTTACGGATAAAAACGCCTAGAAAACGGTCGAATCTCTCTCAGTATACTAGAATGGGTGAAAGACTGGGGACTATGCGCTCTGAAGAATTGAATGAAGATCGTGAGGCAAGATTTGTTGCGACTAGAGAACTTCAGGATTTAGCTCGCTCTTAGAAAATGCATTATGAAAGCGAGGTACGGCGTAATTCTAATCGAGAGCGTAGTGCATTATCTCGCTCCACACTACATATTGTAAACAAGTCGTCCTGCCGTAGATACTTAGCCGGCCGCTGTAGTGGAGCGGTTCTAGGCGCATCAGTCCAATACCACGCGGCTGCTACGACCGCAGGTTCGAATCCTGCCTCGGGCATGGATGTGTGTGACGTCCTTAGGTTAGTTAGGTTTAAGTAGTTCTAAGTCTAGGGAACTGATGACTTCAGATGTTTAGTCCCATAGTGCTTAGAGCCATTTGAACCATTTCGTAGATACTTAGTGCTACCTGTGCGAAGCCAGGGCGGGCAGCATATACAAGAACCGAAAGGGAAAAGTAAGAACTGATGTACAACAATGATGTACTTGGATTAGAAGGGATATACGACAGAGATGTAGCCTTTCGTCCCTACTGTTCGGTCCACACATCGAAGAAGCAATCACTGAAGTGAAAGGTTCAGAGGGGGATTAAAATTCATGGTGAAAAGATATCAATGATAGGATTCACTGTTACCGTTACTGGAAGTGAGGAGGAAATGCAGGTTTTGTTGAATGGAATGTGTACTCTAGTGACCACAAAGTATGAATTCCGAGAAACCGAAGAAACACGAAAAACAGTTAGGAGTAGCAACAAACAGATACGTTGATGAGACAAAATATGATAACTATCCACCGAGAGCCTGTATGTCGCCTGACTTTGGGAAAGGCAGACTGTTGTGGTCCGGCGCCTGCGAATGAGGATTTCGAAAACGGCGAGGTTGGTCGGCTGTTCGCATGCTGCTGCGGTGACAATTTACGGAAAGTCGTTAAATGACGATGAAACGACTAGTGCACGATGTGGTGTTGGACGTCCACGTCTTATAATAAACATGGAGGTCAGAGGTTGGCTGCTCTGTAATGTACACTACTAGCCACTAAAATTGCTACACCACGAAGATGACGTGCTACAGATGCGAAATTTTCCGACAGGAAGAAGATGCTGTGATATGCAAATGATTAGCTTTTCAGAGTGTTCACACAAGGTTGGCGCCGATGGTGACACCTACAACGTGCTGACATGAGGAAAGTTTCCAACCGATTTCTCGTACACAAACAGCAGTTGACCGGCGTTGCAGCCGGCCGCAGTGGCCATGCGGTTCTAGGCGCTACAGTCTGGAACCGAGCGACCGCTATGGTCGCAGGTTCGAATCCTGCCTCGGGCATGAATGTGTCTGTTGTCCTTAGGTTAGTTAGGTTTAATTAGTTTTAAGTTCTAGGCGACTGATGACCTCAGAAGTCAAGTCCCATAGTGCTCAGAGCCATTTGAACCATTTTGAACCGGCGTTGCCTGGTGAAACGTTGTTGTGATGCCTCGTGTAAGGAGGAGAAATGCGTACCACACGTTTCCGACTTTGATAAAGGTCGAATTGTAGTCTATCGCGATTGCGGTTTATCGTATCGCGACATTGCTGCTCGCGTTGGACGAAATCCAATGACTGTTAGCAGAATATGGAAACGGTAGGTTCAGGAGGGTAATACGGAACGCCGTGATGGATCCCAACGGCCTCGTATTACTAGCAGTCGAGATGACAGGCATCTTATCCGCATGGCTGTAACGGATCGTGCAGCCACGTCTCGATCCCTGAGTCAACAGATGGGGGCGTTTGCAAGACAACAACCATCTGCACGAACAGTTCGACGACGTTTGCAGCAGCGTGGACTATCAGCTCGGAGACCATGGCTGCTGTTTCCCTTGACGCTGCATCACAGACAAGAACGCCGGTGATGGTGTACTCAACGACGAACCAGGGTGCACGAATGGCAAAACATCATTTTTTCGGATGAATCCAGATTCTGTTTACAGCATCATGATGGTCGCATCCGTGTTTGGCGACATCGCAGTGAACGCACATTGGAAGCGTGTATTCGTCATCGCCATACTGGCGTATAATCCGGCGTGATGATATGGGGTGCCATTGGTTACACGTCTCGGTCACCTCTTGTTCGCATTGACGACACTTTGAACAGTGGACGTTATATTTCAGATGTCTTACGACCCGTGGCACTACCCTTCATTCGATACCTGCTAAACCCTACATTTCAGCAGGATAATGGACGACCGCATGTTGCAGGTCCTGTACGGAACTTTCTGGATACAGAGAATGTTAGACTGCTGCCCTGGCCAGCACATTCTCCAGATCTCTCATCAATTGAAAACGTCTGGTCAATGGTGGCCAAGCAACTGGCTCGTCACAATGCACCAATCACTACTCTTGATGAACTGTGGTATCGTGTTGAAGCTGCATGGACAGCTGTACCTGTACACGCCATCCAAGCTGTGTTTGACTCAATGCCCAGGCGTATCAAGGCCGTTATTACAGCCAGAGATGGTTGTTCTGCGTACTGATTCCTCAGGATCTATGCAACCAAATTGCGTGAAAATGTAATCACATGTTAGTTCTAGTATAATATATTTTTCCAATAAATACCCGTTTATCATCTGCATTTCTGCTTGCTGTAGAAATTTTAATGGCCAGTTGCGTATAAGGCGAGGCAAGTGAAAACGAGGCAGATGGAAAAACGTAAGTAAACAGTTTATTATTTTGAAAATAAATGTTAAAACTTTTATATCACTGTGAGAGAAGATGGTCAATGCTTTCGTGGGAAATTGTTCGTGGTTGCCTACGCTATCATGACTGCGCCAAGGCGTGCACCTCTTCGTCCGAAGCAAATAGACGGCCACGAATGTCTTTCAAAAATGGCTCTGAGCACTATGGGACTTAACATCTACGGTCATCAGTCCCCTAGAACTTAGAACTACTTAAACCTAACTAACCTAAGGACATCACACAACACCAAGTCATCACGAGGCAGAGAAAATCCCTGTCCCCACCGGGAATCGAACCCGGGAACCCGGGCGCGGGAAGCGAGAACGCTACCGCACGGCCACGAGCTGCGGACGACGAATGTCTTTCTTCCGAGCTCCAAAAATATGGAAATCGTATGGGGAGAGATCGGGACTTTACGGAGAATTTATAAGGGCTTTCCAGAGAAAATCCTGCAGCGAGGTTGAATCATCCTTGGCAATATATGGGTCCAACTGGGCACAATCATGGTTCCGTGCCGGCCGCGGTGGTCTAGCGGTTCTGGCGCTGCAGTCCGGAACCGCGCGACTGCTACGGTCGCAGGTTCGAATCCTGCCTCGGGCATGGGTGTGTGTGATGTCCGTAGGTTAGTTAGGTTTAAGTAGTTCTAAGTTCTAGGCGACTTATGACCTAAGATGTTGAGTACCATAGTGCTCAGAGCCATTTGAGCCATGGTTCCGTAAGCAACCACAAACATTTTTTCCATGAGGGCGTTCGCTGTCTTGTCTAACGGTTATGGAGATTGCTTTCGAAATAATAAACAGTTTATTTACTTTTTTTTCATCTGTCTCGTTTCCTCTCACAGCACCTTATGGGACGGGTGGCGATATGTGGCCGATCTGAAAACAGAGTACAGTGCTGTTACAAGTAGAAGTACTTATCGTTCATCTCACATTGTTGTTGGAAACGGGGCTCCGCAGCAGACAACACCTTCGTGGTCCCTGTTTATCCACTGACGCTGTCAGTTACGAATGGACGAGAGTTCATCAAGACTGGACCGTGGATCAATGCAAACATGTGGGCGGCTGCTCGAAAGATGCACGCCCCAAGAATGCAGGCCGATGGGGGCAGTATTATGATTTGGGGGACATTCACCTGGGCTCCCACAGGACGTGTAGCATCAAGGAGACGCTGCGAACTATGTGATCGTCCTTGCAGTTCATCTGCATCCCTTCATGCTTGGTGCCTTCGTGACAGCGTTGGCATCTACCAGCAAGATAATTATTTAACGAGTAAAATAGCCAAACTGACGTGTGATTTGAGAAGTTATTTTATTTTCACAACCAGTTTCGGCAGTTCAGTAGTCGATCTTCAGACCCCATGTGCACCTCATGTGTGGCATTCAGACGTGTCGATATTGGCATCCTGGAGCTATCAGTACCTGGATGTCGCCAATTCGTATTTGAAGTGCTTCCTTCGAAGACTTGACAACAACCGCAGCGCTGTGACTTCAGTGTATGTATTTGAATATAAGTGCCATTCCTGTTCGTCTCATTGCGTATTTTTTCATTTACCTTCTTTGCTATGCTGTAGTAGTTCTTTCTACTCGTCTATATGCTCCAAGTTTCATCGAATTATGTTATTTGGCAGTGAAACATCACTTGGAAGCAACTTCAGTCCGTCAGTTTTGCACACCAGTGTAATATGACATTTTATTATTTAAAAAAAAAATCGAAAACAGTTGTAACAGTTGAAAACAGAGCTCTATGAACTCATGTTACCTTTGAAGAAACGCCGTGAGCGTAGATTTAATGCGACCTAGTAGGCGAAAGCTACGTACTGATATACAGAATGCTCAGTGCATAAGTCCGGGTGCGATTTGTGTGGCCTTCGAGCGGAAAGTTTGTGTTCGCCCCTTGTACTTGAAAGCGGACATGCATTACCAGTCAACCAGACGTACCTTGTTGTTACAAACTATACAATGTGGTCAGAAATACTATGAAAAAGGACAATACTGGGTAGGATGTGCTGAAAAATAATTGCTAGGAAAAAATTAGACACGTTGCATCGTTTACGAGTTAAGTAGCATTGAAGTTAGCCAATCAAGTCGTTGCGTTCGCAAATTCAAGCGTCCCACCAGACATAATTAGTCATTTGGTTTCTTAGAGTAGATGGTAGCGCACGAGACTTCCCAGCCTTTGGTTCGGGTTCAGGTCTTACTTCCGTTCCATATACAACTTTTGTATTCGTCTCTTGTTCGGTTTTAGGAAACCAAACGAAAAAACACGTTCGGCGACACCATGTCTGGCGGGCAGCTCTACCTGACTGGCTAACTTCAAAGCTCTTTAATTCGGAAACGGCATAATGTATCGAAATTTTTTCTTAACAGCTACCCATAAACACCCTCACGAGCTTTCCAGACCGTTTCTGACGATTCCGTATATCCGTACGTGGCTTTCGCCTACTAGGTCGCATTAATTTTGTGCGCACGGCGTTTCTTCGAAGGTAATCGGAGTTCATTGAGCTCTGTTTTCAACAGTTACAACTGTTTTCGATTTTTAAAAAAAAATCATAACGTGTCATACTACACTGGTGTGCAAAACTGACGGGCTGAAGTAACTTCCGCGTGATGTTTCACTGCCAAATAACATAATTCGATGAAGCTTGGAGCATATATACGAGTAGAAAGAACTACTACGGTATGGACAGAAGGTAAATGAAAGAAATACGCAATGAGACGAACAGGAATGGTACTTAGAGACATACTCTGAAGTCACTGCGATTCATGATGGTCCCCTGGACGTTACAAAAAGCGTGACTTGGTTCTTAATAGGGTGTATGATCACCACGAAGTGAACGGTGGGAGGGGGGGGGGTTGTTTGTAGAAGGAGACCAGACAGCGAGGTCATCGGTTTCATCGGATTAGGTAAGGATGGAGAAGGAAGTCGGCCGTGCCCTTTCAGAGGAACCATCCCGGCATTTGCCTGGAGTGATTTAGGGAAATCATGGAAAACCTAAATCAGGATAGCCGGACGCGGGATTGAACCGTCGTCCTCAGGAACTGAACGCATGCTCTGCAACATGTTAAGGGGTTCTTGTGGCAGAGCGTTTCACTCCTCTACCAATACAGCTGAAAAAATCTGGATGATCGCTGGTGCGTGTGGAAATGCTGAAATACGTCTCGCAAACGCGTACTGCACTTGCTCTATGGTGTTTGAGTTGGGGGGAAAGGTCAGACCAGTCCATTCGCCGAATATCCTCTCGTTCCATGAGCTGCTAGACCAACGTAGCTCGATGAGATCGCGCATTTTCATCCATAAAAATGACGTCAGAGGCCAATGCACCCCACAAAAGACGCTCATGGGGGAAGGAACACACTTTGACCAGTGAGTATACCGCGTTATACAATATTACAGAGACCGAGCGGTTCTAGGCGCTTCAGTCTGGAACCGCGCGACTGCTGCGATCGCAGGTTCGAATAGTGCCTCGGCGATGGATATGTGTGATGTCCTTAGCTTAGTCAGGTTTAAGTAGTTCTAAGTTCTAGGGGACTGATGACCTCAGACGTTAAGTCCCATAGTGCTCAGAGCCATTTGAACCACAACATTACACTTCGCCACACCATAACACCTGAGCCACCAAAACAATGGTGTTCGACAATGTTCTTAGGTGCATTGTGTACCCTCATATGGTGAAAGGCGGGAGCATGCGTTGCCGTCCGGAGTGATCACAAACGTATTTAAGAACCATGTCCTGTTGTCTTCAATGACCAGGAGAACAGCGTGAATCGTGGTGACTTCAATGTAAGTATTGTCTTTTAATGAAAATGTCATTTATATTCGTCTGATTACGCACATCTTTGAGCTGCCTTCTGTAGAAGTTATTTCTATGTATTGGTACAACTTTTGTCGACCTATATTGGGCTACTTGGCAGCGACACATCACACGAAAGTTTCTTCAGTTTTGCACACCATTGTACTTGCGAGTGCATGTATCTCTCTATAGTAAATTTAACTCTGTTTCTTTCATTGTGAGCAACAGTTATTCAGTCGAGTGTTTGGTTCCTGAAGTGATAAAATGATCCAGAAACCTAGTCGCATAAATGTGCATAGTTGGTGCCTCAGTAAAGATAACACAGCAGATTTACGATATTTTGCACATCACGTTCGACGTGGAGCGAGCAGAGGGCAGCCGGTTTGTTGCCTGGGATGTCTGTGCACACGCCGCGTGATGGAGAGGCGCTCGGGTCGGGAGGTCGAGGCGGACGAGCAGCCGGCCTCTCGCGCAGGCGCCGTGGAGTGCCAAGGTCTGTGAGCAGGCAGGGCTGCGCACAATTCATAGCCACAGAGAATAAACTTATCTCCAGAGCAGCAACAGCCTGTCGGCAGTAGTGAACCGAAAGTGGGAAGCCCTGTATGGGGTGTTCTCTACGTGCAATGTGAGAACATGCTTTCCACGTCGGAACTGGAGTAAAGTGGAAATGTTTGCCAGTGTGATGTACTGCTGGCATGTTTTAGTATTCGAGAACTTCGTGATAAAACACCTTTTTTAATAGTGTGAGGACCAAATAAGTAACGCAAAACCTTACTCCAACTACATTATATAAGTTGCTGTAATTGTAAGTAGCCTGTTTGTGTGTTGGCGGCGGTATAGACCGTATTAATATCGCTGACAGCGCACTGCGCCATTGGCAAGACATTCTGTGGTTTGACGGACTAGCAGTTAGCGAGTGGATAGGGAAGTGTATGGACGTGATATTCTTACTGGAGACTCTGGGTTGCTAGGACATGTATCGTAAAGACAGATGAAATGATCTGTTTGTAAGAAAATACGCAAGGAAATGTGTATGAGGATGGATGTATGGTTGATAATGTTTCGGCAATAGAATTATTGACAACTATATATTTTTGTACCTGGATGTCACATGAATAAGGTAAAATTTTCTAAATACGTTATTTGATCTTCAATAAAATCTTTCTTTTGGCAGCCATATGCTCAAATGGCTCTGAGCACTATGGGACAACATCTGTGGTCATCAGTCCCCTAGAACTTAAAACTATTTAAACCTAACTAACCTAAGGACATCACACACATCCATGCCCGAGACAGGATTCGAACCTGCGACCGTAGCAGTCGCGCGGTTCCGGACTGAGCGCCTAGAACCGCTAGACCACCGCGGCCGGCCAGCCATATGCCTCCTAGTACTTAGAATCTATAGTAGTCAGAATCTTTTTATTTAGCTGGCCGTTGTTGCTGCTTGCTGTAATTGCTGTATTTCGTGTTATGAAGATTTTCTGTAACGTAAGTGACTTATGAAAAAGAATGGGGTTTCCACTATCGGGATTCGTGATTGAAATGAGTCTAGGCAATTAACAGAGTTGAAGGTAGTTTCATATTTCTTTAATTTCATATTTTTAGGATTTGTATTATTGTTAGAATTTCTTGCAATTCTTGCCATTCTTTTCTTTTGTGTTAAATATTGGAAGTCATGTTGTCAATGTATAGCAGTCAGAATCCGTTCAAAAAATGGCTCTGAGCGCTATGGGACTTAACTTCTGAGGTCATCAGTCCCCTAGAACGTAGAACTACTTAAACCTAACTAACCTAAGGACATCACACACATCCATGCCCGAGGCAGGGTTCGAAACTGGGACCGTAGCGGTCGCGTGGTTCCAGACTGTAGCGCCTAGAACCGCTCGGCCACCCCGGCATGCCAGATTCCGTTGGGCTTATTGCGGGTAATAAATGAATAGGTTAAGTTTTGAGTTTTCTTTGTCAGGAAAAATTCTGTAGGTCAGTCTTTAATGAAAAAAATAATTTACGAGAGAGTTCCATAATAGCGCGCAGATGGTTGGCACTATCTCAATCGGCGGCTGCTGCGTCAAGGATATAGTGATGCCAGCTGACCTGTTTGACGCGTTATCTGAGCAGGTGAAGTGACGGACAATAACGGAACGGAGATGGGCGTCCCGACTGGAGAGATCGTTGTGTGTTTACGAGTCGCTTAGACGAAAGCGGCTCCAAGAGCAGGCTTTTAGGTCTTGGGGGATGGGAAATGGTATCTGCACCCTAGCACAGGGCCGCGTTTTAGTGATGTTCGAGTGCTTCCCGGGCGGGAGCAGGTCATTCCGAATACATATCACGGCGCTCGGCTGAGTCTGCCAGTGCGTGTGTTTTCAGAAGAAAATAACCGCATTCGACAAGCAGGGCTGCGCTGGAGGCACTCACATGTGATGCTTGTCGGGTTATTTTTGAATGGATGATGTAATTATGGGACCCGGCTTTGGACGCTGTTTTACGGTACTTTGTTCAAAAATGGTTCAAATGGCTCTGAGCACTATGGGACTTAACTTCTGAGGTCATCGGTCCCCTAGAACTTAGAACTACTTAAACCTAACTAACCTAAGGACATCACACACATCCATGCCCGAGGCAGGATTCGAACCTGAGACCGCAGCGGTCGCGCGGTTCGAGGCTGTAGCGCCTAGAACCGCTCGGTCACTCCGGCCGGCACGGTACTTTGTGGTTACGCATCAATGACCTTTTACTGCGTATGCTCTTGTTTGTGGATCTTAGTTTAAAGGTTAATGCTGCCATTATATTCAAAGCCGAATAGTAATTATTTATACCTACTTAGAAATGCGCAAGCATTTCGGTGATTCGCCTGAGTGGATGGTGCAAACATTGCTGTGCCTGCCTTGTTCAGTATTACCGAATTTTTTATCTTCTACTTGAGGCACCACGTAATATTATGGTCTATGATTTGTGGTGTTACGGCTAACGCAAAGCTTACCACGCAAACATAAGGCTTCCGTTAAGGCTGAGATTTCAGTATAGACATTTCTGAGGTGAGATTAGACGTGTTGCATGTCTCACTGGACAATATTACGTTTTGTTTCGCCTTAGAAAACCAGTCTTTCCACCTTGCTGGACGAGATGTAAGAGTTATTGTTGCGCAGGAAGCCATCCTGTTAGTTCTTACTCGTGTATGATACCCGTTAGTCTGTGTCTCAATTATGCATGAAACGGACAGCATTATGTTCGAAGGTATGTTCGGAAGCTGGTTTATGCTATAATGAAAGCGGACATCAGCAGCCGCACTGATCGTTAAGAGATGTTCAGCATATGTGGACTGTATGACTTAATAGGGTGCGGCGTCTCCGACGGATTAAATTACCTTTCAGCCATCCTGTCGTCTATCTGTAAACTTATTGTTGTTCTAGTGAATGGTTTTGTATCTTTTTATTAACAGGACTAAACAGGCTTTACGTTATGTTTTTGCATTTTTACGCAATATTTATGCTTCCGATTTTTAAGCCACGCGGGGTAGACGGACGACGTTCGGCGCCTTGCCACGCATCTGCCCCAGTCGGAAGTTCGAGTCCTTCCTCGAGCATGGGCGTGTGTGTTGGCTTTAGCGTAAGTTAGTTTAAGACAGGTTAAATAGTGTGTAAGTCTAGGGAACGATGACCTCAACCGTTACGTCCCGTAGGACTTATCACCACCATTTTAAAAACTTGTGTTGGAAGTCTATGGTAATAACTGCAGAAACTGTTTTAAAATAGCTGGGACAGTAGGGGAATTTTTTTGCAACATATATGTTGTTAAATATATTGGCCAGTATCTGTGAACTGCGCTGTTACACTGAAGTTAAAAGCTTCTTGCCTTGAAATTTTGTGAGTAACAATTTTCTAGGTTCAAGATAGATAGATATATGAAAATTCGGAGGGGTATTAGATTTTTTTGGAATGAATAACCCATGTTATATACATGTTACACAAAATGAATGCTATTAGTAAACCTTTGGTTATACTCCTGCCCCTACGTCCCAATCAGCTTTTGAATGTTGCTTGTTTGTGAGAGAAATATGTTAGGCCCCATGTAAGGAGAAGAAGCGTCTACCAGCGCACATCGAAATCCGACAGCGGCAGCATGGTGGACTATCGATACTGTAGTCTGCCGTTCCGCAATACTGCTTGTTAGGATTCCACAGCTGCCACGCCTTTATAGATTCGGCGGGTTCAGGAAAATCGTTCCCGGCGCCGTAAAGGACGCCTACAGCCGCACAGGCAGACAGCGCTCGACGTGACAGGCGTACTGTTCATTCGGCCGTGCAAGATCGTACAGCCACGTAGTGCACCTTAAGTCAGGAAATCTGCTCGATTGCAGCGAGACAAGTGTCCACACCGACAGTTGTTTGGTTGCTTGGTTGAATTGAGGGAGTGGACCAAACAGCGAGGTTATCGGTCCAATGGTGTTAGGGAAGGATGGGAAAGTAAGTTGGCCGTGCCGTTTCAAAGAAACCATCCCGGCATTTGGCTGAAGAGGTTTATGGAAGTCACGGAAAACCTAAATCAGGCTTCCGGACGCGGGTTTGAATCGTTGTCCTCCGGAATAAGTGTCCAGTGTTCTAACCACTGCACCACCCCTCCCGGGGCACGGACAGTGCAACAGAGCCTGGAGTGTCGGGGGCTGTCAGCAATACGACCATTGTTGCTGCTTACCTTGACGTGACATGAGAGAGCATCGCGTCAGCAGTGCGGCGCCCAACCACAACTCTGGACAGGGGAGTCTCACCGCATTATCTTTTCGAAAGGAGTTACATAGCCAGACCATAGAGTCTCGCCATATTGTTTTTCCCGAAGGGTGTCGGTTCTGCACACAGAATCTCGATTCATGTACACCTTCGTGGATGCTCGACAGGAACGAATGTTGCCACCTTCGTCATCTTCATAGAGTCCTAGCACTTGGCCTGATCCCATGGGGTTCCATTGGGTACTCAACACGATCATTCGCACAGCGAGGTATGGGAGTCTCACCACATTGTCTTCCTCGAAGTGTGTCGGATCTGTGTACAGCAATATGATGTATGTATCCCTGTGTGGATGCTCCGACAGGAAATGGAGTACCTTTGGGTATACAGCACGATCACTCGCTTAGCCAGACATGGGAGATTCACTATATTGTCTTTCCTGAAGGTTGCCGGGTCTGCATACAGCAGCATGATGCTTGTATCTTTGTGTGGATGCTCGACAGGAATGAATGTTGCCACCTTCATCAACTTCAACCATTCCAGTACTCGACCTGATCATATGGGGTTCCAGTGGGTATGCAACCCAGTCATTCGCATTGTCAGTCATTTGGACAGCAAGTACCCCATTTCAAATGGTTCAAATTACTCTGAGCATTATGGGACTCGCCATCTTAGGTCATCAGTCCCCTAGACTTAGAACTACTTAAACCTAACTAACCTAAGGACATAGCGCACATTCATGCCCGAGGCAGGATTCGAACCTGCGACCGTAGCAGCAGCGCGGTTCCGGTCTGAAGCGCCTAGAATCTCTCGGCCACAGTATCACATTTGCGATGTATTAAGGCCAGTGTCTGTGCTCTATCTTCAAGGTCCCTGATATGCTATATTTCTACAAGATAACGCTTGAGCTCTTCTTGGCAGTGCTCTACTTGACCCTCTCCATAGAGAGGGTGTCTGACCTTTCATCTCGGCAGTAGATTCTGCAGATCTGTCAGTCATTGAAAACATCACAGTATCACATTTGCGATGTATTAAGGCCAGTGTCTGTGCTCTATCTTGAAGGTCCCTGATATGCTATATTTCTACAAGATAACGCTTGAGCTCTTCTTGGCAGTGCTCTACTTGACCCTCTCCATAGAGAGGGTGTCTGACCTTTCATCTCGGCAGTAGATTCTGCAGATCTGTCAGTCATTGAAAACATCTGGTCAAGAGTTGCCCAGAGACTGGAGCGCCACCACTCGCCAGCCATTAAGGTTGATAAAGTGTGACATAAAGTTGAAGCAGCATGGAAGTACCGTTATCTGCCATCCAAGCTCAGTTCGACACGATGCCCGGCTGGGTTACAGCTGTAGTGGCAGCCCTGTGTACTAAAATTTATGCAAGAAAAACTAAACTTTACTCCGCCCGAACAGGCCTCGGGAGGCTCAAGGGTACCGACCGACTACAGTGTCAACCTCAGCCGACAGGTGATACTGAATGTTGATATGGAGGGGCATGTGGTCAGCGCACCCCTCTCCCTGCCGTTGTCATTTTTCGTGACTCCTTCTCAATCAAGTAGTTCCTCAATTGGACTCACAATGGCTGAGTGCACACCACTTACCAACAGCGCTCGGCAGACCTAGACGGTCACCTACCATGTGCTAGGCAAGCCCAACAGCGCTTAATTTCGGTGAACTGACGGGAATAAAATTTCGCACACTTTGTTCCCCCAAATTACCTACAAATTCATCCATGTTTTCTTCCTACTACACTACAAAGTCTCTATTTTCTTGCGCTATGTTCGCTTGAAACCCACAGAGAAAAGTAGAAAACAATATTAGTGTTACGCAATTACTATTACATATAACGTAAGGAACAAGATTTATTGCCAAAACATCGGGATTAATCTCGATCAGTTTTAGCTAGGAAAAACCAAGGACTTATCAGCACCCCCCTTGTATTCCCGGAATATGTCCTCAAGATGTATTCACTGAGTGAGCTCAAACTGTTTGATGCCGATTTATATGAGAGGACTAGGGCACTGAAGAAGATGCGCTTCAAAAAATTCTTCATCAGCCTCGTCTTGATTACGATCGCTAATCTCTTATCTGGAAGCACTGATTTTAGGCTCCTGTATCAACTGTGTAATGTTGACCATACTGATTTGGGGACATTATGTACACCACATATAAGATGCTTTCTGCATGTAACATTCGATGATATCATCCTCCCGCTGGCAGTAGCAAAGACTGGTCTTAGTCAATACGTCGTCTCAGCCACTGTCTTCCGGTGTATGACAGCAAACACCATTTACAACTTCAAACAAAGGGGACATATTGAATATTTGGTTATATACTCTGTCCATGTGTTTCCCGTGACTAATGTTCTGTATAGAGTTGTCGAAAATGGAATTTGAGACGAAAATATAGCATGGACTTAGCAATGAGTCGCATGTCAACACAAGCACCGAAGTCAACATTACCTTCCTTCAATTGGGCCAACTGGCGGTGAATCGAGGAAGTACAGTACATACTGACGAAACTAAAATGAGCTCTAACATAGAAATTAAGCGTTTCCGGACACATGTCCACATAACATCTTTTCTTTATTTGTGTGTGAGGAATGTTTCCTGAAAGTTTGGCCGTACCTTTTTGTAACACCCTGTATATTTATTGTAGATTAAAAAACTTTTATATTACAAAGTTTAAATTTCCTAGAGGAGGAGATTAGTGTTTAACGTCCCGTCGACAACGAGGTCATTAGAGACGGTAAATTTCCTAAGTAAAATTACTAATCAATTTCCCAACTCTGCCACTTATTATGACTGCGCGACCTAATATCAATAACGCGAAATGACTGACATCATCCACGTATCAAACACTAGAAGACACTACTTTCAAAGATGATTTACGGTGGTGTGGAACCTCAGTGGAAATAAGCTAACGTGATCACAGCTGTTTAGCTTTTATAGCCCTAATAAGCCGAAGCAATTCTCGATATCACAGTATGTACTGCTTCCGGTGGTTAGAAGTGATGGTTCTCATACTCGTCTGTGACGATGGAAGAACTCCAGCCTCACATAAACTCTTTCAAACACTAGGACGGCAGAAGGCGGTCCTCTGTCTAATATACTCTCATACTGTCTTCTCCTCTCTGTCTTCTACCATCGAGAAACGCGAACTCCCAGCCGCAAGGACGGAGTTCAGATAACGTCTCAACAAGTATAGGCAGAGGAAGTGCTCTCAATTACTGAACGCTGCGTACTCGACGACGACTTCCAACCAGGAGGTGAAGTCCAGAATCGTATAGGTTCGCAATAGTACAGTGCCTCACTGTTCTAACTATAAACTCTCCCGCTACGGTCGCAGGTTCGAATGCTGCCTCGGGCATGGATGTGTGTGATGTCCTTAGATTAGCTAGGTTTAAGTAGTTCTAAGTTCTAGGGGACTGATGACCAAAGAAGTCCCATAGTGCTCAGAGCCATTTGAACCATTATTATAAACTCTCCTGACAGCAAAGACAGCAAGTCCACCTGTACCAACAAAGCTGATACTGGGCAACCGTCACACACGGGCGCTCACAACGGAAGACCTCGTCTCTCCACCGCTGGCTTCCCAGCAAGGCTCGGCTCCCCACCATCGTAATTCCGAAAACGAATCATATTCCCGAAAGCACGGAATATTCTGCCTCTCTACAGATTCTTCCGAACGCCGACCAACCATATTTTAGTCTTTTGTCGTCCAGCGCGTAAAGTTTGTGAGCAAAAACCTATACTCGTACAATGGTACACTTCTGAGTAAAAGTCATTGGAAATAACCCAGCCTGTTTCCGAGGTGCCGCTTCTTCGTTCCTCTCACCTGCGTCCAAGATTTGCAGAGTTCGGAAGTATTATCCGGTTATCTTTTCGGCCCTACTACAATAGCAGTTGTTCGCCCCTGAATTGTGTCTTCGCGCTCAGGTGTCCAGACTGTACGCCTTGGCACTTCCTGTGTGGAGCTGAACCACCACACCTGTGTGGGCCTTCCACCCACGGCTTGAGTTCCGCCTATCGTTCCATTTCCATTGTCGTTCCAACCGCCGCATCTCGTGGTCGTGCGGTAGCGTTCTCGCTTCCCACGCCCGGGTTCCCGGGTTTGATTCCCGGCGGGGTCAGGGATTTTCTCTGCCTCGTGATGGCTGGGTGTTGTGTGCTGTCCTTAGGTTAGTTAGGTTTAAGTAGTTCTACGTTCTAGGGGACTGATGACCATAGATGTTAAGTCCCATAGTGCTCGGAGCCTCGTTCCAACCTCTACTAGTACAGGCAATCATTCATACGCCGTTCTGAAAATAAAGACACTCCGTTACCTTTCATGCGTTAACAGTTATTTACAAGGCGTACGAGACAATGTCAGACTCCTTTATATATTCATACATACGATGTACAATTAATTGTGTTTGTAGATGACGGCAAAGTATGTGGATGGGTGCTTGTAAGGTGCGAAATTATAGCCACCTTACACGCGTTTTAAGTGGTTTTAACAAAGAGCTGACTGAGTTGAGCTGGTGGCTAGGACCTGGCAGCGTCGACACGAAAACGTGACCACTGCAATGGAGCCTCGGCGCGTACGCTGCGGCTCGTATCCTGGAGCGCAGGTAGGGCCAGCAGCGGTAAGCGGTGACGTGTGCGCCGCCTCTTTTCTCTCGGCCAGTGTCACGGGAAATGCCGGCATAGTCAGCGGTAGCCAGAAAGCATGCGGAGAAACGCGGACTTAGCAGAGTAAGGGTGGCCCAGCTGGCCAGCTGGAGAACACACACACACACACACACACACACACACACACACACACACACACACACAGGCACACAGGCACACACACAAACACACGACATGACAAAAAGAGTGAGCGTCCAGAAGATATAGTCGGATGTCATTGTTATTTCCTACACGTACACACTATCGGCGGGTGTATCATTTAGGGTCCAGAATGGTCACCAGAGTGCATCACTGTTGTACGTGTGTACTGTTGTTACGAGGCCTGGTGGGGTATAGATGTGGAGTGAACAGCGCTACATGTTCAGTGATCACCGTGGAGGACTCGTGGGAGACAGCCTCATCACCGCATGAAAGAGGTTGATCGGACCTCATTGTCGGTCTCTATTAGGGCGGCTGGCAGAATAGTGCAATAATCAGATTCGTGGGCCATTTGCATGTCGCAGTGGCCCCATATTGTACATCATCGGAATTGAGGGCAGGCATACTCATTGTCAAGATTCACGTCGATCACTTCTGACCACCACGAGGGAGGATCGCTGCATCGAGCGAGCATCAGGCACCTCTAACCAAAAATGGTTCAAATGGCTCTGAGCACTATGGGACTTAACTTCTGAGGTCATCAGTCCCCTAGACTTAGAACTACTTAAACCTAACTAACCTAATGACATCACATACATCCATGCCCGAGGCAGGATTCACACCTGCAGCCGTAGCGGTCGGGCGGTTCCAGACAGAAGTGCCTAGAACCGCTCGGCCACCCCGGCCGGCACCTCTTAACCCGTCCGCATCGGCCTGCCAACCAGGACCACTGGTCGGAGACTGGCAGCAGCCGAACTAAGAAATTACCCTCCCGTGGGATGGTTTTGATGAGGGTCGGAAATTAAATAGTAGCAACTATTTATTCACAACCGATACAAAAAAGTTACATGTTCTGTAAGTAGGCTTTTAGGTTCTTATATTGGTAACGCCGCCGCCACGTAGCGCTCTGTATGAAAATCACTGGCTGTGCTGTGTGCAGTCTGTGGCTGATTGGCATTGTTGTAATACTCGCCATTGTAGCGTTGGGCAGTTGGCTGTTAACAGCGCGTAGCGTTGCGCAGTTGGAGGTGAGCCGCCAGCAGTGGTGGATGTGGGGAGAGAAATGGCAGAGTTTTGAAATTTGTAAGACTGGATGTCATGAACTGCTATATATATATTATGACTTTTAAACACTATTAAGTAAATACATTGATTGTTCTCTATCAAAATCTTTCATTTGCTAACTATGCCTATCAGTAGATAGTGTCCTCAGTAGTTTGAATCTTTTATTTAGCTGGCAGTATTGGCGCTCACTGTATTGCAGTAGTTTGAGTAACGAAGATTTTTGTGAGGTAAGTGATTCATGAAAGGTATAGGTTATTGTTAGTCAGGGCCATTCTTTTGTGGGGATTATTGAAAGTCAGATTGCGTTGCGCTAAAAATATTGTGTGTCAGTCATGTATAATTTTTCTAAGGGGACGTATCAGTTTGTACCTGTTACTGTCCTTCAAAGTAGCCACCAGCGTTGTGTAGAACCCATTGCCATCGATGTGGAAGGTGTAGTATACGGTTATCAGAGCCTGTTGTGTTGATGGAGCGAATGGAGCGGTCTAAAGTTATGGTGATTGTCGTGTACGACTGTGATGCTGTTATCCTAACGCATTACGTTCCTCTACGGCAGACCGTCAGTGCCTAGTATTACTGTTAGTTTTTGGAGCATCACCTGTGAGCAGATTTGGGAAGGAAGCGGTGACACTTTCTGCGCAACCCACCCATCATTTTGCACGACAATGCGCGCACGCATACAGCGCAAGCTGTGGCTGCTCTGTTTGGTCGATGGGGCTAGGAAGTACTGTACCACCCACCATGCTCCCCGGACGTAAGTCCTTATGACTTTGATTTGATTCAGAAAATGAAGGAACCATTTCGTGGCATTCGCTTCAGAACTGTTCCAGACATTCGACAGGCAGCAGACCGCTCCATTCGCACCATCAACAGAACAGATTCTGCTAGCGGTATACTACGCCTTCCACATCGCTAGCATTGGGTTCTACAGAACGCTGGTGACTACTATGAAGGACAGTAACAGGTGCAAACATGTAACTCTTTTCTATCGGTTGTGAATAAATAGTTGCCACTATTTAAGTTCCAACCCTCGTATTAACAACATAAAACAAGCGGCTGTGTTTGGAGTGGTACCACTACCAGGAAGCATGCACTACTGACGAATGGCGTCGCACTGTGTGAGTCGGGGTTCTATACTACCCGTATCACCATCGTCGGCAAGTATGGCCGCTATCTGGTGAGAGGTTCCATTCTCCCAATGATGGTCTTTGTTTTAATGACTGCCACCCGAACGATACACTCTCTCCAATACATCGTGATAATACAAAACGAGCGCCCCTTTGAACTTTTGCGATGCCCGCAGTTAGTCCTATCAGGAAAGTCCTCCAATACGCGCATTAATTCTTCAGAAGAGAATCTACCGTACGCAGTTTCTTTGTTAGATTTGTTGCATCGCAGTGTGTACTACCAATAAAACGCAGTCTTTGGTTCGCCTTCCGCATAACAATTTCAGAGTGATAGTACGAATTTAAGTTGTTCATAATTAATCGACATGCTGACGACTTTTTGTAATTGTCATGTACAGGAACTCGCACTTTCAATTGTTGAGGATCGATCGCCACTTCCACACCATAGTGATAGCTTGTGCAAATCACTTTGTAATTCTTCTGATGACTTTATATGGACGGTAGACAACCATATTATCTTCTGACAGTCTAAGGGGGCTGCTCATATTGTCTTCTAAAGCGTTTATATAAAATAAGAACTGCCGATAGTACTTCCTTAGGGAATTCCAGATATAACTTGCGTTTCACTAGAACTCCTGCGAAATGTGACCTTTCTCCTAGGAGTCACACAGATGGGGCAATACTCCACAGGCTAGCAGTTTTTTTATAGGGGCGATCGAAAAGTTTGCGTGTGAGGCTGTTGCTGCAACATGTATGCAACGCAGCGCGACTTTGATGCGGGAATATAAGCACCGACACGTAGGCATGGAATTAGTGTGGTATTCATGTCTTTCCGACGAGAGTGCGGTAGATATGGAAGAGTGAACTATGGTGACGTTATTACCAAATGCGCCCAAACAGGACCAACGCCCGTTACTTTTTTGTTGCCTGCCGAAGACAAAAACCGGTAAACATCCATCGGAGAATGAAGAATGAGACGCTGGTGCAATCCATCGTTTCTTCGTCCCAAGGAGTTCAAGAGCCAGCCACCTACTAGAAAGATGATGATCGTCCTTTTCTTTGATTACTGGGGTCCACTGCTTATTTATTTCAAGTAACCTGGTGTTCCCATCACTGGAGGACAGTACTCATGGGATTATAATGCCTTCGGTCCCGTAAAAAATTCTTTGAACGGTCGACGATTCCTGTCGGACAACGATGTGCAGCAAGCTGTGCCGGACTCCTTCGCGTAGCAGGACACAGTGTTAATTTACCAAATGGATCTCTTCCATCTGGTGCGTCGGTGGGATGATTGCCTCAATGCTTACGGCAGTTTTTCCTGATTGGCATATCGATTCTGGATCGTACGTCCTTCGAACAGGAACTTCTTGATCACCCCTTATAGAAGCCGCTGAGGATATACGCTGTTGTAGGATACCACCCGTCGGCTTTGACGAGTCACATAGTCGCGCTGTGCAGCGGTGTGTTGCGTGATGTTATCGAGCCGCAGTGTGTTTCTTTTGGAGTAGATGTGAAACATTATTGTAGAGGGCGCGGCGTATGAAGAACTGGCGTGCTATAAAGGTTTGATTATGTGGTGACGATGTGTTTGTAAGGTATGTTATTGTGTCACTTAGTGTGGTGCAGTCGTCATGATGTGGAGCATATGAAATTATGTGGTGGCACAAGGGAATATATCGTGCGGAATGTTTTCATATAAACATCTATATCTACATCTACGTGATACTCTGCTGTTCACAATAAAGTGCCTGGCAGAGGGTTCAATGAACCACCTTCATGCTTTCTCTCTACCGTTCCACTCTCAAACGGCACGCGGGAAAAACGAGAACTTAAATTTTTCTGTGCGAACCCTGATTTCTCTTATTTTGTCGTGATGATCATTTCTCCGTATGTAGGTTGGTACCAACAGAATGTTTTCGCAATCGGAGGAGAAAAATGGTGATTGAAATTTCATGAGAAGATCCCGTCGCAACGATTTTCGCCTTTGTTTTAATGATTGCCACTCCAATTCACGTATCATGTCTGTGACAGTATCTCCCCTATTTCGCGATAATACAAAACGAGCTGCCCTTCTTTGTACTTTTTCGATGACATCCGTTAGTCCTACCTGATGCGGATCCCACTCCGCGCAGCAATACTGCAGAATAGGGCGGACAAGCATAGTGTAAGCAGTCTCTTTGGTAGACCTGTTGCACCTTGTAAGTGTTCTGCCAATGAATCGCAGTCTTACCCACAATATTATCTATGTGATCGTTCCAATTTAGGTTATTTGTAATTGTAATCCCTAAGTATTTAGTTGAATTTACAGCCTTCAGATTTGTCTGACTTATCGTGTAATCGAAATTTAGCTGATTTCTTTTAGTACTCATGTGAATAACTTCACACTTTTCTTTATTCAGGGTCAATTGCCACTTTTCGCACCATACAGATATCTTATCTAAATGATTTTGCAAGTCGTTTTGATCATCTGATGACTTTACAAGATGGTAAATGACAGCATCATCTGCAAAAAAAATATGTCGTAAAATTTGAACTGTACGCTTAGATACCACCGTAACCACTGAGTAAATGGATCAATGTTTTTAATTAAATCAAGGTAGGCGGATCAGTGTTTTATAATATACCGAAAGTGCGACTCTGCTGCTAATGAACATTGATTCACATAACTTCTCCCACGATTTCATTTAAAAAAAGAAAATATTGATTCGTTTGCCTTCTCCCATGATTAATCAAAATACGTGGATCCACTTACGACGTTTATTGAAAACTATTTTCTCGTGGGTTCCACCGTCTTGTTCTATTAGACTTATCATTCGTTATGTTCATTTCCCATCATTCACCGCGCAACAGAAAAAAGCGTCCATCACAATTCCAGTTTTACTTTACGGGGGGTGAGCCTTAGAGGTGAACTGGAGACTGGAATACAGACTTCTGTCATTGGAGGAGGGGGGGATCATTGGTATTCTGATCTAGTGTTGAGCCCAGTAGGTGAACTGCAGATCGGGATACCGCCTTTTGTGATTGTGGGGAGGGGTATTAAGCTATATAGTTGAACTCGAGATTGCGATACCGGCTTTTGTAGTTGTGGGGCCGGGGAGAGCTATTGGTACCCTGGTCTAAGGCCGAGTTTCATGGGTTAGCTAGAGATTGTAATCCCGTAACCTTGTGGTGTGTTTTGTATGCTTTTGTCGGGTTTTATTTTTTGGCAGTTTCGAGTGTTTTTTTTCAGTGTATTCCGTCGTAAACGGTACTGTCGTTTTTGTTACTGAATTTCTTGTTTGTCCCGGCTGGAAACCACCTTTCTCCTGCGGTTGTCCTACTAATTTTATTGGATTTAGTCAGCGTGTTGATTTGCGTGGTATTTGTATGTTTGAAGGTGTTGTGATTGATGATTTGGCCGCCGTATTGGATACGCACGACATAGGGTGTTTTCAGCATGGTGATGACGTCATTTCGAAGCATACGCCCGTGGTATGCCAGTCTGCAGTAATGCCGGCGCTTTTGCTGGCTGAGAGTGTGCCGTCAGCTGCGGCGCCTCGTTGTGAACCCTGCCCTGCACCTGCGAGCCGCTTCCCGACACCCGGACCCTCGGCTGCGGCTGCCGCCAGCGCACGGCAGGTATGCGGCAGAGCCGGCGACGTTGCGTCACGTGGCCCTGGCATTTCCAGCCGCAGCGCTGGGGGCGCACGAGGACTTCGCGCCGTGTCGTGCCGTTATGGCTCCGTCCCGCCTGGCCTGCGTATGCCTTTCCAATGTACAGCTTCTCACTCCCATCTGCTGGGCATTCCTGTGTGGTGAAAGCGATTCAAGAAGAAACAATAGATTTCAATTGTTTGTTACAGACAAATTATGACAGACAGAAACACATTACGTATTTCACTGGAAAGAGGGAGGTTCAAAGACTTATATTCGCACAGAGTCTATAGCATACACTCAACATGAGCAACATGCGTCGCTTAAGAAACATCGAAACGGTAGTCCATTGCATTCCTCTCACGAATCAACAAGCTCCTGATTATTAACCTGACAGCTTTAACAATTCGATTTCTCAGTTCTTGAAGAGTAGCTCCCACAAGTGCGACAAAGACTCAGTGTTTTAGAATGAGATTTTCACTCTGCAGCGGAGTGCGCGCTGATATGAAACTTCCTGGCAGATTAAAACTGTGTGCCCGACCGAAACTCGAACTCGGGACCTTTGCCTTTCGCGGAGAGCTTCCGTAAAGTTTGGAAGGTAGGAGACGAGATACTGGCAGAAGTAAAGTTGTGAGGACCGGGCGTGAGTCGTGCTTCGGTAGCTCAGATGGTAGAGCACTTGCCCGTGAAAGGCAAAGGTCCCGAGTTCGTGTTTCGGTCGGGCACACAGTTTTAATCTGCCAGGAAGTTTCATATCAGCGCACACTCCGCTGCAGAGTGAAAATCTCATTCTGGAAACATCCCCCAGGCTGTGGCTAAGCCAGGTCTCCGCAGTATCCTTTCTTTCAGGAGTGCTAGTTCTGCAAGGTTCGCAGGAGAGCTTCTGTAAAGTTTGGAAGGTAGGAGACGAGATACTGGCAGAAGTAAAGACTCAGTCTTTTATTTACCTCCACAGAAAACAATCGCAAAATGTGAGGTCTGGGGACTTGGGAGAACAAAATCAATTAATAAGATCTTGTTGTCCACCTCTTTCAATCTAGCGTTGTGGAATAATGTTGTTAAGATAACGCAGCACCTAAAGATGAAAGCGAGGCGGGGCACAGTCATGCATAAAAAGGCAATCATTGGAAGTTGAGGAAACAACCAATGTTGCTTCTTGCTGAATTAACGGCGGAATGCACGTTGCACTGGAATAATGTGTTGACTTCGTCCAGGTTCCAGCACACAAAATGATTAAACTTCCTGGCAGATTAAAGCTGTGTGCCGGACCGAGACTAGAAACGCAGACCATTGCCTTTCTCGGGCAAGTGCTCTACCAGCTGAGCTGCCCAAGCACGATTCGCGACCCTTCCTCACAACTTTATTTCCACCAGTACCTCGTCTCCTATCTTACAAACTTCGCAGAAGCTCTCTTGCAGATATTGCAGGACTAGCACTCCTGGAAGAAAGGATATTGCACATTGGAAGGTAGGAAATTTGTCCGCAGTATCCTCTCTTCCAGGAATGCTAGCTCTGCAAGGTCTGCAGGAGAGCTTCTGCGAAGTTTGGAAGGTAGGAAACAAGGTACTGGCGGGATTAAAGCAGTGGTGCTTGCGTTGCTCAAATGACAGAGCACCTGCCCGCGAAAGGCAAAGGTCTCCATTTCAAGTCTGGGACTGGCACACAATTTTCATCTGCCAGGAAGTTTCACATCTGTCTACGCTCCCCTCCACAGTGTAAATTCTACTCTGGCCACAAAACGATTTCTCTTGTGGTGCAGTCGCCATGCTGCTACAAACAACAGCTTAGATGTGTCGAAACTCTGACACTTCCTCTATCCAGTGACACGCGCAGTGTGTTTTTATCTTTTACAGTTTTTCTGTAATAAAAAATTAAATCTGTTTTTTCTTTCTGAATCACCCTATATTCAGAGTAATGGGAACTGGGGTAGGTTGGTCCCCACCTTGTGTTTTAAACGTTTCCATTAAAATTTTTATGTGGAAACATTGGTACATTGCTTCAGCACGTTTACAACTCAGAAAATAAGGCTCTTTGTTTCCATAACCATAAAAAAAGTAGTACAGTATAACCACCTGTGCCAACACACGTTACGGATGGGGCAAGTTAGCTCAGCAGTGGGGCCAGGTGGGACGTTGGTGGGTGACGTTGTCCTATATGATTTCATTATTTAACTGAAAATATAACGACTTCAGTACTCATAATTTATTTTAATACGAATTCCTACAGCTTCATAACATAATCTATATTGGTCGGTACTCGACTTAAGGCATGATAAGATCTTCACAGTCCAAACATTCATAAAAGAGTTCATTCGCGTCATTTTTAACACATGCTAAATCTATCTCCGTTTGCAAATAGTGCAATGAATCGATTCGTGACATGGATTGCTGTGAGTAAATCGTTTAAGACGTCTAAGGCAGAACGCATCCTCATCCTTTTCTTCTTTATCTTGTACAGCCTCCTTAGTAACGCCTACTTTCTTTCTGCACTTTATGTGAAGTATTTCGCCGTGTGATTTAGCTTGACCAGGGCCACTCTCTTTTAGAAAATACGTCTTCACTCAAAACATGCAGTTTCAGAAGGTTCTAAATCTTTGAATTTGTTGCAGTTCCTTTCTACAGTTTTTGTAGTAATTTCAAAACTCTACCTCATTTCCCTAACTGATCTTTCATCTTATTTTACTTCTGTCACTGCTAATCTCATAGCTTCTTCATAAACACTGCCTCTTTGAAATTTCTGTTTATAATTCCAAATCATTCTAAAAGCAGAATGGCAGAACGACTAACTACATTCCAAGATAAAAGTAAATTTGATATATATTCCAGTCTCCCGTAAGCAACAATTTGAAATTTATATTACATTCGTTTTAGTTGAATATCTGAACATAAATTAATAAGAGTATTTACATACAAAAAGATAGCAGGGCAGTTTGACCACGTGGGTCGAACTTTTCCCAATTAAGTGGCCACTCTGTTTCACTCTATGTTTCAATTATTTTACTTCGTTTACGATTCCGCTTTAAATATTATCGCCTGACACACATTAATGAAACAATACGAATTGTCCATCGTGGCCCCTTTGTTATTGAGCCCCAATTTCCCCTAAACTGTTTTTATCACTATACTCAACAGTTACAGTAGATGAAATGTTGCTATACTCAAACGTTTGAGGAGATACGTAATATGTGATTTCTAGTTCAATTTATGAGCAATACACATACCCTGGAAATCTGAACAACTAGTTTCACACATTTCATTGTCCCCGTGTTTGTTATTGGTGTTGATATTACATGACATTGTATAAAACTGAATGGACCCTATTTTTCCAAGTTAAGTATAATTTACTTGGTACCAATCAATAGTACTTTTCAATGTTTCACTTATTCCTCGTTCTGTCATTGGGCTTGATTATAGTGCTTACGTCACAGGCAAACAACACTATTTCTGCTTTACAATACAAAATGGACGATCAATTATACCGGCTGTTTCTCCTTCAGGTCCTCAGGCGCATTCTGTCTGGTGTTTCGGGAGAATATGCAATTTCGTTCTTGCAACGTGTAGCTGGTGTCAGCTGAAACAAATCCTGCTCTCACACCTTTCACACGGCGCCCAGCATCGTCAGAATGCGTCAGTTTATTTCCCGTTTCAAACAAAATTATTTTTAAATAGAAATTTCACGTGTCCATTCGATAGAGCCCTACCAGATTAGTCTAGTGCGATATTCATTTTAGCGGTACGTATTAACGGAAATAGTAAAAGACGAAGAATAATAGCTAGTACTCCAACAGCGACTGAGCACCGCGCTTCTACATGGGGATACCAGTCAGCGCGCGCCAGTGCACTGCTACTGCTGCTGAATTACTCGTTATTTCTCGTGTTTTACTGTCCCTGTTAATACATATCGTTAAAAATAATATCGCACTAGACTAATCTGATAGCCCCCTATCGAATTTTGTTTGAAACAAACGCATTTCGTCGATGCTGGATGTGATGAGCAGGATCTCTTTTGCGTTGTCTCCAGATACACTTCTCAAAAACAAAATTTCTAATATCTGCCGCAGCACAAGAGAAAATGCGCCTGACAACTCTTAGGAGACACCCCCTGTGTATAGCAAGAAGAGGAGCGGTGCCAGAATTGAACCCTATGGAGCACCAGTAATAATTTGTCCCCTTTCAGAGTAATGACCACAACTTTAACAACTATTTCTCCCCCTCGTACCATACGTGAATGGAACAGGAATGTTTTTGGGTGATGCTGGGCACGTGTGAAAACTCCGCCACACACCGCTATGTGGCTTGCGAACTACAACGTAGCTGGAGCACGGGCAAACGTGAGTCTTCCTGGCACCTGACTGAGAGACGGGGACCGTGGCAGGCCCAACCTACGTGGCACTGCGTCCAGCCGAGGTCAGCCAGAGAGCTGCAGCTCTCGCCAGTCCTAGCTGGCGCTGAGCGACGTTGGATTCTGTTGCCACACGAAACTCCTGCCTGCATGCTTCCTACACTGGCTGCGGTGCGGAGGGCAGAAACGGCGAAGCAGAGCGGTTCCAACTAGCTTGGAAGGCCTGTCCCACACTGAGAAACGTTACAAGCTTCTGGAGTGGAGAGAGAGGATTCAAACTCCCCACGTCAGTCTTGAATAGATATTATCATTATCCTTCCTCCGATTTCCCATCATGCTGGCTCACTCGCTTTCGGGAGGGTATTGGAGCATATCCAGCCTTAAGTGACATCGCAGACGGTAGCATTTCTAGTTCAGTTTGTAAAGCATCATGTGAGCTCGCTGACATTTTCAGGTCTGTGGCACCTTGCCTTCGGCAAACAGTCAAAAGTGAGTATATAAACCAAAACCAGATCGTGCGTCTAACATAAATACACTACTGGACATTAAAATTGCTACACCAAGAAGAAATGCAGATGATAAACGGGTATTCATTGGACAAATATATTATCCTAGAACTGACATGTGATTACATTTTCACGCAATTTGGGTGCATAGACCCAGAACAACCACCTCTGGCCGTAATAACGACCTTCATACGCCTGGACATTGAGTCAAACAGAACTTGGATGGCGTGTACAGGTATAGCTGCCCCGCAGCTTCAACACTGTACCACAATTCACCAACAGTAGTGACTGGCGTATTGTGACGAGCCAGTTGCTCGCCACCATTGACTAGACGTTTTCAATTAGTGAGAGATCTGGAGAATGTGCTGGCTAGGATAGCAGTCGAACAATTTCTGTATCCAGAAAGGCCCGTGCAGGACCTGCAACATGCGGTCGTGCATTATCCTGCTGAAATGTAGGGTTTAGCAGGGATCGAATGAAGGATGGAGCCACAGGTCGTAACACATCTGAAATGTAACGCCCACTGTTCAAAGTGCCGTCAATGCGAACAAGAGGTGACCGAGACGTGTAACCAATGGCACCCCATACCACCACGTCGGGTGAAACGCCAGTATGACGATGACGAATACACGCTTCCAATGTGCGTTCACCGCGATGTCACCAAACACCGATGCGACCATCCTGATGCTGTAAACAAAACCTGAATTCATCCGAAAAAATACCGTTTTGCCATTCGTGCACCCAGGTTCGACGTTGAGTACACCATTGCAGGCGCTCCTCTTTGTGATGCAGCGTTAAGGGTAATCGCAGCCATGGTCCCCGAGCTGATAGTCCATGCTGCTGCAAACGTCGTCGAACTGTTCGTGCAGGTGGTTGTTGTCTTGCAAACGTCCCCATCTGTTGACTCAGGGATCGAGACGTGGTTGCACGATCCGTTACAGCCATGCGGATAAGATGCCTGTCGTCTCGACTGCTAGTGATACGAGGCCGTTGGGATCCAGCACGGCGATCCGTATTACCCTCCTGAACTCACCGATTCCATATTCTGCTAACAGTCATTGGATCTCGACCAACGCGAGCAGCAATGTCGCAATACGATAAACCGCAATCGCGATTCGCTACAATCCGACCTTTATCGAAGCCGGAAACGTGATGGTACGCATTTCTCCTTCTTACACGATGCATCACAACAACGTTTCACCAGGCAACGCCGGTCAACTGCTGTTTGTGTATGAGAAATCGGTTGGAAACTTTCCTCATGTCAGCGCGTTGTAGGTGTCACCACCGGCGCCAACTTTCTGTGAATGCTCTGAAAAGCAAATCATTTGCATATCACAGCATCTACTTTCTGTCGGTTAAATTTCACGTCTGTAGCACGTCATCTTCGTAGTGTAGCAATTTTAATGGCCAGTAGTGTATTACAGCCTGGGTGAAAAATATACCTTCATTCAAGGTAGGTAGACGTTCAGGTGTTGCTGATATGAATAAGTATCGATACTTTTGTTTTTACCGATGGTATCGACCTTAATTCGATGTGTTCGATAATTTCATAGTCTCGTAAGAAATCGTCGTCGACTTCGCATTAGGGTGAAATCTGCCATCCTTTCTTCCTTGAGGCGACTGATGAGGCGTGCCTCTGTAGCGTAGCACAAAAACTGTTGATCCCGTAAGGTAATTCGCTTGCCCACAGTTTCAGTACATCAGTAGGTCTGGAAATGTTCGTACATGACGGAAACGTATTTCAGGTAACTACTGCACTTATGGCTCTAAAAGGGAGCAAGTTCTACAACCACAGTCCAGTAACAAAACGCGTGGTCGCTCACACTCTCTTAGACACTCAATGTAAAATTATTAGAAAACTCTCTAGATTTGCCTACTTCATCCTAGGATCCTATGTGTCTAAAATGCAAAGAAAAGGTTTGATGCGAATGACGATGTATATCAGAAACTAAACTGGCAGCTGTGTCGAGCTTCAACTGTACATCTCAACTATGATCCAAATGCTAAAACTTAAATATTGTGATTAAAGGCTACTATGTTTACAGGATCAGTTCAAGAAAATTTGTCCCTGTGTCGATTCATTTGTATGGCTTTCCAATGACAGCCGAAAGTCCTTTTCTTATTCCTACTCCCAGTTCAGAAAAAAACCATAAGCTCCATGTTTGAGAAGTCTGTTGGCACTTAAAGAATTGCGTTAAAATAAAAAGTAATGGGAACATTCTCACTGTTATATTGTGAATATTAAATAGTAATTATCAGTGGAAAAAGAGTTTTTGTTAGAGACATGCAATGAGATGACTCTAGTTTTAGGGAAAGGTTATTGTCTCAACCGTGCGTTTAAGTCACCAGTTGCACACTCTGCAATACTTACTGCCTAACTCGACTTTAGAAGCATGTGAGGTAAGCGATATGGTCTTCTCAGATAAAGTTAAGTTGCAGTCATGTCCAACCCATATCTGCCTGCGATATTTCACATTTGCTATGAAACGAAAAAGACTTTTGAATATTTTTATTGCGTTACAGAGTTCCATGCTACAGTTTGGAATTTCACATCACGTCATGTTTTATATAGTTTCATGCAACACGAAAATAGTGTAAAATAATCCCCAAGCTAATACTTTCACAATAGGTAACTGAATTTGTGTTGTCACTGTGCAGTTTTAGGAACGTTCTTAATACGTATAAAACACGAAGAACTCGAAAGATGTGTTCAGGTATGATGTTGTTAGATACATTAAGACGTGCCTGTTATTTCAGCGTTAAAATTTCATAACTTTTGTTGGTATTTTATTTTATTTAGATGTAGAAAATAAAGAATTTCGTCATCTGAATTTGTATTAAAGAAGTGGGCTAGAAACTGCTAAGCATTGTTGTCACCTGATAACGTGACAGTTCCGTAGTTATGAATGTTGAACATTATTTACCCTAGCCTATCCAATCGACATAAGACCATTATTGATATTGAAAGGCGAATGACTGGATAACAAGTTACCTGTAACAAGTTACCTATATAAAAGACAGTGAGCAGTGACTTGGTAATCCAAGACTGAAATTGAATATTTCATTCGTTTTCTGAAATCAAATCATAACTGCCTGACGCCCAATTTTGGTAATGTCATCACCTCTAGCTAAAATATAACAGTGTAGAGTATGAGACACCGTAAGCCCTGACAAAATAATTCAGATAGCAAGAACAGTAATAGATGCTTACGGAGGCCGTTCATGCAGTACACTAAAAAAACGGATAATTGGTAAACTGAATCGAACTGCCATCTATAAAACGTAGTATCTCACGAACTATGGATCATACAATAACATAATTATACAGTTAAATTCAGTGGTACAGTACATGTGATACTGTCTGCAAACTGTGTTGAGAATGGATTTGGTAGTAAACAAGTAATAAATTAAAAGCTGATACCCGATGCTGAAGTCTTAGTGCACGAAGGACGAAAATGCAATGAACGACGGACTTATTTCCATAAATTTTTTTGGGATGTCAGGAGCAAAACTTTCGAAAAAGATTGAAATTATATGTAAAGTTTGTTGCTCCCATCCTCAAATACTAAATGAAAATATTCTGAGCAATTTGTGCGCTGTGAGCTACAGTACTTGAAGACTTATACACAGTTTTCAACTGTAGTGGTTGAATAATTGTGTTAAACTTTTGACGTAAGATTGTACCTGTTAATGAGCAGATTATGACAGCTTTCAAATTCTGAAATTCGGCCAGTAATAATACGAAATATTGAAAAAAGGTTTTTGTTGTCCTGTAAGCTTTTATATAGGCAATCCGCAACTAGGACCGCACACTGAGAGTGTTTTAGCCATTTAGTTGTATAGATTAATCGTTCTATACATAAATGAAGCGGGTTAAACGTCAAGTATTTGTCATTATTTTTATAGGCATATTTTTATGGGACTACTTTTCCTAACACTGCTGTCTCCCGTAAGAATACGGAACGCTTTATTTGTAAACATGCTTGAAGACCACACCACCTGGCCTCCGTGTAATGTGAGGTACTATGAAGGCGCCCACCCTTCCACATGTCCACAGAAACCGTACAAAGGCTCTGCAAGAAACTCCCTGCCCATACGCCGGATACGCTCATCGTTTGAGCCGGGGAACATATGCAACTATTTCTGCAAATAGAAAACACCGTTTACATGTTTATGCAGAAGTTATAGTTATTCGTTTCGAGGCCTAAACATAAACCTTTCCTCACTGTACATGAGTTTTAGAGAGATTTTTTGTTTATTCCAGTTTTTAAAGCAGTTTTTTTTTACATTTTTCTCGTTACTGACTGCTTCTTATCTAATCTTAATTTGTCAGAAATAGCTTCGTTTTTTAGTACTGAAAACATTCGTAAATACGTGTCTGAGTTACTAATCGCTTCTCTCTCTCTCTCTCTCTCTCTCTCTCTCTCTCTCTCTTTTCCGGAACCAGCATGTACTGTAAACGACCACAATACCACTATCATTTGAAATTTTGATGAAGAGTGAACACGAAGGTGTTATGGAGGATCGTTACGTCGTAGCTTTGTAACTCCGAATGTACATAACCTGAATTAGATGCTCGGTCGATAACCGAGGTGACTCGTAAGTCAAATGTCCGTCCGTCTTTGAAGATTTTCGTTCCCATGGTTTCTCTAAAACGTCTGAAACAATAATCATTCTTGATGACAAATTTTTATTAAAAATTAAGAATCATATGTCAGTGGTAACCAGTTTCGATCATGTCAATATTATCATCAGCTCCTGTCCCTGGACTGCAAATAATAATAATAATAATAATAATAATAATAATAATACAAGGAAGTCACGCTTGACCGAGGTCCGCGTCACGTTCCATTTTTAACCAGACTTAAGTCTGAGGAAAAAAAAGATAATAATAATAAAATCTTTATAAGGTAACAGATACCAAAATTATTCCCTCCATATACACCATGGAATACGAATACACGATCATAATAAAATAGAAAGACTTTTATACCATTAGGTCGTAACCAAAGACGACAGGTGGAACACAGCCAAGTGTGGAAGACACCTCTGGCAGCTGCAAAGTAGCGTCAAAACACTATGCGTCACACACTGAGGAGACAAAAGTCATGGGATAGCTCCTAATGTCGTGTCGGACCTTCTTTTCCCCTGCGTAGTGCAGCAACTCGACGTAGCATGGACACAGTAAGGTGTTCGATGTTCCCTGCAGGAATACTGGACCAAGAGTCACCGGTGTAGGATTCTGTGAGCGAACTGACCTCTCGATTATGTCCCGTAGATTTTCGCTGGGATTCATGTCGGGCGATCTACCGAGCGGGGCAGCGCAGTGGCTAACACAGTGGACTCGTATTCGGGAGGACCACAGTTCAAACACGCTTGGGGCCGTCCTGATTTAGGTTTTCCATGATTTCCCTAAATTGGTAAAGGCAAATTCCGGGATGGTTCCTTCGGAAGAGCACGGCTGGTTTCCTTCTCAATCCTTCCCAAAATCTTAGTTTGTTCAAAAATGGTTCAAATGGCTCTCTGAGAACTATGGGACTTAACATCTGAGGTCATCAGTCCCCTAGAACTTAGAACTACTGAAACCTAACCAACTAAGGACATCACACACCTCCATGCCCGACCGTAGAGGTCGCGCGGTTCCAGACTGTAGCGTCTAGAACCGCTCGGCCACACCGGCTGGCAATAGGGCTTAACATACGATGATAACGTATCTGAGAAATTAAAACATCGATTGAGACATAAATAAAATACGACTTGAAAAATTATATGAATGTAAGCTGGCCGTAACAATAGGCCGGAGATGTCTTCCGACAGTTATCAGTGCTCCGCTCGTCATCTCGGCTCACAATCTAATGGTACAAGAACCTTTATATTTTATCATGACCGTGTATCTTCATTGTGTAGATGTTCTTTATAGTATCTGTTATCCTCTAAAGAAAATAATTTTTTGCAGTCCAGAGACATGATATGATCCAGATATAATCGAAACCGGTTACCACTGGACTGTCATTTTTAATTTTTAACAATAATTTGCGGTCAAGACTGATTATTATTTTAAATTATCTAATCAGATCTCTGCTTGTTCCAATAAAGTTTTCAAAAATTATTGTCTAAATCGGATAGATAAACGCAAAGATCATTCCTTTTAATATGACACGGTGTAGTCCCTTCTCCATTCATGTCTTAATGGAACTTTCCGCGGTCTATGCTTACTTCGTCATTTACGGGACGTTAAACATCAGTCTGCCGTTCTCCGTCCAGGCTGCCCCTTTTTTGTCTTTTAAAATAGATCCGGCAATAATTTACGCCACGAAATAGGTCATGTTGCACTTTGGTACGGATCCCACGTACGACTAACTGTCTAGATGTGTGTCGATTTACAGGTCGAGTGAAGAGTTTTTGAGGGTTCTGACTGTTGCTTTGTTCGTTATTTTTAGTGCTGCGACTGTGCTATGGTATAGAAGCGTTCACAGTCCTTGTCAAAATAAGAATGAATAAGCTAGGAGAGCCTTCTATCCCAGACGACAAAATCTCCATATTAGGAGAGGAAGGGACACGTCAACAGACAGCTGTCACAACCGTTATATTTACACATATCAACAAAAGTTGTATCATCTCGGTATGTTGTATTTTCATGTGACCGTTTATGTATCGAACGGAAGCTCATCCCTAAAGTTGTCTGTAAACATACACACAGCTACTTGGCCGCTACATAATGGTAGAACGCCCCTTCTCTGATGGACTGCAGCATTTCAATTGAAAGTAAAGCACCAGTGGGAACGCATTACAGATGTGTGTTGAACAGTAGAGTTAATGTCCATCAAGCCACGAAGGACTATCAGGACCGGTGATAGGGTCTGTATCATCAAGTTACACGAAGAAGGCTTATCAAGCAGGGAAGTTCAAAAATGGTTCAAATGGCTCTGAGCACTATGGGACTTAACTTCTAAGGCCATCAGTCCCCTAGAACTTAGAACTACTTAAACCTAACTAACCTAAGGACATCACACACATCCATGCCCAAGGCAGGATTCGAACCTGCGACCGTAGCGGTCGCGCGGTTCCAGACTGCGGCGCCTAGAACCGCTCGGCGACCCCGGTCGGCAAGCAGGGAAGTTGCTCGATGCGTGGACCGCAGGCAAAGTGATGTGGTGTGGTCATGGAATCGATTTTTACTGACAGGAGCTCGACGTTTTAGTCAATCGAAACGTGGGCTGAGTGCTCCAGAACTGAACTGGGCGTTCGGAGACGGTACAGAACGTCAGGTGTCACATCAAACTATTAGGAGACGATTGTATAATGCGAATTTCCATTCCCGATTACCATGGCCGGCACCACGTCGTAAACCATAACACCATGGACTCCATTTCAGATGCACAAGAAATCATGCGGAATGGACGCCACAGGATTGCCCTAGAGTGTTGTTCACTAAATAAATTCGTATCTGTTTGTATAAATAGCAGACAACGTATCTGGCAATACTGAACGCTTCCAACACTGTGTCACACATGTGCAACAAGGTGTTGGTGTGGTGATTTTGTGGGATGACATTACATGGGGCGAACGTACACCTGTCGTAGTTGATGAGGTCAACCTCGCTGCTGTGCGGCACAGGGACGAGATTCAGATACCAATAGTGGGATCGCATAGCCAACACTTTAGTAACAATTTCATCTTAATGGATGATAGCCTATATGCTCATCGTGTTGCCCTCGTGATCACTTTGATTCAGCAGGCTAAGGTCATCAGAATGAAGTGGCTCGTCTGTTCCTCGGACATCCATCCAATCAAACATTCGTGGGATCGATTGGAACGAACTGTTTTTGGAAGTCGACAATGGCCACGTACTCTGTGCGACTTCCCAAGAATCGCCGATGAAGAGTAACTTGGTGATGTCATCGATGCTATGCCAGGAGAGATTCGGTTCAAATGGTTCTGAGCACTATGGGACTTAACATCTGAGGTCATCAGTCTCATAGACTTAAAACTACTTAAACCTAACTAACCTAAAGACATCACACGCATCCATGCCCGAGGCAGGATTCGAACCTGCGACCGTAGGAGCCGCACCGTTCCGGACTGAAGCGCCTAGAACCGCTACGCCACAGCGGCCGACAATAGATTCGGGCTTGCATTCGAGTAGGGGAACGTTCCATTACGTACTGACGTTGATCAGGATTGCTGTGAAAAACGCCCCATGAGAAACAGACGATTATGTAGTTACACAGTTCTTTTCTTTTTCTTTATTTTGTGTTGTGGACACATTGCAAATGAATGTATCCGCATACTTCAGAGCCAGTTTTGGTTTTATGTGGCACTAATTTTGAAATCAAGGGGTCATTACAAAACTTTTGTTGATGTGTGTAGCTCAATACCCAAGTCCCAAACGGAATAGAATTTTTGGCTCTTTTCTCTGTTTCAGGCGACTGTCCTTTCCTCACTCAACAAAAGCAAGCTACAATGGAGTGAGAGATATTATTGTATTTTCTGTGCGCCATACAGGAAAAGGTGTCTTTCGCAGGCAAAGCTCTTATCGTCTGGCCCTTCCAGTAACGCACCTGACATTCCCTCACATTTCCAGTTCTGGCAGTATCTCTCTTTCAATGTTTCCAAGTTCCATAGCTCATCTGTTGCATAACTCGCCGATGCAGTACTGCCTTAGCAACCTTAGAAAATAGTACTCCTGCTTCTCTCTCTCTCTCTCTCTCTCTCTCTCTCTCTCTCTCTCTCACACACACACACACACACACACACACACACACACACATATATATATATATATATATATATATATATATATATATATATATATATAACACCGTCCAACCGTGCCAATCCTATTTCAACGTTAACTTCAATATGTGTGTCGGTATTGTATAAGTCGTGCTGGCGTTTTTTCAGCGTACTGAATGGAGAATTTAATACGACTTCGTGATCGAAACCCCCGACGCTCTTCTGTTCCTTTTATATTGGCTCTTTCCCCACGTAACTGTTCCCATCGTTATGTCTAATTCTCATTGCTGAGACAACTAAGGACCATATAGGTTCAGTGATCCTAGTGGACGAGTTCCCAGAGCAATTGCGACTGCCGGCGCTGCTGGCACCCACATGGCCGTCGCTTTTATCTGACAAGAGCTGCGACTCTTACTGGCTCGGTTACTACTGCACGGTTGTTACATTTGTAGCGGAACTGCTTAAACCTAACTAACCTAAGGACATCACACACATCCATGCCCGAGGCAGGATTCGAACCTGCGACGGTAGCAGTCGCGCGGTTCCGGACTGAAGCGCCTAGAACCGCTCGGACACCGCGGCCAGCTTGGCGTTAATGGCCTATGGTAGCAGACGACCGATGCGTGTGTCTTCGTGACCTGGTCAGATGAGTCCAGATTTCAGTTTGTGAGAGCTGATGGTAGGGTTCGAGTGTGGCGCAGACCCCAAAAAGCCATGGACTCAATTGTCAACAAGGCACTGTGCAAGTTAGTGGTGGCTCCATAATGACGTGGGCTGTGTTTACATCAAATGGACGCGGTCCTCTCGTCCAACTGAACCGATCATTGGCTGGAAATGGTTATGTTCGGCTACTTGGAGATAATTTGCAAGTACTCATGGGTTTCATGTTCCCCAAGAATGCCGGGAATTTCATGGGTGACAACGCGCCACTTCACCGAGTCAAAACTGCTCGCCATTGATTTGAAGAACAGGCTGGACAGTGCGAGCGAATGATTTGGCCACCGATGTCGCCCGACATGAACCCCATCGAACTTTTAGGAGACACAATAAAGTGATCAGTTCCTGTACAAAATCGTTCACCGACAACACTTTTGCAATTATGGACGGCTGTAGAGTCAGCGTGGCTCAGTATTTCTATGGAGGACTGCCAACGACTTGTTGACTTTGTAAGTAGGCTGTTTATGTTTTCTTATCGGCAACGTTACGTAGCGCTCGGTATGAAAATCACTGGCTGTGCTGTGTGCAGTCTGTGGCTAGTTTGCATTGTTGTCTGCCATTGTAGTGTTGGGCAGCGGCAGCTGGATGTGAACAGCGCGTAGCGTTGCACAGTTGGAGGTGAGCCGCCAGCAGTGGTGGATGTGGGGAGAGAAATGGCGGAGTTTTGATATTTGTAAGAATGGATGTTATGAACTGCTATATATATTATGACTATTAAGGTAAATACATCGTTTGTTCTCTATTAAAATCTTTCATTTGCGAACTATGCCTATCAGTAGTTAGTGCCTTCCGTAGTTAGAATCTTTTATTTAGCTGGCAGTAGTGGCGCTCGCTGTACTGCAGTAGTTCGAGTAATGAAGATTTTTGTGAGGTAAGTGATTTGTGAAAGGTATAGGTTAATGTTAGTCAGGGCCATTCTTTTCTAGGGATTATTGAAAGTCAGATTGCGTTGCGCTAAAAATTTTGTGTCAGTTTAAGCACAGTCGTGTATAAATTGTTCTAAGGGGACGTTTCAACTTCATGCCCCGTCGAGCTGCTGCAGTACGCCGCGCAAAATGAGGTCCGACACGATATTGGGAGGTGTCCTCTAACTTTTGTCACCTCAGTGTATACAACTATTACAGAACGTTTTTAAGTTAAAGCATCCATTTTTTTTCTCTACGGTAGGTACACCAGCCGCCATAGTGCGTTAGTATTTTTGGTGTTCTGGTGTTCTTACGAGGCCTGATAAGTATATGAGCGGGTACCAAAAAATCGGAATTATTTTTTAAAAGCTACGTATTTTCGGACTGTTCACAAAACAACCTTATCCCCTTCAAAATACTCTCCATTATAACTAATACATTTGTCCCAACGCTGCTTCCGCTGTTAGAAACAGTTTTTGTAGTCATCATTAGAAATGGCTCACAGCCACTTCCACGTTCCTTTCTCGACTTCTTCAATGTTACCAAATCGGTGTCCTTTCCATGCCCATTTTCACGCGTGGAAATAAGATGTCGCACACAACCAAGGCAGGCGGGAAAGGTGCGTGGGGCAGCGGAACCACGCCATTTTTAGTGATAAACTGTCTAACAGAGATGGCTGTGTGCAGGTGCGTTGTCGTGGTGGAAGGATCTTTTGTTGACTGAACCGAGCTGCAAATTAACCCGCTAATCTCTGACAGTTGATCAGTTGGCTGTCGACGGTCTGTGAGCACAAGTTCGTACTCTCGTCCACTGTGTGCGGTAACATGTATACTTGCAGATCTTCAGCTGAACCGAAAGAACAATGTGCAGCTCGCTGATATGGGAACTGAAATATTTCAGTATTTTTCACAGTCAAACTACATAAAAGTTTTTAATGATTATTTTAGTACTGCTGCCAACATTTTTCTTTAATATAATTCTATTTTGTTTGAACTGCTGAAGCACAATTATGATTTATAAATGTCATTTTCATTCTCTTGTGGTAGTATAAAAGTGTAATTTCCATCGATACTGAGTGCAGTGCTTTTGTCACGAAATAAATAATCAAATCAGCAGATAAATAATTGAAACTTCCTGGCAGATTAAAACTGTGTGCCCGACCTAGACTCGAACTCGGGACCTTTGCCTTTCGCGGGCAAGTGCTCTAGCACATTCTAGAGCACTTGCCCGCGAAAGGCAAAGGTCCCGAGTTCGAGTCTAGGTCGGGCACACAGTTTTAATCTGCCAGGAAGTTTCATATCAGCGCACACTCCGCTGCAGAGTGAAAATCTCATTCTGGAGATAAATAATTATTTTGAGAAGTTTCAGTGGCACGCTCTGTCGAAACTATACATATCTTCCAGAGAACCGTTGGAGAATTGCGTATATCGAACGGTATGTCGGAACTACCGTTGGTGCTTGCCTACCACGCCATCTTCCTGCGCTATTTTCCCTATTGTCTTCTCTGCAAAGGCACAGAGCGAACACAATCACGGCTGTTGAAGCCGCTGCGTGCTGGAGTGCAGATGAGGTCGCACTTTCCCCGCTTAGCCGCTGCCTGCCACACGTCTCGAGAGCAGCCTTCAGCCGCCGCTACGACAGTGGCAGGCGACACGCCCAGCTGTGGAGCGACTTAACGTCGCCTGGCAAGGAGCCGTACGAGGTTCCTGGACGCACTGATTTCATTGGACGCCCACGGAACGGCGAGACAGCCGGCGGCAGGCACCACTGTGCCAGGGCTGCCACCATTGTGTGCTAAACCGAGCTTCATTAGTCCTGCCACAGCGAAACGAAAAGCGTAATTTTACTCGACAGCGTAGAAAGCGATGGTGGGATCGGGTTCATACACCGGGTGCGAACTCACATAGAGGAAGAAGAATTCATGCAAAGCCATCCATTGCACGTAAGGCACTGAAGCTCAGTGAACAATAGTAGTATGGGTTTGATAAACTTACACAGACGCATATACTTATTGTCGTTGTTTGCATCCAACGGTACAGCAAAGTATATGATAAATTTACATAGAAAAGTATATACACGGTGACAATTACTGAACTTTTTGTTGTGGTTTTCAGTCCTGAGACTGGTCTGATGCAGCTCTAATGCTACTTTATCCTGTGTAAGCTTCTTCATCTCCCAGTACCTACTGCAACTTACATCCTTCTGAATCTGTTTAGTGTATTCATCTCTTGGTCTCCCTCTACGATTTTTACCCTCCACGCTGCCCTCTAATACTAAATTGATGATCCCTTGTTGCCTCAGAACATGTCCTACCAACCGATCCCTTCTTCTAGTCAAGTTGTTCGACAAACTTCTCTTCTCCCCAATCCTGTTCAGTATCTCCTCATTAGTTCTGTGATCTACCCATCTAACCTTCAGCATTCTTCTGTAGCACCACATTTCGAAAGCTTCTATTCTCTTCTTGTCCAAACTACTTACCGTCCATGTTTCACTTCCATACATAGCTACACTCCATACAAATACTTTCAGAAATGACTTCCTGACACTTCAATCTATACTCGATGTTAACAAATTTCTCTTCTTCAGAAACACTTTCCTTGCCATTGCCAGTCTACGTTTTATATCCTCTCTACTTCGACCATCATCAGTTATTTTGCTCCCCAAATAGCAAACCTCCTTTACTACTTTAAGTGTCTCATTTCCTAATCTAATTCCCTAAGCATCACCCGACTTTATTCGACTACATTCCATTATCCTCGTTTTGCTTTTGTTGATGTTCATCTTATATCCTCCTTTCAAGACACTGTCCATTCCGTTCAACTGCTCTTCCAAGTCCTTTGCTGTGTCTGACAGAATTACAATGTCATCGGCCAACCTCAAAGTTTTTATTTCTTGTCCATGGATTTTAATATCTACTCCTAGCTTTTCTTTCGTTTCCTTTACTGCTTGCTCAATATACAGATTTAATAACTCCGGGGAGAGGCTACAACCCCGTCTCACTCCCTTCCAAACCACTGCTTCCCTTTCATGCCCCTCGACTCTTATAACTGCTATCTGGTTTTTTTATTTTATCCCTGATATCTTTAGAAACTGAAACAGACTATTCCAGTCAACATTGTCAAAAGCTTTCCCTAAGTTTACAAATGCTAGGAACGTAGGTTTGCCTTCCCTTCATTTTTCTTCTAAGGTGAGTTGTAAAGTCAGTATTGCCTCACGTGTTCCAGTATTTCTACGGAATCCAAACTGATCTTCCCCGAGGTCGGCTTCTACTAGTTTTTCCATTCGTCTGTAAAGAATTCGCATTAGTATTTTGCAACTGGGACTCATTAAACTGAACTACATGAAATAAAATCGTCATAATTTCTGAACGTTTCGTGTTAGGACGTTCGAACTGCCGCCGTGCATGATGGGGATTAGTATGCCCATACGCGACGAAGCCATCTTTCATTTGGACCAGTTCGTCAATAAGCAATACTGGCGCATTTGGATGGACTGAGAATCCGCATTTTGCGATCGAGAAGTCTCTTCATGCTCAACGGGTGACTGTGTGGTGTGCAATGACCAGTCACTGAATAATCGGTGCGTATTCGTTGATGATTCAGTGACTACCGAACTGTACATGAAGGTTCTGGGAGATCATTTCATCCCCATTACCTAAAGTGACCTGATTTCGACAGACGTGGTTCGTGCAAGACGGAGCTCGACCCCATCGAAGCAGGAGAGTGTATGAGGTCCTAGAGCAGCACTCCGGAGACCGCACTCTGCCTCTGCGGTACCCAGAGGCCATTGGCATAGACCTCGGTTGGCCGCCATATTCTCCGGATCTGGTCACATGTGACTCGTTTTTGTGGGGCTGTATTAAAGAAACGTTGTACAGCAAGAACCCCAAAACCATTGCTGAGCTGAAAACAGCCATTCAGGAGGTCATCGACAGCAGTGATGTCCGACACTTCAGCGGGCCCTCCAGAATTTCGCTATTCATCTGCGCCACATCATCGCCAGAGATGGCACGCATATCGAACATGTCATAACCTAAACCCGAATATCTGTAGTGACGTTTACATGTTGAATAAAGTGTGTGCACGCCATATTTTGTAACTAATTTATGTTTTTTAAATATACACTCCTGGAAATTGAAATAAGAACACCGTGAATTCATTGTCCCAGGAAGGGGAAACTTTATTGACACATTCCTGGGGTCAGATACATCACATGATCACACTGACAGAACCACAGGCACATAGACACAGGCAACAGAGCATGCACAATGTCGGCACTAGTACAGTGTATATCCACCTTTCGCAGCAATGCAGGCTGCTAATCTCCCATGGAGACGATCGTAGAGATGCTGGATGTAGTCCTGTGGAACGGCTTGCCATGCCATTTCCACCTGGCGCCTCAGTTGGACCAGCGTTCGTGCTGGACGTGCAGACCGCGTGAGACGACGCTTCATCCAGTCCCAAACATGCTCAATGGGGGACAGATCCGGAGATCTTGCTGGCCAGGGTAGTTGACTTACACCTTCTAGAGCACGTTGGGTGGCACGGGATACATGCGGACGTGCATTGTCCTGTTGGAACAGCAAGTTCCCTTGCCGGTCTAGGAATGGTAGAACGATGGGTTCGATGACGGTTTGGATGTACCGTGTCCCCTCGACGATCACCAGTGGTGTACGGCCAGTGTAGGAGATCGCTCCCCACACCATGATGCCGGGTGTTGGCCCTGTGTGCCTCGGTCGTATGCAGTCCTGATTGTGGCGCTCACCTGCACGGCGCCAAACACGCATACGACCATCATTGGCACCAAGGCAGAAGCGACTCTCATCGCTGAAGACGACACGTCTCCATTCGTCCCTCCATTCACGCCTGTCGCCACACCACTGGAGGCGGGCTGCACGATGTTGGGGCGTGAGCGGAAGACGGCCTAACGGTGTGCGGGACCGTAGCCCAGCTTCATGGAGACGGTTGCGAATGGTCCTCGCCGATACCCCAGGAGCAACAGTGTCCCTAATTTGCTGGGAAGTGGCGGTGCGGTCCCCTACGGCACTGCGTAGGATCCTACGGTCTCGGCACAAATGCTGCGCAGCTAGCGCCATTCGACGGCCAACACCGCGGTTCCTGGTGTGTCCGCTGTGCCGTGTGTGTGATCATTGCTTGTACAGCCCGCTCGCAGTGTCCGGAGCAAGTATGGTGGGTCTGACACACCGGTGTCAATGTGTTCTTTTTTCCATTTCCAGGAGTGTATATGTACGGCTGTAACACAAATTCTGGTTCTTGTGAAGTTCTCCTGCTATCTCTGATGGTACTTACAGGCTTGCACAAATATTTAGTTCTCTTTCCCCAGCTTTTGAAACTGTCCTCACAAGATATTAAAAGAGAATTTTATTGTTAATTCAGATACAGAGTCATTAATCTACACTATTGACCATTAAAATTGCTGCACCACGAAGATGACGTGCTACAGACGCGAAATTTAACCGACTGGAAGAAGATGCTGTGATATGCAAATGCTTAGCTTTTCACAGCATTCACACAAGGTTGGCGCCGGTGGCGACTTCTACAACGTACTGACATAAGGAAAGTTTCCAACCGATTTCTCATACACAAACAGCAGTCGATCGGCGTTGTGTGGTGAAACGTTGTTGTGATGCCTCGTTTAAGGAGGGGAAATGCGTACCATCACGTTTCCGACTTTGATAAAGGTCGGATTGTAGCCTATCGCGATTGCGGTTTATCGTATCGCGACATTGCTGCCCACGTTGGTCGAGATCCAATGACTGTTAACAGAATATGGAGTCGGTGGGTTCAGGAGGGTAACACGGAATGCCGTGCTGGATCCCAACGGCCTCGTATCACTAACAGTCGAGATGACAGGCATCTTATCCGCATGGTTGTAACGGATCGTGCAGCCACGTCTCTATCCCTCAGTCAACAGATGGGGACGTTTGCAGAACAACAACCATCTGCACGAACAGTTCGACGACGTTTGCAGCAGCATGGACAATCAGCTCGGAGACCATGGCTGCGGTTCCCCTTGACGCTGCATCACAGACAGGAGCGCCTGCGATGGTGTACTCGACGCCGAACCTGGGTGCACGAATGGCAAAACGTAATTTTTTCGGATGAATCCAGGTTCTGTTTACAACATCTTAATGGTCGCATCCGTGTTTGGCTACATCGCGGTGAACGCACATGAAGCGTATATTCGTCATCGCCATATTGGCGTATCACCCGGCCTGATGGTATGAGGTGTCATTGATTGCACGTCTCGGTCACCTCTTGTTCGCATTGACGGCACTTTCAACAGTGGACGTTATATTTCAGATGTGTTACGACCCGTGGCTCTACCCTTCATTCGATCCCTGCGAAACCTTACATTTCAGCAGGATAATGAACGACCGCATGTTGCAGGTCCTGTACGGGCATTTCTGGATACAGAAATTGTTCGACTGCTGCCCTGGCCAGCACATTCTCCAGATCTCTCAGCAATTGAAAACGTCTGGTCAATGGCGGTCGAGCAACTGGCTCGTTACAATACGCTAGTCACTACTCTTGATGAACTGTGGTTGCAGCTGCATGGGCAGCTGTACCTGTACACGCCATCCAAGCTCTGTTTGACTCAATGCCTAGGCGTATCAAGGCCGTTATTACGGCCAGAGGTGGTTGTTCTGGGTAGTGATTTCTCAGGATCTATGCACCCAAATTGCGTGTAAATGTAATCACATGTCAGGTCTAGTATAATATATTTGTCCAATGAATACCCGTTTATCATCTGCATTTCTTCTTGGTGTAGCAATTTTAATGGCCAGTAGTGTAGACTGCATTGGCAACATCCCAAATGTACACCAACGACAATTTATCGCCTCTTATTGTGTTACCAGTAGGATTTGAATAGAATATACTGTGTTCCATTTTCATCTTGTTTACTCGTTTTCGTTTACTCTGACTGTAAATCTTGTTTTATGTTGAATCAGTTCTTTGTTAATTCTATGTTACATCGTACCAACGTATGGCTTAAAATAATGTCTACCATGAATTGTCCAAACCAGTAGTAATATAATATTTCCTGTGTTGAGATACCTGTGCGGGCACGTTATAGAAGCCAATATATATATATATATATATATACATCTGTCCTTATTGTCGTGAACTGTACTTATTGTCGTGAACACAATATTCAGGACACGGGAAAGTAAATGGCAGAAACTTAGGATTTTCTGGCTTTTATGCTCTCGAGCTCATACACTCGACGAGGCAAAGGATATGATACGATAGAGCAGGAGTACAGGATTTTTCCTCTGAGGGAACGCTTTGAGAATCCTGGTAGTTTGATGGAACACTTTGTATATTTTAAAGGTTAATAAAATTTTTATGAAATGAAAAAGACTTGTATTCACTAATTACTTCAATTTTAAATCATAACTAATAACACAGAATTCATAGTAAACTTAACAAAAAAATTAATATCGTCATTATGTCGGGAAAAACGTCATGTTACTAATATTTTCTCGTGGGACACTTATTTACTCCCCACGAAACACCAGTGTTCCACCGAAAGAAGAATACCTAAGACGCGACAATGGAAGACGCTTCTACAGAAAATAAAATGTTTAATGGTCAAGGGAAAAGAAATCTGCCCAAAAATTCTACAGTAGATCATAATGAGAATCTTCTTAGGTCGAACTTGCTTCATTAGCTACACAGCGCCGCGCAGGGTAGCCGCGCCGTCTCGGGCGCCTTGTCACGGTTCGTGCAGCTCCCCTCGTCAGAGGTTCGAGCTCTCCCTCGGACATGGGTGTGTGCGTTGTCCTCAGCGTAAGTTAGTTTAAGTTAGTTTAAGTAGTGTGTAAGTCTAGGGACCGATGACCTCACCAGTTTGGCCCCTTAAGAATTCACGCTCACATTTTTAGTTATACGGACGACCGTACTGCGAAAGCTTATTTCCAGAGAAGAGGGATACGGATTAATCATTGTGAAAAGGTACACTATTGCTGCGTCTTCTGAAATTTGTGCGCGTTTAGGGAGCACCAGAAATCAGATGTACTGTTCAGTAATCTTGCCTAGATGTAGAACACAATTATAGGATATCCAGGAGGAGGCCGTGCAACAGTCTAAAAGATAGGTGAAATTGCTCGTGTGATAAGAAAGTTGTGGCAAGAGTCAGTTGAATAGTGAGAGAATTTTGTCGTACTCGAGAAAGACTGTGTGAAAAGTCGAACACTGACTGGGACGTGTAGATTGGGCAAGGCACAATAAAACGTGGAGACGGCAGTATATAGGGAATGCGTGTAGTACAGAAGACATAGAGACGAGACGAACTATTACATTAGAAAGCTTTCAAAAACAAGGACAGCCTTGTCAATGTTTTGACGTCTTCGTGGTAGTTAATACACTCACTGAAAAAAAATCCACATAGGCCAGATGCCCTTTTTAAGAAATGTCACAAGTTCCGAAGCATTAATCTACAATCTCCAGGCAGCTATCAAACAGAGTTGCGGTACAGCCATAAATTATCTGAAAGCAGTTAACATTCAAATTAATATTAGGAACAAATTAACTAGGAACAAATTAATACTAGGAACATGTTTCTTGAAAGTATAATTTTCGTTATCGTGGACAACTGCAGTTGCATGGCAAAGAATAACCGACATGCGCAATTTGACTACAGTCAAGTCACCCGATAAGCACACTTAACTACACCGTTTAAACCTTCAGTCTCAGTATCTTACCAATTCAGCGCACTATATGGTAACAATTAACTACGAATCACTACTTCCTAAGTTTCCACGTGTCAAAAGTATCGCTGTTTTTTTAAATAAATCAGGACAAAGAATGCTTCGTTTAGCACAAAATCAATTATAGCGCTTCAGTGGAGAAGTGTTAGAGATACTTCACTCAGGAAGCCAGGTTAGATGTTAACGTCCTATTGACATAGAAGTGATTAGAGACGGAATACTAGTTTGGATTGGACAAACTGGAGAAGGAAATCGGACTTGTTCCAGATACGAACGAAGTCTCTTAACCAATACGCCACCTATCTCGATTTACTATTCTCAAAACCCTACAGTGAATGCAATACATGCTGTAGTTTTCCACCTTGGCGGAATTGTCGCCTCATAGGTTCACCACGGGCTGCGGCGATCCTGCGGTCAAACAGCTGCCGTGAATGTCCTTGTCCTTTTTTTCTTCTTCTCTTTCTGTGGGCGCAAGAAACGTGGGCGATGCAGCCTCACTAGCAGACACATTCTGTTTTATTTGCATCTCCGCGACAGGCCAGCTCCTATCTCCAAGAAAATCCAGTATGCAGATTACTTCGCATTAACACATGAAAGCAAATATATCAAGCATTGTGAGTATACACTGTCAAATAACCTTACCATACTTTTGCAAATGGAAACTCAAGCCAAACACAGGAAAACACAAGTCACAGCATACCATCCCCCTAATAAAGGAACACACAGGAATGTGCCTATTTGATGAGGTTGATGTTTCCCGAAACTACTTTCCAGATATCTAGCTGTCATCCTACACTGAACACTGTCATTCAAGCAGTACAGCACGAACCTCTCGATGAAGCTCCGCTCCAGAGTAAACCTACTCCGTAAAATAGACGGAAAGAAATGGGGAGCAAATGCAGATATTCTACGTAGTGTATTTCAATGTATTCAGCTGTTGAATACTGTGCTACTGCATGAAAAAGCAGCCCACATACAACTAAGATAGATATACGTCTGGCCATGAGAACCATTACTGACACGTTCAGTGGTTGCCTGTTCTATCCAACATTGCTCCTCCTGACCACAGAAGAAAAGCTGCCAAGGCACAAATTCCTTAGAAGTCAGCTCTTTAAGAACTCACTTCTAAATAGCTATAGATACATACAAGCCGTCTAGGGCTGACCTTTCGGTCACAGAAGTTTTCGTTGCCAGTGAGATGAACATCTACCCCAGAACATAAACTCAGTTCAAGATCCAGTGAATAAGACTGCAGGGTTTGATCTTCCCCATCGATCAAGACTAAACCACATCCAAACCTACAGGGAAGATGTGGCCACATCTTGAAGAAGTCGAGTTACTGTAACAGTGCTGCGTGCATCTGTGGTGGAGGAAAAAGTAAGATATACAGTGAAGAGCCAAAGAAACTGGTACACCTGCCTAATATCGTGTACGGCCCCTGCAAGCACTCAGAAGTGCCGCAACACGACGTCCCATGGACTCGACTAATGTCTGAAATAGTGCTGGAGGGAACTGACACGATGAATCCTGCACGGCTGTCCATAAATCCGTAAGAGTGCGAAGGGGTGGAGATCTCTTCTGAATAGCACGTTGCAAGGCGTCTCAGATATGCTCAATAATGTTCATATCTGGGGAGTTTGGTGGGCAGCGGAAGCGTTTAAACCCAGGAGAGTATTCCTGGAGCGTTTCTGTAGCAATTCTGGGCATGTGGGGCGTCGCATTGTCCGTCCTGCAGCAATTGCCCAAGTTCGTCGGAATGCACAATGGACATGAATGGATGCAGGTGATCAGACAGGATGCTTACGTATGTGTCATCTGTCAGAGTCGTATCTAGACGTATCAGCGGTTCCATGTCACTCCAACTACACATGCCTCATACCATTACAGGGCCTCCACCAGCTTCAACAGTCCCCTGCTGACATGCAGGTTCCATAGATTCATAAGGTTGTCTCCATATCCGACACGTCGATCCGCTCGATACAATTCTAAACGAGACTCGTCCGACTAGGCAACGTGTTTCCAGACTTCAACAGTCAAATGTCGGTGTTGACGGACCCAGGCGAGGCTTACAGCCTGGTGGTGTGCACTCATCAAGGATACACGATTTCGACTCCGAAAGCCCATATCGATGATGTTTCGTTGAATGGTTCGGACGCTGACACTTGTTGATGGTCCAACATTGAAATCTGTAGCAGTTTGCGGAAGGGTTGCATTTCTGTGACGTTGAACGATTCTCTCAGTCGTCGTTGGTCCCGTTCTTGCAGGATCTTTTTCCGGCCGCAGCGATGTCGGAGATTTGATGTTTTACCGGATTCACTCCGTGAAATGGTCGTACGGGAAAATCCCCAGTTCATCGCTACCTGGGAGATCCTGTGTCCGCCGGCCGGTGTGGCCGTGCGGTTCTAGGCGCTTCAGTTTGGAACCGCGTGACCGTTATGGTCGCAGGTTCGAATCCTGCCTCGGGCATGGATGTGTGTGATGTCCTTAGGTTCGTTAGGTTTAAGTAGTTCTAAGTTCTAGGGGACTGATGACCTCAGATGTTGAGTCCCATAGTGCTCAGAGCCATTTTGAACCTGTGTCCATCGCTCTTGCGCAGACTATAACACCACCTTCAAACTCACTTAAATCTTGATAAGCTGTCATTATAGCAGCGGTAACTGATCAAACAACTGTGCCAGACACTTGTTGTCTTATATAGGTTTGCTGACCGCAGCGCCGTATTCTGTTTGTTTACATATCTCTTTATTTGCATACGCATGCCCAAACCAGTTTCTTTGGCGCTTCAGTGTATTATGAAGAGCCCACTCTATGCTTTTAAAGAAGACGTGAAAGACTTGCATGAAGTGATATCGAGTACTCCGATCTGATTGTAAAATTTAAACATGAACTTGCGAAACTATTGTGTATGCGCTGTAATGCCATCCGACAATAATAGCTAACAGTATCATCGCTGCATCGACCGCTCCAGAGCGAGTACATTCATCTACTCGTTCCAGTTACAAGGCAAGAGGGCGAAAATGGCGTGTGGCTGTTTAAAAAAAAAACATCAGTAGGAGATACGTCAAAAGTCTATTGTATCGTACCAAGAAATACAGTGTTTTCACATGCACTGTTCTTAGAAAATAGAATGCATAAGGACAAGTATATATACATATCTTACGTTGAATTTGGAAAAAAATGACAGCTTCAGACACATTTATTTTTTAATATTTATTAGCATGGTGCGTTCTGGCAGCATGCTGCCTAACTGTTAGTTATACATCAGTTATTACTTGCAGATTAAGGTGAAGTAAGGAGAAGATCTTTGGATGAGTGTCATCGAGGTTATGTTGGGAATACTATTACCAATGGCCTGGGAATATATCCTTATTTACCACACGGAGCACTGGATCGAACGAAACACCATCACTTCATAGTTTCTAATCCAGCTGTTGGCATGTAAGCAACTGAATTAGAAACTATAAGGTGATGGTATTTCTTTCGATCCAGCGCTCCGTGTGCCAGATGAGGATATATTTGCACAAGAGGAGCAATAACATTTGAAATATAACTTCACTGGTGCACCAATATAAAAATCATCTCGTCAGTTTACATGAATCTGTAATGAATAATTCACGTATAAATACAACACGCTGGCAAAACGCATCTTGCTAATAAACATTGGAAAATAAACGTGACTGAAGCTGAGACAGTGTTAGCTTATAAATTTCGTAATGCAGTCGCAGATCTCAGAAAATTCCATGCAACATGAACAAATTGAAGTTTATGAAATCTGTGTTCCCTGAGTATGCCAGTCACTCATGGAATCCTGTTACTCAGAATTGACTCTCTTGTATGATCACGTCTATTTAAGAAAAGGCACAGTGTGCATTGCGGTTTGGAAAAGTAACATCTGTTGTTTCAGTGCAGCTTCAGTTTAGGTATATATTGCCCGCAGCAGCACTGAAGTATAGTAAGGTGGTAAACGAGGTAAAGTTGCTGACACTCTTCTACAGCTACACCTTACGGCGTGTGGCGGAGGGCACTTCGCGTAACACTGTCCCTCCTCTTCTTCCTTTTCTGTTTCGTAAATGCATGATTTCCGCTGAGGAAAGGAATAGCGCCGAGTAGAATGAATCCAATGGCCACCTTAAAGCAAAGAGAAAGCCGTGAAAACTCGACAGACATGTGTTTAAAGACGAATAAGATGCACTGCCCTCTACTAAATAGCTTACTATGCCAAAATGTTATAGAACCTTTCTCCCGTTCGGAGGTCATTTCACTGCTTTGTTCATTGTGAGAACAAATAGATTCAAGATGAAAAATTACAAATACTCATTTAAGAAAACGTCAGGTTGCAGCTTTGAGCCGCTACTGTTTGTGTCCTAATTTTTTCATTGCTAATAGCGGATCAGCACATCTCATACTTGCGTTCAGAACGCTGCTTTAGAAGCACTGGGAGAAGGGCAGGGACTTAACACTTGTGTTTTTAGAACTTGAAAAAGTATTTGACAGTGTCCCGAGGAAAACCATATGGGAAAGCCTAAGAAAGAAAAATGTACCCCCAAGGTAATTCAGAAAAATGGTTCAAATGGCTCTGAGCACTATGGGACTTAACTTCTGAGGTCATCAGTCCCCTAGAACTTAGAACTACTTAAACCTAACTAACCTAAGGACATCACACACATCCATGTCCGAGGCAGGATTCGAGGCTGCGACCGTAGCGGTCGCGCGGCTCCAGACTGTAGCGCCTAGAACCGATCGGCCACCCTAACGGCGGTAATTCAGAAAGTTAAAATTCTTTACTTCTAATAGAAAAGAATAATTCTGTTTGGTTCCAGTCAGCTAAGCAACTGCCCTTTCCCAGTTACTTTTTATCACTGTCGTGGATGAAGTTACGAAAGGAATGAAGCAGAACAGTAAAAAGGACATCACTGCATTTGCAGATGATGAAGTAATTTTGGGAAACACAGAGAAAAGTCCAGGAGAGGACAGCCAAATCGAGTGGCCATCTAAAAGCACACACAATAACAATAAATAAATCATAAATGGTTCCAGTCTAAATAAAAAGGCAGAAAAGAAACCGTCATGTTCGGAGTCTATTCTGGAACTGACAAGTCTCTTCAATAACACTATCTGACAATAGAAATATATGAGGTCTCTTTAAAATCAAAACAGACTTTCCTTTCACCACGCTTTATCGCCGACGATGACATATGGCTAGAAACCTGCACAATAATCAGACAGCTCGACAGTAAACTCAAAGCTGCAGAAATGAAATTCTTACTCTCTACGGTCTCGACAAGCAGGAAGCATAGAGGGAGAAACGGAAAAATAAAAATGACAAGAAGGAATTTGACCACGTCAGACGGATGGACGAACGGCTACACACATGAGGCTGGTAGAGGACCTGTAGGAAGACCAAGAAAGATATGGCTGGGTCAAGTGTAGTAGGATATAGGAACAAGGGGATTCAGTTGGAATACAGTGCTGAGGGAAGACAGTAAAACCGGCCACTGTGGCCGAGCTGTTCTAGGCGCTTCAGTCTGCAACCGCTACGGTCGCAGGTTTGAATCCTGCCTCGGGCATGGATGTGTATGATGTCTTTAGGTTAGTTAGGTTTAAGTGGTTCTAAGTTCTAGGGGACTGATGACCTCAGATGTTAAGTTCCATAGTGCTCATAGCCATTTGAACCATTTTTTTGTAGACTGTAAACCACATCTGGGAAACTGGAGTGGAAAACGGATGATGATGAAGAGCGGTCCAGAGAATAACTGAGGAAAACATTGTTTACGGGGACCACCTAAAAAGAAGTTGAGGTACCCCGCAGTCGCTGTCAGCTTAATGCAGTGAGCGTGCAGCTGCAGCGGTCCGTGCACAGCGCCGTGTGGAGCATGCCCAACACGCGCCAGCCGACACGCAGCGGGCCAGCAGTGCTACTTCGCGACGCATGACTCGTGTCGCTCGCGGCCACGTGACGTGCTTCCACAACGAGGCGAGCCGCAGACTGCGAGCGAGGTCCGTCTGTCCGTCAGTGCCGCTACTAACGCGGAAGTCGACGTACCTAACGCTCTAAATGCCTCATCCCAAATTTACCATGAGCAGCAAATCAGAAAACCAAGTCGTGAAAGTAACATACTAAATCTTCCGACCAGCAACAGGCCCTAACTTTACCAGTCAGTCGGAGTAGAACAGGGAATAAGTGAACATACGGCCGTTACAGCATCATGCAATACGGCTGTGAATAAGAATGCAAAGGAAAGTAGGAAAGCATTTCTGTTCAGGAAGAGCGACAAGAAACTGATTTCAAACTGAGCGATCAACATGAACGTTTCATCTCCAGCACCGACAATACTGAGTATCAATGGACAAAGTTCAAGGTTACTGTACAATTCGCCTCAGGCAGCTATGTGCCGAGTGAAGCTGTGAGGGAAGAGGTAAGACCCGGTGCAGTTCGACAGCTGTCTTAGAAAGATGCTACTTAAGCAAAGAGAGATTAACTGCAAACTTGAACGTAGGCATAGCCTCACAGACAAACAAAAACTACAATGAAATGAACACCCTTAGCTGCTTACAGGCGTTGACATACGTCAACGGGGACAGATAAAAATGTGTGCCCCGACCGGGACTCGAACCTGGGATCTCCTGCTTACATGGCAGACGCTCTATCCATCTGAGCCACCGAGGACACACAGGATAGCGCGACTGCAGGGATTTTTCTCTGGCACGCCTCCCGCGAAACCCACATTCTCAACGTATTGTCCCGCACTACATTCGTAGTGCCCCCGCCTATTATACTCATTACTCGCGGCGCGTTGCCGATTCCCGTAAGAGTTCGGGCACTGTTTGTGCTTTCGCACAGAAGAAGAAGATATATTTACTAGGATGGCATCTGTTCTTTCGGACATGTCCGAAAGAGCAGATACCATCGGTGACCAAGCATCGGTGTTCCGAAACCAATACCTGTAGAGATTTGGGCGGATCTGTTCTCTCATTCCCATCTGTCCGTTCCGTAGAAGTAGACACTATAAGCAGTGCTGCATGTGGTTACCGAGCACCATAACGCATCCGTCAGGCATTCTTCGTAATGAATCTTTTAAATACATCTGTATCTATTCCGATGCGTCAGTGCATTTGGTCACACCCTCCTGTAACGTCTGCTTATTGTCGATGTGTTTGGGCATACAACTAGGAGAGTACCCACGTCCCACTTAAGATACACGCTACTCAAATATTTAGAAAACGTGCTCGCATTTGAAGGTAAATTCACTCTAGGCGCTGACATATGGGATGCACAAAATTCCGTCCCGGTGGGAGTGGTGCAGTCAGAAAGGCTTCTGGCCATCAGCTGGCACTAACATTGCCTCAACCTATGTAACAACGCTATCAGACCTCCCCGACCAATCCGGCGCTCATGAAAAGTTGTGGTGAGGTGCCGTGGCAATATCAATAGGCAACTGGGTGGTGTCCAGCTGTGCATAAACCACAGTTGTCTTTCTCCAGGGCTAACGTTTTGCAATACCGCTGGTAACCCGCCGCGCAGAAATAAGTGATACACAGCACCTGGTAATCTGCTTGGTAAAATGTATCGCCCTACGAGAGTGTCACCAACAGTTCCTACACTGATACTAAAGCGATCGTGCGGCCTCTCCTCCATGATTACTCGAGGTTTTGCATGTACCCACAGATGTATAATGTGACAATTTTCTATCCCAACTCTTGTGAATCTTGTCTACATCACCCAATACTACACAATTCTCGTTTCAAATAATACGGCTCATATCTTAATAGGTATCCGTTTCTGGAATAATTACAGGAACTTTTCTTTTAAAATATTAAAAACGTTTTAAAAGGCTATTAGAATCTTCTAAAAAAGATTTTGGTCGGCGCATGAGCTGTTAGCAGTTCCTTTACTACGAGGTCACAAACAGCCAGTTTTGCGGTGATTTAATCACATCTTCAGGTGTATAAGTCTACAAAAAAATATAATATGAATTATAAGGTACAATAATGGTAAAAATACGGCAATTAATCCGAAAGGCAGGCGAACAAATACTCACATAATTATTTTAACACTGGTTCGTTAAAATACAAAGTCTCTCAACGTTCGGATGGCGTTAAATTTGTCAGAACCGCCTAAATCGGATGGTTACAAGACGAAACATAAAAAATTCCCATGAGTAGCAGGCGCTGGAATTGCACATGAGCACTGAGAGTCGCGGGTATGAACATGAAGCAGGAATTGAAACAAGATCTAGGAGGGAAAACTATACGGAATAAACCCGTGTCCCGTCTTTGGAGATATATATATATATATATATATATATATTTCAACAACATTGTGTGGTACTTAGGTATTGCGAGGATGAAAGTTCCAACGTGGTTCATTTAGTAGTGCTGGTGAGGAAAGGGTCGCCGTTTCGAGACTCGGCGATAACACTGTACACATTAGGGCAGACATTACTCCGTATACAATTGGTATATTTTATATATTTGGTAGATTTTGGCTGCTGCTTTGCCATAAAGGGACACAGCTGTGTCCGCGTGTAATGGGATCTGCAAAAGTTCGAATCCATTGCCAATATGATTTATATCTTGACTCTTGTTTTTGGCACTTTTAGCGCACACATTGTGCAAATCGTCAAAACGCTCTTCAAACAATTACAGTGAATGCTTTCTTCAGTAATAATATTACCAAGCAAACGCCGTTAACAAGCAAGAAATTATTTTGCACCTGACAGTAACGACAGATGTTCGCCCCTAAATTTCATCTAATCAATAGTGAAAATCTGGATAGCTGGTCACATGTTACGTAGAAGCTAAGTATTGTACTTCTGCGTATGCACGCCTCTAGCAACAGAGTTAAATGCAGTTTTTATTATTTTTGTTTTATCATATCACTTTATATTTCCGGTACTTACAATATCATACATTTAATACTTTTTTATTTTAATAAATTCCCTAGTACCGTCAGTAAGACATAAAAATTGCGTGACATTGTTTCGACCTCCGTTATTATTCATAATATTGCACATGAGTAATGCTCCTGAAACCATTGTTTGTTATGAAGACATGTAGTATAGTATGTTAAAAATGCCTTTCTTTTTTCACGTACAGTGTCATGCATTTTACACCCTTTTTAGTTTACTAATTGTATAATCAGTTGTTTTTATCTATTACCTTCACAATGACGTAAAATTGTCATTAATTTGACCTCAATTGTGGCCCATAGTGTAGCGTGTTGCCGCTCCTTATAATTTCGTTCGTTGTGTAGAGATGTATTAAAAATAAAAATATTTTGAGACAGTAGCTAAGGATGGCAATTCATGGTGAAGTATCAATACGATAAAGTGTTACGTAAATTTATATCGCTTGGTTTATTAACGTCAGCACATTGCTATCGTGCTAGTTATTATCGTTGAAATCTTGTTGGTTTATCTACAGCAAGTTGTATTGATTCAACAATTTAATATAGAATACATCTTATCTCGTTCCTTAAAATGTTATTAGAACATGTTATATAGCCAGTTACTAAAGGTACCTAGCGGTCTTCGCCTCAAGCAATGTGTTAACACCTAGTGGTCATCAGTCTCCATTTGTCAACAGTACCGGCCATACATATATATGTACTATTGAATTTCTTGAACTTTGTAATGGGCATCAGCTGCCGTACTATACATATGTACCACGTTACCGCAACGTATATATGATATTCTTTGTTACGAAATGATATAAATACTCATTGTGCCAGTTACTACGTTGTAACCGTGTAACACCTTTGGTAAGGCGATATCTTTAACATTTACTCGTTTTAGTGGATAGTTCCTTACGTAAATATTTTATTTTCACTGCTTCTTCTCTATATTGATGCGTATTTTCAATTTCATCACCATTTTTCAATTACACCGGCCACCTATGATGGAAAACTGTTTTTTAACTATTTCATATATGGAAGTTGTCATTTTAAGAAGGATTTTAATGACATCTGTAGCGGTACCAACATTAGTCTATATATTCATGAACTGTACTGCAATATTATGTGCAGTTTTTTAACCTCCTTTATGTTGCTAACATGAGAAAAAGTCTGTTTTATGCCTTAGGTCTGAAGATGGCTAAATTGTCAGCCGAAACTAGTAATCCATTCAAATGCGGATTTCATGTGCGATTTTGACTTCATGGGTTTTCAGACACTAACACAAATAAAAAATAAAGTTAAATTTCGATAGTCAACACATTAAAACATAAAAGACAGGTAGAGACAGGGAAGAGAAAGTGAAGGTTCAGCCACCCTGTTGTTTCCCCTTCGTTATAAGCAGCGGAACTTGAAAATTATGTGGAGGTTGGTACGACTGCTAGAGTCCCCTAAGAGCTGTGCTTTGTAGAAGCCACGACTCCAAGCCTGTGTTACATGGAGCTAACTGACAGTTGAAGGCGCACCTTTAAGATTAGGTAGGCCCTGTTTGGAAAACATCACTCGGTATCAACAGTTCTAAAACAATTACTGTTCTTATTTTTGGGTCGGCGCGGTCTCAGAATCTTTTAACTACGAGCCTACAATGTACCGGAGTATATGAAAGGGTGCGGCCCAACGTGACAAAACAATAGACATGTAAATACTCTATCACCCCGGCAATCACCACTGAACAGACACAAGTCGTCAACGGTAGCTTTGCGTTCTAGAGCCTTTATCTAATTCTGCTATGTTTCTTTCCTGTTGGCAGGGTGTCTTATGCGGCTCTGTTGGTTTTTCGTTGCCGGACCACGTTTGTAGAAGCGGACACTCCTGACTCCAGCAGTTAAGACTTAACGAGAAATTCCTGAACGGGATAGTTCGTATGCTTTGCCACTAAGATTGTGATATAGAATGGTGCAACTTGAAAGTTGTTTAATTTATTGTTTCTAGTTTTCTCCAGTTTTATTCTTCGGCATTGTTATTGGTAGAGTTTGACTGTTCCGGAGTAGCGCTACAGGATGTCTCAAACCCTTTAGGCGAAACTGAAACCGATTATATTGAGATAAGGAACCAATGGTCGCAAATGCATATCTTTCGTGTGTTATGGACATACACAGAATACACCACATAACAACAACGTAGCTCATAGTAATTGTTCGAAGCGACAACTGCCAGTCTCAATATAAATATTGAAACGATGCATTAAGTTCTTCCGCACTTTTTCAAAGAGCCCTGATGTCTGTTGTAGACCCTAGCATGCAGGTCCCCATCCTCTTCTACTGGGGTTTCGTACACCAACGCCTTGAGGTAACGCCAGAGGAAGAAGTCCAGAGGTCTGAGGTCCGGCGATTGCACTGGCCATGGGACGGACCTCTCCTTCCAATCCAATGATGAGGGTAAATGTTATTCAGGTGCTCACGGACAATAACATCGAAGTGGACTGGTGCACAACACGTGATGAAACCACAAAATTTCGTGGACAGCGACGGTACAAAGAACTGTTGCAGCACATCGTGCAGGAACACTAGATAACATGGAACAGCCAATAATAAGGTCGTATTAGGTGATCTTGGACAAAGCCCACCCAAACGTTGACAGAGAATCGTTACTGTGGGCGATCGATGTGGGTGGCGCGGCGATTTTACTCAATCCAGACATAGCTGCTGATATATAATTCCCTAGTCTGCCCAGTTATCACATACGGGTCAGAGGTGTGGGCTTTGACAGAACACGATAAAAATTCACTAAGAACCATTGAGCGGCAAATACTACGCAAAATCTATGGGCCAATAAGGGAGGAAGAAGCCTGGAGAATACGCTGTAATGCCGAATTACAAGAGTTAATACAAAGCAGGGACATAGTAAAATTTGTAAAATCACAGCGGATACGATGGCTAGGACATTTGGACAGAATGGCAGAAGATAGAATTCCAAAGAAAATGATGAAAGGTGTGATCCATTCAGCTGGCGAAAAGGGAGACCTAGAAGAAGATGGATCGACGAGATAATAATGGATATCAGGGAGTCCGGGGGTGGAAAAGAGCAGCAAATAACCGAGAAGTGTGGATGAAGATTGTTGAAGAAGCCAAGGCTTACCAAAGGCTGTAGCGCTACTGAAGAATAAGAAGAAGACATGGCTGTTGGGGCAGTTGAAAACAGCATCACGTTTGAATGAGGCTTCATCCGTTATAAAACAAAATGCACGAAGTTCGGCACTACGGCACTGCAGTGGCCAATCCATTGACAGAAGTGAATACGGGGCTCAAATTCCGTTGGTCCCAGTGCTTACACACGTTCTTCCTGATAACGGTATAATACCTGTTCTACAAGTACTTCCCACACCGTTTCCTTCAAAGTGTGCGTTCCACTGGTATATTGACGCGGGGTTATTGGTGGTGGTCGTCCACACGAACTAACACCAGTTCCTCAAAATCTGGTGTAGGACATGTCTTTGTCGGGAACCTCGGTCAGCTCTCTGTGGCGTGAAGTACTGGTCTCTCGTATGTTCGTATCTACAGACATAAACATCTTCCAGTCAGGATTACGCCTGCTGGGAAAGTGTTACCTGTACATTCGTGCTGCTTTACGGGCACTGCGGGCCGGAGTGGCCGTGCAGTTCTAGGCGCTACAGTCTGGAGCTGAGCGACCGCTCCGGTCGCAGGTTCGAATCCTGCCTCCTGCATGGATATGTGTGATGTCCTTAGGTTAGTTAGGTTTAATTAGTTCTAAGTTCTAGGCGACTGATGACCTCAGAACTTAAGTCGCATAGTGCTCAGAGCCATTTGAACCATTTTTTTACGGGCACTGCCTCCTGCCGCACAATACATTGAATGCATGTCTACCAATTCTCGTGTGGAGTAACGACCCATCTTTGACTACGCGTCAAGCGCTGTACACACACAGTAACACACTTTACCATGCACTCATCACCAGCTGTCTGATACAATGAAGAACTGACACCAGGGACAGTGGTGTGCTTGCAGCACAGGTTAATGCGCCTGTGCGATGCGTGCGGTCGTCACATGACACACGTGCTTCGAGCCAAGTTGTGCAGAGTACATTTGTTTGACGGTCAGGGGTGTACGTTGTTTATCACCGGCTGCCGTCTCCAGTGTACAACAAACACCAGGATCTTTGAGAGAGTGTGGTAGAACTGCATGAGTCGTTGCAATTTATGCATTGAGACTAACGGTCATCGCTTTGAAGAATTTCTATAGCCCGCATCTCGTGGTCGTGCGGTAGCGTTCTCGCTTCCCACGCCCGGGTTCCCGGGTTCGATTCCCGGCGTGGTCAGGGATTTTCTCTGCCTCGTGATGGCTGGGTGTTGTGTGCTGTCCTTAGGTTAGTTAGGTTTAAGTAGTTCTAAGTTCTAGGGGACTGATGACCATAGCTGTTAAGTCCCATAGTGCTCTGAGCCATTTGAACCATTTGAAGAATTTCTATAAACTACGTTGTTGTTATACGCTGTACGCTATGTATGTCCATAATACAATAAATATGCATTTCAGACCATTGGTTCCCTTTCACAATGTAATCGGTTGTGTACCCACTATCAACTGTTTCAATCTTACCCTAAAGATTTGTGAGACCCTGTACTCGTTTACCAATTTTTCCCCGATATTTAACATTTCTTGCGACGTGTTTTCACTATAACACGTATGAGCTCCAGATCTGCGTAAATGAATGTGTGTGGTGGTTTCGCGTGAGTGCGTGCGTGTGTGTGTGTGTGTGTGTGTGTGTGTGTGTGTGTGTTTGTGTGTGGGCGCGCGCGCGCGCGCGCGCCGCTCGTAAGAAAAGAATGAAGGAGTGACTACCGAAGAATGTGTGCAGAATCACGCAGTAATGGTAATTTCACTTGAATTAGACAAGTCTTTGTGTCGATTCTCGCTTCGATCGTTCTGATTCGCAATGCATGTCTCCCAAAATAATGCTTTGTCACAGTCTAGTTACATTTCTGCTGCATCACTGGGACTTCTGTTTTTTTGTAGTTCTTAATCATTCTCTGCCACCAACAAAACTTCGATTGAGCAGACGTTTAATTGGATGAATGTCAGAAGGAGATGGGTGTTGCTTTTGCCGGTCAAGCAACTGCTGTAGAGCTAACGGTTCCCTCCGCACGGACAGTGCTACCAGTCACCTAGCCTCAAGGAGAGCCATGCCCGATTCGGCCTTCTGTCTGCTACTTGTCTGCCGCTGAAGGCTGAGGAAAGTCTGGAGAGAACTGAGAACATTCTTAACTCACACAAATGCGCTGCAAATGTTCTTGTTCTATTTATCGCCATTTCCCACAGCCAAGTGAAGTTCATGGTGTTTAGAAGAGGTTACGTGCTCTTCGCATTGCAGAAGATCCATCTGTAAAGATTTACTCCAAATTAATCGAACTCAGATTGGAATGCCTTTCCTTACAAGGGAGGAAATCGATATGAAAATGGACCACCACATAAATCCATATCTCTGCGGCACATGATACAACGGGTGTCGCTGAAGTGTGCGGAGTGCTGCAATAAAGAAGTCGACGAGGTCCCTTCGGAAAGTAAGGTCCGAAAGGTCGCGAAACGGAAACCACAGTGAAAAACCGATAACGTTTTGCATAGATGTGTCGGGCTGTGTCTCTACTATCCCTGTCGAGGGCGTCACATTGCTCTTTTTGTTCTGAGCGCGGGAAGATGCCTAGAACTATAGTGACTCCCGCCTAATACGGGCGCCCGCTGCGAGATTTCGCCTGATTTCATGCAGCCCCACCTAACGTACCTGTCATGCATTTCCTCCTTCATGACAGATCTCGACACACTGCAGGGGCAATGCAGCATTTTCGATGGGAAGCGTTTGATCATCCACCATACAGTCCCGACTTGGCTCCCTCTGGTATTCATCACTACTCACACGAACCGCTGGCTATGAAGACAACATTTTAGCACAAATAACGAACTGCAGACAAGTGCTAAGAAGTGGCGGGAAGCAGAGGCGGCTGCCTTCTATGACGCGGGTATTGGAAAGTTGATATAACACCACGACGAATGTCTAAGTCCGAGTGGCGACTATGTACAGAAGTATCTGGAACGTGTAGCAAACTGTAGCAAATAAAGCATTTTTGATTTTCACTGTGGTTTCCACTTCGCAACCGATCGGACATTATTTTCCGAATAGCCCTCGCATTTGTGCGAGACCACATGTTATTTCCGGTTCCGTCAATCAGGTTTAACTTTCCCATGTTTATCCTGAATTACTTCAATCAAATAGTGGGATGGTGCTTACAAAATTGTCACATTTCGGAATCAAGTTGCTCATGACTATATCACTTGTGTTGCATTATCTGAAAAGCAGACACACTTATGTAATACCTGCATAAATACTGAACTCTGGGCACAGTGTGCAGAAATTATCTCTACTTCAAATACTGCAAGGACCATCGTGAACAGCTCTGAATGAACTACCTCTTGATACCACCAAACCTAATTGGTTACCCAAGCCAATTTTAGTTAACAGATTTGCCAGTTCTTTTTTTTAATTTTAGTGTTATTTGATAACCGTAAATTCTTTGTTGATGTGTTTCGCTGTTACACTGATCAAAATATTTGTCAATTATAGTAAATTGTGGGCTAACGCTGGCCGGTGTGGCCGAGCGGTTCTAGCGCTTCAGTTTGGAACCGTGCGAGCACTACGGTCGCAGGTTCGAATCCTGCCTCGGGCTTGGATGTGTGTGATGTCCTTAGGTTAGTTAGGTTTAAGTAATTCTATGTTCTAGGGGACTGATGACCTCACCAGTTAAGTCCCATAGTGCTCGGAGCCATTTGAACCATTTTTTGTGGGCTAACAAACCCGAAACCTAGGTCACAAAAATAAACTAATTAGTAAAACAAGTGGTGAAAATGAATCTTTCCTTTACCTTAAAATTTTTAGAACTGATTATTGTGTAAGGTAGCGGGGCTGGCAACATAACGTACTATGATACTAGTCTGTGCCTACTAAGTCTACTTCTTTTTGCCTTGTAATTACAAATAATTTGTCAGTTTCAGTGCTAAGTATTATATTAATAATAATTCTGTATTGCCGAACAACAGGATCAGTAGTGTCTCTGAAAATATTCTGTTTTCTTTTTACACGCGGTGCATTGAGTTAGCTTAATATGGTAATAGTTGAAAACGAGGTATAACCTGTAAAGAATTTCTGAAATTTAATTCGCTGATGGTCGGATGCATTTGTGTTTTTGAGACTGTAAAGTTTCTATATATGCTATGTACTGAACTGCAAAAATATAGGTGAAAAATTTAGAAGAGAGACTGAATTTATTGTAGTAGATATTCACTGAGGCCAGTAACCCAACACCGCGTTGAGATTGTTGAATTCGTGGAAATGTAAATTATTTGCTGGAAATATTTTAAGTGCGGTGACTTTCTTTCAACAAAAGATTTCCCTGAAATTCCAAGATCAGTTAGAAATTCCAATTCGGTTCGAATCAGTGTCCCTACATCTAAATCTACGTGATTACTCTGCTATTGACAATAAAGTGAATGACAGAGGGTTCAATGAACCCTCTACAAGCTCTGTTCTATTACGAAGAACACAAAAGCGTTCTGTTACGCAGCAAGTACTGTTTTGGTAATTTTTATAGCCGCAAATGAATTTTTTTATTTTCCCCAACAAAAAGTAGTGACTATGCAAAGTTCGCTTAGGATTTACAGTTCTATCAGCAGTTTTCCAAGTTACAAGGCCATACTGAGCTGGAAACTCCTTCGTCAGCATCGTCCGGCACCAATGCGTGTCATGCTCTGTCATTGTGCGATAACACAGTTATATGCGAAATTCTCTCAGTAAGACGCTTTGAACTAGAGTTTAATTTGTAATATAAATGAACTTCGGCAACATCGACGCATTATGTTTCAAACCGGACGCTGCTCACAGTATGATCACGGTTGACTTGAAACAGGACACTGCGAAAATTCCAGCTAGGTACTACACTGCTGCCGGCCGTGGTGGCCGAGCGGTTCTAGGCGCTACAGTCTGGAACTACATGACCGCTACGGTCTCAGGTTCGAATCCAGCCTGGGGCATGGATGTGTGTGATGTCCTTAGGTTAGTTAGGTTTAAGTAGTTCTAAGTTATAGCGGACTGATGACTTCAGAAGTTAAGTCCCATAGTGCTCAGAGCCATTTGAACCATTTGAACTACACTGCTGCGAATTTATTATAAATCAGCCGTGTCTGAACATTATTCCAATATAGATCTGTATTTACATTTTTCCAAAAATTAAAAATACCCTTGCGTTTTGGTTCGGAAGTCGAATTTACACTTCGTTGCACTCACAACTGTGCAATGGGAAACGTACCCGGAACCAAACAACCCACGGAAAATAACGAAAGTTCCCGAGTACGAAGAGCGCTCCGGAGGTAGCCGTGATGGAGCAACAAACATTACAATAGTCTACACTTATCAGCCAGAATATCATGAGCACGTGTCTAATAGCTGGTTTGTCCATCCTTGTCACGGCTCTAACAGGGGAAACCAATGAGGTCTTGGTATGTCGCCGGATGGAGTTGGCACCACATCTGCACACACTAGTCACCTAATTTCCCGCAAATTCCCTGGAAGAGGGGCCGGGGGGGGGGGGGTAGGGGAGGAATGGGAGGCATGAGCTCTGAAGCCACGTTCAGTCACATCCCAGATGTGTTCGATCGGGGTCAGGTCTAGCGATTTGGGGGGCCAGCACATCAATTGGAACTTGCCACTATGTTCCTCGAACCACTCGACGCACTCCTGGCATTATGACTTGGCGTATTATCTCGTTGAAGAATGCCATTACTGTCGGGAAACATTATCGTCATAAAAGGGTGTACGTGGTCTGCATCTAGTATACAACTCTTCTTATCGGTCCTGGTGCCTTGAACGAGTTCCACTGGGCCCATAGATGCCCACGTGAATGTTCCCCAGAGGATAATGGAGCGGCTACCAGCTTGTCTCCGTCCCGCAGTGCAGGTGACAAGGAGCTGTTCCCCTGGAAGACCATGGATTCCTGCCCTGCCTTCGGCATGATGAAAAAGGTATCGGAATCCATCAGGCCGTACAAAGCTCTGCCTCTGCGCTAACGTCCAGTGCCTACGGTCACGTTCCCACTTCAGCCGTAGTTGCCGATGTCATGTTGTTGACAATGGCACAAGCATGGATCGTCGGCTGTGGAGGCCCATCGTTAGGGGTGTTGGGTGCACCGTACATTCAGACTCACTTGTACTCTGCCCAGCATTAAAGTCTGAAGTTAGTTCCGCCACAGTTCGCCGTCTGTCCTGTATTACCAGTTTCCCAGCCGGCCGGTGTGGGCGAGCGGTTCTAGGCGCTTCAGTCTGGAACTGCGCTGCTGCTACAGTCGCAGGTTCGAATCCTCCCCCGGGTATGGATGTGTGTGATGTCTTTAGGTTTAAGTAGATCTAAGTCTAGGGGACTGATAACCTCAAATGTTAAGTCCCATACTGCTTAGAGCCATTTAAACCATTTTTGAACCAGTCTGTCCATCGTACGACGTCTTATATCTGTAGTGAGGAGTGCTCGCCCAGCCCGACGAGTCTGGACATGGTTTTACATCGGTTTCGCCACTTGTTGAAGACACTCACCAGAGCAATCCTCGAACACCCGATAAGTTGCGCAGTTTCCGAAAGGCTCGTACCGAGCCTCTGAGCCATCACAGTCTGCCCTCGATCAAACTCTGATAGCGCGCGTGCCTTCCCCATTCGACACACAGCACGCTCATTGATAGTACTACATGCACCGTGCGTGTGTCTGACTAGCAGTCATTCCTCGCCAGGTCACGGTGCTATCGCCTGGCTGGGTTTATATCGATAGTAGGTCGGTGATCATAATGTTCTGGCTGATCAGTGAATATCCGGTGCACTTCTTCACCCTTCCTTACGCTTCTTTCGTAAAAGGCTCTCAGAGTGGTTCAAAAATGGTTCAAATGGCTCTGAGCACTATGGGACTCAACTGCTGTGGTCATAAGTCCCCTAGAATTTAGAACTACTTAAACCTAACTAACCTAAGGACAGCACACAACACCCAGCCATCACGAGGCAGAGAAAATCCCTGACCCCTCCGGGAATCGAACCCGGGAACCCGGGCGTGGGAAGCGAGAACGCTACCGCATCTCAGAGTGGTTTCTAACAAAATGATAGAACATTTCTTTCTTTAATGAACAGTTCAACTCCCTAAAAAGTTCTCAGAATTCCTTGCGTTTTTCAGAATTCCCTGGAGTTCTAAGTAAACTCAATTTTCTTGACAATTAAAAATTTACACAGGTTTCCCAACCAAGCCACCAGCATGTTCTTACTGTTGGAGTTCCTCTTCGATCAGAATTCGTGTTGCACTATGTTAGCCTTCAGGTTTTGTTTACGTGCTGCGCTGGTAGCACTTCGCAATTTCCGGTACACCCGCGCAACCTGACACGCTTTGTAGCAACGGAGCGTTACCCGCGAGTGGCTCTTCTCACCGCAGGGGCCTCCTGGGGCAGCACGGAAGCCGTACTTTGTTGCCAGCCTGAACGGGTTCTGCAGCGACCTTCACCGCGGCCTATACACCCAGCCTGCATGCTGCGCCGTGCAAGGACGGTTTCCGCAAAGTACCCGCGGCGCACTTTGTGATCGACAGCAGAGAAACACCCTGTGCGTTTTGCGACATAACCGCGGAGATAGTAACGGAACCGGACATGCATTCGGCAAAATCGGTCTTGGAATCCCATAAAACAGGATGAACAGAGTGGCACGCGGATTAAGATTATTTTTGAGGAGTAGTGGGTTGACATTTGTCCCAGGTTGATACTGTGTTCCTAAACTGCGTGAACGCTTTTGTTAGAGTTCTGCCCTGTCTATTAGTCAATAAAATACATGCTTAGCCAGTGTCGGACCTGATGTGTTACAGGATTCAGGATTGCCTAGCAGCAGAATTCTTCACGTCGCTGTTAACGGGACGCAATCGAAAGCTGTAATTCCAATATCGGCAGTACGCCAACAACTCGTTATAGGGTCATTATTATTTACAGTACGTATAAATGACCTTGGGAGTAAGTCAGAACGTCCATGACACTGTTCGCTGACGATGTTGTTGGGCACACGAAGTCTGCAACACCACGAGACTGTAGCTAAATGCAGCAAGACCTATGGAGTACGGAGACTCTGTGCAAGGACTGACACTTGGCCCTGGTCGTAATTAAATGTATCAGATGACGTACAAATAGGATAAGGGATCTTTTCCTCATCAGTTAGACAGTTGGCGAAAACTGCTTCAGAAGAAAATTAACGAAAAATAATTAGTCAATGGAAGGAGTGACCGTAATGGAATTTTATTGTCTGTTTATGAATTGATGAGAGTCTTCTTGCATGAGCACAATTTTTAATTTGTTTAACCCCAAAATATGTTTCATCACAGTTGAGACATATTCATTGTGACTTTTTAAATTGTTTCCGAAATATAATATAGAAGTTACACTGGGGTGACAGAAATCAAGTGTAGTATTGCGTACATAGGGTATAAAAGGAGAGTGTATTGGCGGAGCTGTCATTTTTACACTTACGTGAAAAGATTTCCGACGTGGTTATCGTCTCACGACGGGAATTAACAGACTTTGAACTTGGTATGGTAGTTGGAGCTAGACACATGGGACACTCCGTTTCGGAAATCGTTGGGGAATTCAGTATTACAAAATTCCAGACATAACTGTCGCCACGGACAACGCAATGGCCAGCGGCCTTCCCTTAACGACCGAGAGCAGAGGCGTTTGCGTAGAATTGTCACTGCTAACAGACAAGTGACAATGCATCAAATAACCACAGACATCAATGTCGGACGAACGACGAACGTATCTATTACGAGAGTGAGACGAAGTTTGGCGTTAATGGGGTATGGCAGCAGACGACCGACTCGAGTGCCTTGGTTGACAGAACGAATGTGCAAATGTGTGTGAATTCCTAAGGGACCAAACTGTTGAGGTCGTCGGTCCCTAGACTTGCACACCGCTTAAACCAAGTTAAAGTAACTTATGCTAAGACCAATACACACACTCATGCCTGAGGACCGAGCGAGGTGGCGCAGTGGTTAGACACTGGACTCGCATTCGGGAGGACGACGGTTCAATCCCGCGTCCGGCCATCCTGATTTAGGTTTTCCGTGATTTCCCTAAATCGCTCCAGGCAAATGCCGGTATGGTTCCTTTCAAAGGGCACGGCCGACTTCCTTCCCCGTCCTTCCCTAATCCGATGAGACCGATGACCTCGCTGTCTGGTCTCCTTCCCCAAAACAACCAACCAACCAATCAACCAACCATGCCTGAGGGAGGACTCTGGCGGGAGGGGCCGTGCAAGCCGTGAAATGGCGCCTCTAGCCGCGCGGCCACTCCGTGCGACATTAACAGAACGACACCGCCTGCAACGCCTCTCCTGGGATCGATACGATATCGGTTGGATCCTAGACGACTAGGAAACTGTGGCCTGGTCAATGAGTCCCGATTTCAGTTGGCAAGAGCTGAAGGTAGGATTCGAGTGTGGCGCAAATCGTACGAAGTCATGCACTCGAGTTTTCAACAAAGCACTGAGCAAGCTGGTGGCGACTCCATAGCCTTGTGGGCTGTGCACTGGCACAATTGAACCGATCGTTAACAGGAAATTGTTAATTCGGCTATTTGGACCATTTGCAGCTATTTGCGATTGAATTTTTATGCATCACAATGCGTAATGTATCGGGTCACAACTGTTCGCGATTGGTTTGAACAACATTCCGCACAGTTTGGGCGAATAGTTTGGGTACTCAGATCGCCCGAGATGTATCCCATTGAACATTTACGACATAATCAAGAGGAAGATCGTTCACAAAATCCCGCATCGGCAACACTTTCGGAATTATGAGCAGCTATAGAGGCATGATGACTCAGTATTTCTTCAGGGGATTTCCAACGACTTTGTCAGTCCGTACCACGTCGAATTGCGGCACTAAGCCGGGCAAAAGGAGGTCCGGCACGGTGTTAGGCGGTATCCCAGGACTTTTGTCACCTCAGAGTATACTCGTATGTGGTTGGGAATACGATATTTTGTTGTTCAGATTACATATGTGCTATACCTTTTTTACATTATGTGTGCCCTATGGCTGCCAGATATTCAAACACAGTTATCATCTATACCACTCATTAACAAAAGAAGAAAATTTACATACCGAAAATTATCATCCAGGGGAAAAAATCATCAATGAACCAACCAACAGAAAATGTGCCTGACAACTCTTAGAAGAGATATGTGGAGTTCAGCCACACGTTAAAAAAATATGAAAACACAGCTGAATCAAATCAAAATTACCGGCCTCCAGTCGAAAAGAAAACATTAAAACGAACGACTGTCAGAAGCATATCTGTAGCGTAATTGTGCAGTGAAAAGTGCGTATAAGCTACAGAAACTTAGTAACACCCAGAATTATAAGCTACAGAAACTTAGTAACACCCAGAATTCGCGAATGGGGTCGCCAAAAAATGAGTAAACGCTGTAGTAGGTCCACAACAATATACTAATAGCAAAACATGCCAAAGAGTTAGTACAAAAGATTACGAAATTTTGCCTATGCCCACAGGTAACTTCCAACATAAAAATAACAATAACAAAACACTCAACCGGGAAATAATAAAATACAGCTCAGGATAAGTAACGCAATAGTAAGTGTCCAAGAAGGTGGAGTAAAAAGAAATGCCACTATTTCACCAAAATACGCAGTTTAAAGATTGTTATGAACGAAAATTCAAAGTCCGCAGCTCGTGGTCGTGAGGTAGCGTTCTCGCTTCCCGCGCCCGGGTTCCCGGGTTCGATTCCCAGCGGGGTCAGGGATTTTCTCTGCCTCGTGATGACTGGGTGTTGTGTGATGTCCTTAGGTTAGTTAGGTTTAAGTAGTTCTAAGTTCTAGGGGTCTGATGACCATAGATGTGAAGTCCCATAGTGCTCAGAGCCATTTTGAAAATTCAAAACAGACGTTGCCCTAACATTCGTGTGTTGAAGATGACATGTGTTAATAGAAACTTATGGCTGATTTCTGTTATCAGCCACTGGGAATACATAATGTAAAAAAAGGTAAAACACATACGCAATCTAAACAACAAAAAATCAGATGTCGATGTATTCCTCTGCAGAGCCTCGTGAATTTAGTTACAATCTTCTGATACTGAAGCCTCCCTACAGACAACAGCATGGTCCATGAATAGCCGCACACGGCTTCCAACCTTACCTAGTAGGTCATTACCATAAACTATAAATAACAGTGGCCTTGTAGTACTCCCTTGGAGTATCCCAGAAATTACTTTTACATCCGTCGATTCTGTTCCGTTAAGAGCAATGCGTTGAGTTCTGTGTGCAAAGTAGTCCTGGATCCAGTTACAAATCTGGTCCGATGTGTTAGAGCGAACAGGGATGCAGGTGAACGTGCAGCGGCTTTACGTCGGCCGCGCACTGGGGAGAAGGTGGCTTCCGTGTGGGCCCAGGCGCTGCGTTGCCTGCACCACTTGTGGTGGTCGGAGGACGACCAGGAGACTGTGTCGGACGGCGCGGCGGCAGGTCTGGTGACAAAACACGGTGAAAGGTTGCCGGAGACTTGGCGACCCAGTCCACTTGCAGTTCCGCGAACCCCGGCGCTGCGTCCGAGAGGAGCGCGTGTCCGCCTCTGTTCTGTGTGCACCGGCAAGCTCTCGTTACCTTGTCCTCCCGTGAGGCTGGCTACTGAGGACTTCAGCTGTGGATTATTTTGTTACTGAGCACAAAGTCCCGTCCACACTAGTTTTTCACTCAGCTGTGTTTGTTGTCTGATTTATTTGCAGTCGATTTTGAAGTTATTTATGGCTTCATCTTAAGGCACCTGCGTATCAGTAGAAAGTAAGCTATAGCCATCAACATAACCACTGACGTGTAAGCCTTTCTTTACTTGTTTGTTTGTTTTGTTTTGGGGTCATCAGGCTTATACCAGGTTCGATGCGGTCCACCAAGAATTCCTCTCTCTATACCAACCTCTTCATTTCAAACCAGCATTTGCACACTACGTCCCCAGTAATTTGTTGGCATATATTCAATCTCCTTACAGTTTTTACTGTCTAAAACTCGCTCTAGTACCACGGAAGTAACTCCCTAATGTCTTAACACTGTCCTATCATCATGTCTCTTCTTTTTCTTATCAGTGTTTTCGATATCTTCCTTTCTTCGCCTATTCGGAAGAGAATTTTGTCACTCCTTGTCCACTTAATTGTTCAAGCATCCTCCTACAGCACAACATCTTAAACGCTTCGATTCTCTTCTGTTACGGTTTTCTCACAGTCCACGATTCATTACCATACGACGCTGTGCTCCAAACGTACGAAATTTATTCCTCAGATTAAGGTAGATCCGTCTTGGCAAGGAGTGTCCTCTTTGCCTGTGCTGATAGTCTTGTTCCGCCCTCCTGACTCCGTCCGTTATGTTTTACTTTGCTTCCAAGGTAGCGGATATCATCAAAAGAATTGATATTGTGATCAAAGACTGGAATAAAAAACATTTGACAGTATTGGATCACTGTTCAGATACGCGACTATGTCGCAGTAGTCCTCAATTTTTTATGTTAAGATTATCGCAAATCTCATTTCTGCTGTTCATCATTATTTTCGTCTCTCTTCGGTTTATGCCCAAACCGTATTCTGTATTCATGAGACTATTCATTCCATTCAGCATGTTATAAAACTGCCCTTCACTTTTAATGATGATACCAGTGTCATCAGCGAATCTTATCATTGATATCTTTCCAGCCTGAATTTTAATCTCAATCTTTAAACTTTATTTTATTTCCGTCATTGCTTCTTCGATGTATAGATTGAAGAGAAGGAGCACTTCGTTCTTTGTCTTCCATTTTTATCGTTCCCTCTTGGCATTTGTACATACTACACTCCTGGAAATTGAAATAAGAACACCGTGAATTCATTGTCCCAGGAAGGGGAAACTTTATTCACACATTCCTGGGGTCAGATACATCACATGATCACACTGACAGAACCACAGGCACATAGACACAGGCAACAGAGCATGCACAATGTCGGCACTAGTACAGTGTATATCCACCTTTCGCAGCAATGCAGGCTGCTATTCTCCCATGGAGACGATCGTACAGATGCTGGATGTAGTCCTGTGGAACGGCTTGCCATGCCATTTCCACCTGGCGCCTCAGTTGGACCAGCGTTCGTGCTGGACGTGCAGACCGCGTGAGACGACGCTTCATCCAGTCCCAAACATGCTCAATGGGGGACAGATCCGGAGATCTTGCTGGCCAAGGTAGTTGACTTACACCTTCTAGAGCACGTTGGGTGGCACGGGATACATGCGGACGTGCATTGTCCTGTTGGAACAGCAAGTTCCCTTGCCGGTCTAGGAATGGTAGAACGATGGGTTCGATGACGGTTTGGATGTACCGTGCACTATTCAGTGTCCCCTCGACGATCACCAGTGGTGTACGGCCAGTGTAGGAGATCGCTCCCCACATCATGATGCCGGGTGTTGGCCCTGTGTGCCTCGGTCGTATGCAGTCCTGATTGTGGCGCTCACCTGCACGGCGCCAAACACGCATACGACCATCATTGGCACCAAGGCAGAAGCGACTCTCATCGCTGAAGACGACACGTCTCCATTCGTCCCTCCATCCACGCCTGTCGCGACACCACTGGAGGCGGGCTGCACGATGTTGGGGCGTGAGCGGAAGACGGCCTAACGGTGTGCGGGACCGTAGCCCAGCTTCATGGAGACGGTTGCGAATGGTCCTCGCCGATACCCCAGGAGCAACAGTGTCCCTATTTTGCTGGGAAGTGGCGGTGCGGTCCCCTACGGCACTGCGTAGGATCCTACGGTCTTGGCGTGCATCCGCGCGTCGCTGCGGTCCGGTCCCAGGTCGACGGGCACGTGCATCTTCCGCCGACCACTGGCGACAACATCGATGTACTGTGGAGACCTCACGCCCCACGTGTTGAGCAATTCGGCGGTACGTCCACCCGGCCTCCCGCATGCCCACTATACGCCCTCGCTCAAAGTCCGTCAACTGCACATACGGTTCACGTCCACGCTGTCGTGGCATGCTACCAGTGTTAACGACTGCGATGGAGCTCCGTATGCCACGGCAAACTGGCTGCACAAATGCTGCGCAGCTAGCGCCATTCGACGGCCAACACCGCGGTTCCTGGTGTGTCCGCTGTGCCGTGCGTGTGATCATTGCTTGTACAGCCCTCTCGCAGTGTCCGGAGCAAGTATGGTGGGTCTGACACACAGGTGTCAATGTGTTCTTTTTTCCATTTCCAGGAGTGTATATGTTACCCATTTTTGTGACATTTCTGGTTCTGGAAGCTGCAATATTCATTTCCAACCCTCACTTCGTAGTTGAGGAAGAAAGTGTTAGCGGTGTTTGACGCAAGAGGTGGAGTGAGGTGCACACATCTTTTCATTTGTTATTATTCCTTTAATTACCAATTAATATTTTGTTAACTATCATTGTAAGCCGTGGTACAGAATAGTCAGATATGTTTCACAACCACTTTTCTTTAAGAACTTTAGTATTAAGAAACGCAGATGTAGCACTTAGAGTTCCTTTGGCTCGCGCCATCAACGTGCACCCAGAAAAATGTTTAGGGCTGACCAGGTGAGTTTGGAGAGTTGAGTGGGAAAGTCAGAACTGAGCGCCTGAACGATACGTTTGTAGGCGGGAGGCCACGAGTTTAACATCTTCGTTGCTCGTCGTGTATGTAATTATTCTAATGAATCGCAACTCTGTGAACAATGCAGAGAGGAACAGTGTATATAGAAAGTTTCTTTTGATATGTCATTATACTGTATTCACAGCATTTTATGTACAAGCGCTGTTGTGTACTTGCACTAAGTTACGGTTAACATTGTAGACGTTCGTTGTTATGGAAGATGTCAGAAGATTATGGCTTTGTCTGATACGCGTTACGTCAAATAAAAGTCATTAGCACTACTTTCGAACTTTGACTGCTCATTTAGTAGCACAGAGAGCCTTAGCTCAGTCGCTAGAATGTTTCTCACAGCCTTACATCAAGAAACACGAATCAATTATCTGAGTGCTGCTTCTGTGTAGACACAAGGACTTCTACAGAAGACACCAAGGAGGCGGACTACCTCATAATCTCTGCGTTCTGCCATGACGTGGAAGGATACAAATAGGCCCCTCAGACATTCTGAATTTGCATTACAAATGTGGACGGCAAGTGGAATCTGTGGTGACACAGAGCGGGAATACAGAGGATGTAATCTACACTGGACAGATTGACGTCAAATTCAGTGGTAATTTTTTTCCCCCAAGATCGTTTGCAGTAGTATTTTATCGTCATATCTTTCACTACAGTTTACACATATTTTTCTCATAATTTAGAACATCTTTCACCATTTCACAGTATCGAACATTCTGTGTGCCTACCTGTGATTTGTTGCTTGCGTGTTTTATTCTATAGTCCCTGCGACAGTTGTGTGTAGGAGATAGATAATGCTAAAGTGGGTATTATTTCAAGCATGTTATTTGGAGAGACATTGCCGGATATTACTACAGAAGTACTGGACCCGGTTCTAACATCAGTTTGCCGTAGGTCGCTGGAACAATACAGCATGCCACGTGTATGGGAAAGAGGAGAAGGCTGTTTCGATCTGTAAGAGAGCACGTAAGATCGACGCTCAGGATTGTACAAGAGGGAAGAACAGATAATAAGGTCACAGCAGGGCAGAGAAAAATTTTCGAGATAAAACCGCACATATTTCTTATAGTCGTGAATGTTCCTCGTCATTGCATTTCTCTTCCAGTAACTTTTCATCTTTTCTGAACCTTATTTGTGACACTTTTTCCCCTTTTGTCTGCTTCATTTTCTGCATCTCTGTTTTTATTAGGCTTTGTCTTTCTGCCCAGCTGTTACTCTACTACGTTAACTATTTCATCTTTCAAAGCTACCCATTCGTTATCCATTGTACTTCTTTCAATTATTTCAGTCAGTTGTTGCATAATACATATACGAAATGGAAAAGTGCTATTCGTACTAGTGTTCTTGTAGATAGTAGTAACCAGGACAGAGAGTTTATTTAGTTGTGGGTGTGGCGTTACCTCAGTGTTTGCAGAGCCGGAGGAACCAGTGAGGGACTCTGATCCTGGTTTGTGCAGCTGCTGACATCAATATCCGCCCACTCCACTCCTTCTAGAAGTAGGTGTTTTATCTTCACACATACCTGTAACAGAAAAGTAAAATTTCAATAAACGAAAACGCTTTGACTTATTAAATGTAATCTGCGGATGCAATTGTTAAAGGTACGTAATAATATAAAGGTTCTGAGGACTATGGAACTTAACATCGGAGGTCATCAGTCCCCTACAACTTAGAACTACTTAAACCTAACTAGCCTACGGACATCACACATATCCATGCCCGAGGCAGGATTCGAACTTGTGGCCGTATCGGTCGCGCGGTTCCAGACTGAAGCGCCTAGAACCGCTCGGCCACACGGGCTGACCAATAAGATAATATTCTCTTGAATAATATTTGACAGATTAACAATGTAGGGACTGTACTATTAGGTCAAAAGATAATTTTTCTTGCAAAGAACGAAGAACTTTGTGACTCAGTATTTCACGGGATATCCCTTCGGCTTTAAAAATGCTTTAAAACGCATATTACTAGCGAATTTTGCACTATACTCAAGCCTAATTAGTTCCCATCCTTCCACAGCTTCTCTCTCAGATCATCTTTTGAGTTGACATCGCCCAGTAGTAGCAATTCCAATCTGGACGCCAGGAGCCTTGGGCTCGCTCCACAATCCCCGTCACTCAGCGCTGACCGACGTGTACAGATACAGGTTGCCGCCAAAGAGCACGTCCCCAAAGGGCAAACTGTATCCTTCGGCGCCTCTTTATAAAGTGGCACATGCAGAGATCCGATCAGAAGACACGACGTACAAGTCACAACGAACTCTAGAAAAATACCATCGACGGCTGCGCCGCAATCATCAGTGACTAGAAACTACTAGTGAACTAACGAAGAACTGTATTCAGTCACACGCGCGATTGTAAATTCTACAGAGCAATCTAAGTACTTGGAATTATTACTTTTGCCAGTTGGGCTACGTATATATAGTAAATAAAAATGAGTGAATTTGATCCATGTGACTATGTTTATATGTTTGTAGTTCTAAGTAGTGCCGGTATACACAAATGATCGTACTCTTCTCGCCCTTTATCGCGTTTCATTACATAAATTCTCTGTGAGGTGTGGGTGCTCTCTGAATAGCTTCGGGCTACTTATAAAGAGCCGTTCTTTTACGATTTATGACGTGAGTTTGTGTCACTAGCTTGCAGAAATACACTCCTGGAAATGGAAAAAAGAACACATTGACACCGGTGTGTCAGACCCACCATACTTGCTCCGGACACTGCGAGAGGGCTGTACAAGCAATGATCACACGCACGGCACAGCGGACACACCAGGAACCGCGGTGTTGGCCGTCGAATGGCGCTAGCTGCGCAGCATTTGTGCACCGCCGCCGTCAGTGTCAGCCAGTTTGCCGTGGCATACGGAGCTCCATCGCAGTCTTTAACACTGGTAGCATGCCGCGACAGCGTGGACGTGAACCGTATGTGCAGTTGACGGACTTTGAGCGAGGGCGTATAGTGGGCATGCGGGAGGCCGGGTGGACGTACCGCCGAATTGCTCAACACGTGGGGCGTGAGGTCTCCACAGTACATCGATGTTGTCGCCATTGTTCGGCGGAAGGTGCACGTGCCCGTCGACCTGGGACCGGACCGCAGCGACGCACGGATGCACGCCAAGACCGTAGGATCCTACGCAGTGCCGTAGGGGACCGCACCGCCACTTCCCAGCAAATTAGGGACACTGTTGCTCCTGGGGTATCGGCGAGGACCATTCGCAACCGTCTCCATGAAGCTGGGCTACGGTCCCGCACACCGTTAGGCCGTCTTCCGCTCACGCCCCAACATCGTGCAGCCCGCCTCCAGTGGTGTCGCGACAGGCGTGAATGGAGGGACGAATGGAGACGTGTCGTCTTCAGTGATGAGAGTCGCTTCTGCCTTGGTGCCAATGATGGTCGTATGCGTGTTTGGCGCCGTGCAGGTGAGCGCCACAATCAGGACTGCATACGACCGAAGCACACAGGGTCAACACCCGGCATCATGGTGTGGGGAGCGATCTCCTACACTGGCCGTACACCACTGGTGATCGTCGAGGGGACACTGAATAGTGCACGGTACATCCAAACCGTCATCGAACCCATCGTTCTACCATTCCTAGACCGGCAAGGGAACTTGCTGTTCCAACAGGACAATGCACGTCCGCATGTATCCCGTGCCACCCAACATGCTCTAGAAGGTGTAAGTCAACTACCCTGGCCAGCAAGATCTCCGGATCTGTCCCCCATTGAGCATGTTTGGGACTGGATGAAGCGTCGTCTCACGCGGTCTGAACGTCCAGCACGAACGCTGGTCCAACTGAGGCGCCAGGTGGAAATGGCATGGCAAGCCGTTCCACAGGACTACATCCAGCATCTCTACGATCGTCTCCATGGGAGAATAGCAGCCGGCATTGCTGCGAAAGGTGGATATACTCTGTACTAGTGCCGACATTGTGCATGCTCTGTTGCCTGTGTCTATGTGCCTGTGGTTCTGTCAGTGTGATCATGTGATGTATCTGACCCCAGGAATGTGTGAATAAAGTTTCCTCTTCCTGGGACAATGAATTCACGGTGTTCTTATTTCAATTTCCAGGAGTGTAGATCTAATCCCCAACTTTTCTGCACGTATGTGCAAACTCTTCTGCAGTGTGCTGAGATATTTTTCCTTATTTAAAGTGTTGTCATTGAAAGTAATTCTCCCACTCAACCTGAGGATATATAGCCAACACCAAAGCACTAAGCACTCCCCCCACTACACCACTGTGTTTACAGTAGTCGTTTATATCCGTAATTTGTCCTGGAGCTCGTCATTTGGCTTTCGACACACCACAGTTGTTCTGCTTATGGAAAAGAAATTAAATGTACTTTCATCAGCGTACGTATCATCCCATCATATTGATCCTATGTTAACGCTGTGTCTTGCTAACTCTAGCCTGTGCCTCAGAACACTTCGCTGATGTACGACAGTTACCTGGCCACTCTTTCGGTGTAACGTCCTTCTGCGACAGCCCTTCTGGCAGAAGATTCATTATCTGCTTACCACATTCTAGCCACAGCTGGATTGCAATTTTAAGTACAATTGAGTAAGAATTATGCTTAATCTTACTTGCGTTTAAACGCCTTTCTTTTTGATGTACCTTCGTTGACTGTCCTGTATGAGAGGACATATTCTGTGTGTTCCTCCTCCTGAAATCTTCTTATTGTATCCCCAACCGTACTTCTGGATATTTTCAGCAAACTAGCAACGTCTCTATGATTCCTACTGTTTGCACGACGGAAGATGAGAACAAGGTGTCACTGCTCGAAAGTCGTGTAGGTTGCCTTGCGTTCCATTGCGACACTGCAGAATGTACGGCAGGACGGAACAGTAATAGGCACAGGAAGAAACAATACGCACATTTGTACATGATTTGTAATTCACACTGTCCAGTCACATCAATGTGAGCGTCGTTTATGTTTGATGTCAACGGGCAATAACCACTCACAGTCGGCACGTGGCACCACTACCAGCGGAGAGTATGTGAGGCGTATCGGGACCTGGCACCTGTTAAGTGCAGTTGTCGTACTGCGGAAACGGAGCGATTCATCTGGCGCCCGAAAGGGCAGGACCATTGGCTGTTGGGACAAGGGTGTAACAATTTACAAAATATCTAAGTTTGTTAATTTTTCGGTGTCGCCGTGGTTGAAGTATACCGTGCATGGCAAAATGACGCAATCCAAAGCGGGCACCGAATAGTTGAGCAACTGACTGTCCAGATGAACCAACAGTGTCTCATCAACGACAGGTCAGCGAACGTTGCAGCGGGTGCCTTTCTCACGCACACGAGCGCCGTTCATCGGCGACGAGGGCTGGAATTTGCACGCCAGTAGGGCAACTGGAGATTCACTGAGCGGCGACAGACGGTCTTTTCAGCTGAATCACGTTTTATGCTCCATGAGCGTGAAACGTCTGAAAGAAAACACCCTACAACAATCGTAGGAAGGATCCAGGCCGGAGAAGGGAGTGTTATGATCTGCGGAATGATTTGGTCGCATTCGGTGTGTGATCTCGTCAATCTGGAAGGCACAGTGGATCAACACAAGTACGCATCTGTCCCTGGAGACCATGTCCACGCTACATGCAGTTTGTTCTTCCTCGTCAATATGGCACCTACCAGTACCACAATGAAACGTGTCACACAGCTCGCAATGTACGTGCGTGGTTCGAAGAGCTCCAGAATGAATTTACCGCACTCCCGTAGCCACCAATCTCCCTGGATTTAAATCCAATGGTGAATCTGTTCGACCACCTCGCTCGGGCTGTTCCCGCCACGGGTCCTCATCCGAGAAATCTAGTGGAGCTGGCAATGGCACTACAGTCGGCATGGCTCCACATCCCTGTCCTTGCAGAACCGCTCCCTGCACGTCTCGCAGTCGTCTGCGCCGCAGAAGGAAGTTATTCAGGTTTTTGAATGGTGGTCATATCGATGCGACTGGAGAGTGTATCAATTGAAGGCCACCCGTCTGTGCTCTTCCTGTGGCTATTGTTCACGACAGGTCTGGTTCGTGCAGGAAGAAGGACTTTCTTCAGCCTGAAGTAGATCTGTCGATCTTTCCCTAATCCTCCTAAACGGATATTTGTCCGTGAATAGAAGACCTGAGAAAGGTCGAATGACTTTCCCATGACGCCCGGTGTTTTCCAATAGTCACTGCAGAGAGGCTTGCAAACGTCCTCGCAGGAAGGAGGGAATGACAAGTGCCTGCGTAGTGCTCCTGATTCTGCTTAAATGAAAGCCTGAAATACAGAACAATTTCGTGGAGTGGTTTCGAGTTCCCGAATTCGAGGAGTCGATCTTCAGCCTGAGATATTCCTCAATTGCTTTCACGTTTTCGCGTTGAACTTTCCGCTACTCTAGACGAGCGTAGCCTCTTAGAGAGCGTGCACGCGTTCGGTATGCTGCGAGACATGAGATCGCGGAGCCGCCAGCTAGCGGGGCGGCGGTGTTTCACTGAAGCAGACGGACCTGGCGATGTTTAGTAGAAGCCAATAAACTAGGCGGGGTGTTAAAAAAAAGTATTCCGCATTTTAAGAGGTTGTTTTATTGACCAAAACAAGAAAAAAAATACCAGTAAAGATGGATTCTAAAATGCAGATGTAAAGAGGTATAAACTCTTGCTCATGTTCGTTACTGTGATACAGTTCTCTTCTACTGCAAGCTCTTCGCTATTACGAGTGGCATGTAGAGTGTAGTAAATGAATGAGTGAATAACGTTATTCTGTTATTGTGAAACAGCAGCGCTTCCAGTCCAACAATGGCTGGAGATGTGGTTCATGCGTGATGCAGCATCAACTCATTTTCTCCGATATTTCGACAACATCTTACACAGTCATTTAATGGGCAATGGGTTGGCGCGGAAGGTCCAATACGCTAGCCAGCTCGTTCCTCGGATCTGCATCCGTTGGATTTTTGGTTGTGGAGACACTTGAAATCTTTGATGTATACAGTAGAAGTCCCCTTATTGACTTGCGAACACAACAGGAACGCCCCATCAGTGTCTGCCGCGCGTCCGTGACCAATCGGGAGTTTGTCAGAGAGCGTGTGATTCCGTAAGAGGTTGGTCAGAAGCGTACCTTGCTGTGAAAAAACACGGCACTGAGCAATTCATTAGCGGTGGTTCACAACTGCAGGGCGCAAGTAATAGCAAACAGATTACATTAGAAACTTTGCTATTTCAAACTACAAGAGAAACGCGTTTTAATTTCTTTACTTCTTTTTGTAGGTAGTTCGTAAGAGCAAAGAGCTTGCAGTAGAAGAGGCGTGTCTCACAGCGGCGTAGATGAACGAGTACTAATAGGTTTTAAGGCATGCCTTTCAGAACCCATGTTTAGTCCATATTTTTGTCTTGTTTTGCCTCATACTACCAGGTCTCAAAATATTGATACCTTGCATTAGTTTTCGTGGACATTTGAAGAGACAATTTTCTGTGACTCTCTACCAAATAGTTTTGAATTGTATTCTTGTTTTGTTGTTGAGCTGGTTATTGGCTTGAGTTGCTATTAGCCTATTCAGTGGCCTGATCTCGGAATCTTCCCTGAGAGTAGTTAGATAGTTATTGGCCTCTATAATTATTGGCTTTGCAATAGTGAAAAGCTTAACCCTGTCTCGCGGGTCGACCACTTACACTGGTCGGCAGTCTAGCAGAGAATTAACCAGGGTCCGCCAAGTGACGTTTAAGACGCCTTAAGAGCTATCATCAGTTTTTCATCTTCGCTACTGCCAGACACATATTTCCTACTGAAAACTCTTTGCTGTTGCGGCGGTTTAAACCGCAGAGCAATGTGTCGAATAATTCGTCGCGCGCCGCAGAAGTTCAGTAGCGCGTGGACTTCCGTCCTGATCGCGAAGGTGATGTCGCGTGACGGAAGCTCCAACGCAATGACCAAAGGAACGTTTTTAAATAACTCAGCTTGTGAAGCTATGTGACTGACCGCGGGAGGTGGTGCAGTGGTTAGCACACTGGACTCGCACTTAGGAGGAAAAAATTTGGAAATTTGTGGTAAGTTCTATGGGTTCGAGACGCTGAGGTCATCGGTCCCTGGGCTTACAAACAACTTAATCTAACTCAATCTAACTTACACTAAGGACAACACACACACACACACTCATGCCCGAGGGAGGATTCGAAACTCCGACGGGGAGAGCCGCGCGATCCGTGGCAAGGCGCTTCATACCGCGCGGATAGCCCGCGCGGCCATTCAGGAGGACGACGGTTGAAACACGCGCATAGCCATCCTGATTTAGGTTTTCTGAGCTTTCCCTAAATCGCTTCAGGCAAATGCCGGGATGGATCCTTTGAAAGGGCAATTACTACTGCCTTCTCCATGCTTCCCCTATTCCGATGGGTCCAATGACTTGCTGTTTGATCCCATCCCCGGAGTCAAGCAACCAACAAAGCTTATGTGACCGAATATTTAAGTTTCATCTATTTACGACGCTCACAGATTAATTATATTCAGATGTCCGCCTGCTTAGCTGGGTGGTAACGTGCATGCCTCCCGTGCAGGGGTCCGGGTTCGATTCCCAGCCGGGTTGGAGATTTTCTCCGCTCGTGGACTGGGTGTCGAGTTGTCCTCATCATCATTTCATCGTCATCACCGGCGCGTAAGTTACCCAGTGTGGCGTCGACTACAAAAAGACTTGCACTTGGCGACCGAACTTCCCCAGATGGGGCCTCGCCAACGAAGATGTACGCTCGTTTCGTTCATTTATATTCAGATATTCATGGGTTGGATAGAAGTAGTCGGAACAATTATGATTCATACCAGACTTTATTGACGGGCATTCACTGTATTACATGCCCTCAGTACAATCGTCCCCCACAGAGATGGAAGGCGTCTTACACCGACAGTGAGTCCGTCTGCGTCTATGCCTCGCAAGAACGGCCCTATGGCACGGAAGACGTCTTCTCTTGTATTGCAGCACGTGCCACGAATAGGTTCCTTTATTTTGGCGAAGAGATCGTAATCGCACTGTAAATACTGTGGATGTTAAGGTATCTCCCAGCCGCCGTGTACGCAGGAGCTCCTGCACGGAATTCGCTGTGTGGCGTCGTGCCCTGTCATCAAGGATGATGGGATGCAGCGCCAGAAGGTGCAGTCGCTTCCTTCTCAGTGAGGGACGACGGTGATGTCACAAAAAACTGCAGTTGTAGGCTGTAGGCACCGTCTGTCACGCCGGTTGAACTAGCCTCCCGCACTTTCAGATATCCACACCGCCACCGACTCGCTGCAGTAATCCGCCTGACCTGCTATCAGTTACAGACAGCGCGCATCGCATTTGACGCACATCCTTCATGTTATGGCAGTGTTGCCACTCCTTTCTAGCCAACACTCGTATATTTCTTAATATTTTACAGCAATTCAAAGATGCTTGGAAATTTAACAGCCACATCTTTACAGACCTGTAGCACTATGTTGGTCATGATGTAAAAAATACTAGCTATGTACTTCTTATACATGACCAATGAATTAACAAGGAAAAGTACTAAAAACAGTGCCCGACCGAATGTTAACGACAGCCTCCGATTTGTACTGTTACATACTGTACTCTGGCGCGGCTCTGTTCAACAGACGGCAGAGCTCGGCCAGTGTCGCCAACGCACGCCCCTTCTGGCAGCCGCGCCAGCTAACGGGCCGCACAGCCCACGCCGCCGTGTCGCAAGCAAGACAAAGCAGCACAGCACAGTACCGGCAGCTGCAGTGCTCTCGCTGTGGACCACAGACAACCACGACCGCACGTAAATGCCGGGCTCTGCTCACAGACTTTCAGGTTGTCTGTGTGCAACAACGTTTAGCTCACACACCTCTGTCTGGCACTCCAGCGGCGCGGCCATATTGTAGGTGCCACCACGTCGGGGGTGGGGGGGGGGGGGGGGGGGCAAATCAGGTTAACATACGGATCCAGCAGACAGTCCAGCAGCATTTTCACTAACTTTAGGGGCACCGGTGTGAACGAGTGACTGACCTAGCCTTGTAACATTAGCCAACGTGGTCTTACTATGTTGGTCATGATGTAAAAAATACTAGCTTACCGAATATGGAACCAAATTTGTCACTGATTCAAGAGTTCATTGCAGACAAAACTAAACACGTTCCTCCTATTGAAAAAAAAATCTGCAGAGATGAAGTTAATTTTCGAAATATACCAAACAAGCATGATTGCACTATACTGTTCACAATGTGTATAAGAGTTATAATTAGACAGGTATATGTTTCAGAATTACTGATGTCAGAACTACTGACGGCCTTGGGAGAGCCAGTCCTGACAAAACTCTACCATCTGGTGAGCAAGATGTATGAGACAGGCGAAATACCCTCAGACTTCAAGAAGAATATAATAATTCCAATCCCAAAGGAAACAGGTGTTGACAGATGTGAAAATTACCGAACAATCAGTTTAATAAGCCACAGCTGCAAAATACTAACACGAATTCTTTACAGACGAATGGAAAAACTAGTAGAAGCCGACCTCGGGGAAGATCAGTTTGGATTCCGTAGAAATGTTGGAACACGTGAGGCAATACTGACATTACGATTTATCTTAGAAGCTAGATTAAGAAAAGGCAAACCTACGTTTCTAGCATTTGTAGACTTAAAGAAAGCTTTTGACAATGTTGAGCGGAATACTCCCTTTCGAATTCTGACGGTGGCAGGGGTAAAATACAGAGAGTCTATTTACAATTTGTACAGAAACCAGATGGCAGTTATAAGAGTCGAGGGACACGAAAGGGAAGCAGTGGTTGGGAAGGGAGTGAGACAGGGTTGTAGCATCTCCCCTATGTATATAGGATATGTATACATGATTAATGTTAATATCAATGCATTAATGCACATATTATTATTATTATTATTATTATTATTATTAATCTTATTCATACAGCTATACTTTTTTTCATTTTTTTATTGCACGACACAACATCAACAAAATCAAAACGAGGATAATGGAATGTAGTCGAATTAAGTAGGGTGATGCTGAGGGAATTAGACCAGGAAATGAGACACTTAAAGCACTAAAGGAATTTTGCTATTTGGGGAGCAAAATAACTGATGATGCTCGAAGTAGAGAGGATATAAAATGTAGACTGGCAATGACAAGGAAAGCGTTTCTGAAGAAGAGAAACTTGTTAACATCGATTACAGATTTAAGTGTCAGGAAGTCGTTTCTGAAAGTATTTTATGGAGTGTAGCCATGTATGGAAGTGAAAAATGGACGATAAATAGTTTGGACAAGAAGAGAATAGAAGCTTTCGAATTGTGGTGCTACAGAAGAATGCTGAAGATTAGATGGGTAGATCACATAACTAATGAGGAGGTAATGAATAGAATTGGGCAGAAGAGGAGTTTGTGGCACAACTTGACAAGAAGAAGGGACCGGTTGGTAGGACATGTTCAGAGGCATCAAGGGATCACAAATTTAGTGTTGGAGGGCAGCCTGGAGGTTAAAAATCACAGAGGGAGACCAAGAGACGAATACACTAAGCAGATTCAGAAGGATGTAGGTTGCAGTAAGTACTGGGAGATGAAGAAGCTTGCACAGGATAGAGTAGCGTGGAGAGCTGCATCAAACCAGTCTCAGGACTGAAGACCACAACAACAACAACATGTTTCAGAGATCATTTGAACCATTCTTTTATCGTAATGATGTGTAACGATTAGGTTTGCAGGATATGTATACATGATTAATGTTAATATCAATGCATTAATGCACACATTATTATTATTATTATTATTATTATTATCATTATTATTAATCTTATTCATACAGCTATACTATTTTTCATTTTTTTATTACACGATACTGTGATATTACCAAAGGTTCAAAAATGGTTCAAATGGCTCTGAGCACTATGGGACTCAACATCTTAGGTCATAAGTCCCCTAGAACTTAGAACTACTTAAACCTAACTAACCTAAGGACAGCACACAACACCCACCCATCACGAGGTAGAGAAAATCCCTGACCCCGCCGGGAATCGAACCCGGGAACCCGGGCGTGGGAAGCGAGAACGCTACCGCACGACCACGAGATATTACCAAAGGGTCTGCAGCTTCGTTTTGACCGACTAGACAGGGCTAAACGTACGCAACATGGAAGTCAATCACTTGAAGCCATGTAGGTATCGGAAAGATTCTGAGGCCCGATCACCGGACTAGAATACGTACACCGCTAACAGCTCAGTACACCACCTTGAACTGACTGTTAACAACTGCCGTTGACGGTTGCAATAAGAAGAAAACAGAAACACAGTTCAAACTGTACGTGGTAAATGTCGCTCGATAACACCACGCTCAAACGTGACGGAAACAAATGAAATTTGTTGGCAACATTTAATTGTAGCCGAATCCATGTCTTCCATACAACACTACCTCCAGCTAGCTGACGGCTCCACTCTCTGTTCTGAGGCCTCATTTGACCGAAAAAGTCCACGGTCGCCAATAAATAGGACTTGCTGATAAAAAAAGGAAAGTATCTAAGTAGAATGTGACAACTGTGAAACCGAACGCATTTTCGAATGCTCTCGTTCATGACGGATTGTCACAAACTCCAGATTTACACTTAAAAATACAAACTCCGTCCGAGAGGGGCACTTATTGTACTTCTGTTAGGTGCTGTCTTCTGGCAGCATCTTAAGTACTTTTTCTGCACCGAGTGTTGGGAAACACCTGCCGTTATAAGGAAATTACTCGCCATTAAAAACAGCCCAGTCGCTCCGACCGCCACCCGTAGACGAGAACAGGGGAAGTCTGGCTTATCTTCTTCATCTGAACACAAAAACCTCCTGCCCTCTGCGTGGGGAATCTAGCCGTGGCCACTAAAGCAGCGAAACGGCATGCCCACGAAATTATCTGTACAACTGGTGTGTCCGGGATCACCTGCTAGAGCTGTGGAGAAATAAACAGGGCGATTCAGCTGCCCTTGCGAATACGATCTGTGTAAAACGCAAACACATGAAAGTTTTATATTCTCTCAATCGCTACAAGCAAACTATTAGTCCCACAGAAAAAATTAGTAGGACCTTTCTGTAGGAAATTTCATTCTGTACTGCGATACGTTTTCGCAGGAGAACACGGTTTTCGAGCTATTTAACATAAACGCGTTTGAAGGTCAGTGTTGTAATTTTCCTTGAATAATTCGAAAACTCTGGCCTCTACTGAAAAAGTATCTAAGTATAAAATTTAACTACGTTGAATTTCCTACATCAAGGTCTTCTTAATTTTTGATGTAGGACTAATAACTTGCTCGTAGAGCAGGGCGAATATGAATATCTCGCGAGTGGTATTTGGAGGATTTGTCGGTTGGATAAGACCCATTGACAGGGGTGGGCAGCTGAATTACCTTGTACACATGGTGTCCCAGGAGGAATGATCAGTATCCATTGACATAGAGGAATGAACATTCCGAGCAAAAAAAGTCGAGTAAACATGGGCTGTAAATTGCCTATCTTAGGAGCTTTGAACACTTGTTGAGTAGAGAAGATGTGTACTAGAGCAGCGGAGACGAACAACCGCTCATAGCCCTTAAGGGGCTCCGGAACGCCCTATACTTGCAATGTTAAAATAACGCTTATAAATTACATCTTTCCTCACAAAGTATTTGAGGTAGGAAGTTGAACTTTTTACAGATTATTTATTGGAATATGGGCTACAACTTAACACAGGGATTTTACAAAATTTTAGTTCAGTTATTAAAGATGATTTTTTTCAATGTAATGAAAATTCACAACATTTTTTTGCAATTTTTTATTTATATATTCAAAAATATACAGTTTTTTGGAAAAAGGCTGTGTTAAATTATGCAGAAGGTACTGTGTAACATTTACTGAAAGTTTTAAACAAATATGTTTGGAAGATCCTTAGAAAACATGTAATTAGTATGAGAAAATAAAAGTTTTGGGAATCGAGCAACAAAGATTGGATTAACTTTTTAGTGCATTCCAGGTCCATAGGATGGATTATCTTCATCCTCTGCAAACTCCTCCTCCAGCTTCCTCTTGTTTCTCCTCCTGTTTACTCTTGCTTGTATTTCTAGACTCTTTACAGCCCTGTCTGCAGCCCGAAGGCGTTCCTTGCCTAAAGCAAGCATCGCTCGTACCATGTTAGAACCTATCTTCATTCCCATATTTCTAAATACCTTGCACCTTACAATGTTGCCATCTTAAAAGCCTTCAGAGGATTTCTAATAACTTTACTTTTACTCATTATTATACTTCAACAAAACAGAGACTCAAGAAACAGAATTAATTACGAATATTTTCGAGATAACGACAGAGTAAATAAACATGAAACAATCGACAATCACACCAGCGATATATATTGAACCATCACAGGTTAGCCACAACACATACTTTATCTCACATCACTAAAATGTACCTGCTGAACACGGACGTTAATAATAACACTATTTGACAGCAGTTTAACAGCGCCACAGTGGGTCACGCCCATGTAGAACACATTTCAAAAAATATTTAGAAATAGTTGTAGCCTTCGGAATTGAATAAATTATATATCTATTAAAAGGTAATAGTCTGCAGATTCAGAAAACGCAAAAAAGTAAAAATTGAACTTTTCATGATTTTGAGCCTTTCCGGAGCCCCCTAAGGTTCAAAATGGTTCAAATGGCTGTGAGCACTATGGGACTTAACTTCTGAGGTCATCAGTCCCCTAGAACTGAGAACTACTTAAACCAAACTAACCTAAGGTTCAAATGGTTCAAATGGCTCTGAGCACTATGGGACTCAATATCTTAGGTCATAAGTCCCCTAGAACTTAGAACTACTTAAACCTAACTAACCTAAGGACATCACACACATCAATGCCCGAGGCAGGATTCGAACGTGCGACCGTAGCGGTCACGCGGTTCCAGACTGTAGCGCCTAGAACCGCTCGGCCATCCCGGCCGGCAGCCCTTAAGGAACGCACTTTAGAGCCTACGTTTACAAGACACTTTTTTCTTATTATGGTCCATACTACCATCTCTCAGCATATGGAAAGCAAAAAGCTTGCAGTAGAAGCGATATCATATACAGTATCGAAGATGAAGAAGTGCTCATAGCCCCTAATGTTGTGCCGCACAGAAATACACTCGCCAACACAACGGTGGGGTCTTTGGTTGGCCTGGGAGGAGACTGAGCGGAACTTAAACATATAAAATATTAATTCACTTTATTAAAATAGCCGGCCGGAGTGGCCGAGCGGTTCTAGGCGCTTCAGTCTGGAACAGGGAGACCGCAACGGTCGCAGGTTCGAATCTTGCCTCGGGCATGGATGTGTGTGATGTCCTTAGGTTAGTTAGGTTTAAGTAGTTCTGAGTTCTAGGGGACTGATGACCTTAGAAGTTAAGTCCCATAATGCTCAGAGCCATTTGAACCACTTTTTTAATTAAAAAACTGACAGGGAGATTTACTTAACTTCGTACAATCCATTCTCGCAGGAATGTTCTGAGTATTTACAACTCTCTCTGAAGATTAAAGTGTAACTTGATAGAGATAAATTTACTAGAGTCGTAATTTCTGCTAAGGACATTTAATATATTCGATATTGCAGTTTCTGTGTTATTCTTAATTACGGAGCAAAGCTCGTTGCATGTCTCCAAAGGAGCTCTGTATCGTAATTCAGAATAACAGTCCCTTCCCCCACTCCTTAAACCAACCAACCAATCACAGTAACACAGGCACTGCAATATCGTATTTATCCGCCGACACTGGGCAAGCGACTTTGAAGAAAAAAGTCCCAGTTGTACGGCAATATACACAATGAATGTGCGAGTACAGCTTGTAGACACAAGGTTGTCGACAAACGAAAGTTCAGGTCTGACCTTGAGTCTAGCACGGATAGGTAAATGGTAAGGCGATAAGGGGGAAATCTGTGTTCCAGTCCCGGTCCAGCACAAGTTTTTATTGTCGTCAACCCATTCTACAGCTAATGGTTCTCCATATTCGAAATCGCGAATACATTTATTGTATTTAATACATTGGCCTGTCTAAGACGATGTTGTTGTCTTGGTCGTTGACTGCGAACTGGGTGAGCGCTCCTCCGCTCAGTCGCTAGTAGGCGAGCCGTTGCGTGAGGAACTCTAGGAGGCAAGGCAGCGTCGGCGCTGCAGATCGTCGGAGCGGCATGCGGCGACTGCCGGTGTATTCTTCTGTGGTTTTGTTGCGAGGTGCGAACTTTGCTTTGCCACCAAGTCTTCGGACGGCATCACATTAAAGGTGTGGACTTTAGAGCCCATTTTTATGGACTTTTTGCTTCGAATAGTCGTTCCTGACGTATCCCTTACTATTGAGCATTTTTCTGGGATGCACTGTTTTCCTCAGTCAAACAATGTTGTGGCAGCTAGGCTATCAGAACGTAAAAGCAACTGGAAACAACGAAAGACAGCTTCAACTTTTGTTTTAACAGAAAACAATTAGTATGATGTACATTCTGACATTCACACTCTGTTTGCCGGCCGGAGTGGCCGAGCGGTTCTAGGCGCTTCAGTCTGGAACCGCACGACCGCTACGGTCGCAGGTTCGAATCCTGCCTCGGGCATGGATGTGTGTGATATCCTTAGGTTAGTTAGGTTTAAGTAGTTCTAAGTTCTAGGGGACTGATGACCTCAGATGTTAAGTCCTATAGTGCTCAGAGCCATTTGAACCATTTGATTTTCACACTCTGTTTTAAGAAGATAGAAAACAATAAAAAAATAAGACAATTTTTTAAATGAACTAAAGGAATAGGCTTTTTCCCTCTTTTAAATCAGGTTTCAGTTATGCTTATGTAAGAAAATCGGGTTGGTATAGTAAAATTAACTTCATTATTCATTTTAAAATCTAGGGATTCCCTTTACGATCACTTGCAAAATGTAATGATTTCCTTTCTAAGTAATTTCTATCAATAATATGTCTTAACTGACACATCATTTTATCTGCGGCTGAGACACGGATTTGTCATTTGATGATGGTCTAATAGACTTAAAACCGGTTCTTGTGCAGGAAAATAATAGCTGCAGACCTTCAGGGAACTCTTTCCTTTTTTATTGTTATTTGTCATGTTCTGCCGAGCACCAACCGAAATGTCAGAAAATATGCAACCAGATCGTCTTGAAACACCTAATGTGGACCTCGAAGATATTTTCATTTCTTTGGAGAATAAATTATTATAAAACAACGAGTTACGATGTATAAATACAATATTTCATTAACAGTGCATACAGACCTTACAAGTATTACCGAAATCTGTCAGATCGGAAAAAGCACAAGACAGCTAATATTACTGCTAGAAGACGCGTTAATCGTCTACTATTGTAAGCTGAAAGCTAAAATCATCAAATTTTGTTAATGACTGGAGATGGGGGCGATTCATGATTTTTCTTCCGAGTCTGTTCAGGGACAGTTCTCTTTGTTATACATTTTCCCTCATCTGTCGGTACAACTACGTAATGCTGAGACAGAAATTGATGTATTCATAAAAATAAAATAATTCGATATTCACATCTTGGAGAAGAAGACAATACTGGTTTTGTTTTGTTATCCTTCCGCCTAAAGGTACTTCCCCAGCCTGGCCTTGCGACGAAGACGTTCTGACTCGATACCCACACGCTGCCAGTAAAAGCGAACCTGAGATGCGGCAGCAGTGGCCGTTTAGCTATTGAGGTGCAGACAACTGCAGCCATTAAACGAGGCGAAGTGTGCAGCACAGATACGGCGGCTATTCGCGGTGCGTTGCATCACGAGATATGGATGGCAGTGCGGTTACGATGCCTTCGCCAGATGAGTGCAAGTGAAGTACACTATTGGACATTAAAATTGCTACACCACGAAGATGATGTGCTACAGAGGCTAAATTTAACAGACAGGAAGAAGATGCTGTGATATGCAAATGATTAGCTTTTCAGAGCATTCACACAAAGTTGGCGCCGGTGGCGACACCTACAACGTGCTGACATGAGGAAAGTGTCCAACCGATTTCTCATACATAAACAGCAGTTGACCGGCGTTGCCTGGTGAAACGTTGTAGTGATGCCTCGTGTAAGGAGGAGAAATGCGTACCATCACGCTTCCGACTTTGGTAAAGGTCGGATTGTAGTCTATCATGATAGCGGTTGATGGTATCGCGACATTGCTGCTCGCAGTGGTCGAATCCAAGGACTGTTAGCAGAATATGGACTCGGTGGGTTCGGGAGGGTAATACGGAACGCCGTGCTGGATCCCAACGGCCTCGTATCACTAGCAGTGGAGATGACAGGCATCTTATCCGCATGGCAGTAACGGATAGTACAGCCACGTCTCGATCCCTGACTCTACAGATGGGAACGTTTGCAAGACAACAACCATCTGCACGAACAGTTCGACGACGTTTGCAGCAGCATGGACTATCAGGTCTGAGACCATGGTTGCGGTTACCCTCGACGGTGCATCACAGACAGGAGCAGTGGTGTACTCAACGACGAACCTGGGTGCACGAATGGCAAAAAGTCATTTTTTTCGGACGAATCCAGGTTCTGTTTACAGCATCATGATGGTCGCAACCGGGTTTGGCGACATCGCGGTGAGCGCACATTGGAAGCGTGTATTCGTCATCGCCATACTGGCGTATCACCCGGCGTGATGGTATGGGGTGCCATTGGTTACACGTCTCGATCACCTCTTGTTCGCACTGACGGCACTTTGAACAGTGGACGTTACATTTCAGATGTGTTACGACCCGTGGCTCTACCCTTCATTCGATCCCTGCGAAACCCTACATTTCAGCAGGATAATGCACGACCGCATGTTGCAGGCGTGTACGGAACTTTCTGGATACAGAAAATGTTCGACTGCTGCCCTGGCCAGCACATTCTCCAGGTCTCTCACCAGTTGAAAACGTGTGATCAATGGTGGCCGAGCAACTGGCTGGTCACAATACGGCAGTCACTACTCTTGATGAACTGTGGTATCGTGTTGAAACTGCATGGGCAGCTGTACCTGTACACGCCATCCAAGCTCTGTTTGACTCAATGCCCAGGCGTATCAAGGCCGTTATTAGGGCCAGAGATGGTCGTTCTCGGTACTGATTTCTCAGGATCTATGCACCCAAATTGCGTGAAAATGTAATCACATGTCAGTTCTAGTATAATATAATTGTCCAATGAATACCCGTTTATGATCTGCATTTGTTCTTGGTGTAGCAATTTTAATGGCCAGTAGTGTATTACGGAGCTGCCCGGTCTGCAGCGCCCGTGTCGTCAGAGGGTGGCACCGCGAGGACACTGAAAGGTCCAACGCATTTGCCTACGTAACAGCTACGATGGCGTCTGGAAGCAAGCAACCGTTTGTACATTTTGGACGCCGAACATAGACGTGAGGCTCAGTGTTGAAGTAAAGACTGTAGATTTTAGGGCGTGACTTCCGTGACCACTGCCATTTTAATGAAATCCATCTAAGTATTAACTGTGTGCAGGGTGGTCAGAAACAGTGTGAAAAACTTGTAAGGGTGTTGCAGGGGAGGGTCTGCTGAGAAATAAATGTCAACAACAAACTTCGATACGTTACGACGCTTCCGAGTTGTTTAGCACTGAAGTTAGCCAATCACGTCGTTGCGCATCAAATTCAATCACTTACACGAGCTAAAGGGCGGCAATGTACAGACATCTGTAGTTCTGTCAGTTAACACTTGTTCAAACGCTCATTACCAGTCAAAATGTGCGGTTTTCGGAAGTGATAAATTTACATAGCAGAAGCTACGTTTGAGGAAACCAAACGAAGAACACTGTCTCTGACAAGCTGCTTGATCGTACGCGGCGATCTGACTGACTAATGTCAGTAACTCTGAAGCGGCGCAACATATGCAGTTTTTTTTCTGAACAATTATTTCTCAGCAGAACCTCCCGTGCGACACCCTGACAAGCTATTCACACTGTTTCTGACCATCAAATATGTAATACTGGAAGTGATTGTGGAATCTTTCAGTAAAGTGTACAGTGTACAGTGGGAAAATGACGCGAACGAGCTCTGCAGCGAATAAAACCTGTAAAGGAATTCAAACACAAGAAAACACCGCTCGAGTGAAGGAAATTCTGGAACAAAGTCCGACGAAATCTCCAAGACGTGTATATGTGCAAGTGGAAATTAAGAGTTCGTTGTGTCGAAACATTATCAAAAAGGACCTGCACTTGTATCCATACAAATATAATGTTGAGCTTGACTTAAGGAGTCCAGACGAACTTTTACGTATTGATTTCTGTCGGTGGTTGCAGCGTGAAGTGGAGTGAGAACGTTTGAATTTCGAGTTTTCCATTTCTTCAGATGAAGCCTGTTTCCGCCTCCTTTATAAGTGAAAACTCAGAAAATGCACCATTCGGAGTCAGGAAACACTCAACAGCCGTTGCGTAACCTCAATATCAGTATTTGGTGTGCAATGCTTGGAGTCCTCGTCGCAACACGATTCTTTCAGCAAACTGTTAACGCTAATCTGTTCGTCCATAAGTTTTTCAGTCCACAGTGGGTCAGCTCACAGAAGATGAACAACTGTATGGATATTTCCAGCAAGACGGAGCAACAGCACACATCTCTTAGGCAAACCTGTCACGAGTTCGTGAGGTGTTGGGTGAGGGGAGAGCTATTAGCAGAGGTAGTGCAACAGAACGGCTACCTCGATCTCCTGATATCTCTGCCTGTGCTTTTTACCTGTCAGGCAAATTGAAGGGTCCAATGCGCTCAAATAGTCCTCAGACACTGAACCAGCAGAACAATGCCGGCCGCTGTGGCTGAGCGGTTCTAGGCGCTTTTCCGAGGCTATATATATGTATAGGAAAAAAAAGGAAAAGAAACCACGAAGGACTTATGCCAATGGGACGGCCATAAGTAGATGAGATGTACATGTGCAGGCAAATTAATGGGTACAGTTTCAGAAAAAAAATGGATGATTTATTCAAGTGAAAGAGTTTCACAAAGCGAGCAAGTCAGTAACGGATTGGTCCACTTCTGGCGCTTGTTCAAGCAGTTATTCGACTCGGAATTGTTTGGTAGAGCTGTCAGATATCTTCTTGACGGATATCATGCCATATTATGTCCAATTGGATTGTCAAAATCCCAATCTGGTTGGAGGACGCTGCCCATAATGTTGAGAAGTTCTCAATTGGAGAGATATCCGGCGCCTTGATGGCCAAGTTAGGGTTTGGAAAGCACGAAGACAAGCAATAGAAACTGTCATCGTGTCTGGGCGGACATTATCGTGCTGAAATATACGACCAGAACGCCTTGCCATGAAAGACAACAAGGCGGAGCTTAGAATATTTTCGACATACCGCTCTGCTGTAAGAGTGCAGTGGATGACAACCAAAGGCTTCCTGCTATCGAATGAAATGGCACCCCATACCAGCACTGGTGGTCGTCGTGCTGTAAGGCGGGCTACAGTCTAGGTATCCCATCGCCGCCCGGGGCTTCTCCAGACATGTCTTCGCTGATCATTATGCTTCATTTGGAAGCGGGACTGACTGCTGAAGGTACTTCTACTAGTCGGAGTACATTCCGAAAGTGCCCGACACCAGTGCAGACTGCCTTGTTGGTATACAGAGGTCAATGGTAGACGGCGCAATGGGCCCCCTTTCTGTGAGCCGCTTATTAATACCAGAAGTACCGGACTTCACCGTTCACCTAGTAGTAACATGTGGGGTCATTTTTGACCCACACTAGAAAACCACCATTTCATTCGTATTTGGGTGGTGTTTCGAGTGTCTTCATCTTAACAATATATGTCTAAAATGAATAGTATACTATCAAACATAAATGTTCAGAAGTAAACTTTTTTATTTTAAATTTTACAGAAGAAATTCCACAATCTTTCATCAATCGTCGTTAAAACAAATAAGTAAAACAATGTTATAATGTTTTTCTTTATAAAAAGATTGAAACAGAATCAAAACATATTGTCTATGTGAGTATTAGTAGTATTTTTACTTTTACAGTAAAATAAGGTAAGTACCAAATATTTGTGAAAGATTCTAAAATGGAACAGGTGACTAAAATGACCTGGTTGTTTTCTTCCTTATTGCAATCATGAACTAAAACTTAAGAACAAATAACTTCAGCCTATAATTATAAATATTTGGAAATATTATGAACAAGGACTTAAAGAATTGCCTAAACTGCGATTCAGACATTCGACAAGAGTTTTTGCTTGGCAGCTTTTGCGCACATACTGGTTTCACTTTAAGCATGCGCTTCATGTTTTATTTACCTCTGTTGTTTTGTTGTCTGCAGGAAACCTGAATTTGACAAGACCTTCTACTTCCATATTGGAGTACCTGAATGGGGAGATTGACTTCTCTCTCAGTTTGTAATAGGCAGCAAACTCATCTGCGACGCTGAGGATAGAGTCCTGAAATTGACAATGTCTTTTCCATGTTGGCCAGTGCTTGTATCGTGTGCCTGCTATGGGGCACAGGTTCCTGACTGTAGTTTATAGAGTGCAGCAAGCTCATCTGCTACCTGTGGATTGAGTCCCGAAGTCAAATCTTCTTAGAGGTAAGTAACTTAGGAATTGTGTGAGCGTTTATCATGGCAAGGTCAAGAATATTGTAAAAAGACACGCTCAGGCCATCGGTGAGTGCCAGCTCGGACACTGTAGTGTCTAGCCATTTGGTCAATTATATCGACTCCATCCTTAGTTTCATTATAAAACTTCACAGTTTCTGGAAATTTCTTCTCAGTATTCTCATTCATCTGACATCCAGCATACATGTTACTCAGGATATGGATATTTTTTTCTTTCTCTCTTGGTAGGCTGTGAGAAGATTGTCTCCTGACTTATGTGTTGCATGCAATGTGTCGTCTCCACATCGCTCTGCACGAAGGACCTCTTGAGTGATCTCCAAAGAGAGCCAACTAAACTTGTTCCTTTTCGTTTCAGCTCATCTGCCAGTTTCACGGAGGTGAAGAAGTTGTCAGTCGTGACGTCCCGCTGTATAAAGTATCATCTGACCTCCGAATACTTCGTATTTCATGCTCTTCTTGGCGCAAAGTATCATAATATACTCTAACATCTCATGAATAACGTCGTGGCAAGCCCAGAAATTATTTATTGTCTGAAAACCGGTGCTACTGATATCAGATTGCGTTAAAATGCGTATGGATCAAAAATGACCCACGTGGTACAGGTATGTTTTTCATACTTCTAGGTGAGCCTCGGGGGGGGGGGGGGGGGGGGGGGGGAGGGGGGGGGAGTTGTACAATCATGAAAAGTCATGGCAGCGTTTGGTCGTGCAATGATTATGGAGGGGGTTACTGCCCTCGAAAAACCATCGTGGGTCAAAAATGATCCACATGGCACTTCTAGTGTTAATGCTCCTTGTGGTCACTGACTCGCTGTTTACAGGTCCGTGTATATTGTTCACGCGGCCGTCTGCGAGGTATATTTATTGTCAAACTGTGTACATGGCATGAAATTCGCAAAGACTTTATGCCCCTGTATGCAATGTCCCCTGGATACTACCCTTGCCAGCAACGCGGTGAAATTGTGCTGCAGCGTCACATATTGATCCACTGGCCGCCAAAGCCTCTTTTTTTTGTCTTTTTATGTGTCAGAGAGAGAGAGAGAGACGGGGGGGGGGGGGGGACTGAAGAAGAATGCGAACCTCTAATAATGAGAATTGGTTGACATGTGTTGGAAGCGATAAAGGAATATACCTTTTTGGAAAGCAGAATCGGAAAGGGCGGTAGAACCCGGAAAGAAAATGTGAGCATAATACAACAGGTGAAGATTACATTTAATTTAAGAAAGAAAATACTCACAAACAAGAACGTCAATCTGGAAATACGGAAACAAGAATTTGTTTGGATTGTACCTTTATAGGGACGTGAAATTTGCACACCAGGAAAGCAAGATATATGACGGACGGCGACCTGGAAATTTAGTGCTACAGAGGGATGATGAATATTAGTTAGAGGTGCTGAGAAGAGTACAGGAAACTGATCTCTCTGGAGGCACAGCCGAAATGGAAGGGAACAACTCGTAGGAGACGTTTCAAGACGCAAACATCACTGAAAAAATCACAGAAGAGTCTATTGAGGGAAAGAATCGCGGGGGATGAGCAAGGATGTCACTCATGTAGCAGATTGTGAGTGATATGGGATACGGAATTAAAGAAGAAGGCAAACATAAGAGTGGAATGGTGCAGAGTTGCTTACCAGCCTCAGGGTTGAACGCTAAAGAAGAAGAAGAAGAAGAAGGGAGAGAGGGAGGGAGAGAGGGAGGGAGGGAGAGAGGGAGAGAGAGAGAGAGAGAGAGAGAGAGAGAGAGAGAGAGAGGTATAATATCAGTGTTTGAATGAAATCGCAGCAACGACAACAATACGAGTGGTTTTTTTTGTGTCAGTGATGTTTTTATGTTTCACATACCACTCAGCATCATTTTTGAGGATTAGCTTCTATTTTGAAATATATGTTGTCAGCAAATGTCAGTATTTACTAGCTGATATTTTTCCATTATCGATGTCACTAAGCAGTTTCATGTAAAATGACTCAAATGTGAGCAAAAGGCGAGTTCATTCCCCTGCTTACGGCGTTACGGTCGCACCTATCTCATTACAGGTTACGTCTGCTGCACGTAATTGAGTCCCTTCGTGGAACTGAACTTATCCGCTGGTTCTGCACCATTGCGCAGCAATTCCTGTGAGGGGAGTCCGTTCTGATTCCGGAATGCGCGTGGCAACAGAGCAGAAACGTGACTAGCTCCCGTGGAATTGCAATGTTGACGGCGTCGGCGCTCCAAATGAGGCATCAGATAGCGCTTGTGAGCCGCGGCGCGTGGGACACGCGGCAGGCAGCCGGGGTGAGGTAACGTGGCGGCCGCAGCAGCCGCCTCAGTTCCCAGTGTGGGACGCAACGGGCCGAGCTGGGCCGCGCCGTGGACTGTGGGACCGCCGTATCCCACCCAGGCCTCGCTCGGCTCTTTAGCAGGTAGCGGCTAACAGCTAACGGGGCACCGCCCCCAGGCCGCAGCGCGCTCACTTTCCCTACGGCTGGCCGGCCCTACGAGAGCGGAGCCCAGCCTTCTGCCCAAAGCAGACGGGCACCGCATCACCGTTCACTCGCTGCGTTTACTCGCGAGTCGTGTGGTGGAAGAAGAAAACCATTTTAGGGAACACATTTCCCTTACCTTGTTTACATACAAGCCATGATCGGTTTTGCTAGACTGCTGAAAGATAGATTTTCCGAGCCTGAGTCTTTTACGAGTGCAAGAATGGTGCGTCGGCATCAGCTGTTCAGAGTTCGTCAACGAAGTGAAGTAAACTTGTTGGCAACTGTATGAAGTTATCGATAAAGAGAGAGTGGTTTCGAGATCTCATACCCAGGAGGAGCAGATTGTTGAAGATGAGATGTTTACCAATTTTATCTACACCACGTGATGGGTATGAACGCGCGGATAGCCGAGAGCGCTAACAGGCCAGTTTCCGGGACACGGGGAGGCGGGCCAGGCCTACAGCGAATTCAGTAGCAGATCAACACTCAGGAGCTCGGGGTCGATTCCCGACCGGGTCGGAGATTTTCTCCGCTCGGCGACTGGCTGTTGTCATTACTGACAAGGAAACAGCCTTAAACACACTGTCTCATCGACTAGTGAGGTAGAGAGATAGATAGAAAGATGGTTCAAATGGCTCTGAGCACTATGGGACTTAACATCTGAGGTCATCACTCCCCTAGAACTTAGAACTACTTAAACCTAACTAACCTAAGCACATCACACACATCCATTACCGAGGCAGGATTCAAACCTGCGACCGTAGCAGCAGCGCGGTTCCGGACTGAAGCGCCTAGAACCTCTTGGCTACAGTGGCGGACATAGATAGATAGACAGATAGATAGACCCGAAAGCCAGTACATTGAAAAAAAAAAGCGACACTATCTCGTGAGCTGGCTACTGTATCTGCGGGTTTTAGGCCATTTAGATGATTTTCCACACCCAGCTAAGTGAATACCGTGCTGGTATCCTCATTCCACTTAAAATACTACTAAACGAAGCTCCGAACAGATCTCAGGAGTCAGTAACGCTACTGCGACTCCCGTGTCGTCCTCAGCCTTTAGGTGTTACTGGATGTGGGTATTTTGGGCTTTCTAATAAGAGAATGAAATGATGTGGTGTGTGAGGTGGCCTTCAACTACGTACCCACTGACTCAGAGTTGAAATATTAAAAGTTTTGGCTGGTTTCGTTGTCTAGGGGCTGGGATACGTAGTTCCCACATTACAGGGCAAATACTGCTGAGTCTACAGTATGCAGTATGAATATACACATGAATCGAATGGTCGAAGGTTCCTATCACTCGGCAATTCAGAATGTAACGTAGAAATTTATAAATGAAAGATTTCAATTAAATAAAATCTGCAGGTACTATCTTAACGACTTTAAATGATGAGTACGATAACAGAAGTACTTTAGAGGATGCGGTATATTTCTGCAAAACACTTACTGGTGTCGATGGTCCAGCAATTAAATAAAATATAAGTTGAATAACAAGGGAACAATAGATTTCTACTTCACATAATTAGCTATGAACAACAACATAGCTCGCGACATATTCACTTCTAAGCGCATATTACATCCTCACTGCAGAAGCCACGGAAATCTCACAATTACACAAGTCGGCACTGCGAAATGTTTCTATCTCTCGCTATCACGAGCAAACTGCTCCACTCCAAGTCTCTACCGCGACCATACGTCGCACCTTCAAGTCCAGCATTCCCCGTGTCCTGTGCCGTCTCTCCAGAACCCCCACTTCCATCTAGTCTCCCCATTCACGAGCGCTATGATTGGCTAGAGCGCTCCCACCATGTGTTCAAATATGTGCGTGAAATCTTATGGGACTTAACTGCTAATGTCATCAGTCCCTAAGCTTACACACTACTTAACCTAAATTATCCTAAGGACAGACACACACCCATGCCCGAGGGAGGACGCGAACCTCCGCCGGTACCAGCCGCACAGTCCATGACTGCAGCGCCTTAGACAGCTCGGACCATGTGTTCAAGCCAACACACATTCACAAACATAATGAAACACATTAGAAATACTGGATTTACATTTAAATAACTTGAAATTAAATAAATATTCCTACGGCTGGACCATAAACATGCTCTAATACACATTATTAAATGCATAAACAAATTAAATAAACATACATCAAAGGAATAGCAAGCAAAAGTAGGCCAGAAGCCTAATGTCTCTGTGCTTTCTGAAACACAGTAAATATTTGACCAATTTCTTCATGAATGGTATATATCTGATATAAACAAACGCATAGATGAGTAAATATATTTATAAGCATGCTGGTACCGTTTTTTCGTGTAACTAAATGGTTCAAATGGCTCTGAGCACTATGGGACTCAACATCTTAGGTCATAAGTCCCCTAGAACTTAGAACTAATTAAACCTAACTAACCTAAGGACATCACACACACCCATGCCCGAGGCAGGATTCGAACCTGCGACCGTAGCAGTCTCGCGGTTCCGGACTGCAGCGCCAGAACCGCTAGACCACCGCGGCCGGCTTTCGTGTAACTCTGGAGTACTTATAGCCTGGTGCGATCAATAGTAATCGGCCACTTTGACCTCCAATAACTCATGTACTATCCAAGATACATGGCTGTAATTTATACCAATTTAAGTTTACATTAACAGCTTTGTAAAGACATGTCGATTGACGCAATCGGGTCAATGGTTTAGATTTTTGAAATTGGTTGCTGGGTGTTACTTGTATAATTTGCAGTCAGATACTAAACTTTAAACTAATAAAGATATTGAAAATCTGATTACACCCTCAGAATCGTCGTACAAATAATGATAACGAACATGTTTCTTTTTGAGGTATCATGATTCATCTGGCTACTATTAATTTCTAGATGAACTATGAAATGTCTGCCATTAAGGTTTCACAAAGTCCGCCATCTTTGGTACTCCTGGCGTGTCTCCTTCATCGGCACAGCGCCACCGTGGAATTCCCAGCCACGCAGCTGGACCGCGAGCTGGGGCTACCCCTCGTGCTCAGCTAACGTTCGGCACCACGTGGTTGCTGCCGGGCCGCGGCCCGTCGAGAGGCCCCCGCGCGGCCACGCCAACTCCGATCTTAGAATATTTCCAGGGCACCACATCTCGCCCGTTACCTCACAATACAAAGGGGCGTGTGGTCAGTACACTGCTCGCCTAGCTGTTGTCAGTTTTCGTGACCTGGGCCGCTACTTCTCAGTCAGGTAGCTCCTCAATTTGCGTCACAACGGCTGAGTGCACCTCACTTGCGAACAGCACTCTGCAGACCTGATGGAGACCCATCCGAGTCCTAGTCAAGCCCGCCAGAGCTCAACTTCGATGTTCTGACGGGAACCGCATCAAGACTGTTGGCCCTAATTAAGATATACACTACGCAAACACTTGGGAAAGGTTATAAAAAGAAGAAGTTCGTGGATGCGAAACTGTTTTAAACTCCCACCTAGAACAAGTCTGTTCTGTAAATTGATAACTGGTGGAGCATTATCATATTCCAACATTTTGGACGCTTGGAATGCTTAAAAAAAGTCAGATGTGTAAAGGCACAGCAATGCGGGGTAGCCGTGCGGTCTAAGGAGCCTTGCCACTGTTCGCGCGGCTCACTCAGTCGAAGTTTCGAATCCTCCCTTGCGCATGGGTGTGTGTTTGTGTGTGTGTGTGTGCGTGTTGTCCACAGCGTAAGTTAGTTTAAGTTAGATTAAGTAGTGTGTAAGCCTAGAGACCGATGACCTTAGCAGTTTGGTGCCATAGAACTTACCACAAATTTCCATTTTGTAAAAGCACTATCCTATTCGTTCAAATGGCTCTGAGTACTATGGGACTTAACATCTATGGTCATCAGTGCCCTAGGACTTAGAACTACTTTAACCTAACTAACCTAAGGACATCACACACATCCATGCCCGAGGCAGGATTCGAACCTGCGACCGTAGCGGTCACGCGGTTCCAGACTGAAGCGCGTAGAACCGCACGGCCACACCGGCCGGCACAGTGCTATTCGTGCACACATAAATGGCGAATATGTTGTCTGCGGACACTGACTGTACACAAGAACGCTTTACACGAAAAGAGAGAGTCAGTTAAGAGTTTTAGAAATTAACCAGCTTTGAGCAATATAGCATTGCTGCCAGTCAGTTCGATTTTTCTAATTCAACAACTACAACATCATTTACTTATCTCGTTCCATGCAATAAATACAGGTATGTTTCCCTTCAACTAAGGGCTTCTTTTGATTGACTCCATACAAAATCATTTCGTCCATATTAACCAACGTCTTAAGAGGCAAGTGGCAATATAACAACCCCTTCACCTCTCTAATACGACAGAGCGTGTACATCGAACCGAAAACCGATTGTGGAAGCTGGGATCTGGCAGCCAGACCGCATTTCAGGAATCGATATTGGCCTGTCTACATGATCAACCAGAATCGGTATTAAGCAATCGGTTTAAGGAGTTGGATTTTGGTGGCCATTGTAGACGTATTGATAGTAACTCTTCCATCGCTTACGACTGCCGTCTCAGCACATTCGATACTTAGGAGTGTAATTCCAGCGAAGACGCACAACGTGGTTTACAGCGCGTACATCTTCTACCGACTAAAGAATGGCAGGGCGCAGAAAAGACATCGTGAGGCGAGTTTCCTACAATGTGCCCCGCTCACAATTATGCCAGACTACGTGAGCTACCATCAGCTCCTACTATTTGAAATCTGCAGCAACAATCAGGCCATAGCGGCACAATTTTGTTACTATCGGAATTGGCGTATTTAACGTAATGGATGGCCGGATGCCTTTCCCGCCGACACTCCGCCACCTAAGCTGTCTACATGCAGGGTTATTGTGTGCAAGTCGGCGAAAGTTTCTTAAATTTTTTCGAAGCGTTTAGGTGCGGCTGGAATTGGGGACCAGCCCGCTGTTCACCACGTGAGATGTGGGAAAGCGCATACAAACCACACCCGGGCTGGTTGGCACGGCGATCCTCAGGGATACTCCGCCGGCCGTATTCGATTCGGGGCCCGAATATCGAAAGCGGCGTCTTAACGCGCTCGACTATCCGGGCGGTTCATAGACATTGCGCACAGTTTAGTGATATTCATTGTCATTTTCAGATCATATTTTTTAATGAAGATCTCTATTTATGTCAGTGATAGAGTTATCAACAGACGTTTTACATTTGTGAAGATTCTGTCTTGAGCAAAAAAAAAAAAAAAAATGCTCTAGGCAGTATCTTAAAAACTTATTTGAAAGTTGAAGAAAAATGCGCTATGTATCGCCTGTTTCTGACAGAGAAAGTCCGTTTTCGTAACAATCACTGGTTACTGGGAACAGTAATCATATTTACAGAATAATTGTCTCACTTTCAGTGGAATGGTCACTGATTTGAATCTTCCTGATAGAGTAAAACTGTGCGTCGGAACGCGACTCGAATTCGGAACCTTGCGTTCCGCGGGCAAAGCTGAGTGTGTAGTGATTTGTAACTTCCAACATGTGACAGTATATACTTAAAAATCAAGTCATTAAGTCACCAAATAATTTAAAGAAATTGTATCTTTTACTTTGTCTGGTCACGTCAGCTCAACATTTTCTGAAATAGAAATATCGGTGATGGCGACAAACCAATGGAAATGGAGCTTCAATAAATTTAAATAAAAGAGTAATGTTCATTTGCCCGAATATAAATTTATAGTGGCCGTGCGGTTCTAGGCGCTGCAGTCTGGAACCGCGTGACCGCTATGGTCGCAGGTTCGAATCCTGCCTCGGGCATGGATGTGTGTGATGTCCTTAGGTTAGTTAGGTTTAACTAGTTCTAAGTTCTAGGGCACTAATGGCCTTAGAAGTTGAGTCCCATAGTGCTCAGAGCCATTTGAACCAGAAATTTATAATGTACATGTTACTAACCTTTTAAAACCAACCAAAATCTCTTATTTAATGCCAGAAGTACGAAAAAATCGTATTCAAGTAAGTAAAAAAATAAATGTTGAAAATACTTCTCTTTTAGAATTTTTTTTATTCTTTTATCTTTAAAAAAAATTTGTAACCCTAGTCATGGTTCACGTACAACAGAAAAGGCTGAAAAAGAGTGTAAGTGAAATCAGAAATCACTCAAACCCGGAAACTGAGAGAACGCATTCATATAGCGGAAGTACCTGTCAGAGACATTTGCGTTAGTTGGTTATCTCTCGCATTAAGTGAAACCAGTCAGACCCCGAGAGTGGGTGAGAACACTCATATGGCTGACATGGTCTCGGAGACCAGCTTTATTTGGTGGTTTCATTCGACTTAAAAAAAAACTGACTGAACGAAAAAACAACTAGCCAACGAGTTGTTAAAACCAGTCAATGGTCCCATCACTATAGCATCACTCATCTTCTTAAAACATCGGTCCAGACAGGACAACATGGGCAGACTCAAACTTTAGAAACACTGTTCACTGCACTTGTTCCTTTCCTCGACTTGAAAATAGTGATTACAACATTAATGGTGTGCTTTTGAACAGTCACGTCGAATACATACTAAGTGTAACGTTGCAGAGCGGCGTGTAATGGAACGAGCACTCAACAATAAGAAATGAAATTTATACCTGCCCAAGGAACGTTACGGGAACTACGGCGAAACCGAACACTAAAGCTTAATATTCGTTATTTACGAAGCACTTCGGAGACTTTTCTCCATCATCATCATCATGCGATAGCAGTGCTACATATACGTACATACTCCGCATGCCGCTATACGGAGAGCACCTTGCACCGCCACCTGTTCCACTCGCAGAGGGATAGAGGGAAAAACGACTATGTGCTTCCGTGCAAGCCCCAATTTCTCACATATAGTTTCTGCTTCCCTTACGCGAGATATACGTTGGTAGCAGTAGAATCGTATTACAGTTCATCGCAAATGCCGGTCCTATAAACATTCGCAGTACTCAAAATGGTTCAAATGGCTCTAAGTACTATGGGACTTAACTGTTGGGGTCATCAGTCCCCTAGACTTAGAACTACTTAAACCTAACTGACCTAAGGACATCACACACATCCATGCCCGAGGCAGGATTCGAACCTGCGAGCGTAGCAACAGCGCGGTTCCGAACTGAAGCGCCTAGAACTGCTCGGCCACAGCGGCTGCCGGCATCGCAATACTGTTACGCGAGAATAACGCGGTCTTCCCTCCAGGGATCCCTCTTTGAGGCCATGGAGCATTACGTGGCAACCGCGCGTTGATCGAGCTTACCACTAACAAATCTACCAGCACGCCTCTGAATTGATTTGACGTCTCCCTTTAATCCAACCTGGTGGTAATCCGAAAGTCTACTATTCGCCTTCCCTGCAACTAACGTTAGTGCTCGTTCCATTACATGCCGCTCTGCAACATTACGCCTAGATATGTATTCGACGTGACTGTGTCAAAAAGCACATCATTAATGTTGTATTCGCACGTTATAGGTTTTTTCCCTTATTGATATGCATTATTTTACATTTTTCCACATTAAGAGCAAGCTGCTATTCATCACATCAAATAGAAATTGTGTCGAAATCATCCTGTTTCCTCCTACAGTCACTTAAAGACGTCATTCTCCCATACAGTACAGAGTCACCAGCAAACAGTTTCGTAGTACATCTCATATGCTTCGCTTATCGTAAAAGAAAAATAAAAAAGAACGTAAAATCTGGTGACTCGTCCTGCCGGGTTCAGCCTACCAAAAGAGTTACTACAAAATGTGAAGTGTAGTACTGTTTAATTCTCGCAGCAAATGCTACTTTCGTGCCAAGAATGGGTGGTAAACCTTTCCCTCTAACTGAGATTTTCTCGCTGATAGGAATCCCACGGTCCGCAACTGCCTTGCGGAAAGCTGTGATGCGAAGTAGGATGTGGTACAGTAGTATCAAACGGAGATCTGCCTTGTTTGTCCTGTTATAGCACCGGACCGTCTGCAACGCTAAATTCAATGCCTCAATACCTAGCTCCTCAGGTGTTCCCAGACATTTCCTGTGACGGAATACTTTGACACTTTTTATACTTTGATGAAACACCTTCCTTATTTTGAAGATTAAGGAAATTAATATAGCAGTTAAAAAACGTGACAAAATTTTGTTTCATTGTGATCAGTTCAACTTTAAATCATAATAAGATTTTAAAAAAGTAAGGGAAAAATGTCGAAAAAAGACACCTTGTTATAAAAAAAATGGCTCTAAGCACTATGGGACTTAACTGCTGAGGTCATCAGCCCCCTAGAACTTAGAACTACTTAAACCTAACTAACCTAAGGACACCACACACATCCATGCCTGAGGCAGGATTCGATCCTGCGACCGTAGCGGTCGCGCAGTTCCAGACTGAAGCGCCTAGAACCGACCTTGTTATCAACAGTTTCTCGCTGAGCCCTTATGAACACCAGTGTTCCGCAGAACATGGTTCAGGAAACCGCGCTCTAGGGGTTCTTAGTGCAGCATACAGACACGGGGGTCTCGTGTTCTGCTCCCGTGAGCAACACAAATTTTTCTGTTGTACAAAAGTCTAGATCAGAATCCATTCACCATCGTGACTGCAGATGATTAGCTGCTTGCGTAAATAAGACACGAAAACGACATAGAAATCATCGAAGTGATGTTAAATAATAAAAAAAACTGCACAACACTAATTTCAAACTATTGCTAATGGACGGGATTATACTATCTCTGTTCACATATGGAACTCGTGAATAAACACGCTGTTGTTAATGGACAAGATGATACTATATCTGTTCACATGGAGAACTCGCTAATCAACGCGCTGTATGATACGAGTTCCTGTTCTGTAAAGCGTTCTTAGCCTGTGGTTAGTGCGCAGAAATTGTCGTCTATTCCATTTTAATCGGAAGGAGGACGATGTATATGGACTGCTGTGCTGGAGAAGATGTGGTCTAGTCTGCCACCTAGCAACAGCGGACCACAGAAACCGCCAACAGTCAGCTGCGCTCTCTCTTCAAAACATGTGACGTCACACCTCTGCCTGGGGGCACGCGGAAACGAACATTTACTGCAGTCGTAAAGAGCCAAGGTATGTATTGGTTATTCACACAACGTACAATTGTCTTTGAAAATGTCCTCCGGAATTGTGGATGAAACGTTGGGCTTCTAATAGAAATTTATTCAACCATGACATAGTTGTGCGGAACATTTTAACGGTTGTGACATTTTCGGCTGTGAAACTTTATATTTTACTTGTAAGGGAATCTTTGGAAGAAAGATAGTGTAGTCCCCTCGAAACGCTGTTGGACATTATCTTCAGTCCGAAGACTGGTCTGACACAGCACTCCACGCTACCCTATTCTGTACATTCCGAATAATTTCTGCAACATACATCCATTTAAATCTACATACTGCATTTACCCCGTGGTGTCTGTCTACTATTTCTACCCCATCCCCTCCTCGCTCCCTGTCACATACTTTCCTCTAATTCTAGGCTGATGATTCTTTGACGTCTGAAAGTGTCCCCTGCCAACCGATCCCTTTTTGAGTCAAATTGTATCGTAAATTTATGTCTCCCAAATTCTGTCCAGTACTTCCTCGTTAATTACGCGATCTATCCTTCTAATCTAAAGATTTCTTCTGTAGCACCACATTCCAAAAACTTTGTTCTTTTCTTGTGTAGACTATCTGTTGTCCACGATTCACTTCGCTACAAGCCTACCCTCCAGGCAAATACCTTCAGAAAAGAGTTCTTAGTTCTTAGGATTTAAACTGATAGTAGATGTTAACAAATTCCTTTTTTCTAGAAATTCATTCCTTGCTACAGCCGGTATGTATTTTATATCCTGTCTACTTCGGCCATCGCCGGCCTTTGTGGCCGTGCGGTTCTAGGCGCTTCAGTCCGGAACCGTGCTGCTGCTACGGTCGCAGGTTCGAATCCTGCCTCGGGCATGGATGTGTGTGATCTCCTTAGGTACCTTAAGTTTAAGTAGTTCTAAGTCTAGTGGACTGATTATCTCAGATGTTAAGTCCGATAGTGCTTAGAGCCATTTGAACCATTTGAACTTCGGCCATCATCAGTTATTTTGCTCCCGAAATAGGAAACATCTTCTCCTGCTTTTAATGTCTTATTTGCCAATCTATTTTCCCCAGCATCGCCTGATATAATTCGACGACATTCCGTTACCCTTGTTTTGGCTTGGTTGAAATGGCTCTGAGCACTATGGGACTCAAATTCTGAGGTCATTAGTCCCCTAGAACTTAGAACTAGTTACACCTAAATAACCTAAGGACATCACACACATCCATGCCCGAGGCAGGATTCGAACCTGCGACCGTAGTGGTCTCGCGGTTCCAGACTGCAGCGCCTAGAACCGCACGGCCACTTTGCCGGCTTACCCTTGTTTTGCCTGTGTTGATGTTCATCTATATCGTCCTTTCAGGACACTGCCCATTCCATGCAAACTCTCTTCCTTTGCTTTCTCTGGCAGCATTACTATTTTCTGAATGTGCAGACAGGGTGACATCACAGATAGGCTACAACTCTGTCTCAGTGCTTTCTGGATTACTGCTTACTTTTCTTGCCGTTCGACTCTCACAGCTGCTGACCGGTTTCTCTACAACTTTTAAGTCATTTGTCGTCGTATTTTAAACCTGCTGTCTTCTTAGTTTCACAGAGCGTAATCTAGTCAACATTGTCAAAAGCTTTCTCTAATGCTACAAACGTAGGTTTGCCTTCCTTCAGTTTATCTTCATACATAATTCAATATTGTCAATATTGTCTCGCGTGTTCCTACATTTATCCGGTAACCGAACCGGTGTTCCCCACCGTCAGCTTCTACCAGATTTTTTCCATTTTTCTCTTATCAATTCATATCAGTATTTTGCAACCATGACTTACTAAACTGATATTTCGGTAATAATATTCATACCTGTCGATACCAGCGTTCTTTGGAATTCGAAGTTATCATGTTCTCTTTGACGTCTGTGGGTGCTTCGTCTGTCTCGTGTATCTTGCACACTAGGTGGAATAGTCTTGTCGTACCTGGCTCTCCCAAGGATTCATTAGTTGCAAGGGAATGTCGTTCACTCATTGGTTGTTGTTCGGCTGATGTCTTTGTTTGCTTTGTTAAATTCTTCGAGCAGTACGTCTCCTATTTCACCTTCTGGTTCGTCTTCTTCCCACTCGAGAATATTGTCTTCAATTTCCTGTCCCTTGGGTAGCCACTCTGAATATTCCCTCCACCTTTAAGCTTTCTTTTCTTTGTTCAGTGACGATTTTCCGTCTCAGCCCTTGATAATCCGTCCGCAGCTCGTCGTCGTGCGGTAGCGTTCTCGCTTCCCACGCCCGGGTTCCCGGGTTCGATTCCCGGCGGGGTCAGGGATTTTCTCTGCCTATGACTGGGTGTTGTGTGATGTCCTTAGGTTAGTTAGGTTTAAGTAGTTCTAAGCTCTAGGGGACTGATGAGCGTAGATGTTAAGTTCCATAGTGCTCAGAGACATTTGAACCATTTGAACCTTGATAATCCTATGGCTGCCGCTCTTTTCTCTGAAGGTCTCTTTACTTTTCTGTCGACAGTATCTATCTTTCTCCGAGTTATACACGCTTCTATGGCCTTGGATTTGTACTCTACTTGTACCCGCTTAGCCGTTTTGCACATTCTGTCAGTCTTACTTTTTAGATGTCTGCATTCCCTTTCACCTGATTCATTTGCTGAATTTTTATCCAAGGGTGGACAAAAATATGGGAAAACTGTGCATGCTTGAAAATAAACAGAGATACTAGAAAATCCTGCAAGTTGCGGTGTTGTAGTTGACCACGAAAGGCACCCGCGCAAAGGCCTCAATGCGTCGCAAGTATCAGCTGTGTCAGAACAGTGTTCTAGGTAGTTGTGCGAGCGTTATGTCAGAGCTAAGTGACTTCAGACGTGGGCAGACTATTGGTGCTCGTATGGTAGGTCATCCGTAACCAACGTAGTCGAAGTGTTTGTTGTTTCAAGAGGCATCGCATCGAAGATTTATACCGCGTACAGGAAAAGCAGAAAGACATAATCCGCTAACTCACAACGTGGATGAAAGCCTGTGCTGACCGTGACAGACGGTCACTGAAGAGGATTGTGACGAAAAGTAAGACGACGACAGCTGCAAAAGTCACTGCAGAATTGAATGTCGTACTTGTGAACACTGTCAGCACCAAAACAACACGAAGGCAGCTCCGTTAGCAGAGATCCGCAGAGCGAGCTGGAATATCAAAACCACTCATCAGTGATGCAAATATCCGTAATAGGAAAACGTGGAGCCGAAGCCTTAAAACCTGGGCTGTGGAGAAATGAGGGAAAGTCGTTTGGTCGCATGAGTATTGTTTCACACTGTTTCCGACCTCTGGCCTAATATACGTCTCAAGAATGAAACACGAAAGAGGCTCGGTGATAGTTTGGGCAGTCAGATCGTAGTATTCCATGGGCTCTTTCGTTGCTCTGTAACTTTACATTACTGCCAAGGATTAAGTGACCGTTTTGGTTGCTCACGTCCATTCCACAGTACAACGTTTGTTCCACATGCGGACGCTTTGTTCCAAGATGACACGGTTCTTGTTCACACACCTCGCATTTTGCTCGAGTATCATGTCGTTTTTGGAAACTCAGAATCTACTATGTAGGAATCAACATGGATTCCGGAAACAGCGATCGTGTGAAACCCAACTCGCTTTATTTGTTCATGAGACCCAGAAAATATTAGATACAGGCTCCCAGGTAGATGCCATTTTCCTTGACTTCCGGAAGGCGTTCGATACAGTTCCGCACTGTCGCCTGATAAACAAAGTAAGAGCCTACGGAATATCAGACCAGCTGTGTGGCTGGATTGAAGAGTTTTTAGCAAACAGAACACAGCATGTTGTTCTCAATGGAGAGACATCTACAGACGTTAAAGTAACCTCTGGCGTGCCACAGGGGAGTGTTATGGGACCATTGCTTTTCACAATATATATAAATGACCTAGTAGATAGTGTCGGAAGTTCCATGCGGCTTTTCGCGGATGATGCTGTAGTATACAGAGAAGTTGCAGCATTAGAAAATTGTAGCGAAATGCAGGAAGATCTGCAGCGGATAGGCACTTGGTGCAGGGAGTGGCAACTGACCCTTAACATAGACAAATGTAATGTATTGCGAATACATAGAAAGAAGGATCCTTTATTGTATGATTATATGATAGCGGAACAAACACTGGTAGCAGTTACTTCTGTAAAATATCTGGGAGTATGCGTGCGGAACGATTTGAAGTGGAATGATCATATAAAATTAATTGTTGGTAAGGCGGGTACCAGGTTGAGATTCATTGGGAGAGTCCTTAGAAAATGTAGTCCATCAACAAAGGAGGTGGCTTACAAAACACTCGTTCGACCTATACTTGAGTATTGCTCATCAGTGTGGGATCCGTACCAGATCGGGTTGACGGAGGAGATAGAGAAGATCCAAAGAAGAGCGGCGCGTTTCGTCACAGGGTTATTTGGTAACCGTGATAGCGTTACGGAGATGTTTAACAAACTCAAGTGGCAGACTCTGCAAGAGAGGCGCTCTGCATCGCGGTGTAGCTTGCTCGCCAGGTTTCGAGAGGGTGCGTTTCTGGATGAGGTATCGAATATATTGCTTCCCCCTACTTATACCTCCCGAGGAGATCACGAATGTAAAATTAGAGAGATTAGAGCGCGCACAGAGGCTTTCAGACAGTCGTTCTTCCCGCGAACCATACGCGACTGGAACAGGAAAGGGAGATAATGACAGTGGCACGTAAAGTGCCCTCCGCCACACACCGTTGGGTGGCTTGCGGAGTATAAATGTAGATGTAGATGTAGATTGTCCGTGGATGGTGAGCCCGATGATGCACTCTAGTATTTCCACTGCCTACCACACTCACCATACCACATTATTATTGGACCTTTGTGGTCTTACTTGGAGAGATTGGTTCGCGATCGCTTTCCAGCTCCATTACCGTTATCTGAACTTGCACTATTTTGCATGAAGAATGGTATAAGAGCACTCTGAAAGTTATCTAGAATTTGTATTTGTCCATTCCGAGAAGACTGGTAGCATTTTTGAGTGCCAGCTGGTTTCCGTGACCTTATTAGGCATGGTAATGCTACGTGTTTTTGGTGTTTCCGCATTTTTGTGCACCCTGTGTAGATCGGGTTGGTTTTTATGCTTTCGGTAAATGTACCTGCGCAGGGGGAGAGCAGATTTTTGAGCCCTACAAGATAGCGTCCTCCGCCGGTACCGTAAGACGAGAGGAAATCACCTAGTCCACAAGTTTTGGAGGTGCTGGTGAGCGCTCCAGCCGTGGCTCGGCGGCCAGTGATAGACGCAGGCCGCGCGGCCGGCACGCAGCTCTGCCGTGGAGGGCCGTGGTTCACTCGTAGAAAGCTGGCAGCGTGGCCACCTCCTCTCTTCTGTTCTCTCCTCCACTCTGCCGTGCACCGCCCGACACGGAGCGGGTCGCCCACGCCTGACCTTTGGCGAAACCCGCCGCTTCGGCATCGCCACAAACCTGGCCAACTCCGCAGACTGTCTAGTGAAGCATTTCACGACCGGCTGTCTCAGTTGCTGACGAATCCGCTGGGTCATCTGGTAACGACCCATCGTTCCTGACGTTTCGTCCAGAGATGCGTCGGACATCTTCAGAGGTGCTCCTGGTACTGCTAATAGTGCGCGAGATAGAATTTTACACGTGATCGACATTGATAATGCTGGTTAAGGACAAAACTTATCTTTTTTATTTGGCTTCTATCATAATGCTACACACATCAACAAAAGCCAGAAACATCATACAGTTTACTACAATGACTTCTTATACTACACCCATTAAGATTCGTACAATGCCTCGTTAACAAAATTAATTCCTTTTCCAAACATGAACGGTTTTGGTTAGTTACAAAAATTCATTAAAACCAAAGCAGGCTCTCTAATAAGTGTAAATCTTGAAAGCAAAAACAATGAAAATCTGTATCTTATGATGATGATTATAAGTCTTTAGTAGTGAGCGTGTCCTACCCGCACACGGATGAGTTCTTCCACTCCGCGAGGCATGCTCCGGGCGAGACCCTCAAGTTTATGTCGGGATAAGAGGCCCCCTGCTCGATGGCAGCTTCAATGAAGATTATCGTGTGGATTCGGACACTGTGCAATGGCCACTTTCAGCAGGTCCCGTACATGCTCAATTGCATTCATGCCTGGGGGCTATGCTGGCCGATGCATTCGGCTGATGTTGCACCTGCTAGAGTACGGTGCGGCCTTGCATTGTTATCGACTAGGATAAACTTGTCACCGAATTCACGTCTGTAGGCCCTTACAATCGTTTGTAGGACCTCTTGCGGATACCGGGGACCTGTCAAATTTCTGTAGATGGAAATTAGTGAGTCCGCCGTCCCATCATTATTGCCCCCCAGAACATAGCACTTCCACCTGCAAACGGATGGATTTCCTGAACGTATCTGCTTTCCTGTTGTCATCTAGCACTCCTCCAAACCCTAAAACGTCGATCGTCCGGTTGCAAACCAATCCTGGTGCCGTTAGCAAACATGACCCTACTCCATTCTGCTGTGGTGCAATGCTGGTGTCCAAGAGCCCAGGTTCTTCGATTCGTCAGTTCCCTTGGTTCAGTGCAAAAATTGGTCCTCTGGGATGAAGATCACCATGATATGTCACTCATGACCTGTTCAGTACGCTCCTTTACTACGCATAACGCACTTACCTTATTTAGTGTACTTTTTATGTTTTTTTGTTTTGTTTTTTCTTCATTTTAAATGTACATCAGTAATTCAAATTGTGAACGGCCGGCCTAGTAGCCCCGCGTTCTTCTGTCAATAGATGGGAGCCCTTTTGCCACTCTGCTTTACCAATCATCATCCCCGTTCGCATCCGCTACTCCCTGTTCTGCGCTCGTAGGCAGCACACCGCTCCTAGAACACGTCCACAGCGGGGCTCGGCGGTCACAGTACAGTCAGTGTAAGTGTCCTGGTATTGTTTGTATATTTCCCTACCCAGGCAGTCGTCCGTAGTACTGTCTGGTGTCACTTTCGCATTGACATAGGTTTTGTGGTGTCACCGCCAGACACCACACTTGCTAGGTGGTAGCTTTGAATCGGCCGCGGTCCATTAGTACATGTCGGACCCGCGTGTCGCCACTGTCAGTGATCGCAGACAGAGCGCCACCACACGGCAGATCTAGAGAGACTGACTAGCACTCGCCCCAGTTGTACGACGACTTTGCTAGCGACTACACTGACGAAGCCTTTCTCTCATTTGCCGAGAGACAGTTAGAATAGCCTTCAGCTAAGTCCATGGCTACGACCTAGCAAGGCGCCATTAACCATTTATAGAGAGAGTCTCACTTGTATCAACAAGAATGCTGTATACAAATGATGGATTAAAGTTAAGTATTCCAGCAGCTACGTACTTTTCTTTATAGCATTCATTACGTATCCTGTTTCAGACCTAAGCAAGCCTGCGTGAATTAAGCGCGTGCCCTTTCGCCTTCCTCGCCCTGTGTCTAGACTGTCTTGTCTAGACACAACAGGTTTCACAGCACCTAGCCCGACCGGCGGTTTCGAAATGTTTTTTAAAAAGTTTTTTAAAACTTTTCTTATGAATTTTTTTGTTTTTTGTATGTGTTGTGGCATGTGAAAATTGTCTCCCGCTGCTTGCTCTTTCCTGTGCGACACCTGAGGATGGGCTTATGAGAGCCCGAAACCGGTCATAATAATGAAAGAATTTTACAACTGAAGCGGTATCTTTAAATTCTGGGATAAAGAAAAAAGTAAGTACGCTAATTGATCATAAGCATCCGGACACGTAACAGTGGGCACTTATGTGGGCTGTGTGTCCGGCCTTCGTCTGTATGACGGCTTCAGCTCTGCTGGGGAGGTGTCTGAACTTCTATGGAGGAATAGCAGCCCAAAATACCGCAAGAGCCAAAACCAATGAAGGTAGTGATGATGGACACTGGTGTCTGGAGCAAAGTCGGCGTCCTGGCTGATCCGAGGAGTTTTCCATTGGATTCAGGTCGCGACCCTTGGCAGGCCAGTTTACTGCAGGAATGTCACCAAACCGTTCCCCACAGATGCCGCTTTATGATGAGGTGCATCGTCATACTGATTCAGACAATTACCGTCTCAGAAATGTTCCTCTATTGTACGCAGTAACAATGATGTGAAATGTGTTCATATTCTTCCGCATGTAGCGCTTTCTAAAGCGCAATAAGGGGACCGGAGGCACAACACATGATGGGTGATTCCCCACTTCAGATCACTCGTTTACAGTCATCCACTGTCTAGTGCGTCACTCTTTACACCACCTCAACGGTTACTTAGCACTGGCAACAGATATGTGTAGATTATGAGAAGCTGCTCGACCATAGTACCCCATTGTTTTAAATCCCAAAGCACTGTCACTGTAATAGCTGGACTGTCGGCAGCACTTTGAAACTCACGAGTGACTCCTTTCGCTCATTTCATGCGATTTACTGCGGCCGCCCACCACGAAGCTCGACGGTTCCTGTCCGCCGGTGCGTGAGGTTTGCCTGGTTCTGGTTTAGCTATGGTTGTTCCTTCGCGTCCCCACTTCACAGTCACATGACCAACAGTCGCCTTGGGCAGCTTTACACAACAACAAAAAAAGTTCAAATGGCTCTGAGCAAAATGGCTCTGAGCACTATGCGACTTAACTTCTGAGGTCATCAGTCGCCTAGAACTTAGAACTAATTAAACCTAACTAACCTAAGGACATCACACACATCCATGCCCGAGGCAAGATTCGAACCTGCGACCGTAGTGGTCGCGCGGTTCCAGACTGTAGTGCCTAGAAGCGCTCGGCCACCCAAGCCGGTGGTAACTTTACGAGGGTTGATATGCCACTGATGGATTTCTTAGGTGATGTCCAATGACAAGTCGGCGTTCGAAGTCGCTGATCTCTCCTCACCACTTTGTTCTGCTCACTCAATTTCTAGACGGTTCACCGCTTCCGGTTTTTAGGGGAATCTAGTAAGTCACTGGTCGTATACGTAAAGGAAGCGCATTATATCGGCCAACGGTAATGCACACACAGGTAACGCGGGTACGATCTTAACTGATCAAAGCTACTAGGAAAATTGCCCTAGTCTACGCTTACGTAAGGTAGCCTACGGTAGTTTTCTACAACTCTATGCATGAAATACGTTGAAATGCAGCTTGTTCTTGGTCAAAACGTGCTTATACACAAGCGGACGTACACTCCGAGGAAGGTTTCTTGCCTCTGCTGTCTCTTTAATATTTTGGGACCACCAGACTATGCCTCTTTTTCCAGGTGGTGCCCACCCGTACTGACGTCGATAATTCCGCACTATCGTTGTCATAAATTTGGATTGTGCATAGCAGAAGACATATTTCACCTTCCTTGGGCCGTCGCCATTTTGGTGCAACCCGTGTCATATCTGCAACGAAGGACAAAAATATTTTACATGTACTAAACGACAAACCGCGATTCTCATTTGCCTGAACGAGCGCACCAGCCACGGTCTCAATCCTCCGTGCAGATTCGGTCCAGTTCTGGTTCATTTTCCTCTTCCACAAGGCAGCGCGCTGCGCGTTACGCTACACAAGCCGGTCTTTACGATCTGTTTACTGCATTGATCGCACACGTAATGAAAGCGCATTATGAGATAACGGACAACAGGAATGCAACACACCCAAAGTATAGGAAACCGGGTAGTATCTTAACTGACCAAAGATACTAAGAAAATATATATTCAACCTATTTTCCCAGTTATATATATACATCCCCTTCTTTATCCGAAGTGAACGAGATGGTGTAGCACTTCCGCCACTCTACTCGTGTTTGAGACGGGGAGGGTTCAAGCAACCATCCAACACCCGAGATATAGGATTTCCGTGCGCACCCTAACGACGACAGGGATTGTGTACTCCGATGCAGGCTACAGCCAGTTTCTTACCCCAGTCCCATTCAGAATCGGCCTAGCGTTCCGTATACAGGGTGTAAATTTTGTTGACAAACCAGGAATAATTCGAAAAATAAGCTTCACACGAAAAAAATGTGTAGAATCGAAAGCTGATTATTTTCGAGAGGGACATCTGCTGGCGCTAAAAATTAGCCCGCCACCCCAGCCCCCTGGGGGTGGGGCTGGAGGCAACTTTGAAATTTCAAATGGGAACCGCCATTTCTTATTGCAGAATCAGATTCTACATGAAAAACTACGTACATTTTATCTTAAACATTTGTTTTGATTCTTGGTAGTGGGCGCTGTAATCCAAAAAAGTCAATGTTGTCAGTTTTCCGTGGAAAATGGTTACGGAAAAGTAAAAAATGCTTATTTACTTCGAAAATTTTGATTCGCTAAAACTAAAACTCTCCCTCTCTCCCGATAGGGTGGGGTTTGAGAGAGAGGAATTAGAGTCTTACAAATGTTAACCCAAATATTAATTTTTTCCGCAGATTCGGATAAGTTTTGTTTGTTTCGTGGTCATGAGACAATACAACTTTCTATTATCAAACAAATTATCTGACTACCTAACTAACTAACACTTATGAAGTAAATAAGTATTTTTTATTTATCCGTAACCATTTTTCACGCAAAAATGAGAACATGAATTTTCTTGAATTACGGCGCCAACTACCAAGAATCGAAACAAATGTTTGAGACAAAATGTACGCAGTTTCTCATGTAGAATCTGATTCTGCAATAAAAAAATGGGGGTTGCTATTAGAAATTTTAAAGTTCCCCCCCCCCCCGCCCCACCCCCAGGGGGCTGGGGTGGCGGGCTAATTTTAGCACCAGCAGATGTCCCTCTCGAAAATAATCAACTTTGGATTCTACACATTTTTTCGTGTGAAGCTTATTTTTCGGGTTATTCTGATTCGTCAACTTAAAATTTACACCCTCTATAATGACTTGGTTATAGACAGTAGACCGAGCGGGGTGGCGCAGTGGTTAGACACTGGACTCGCATTCGGGAATATGACGGTTCAATCCCGCGTCCGGCCATCCTGATTTAGGTTTCCCGTGATTTCCCAAAATCTCTCCAGGCAAATGCCGGGATAATTCCTTTGAAAGGGCACGGCCGACTTCCTTACCTATCCTTCCCTAATCTGACGAGACCGATGACCTCGCTGTCTGGTCTCCTTCCCCAACACCCCCCCCCCCCCCCCCTCCCTACGTTGCGTTATCGACAGTAGGTTAAACGGCAGTCTTCGTTTACTCTTATGTAGTCGTACTCCTTATTGTGTATGTTTTCTGTGGAAATGGTTTTCATTGGCGTTTGACAGAATACTGAAGCCATGCGGCGTAGCACGTGGACGGAAGTGTGAAACCGGTATTCGCGATGGCCTAGTTTAGCGCTGCCGTGCGCTATGAGCTGAGGAGGCTGTGCTCTCAGGGTACCGGTATTCGGCCCGTGCAAAACAAACTTCGCCGCTGAAGGAGGCCACCTTACGGGGCTCCTAAGTTATGAAGACACTGGACGTCTCCCCACTGCTCACTTCACTCGACAACACTTATCTGTGGTACTAGTGTTCGTTCCGGCGGGGTCAGGGATTTTCTCTGCCTCGTGATGATTAGGTGTTGTGTGCTGGCCTTAGGTTAGTTAGGTTTAAGTAGTTCTAGGTTCTAGGGGACTGATGACCATAGACGTTAAGTCCCATAGTGCTCAGAGCCATTTTTTACTAGTGTTTATTCCTCTAATTCACCGACTTTGTGATACAAACGAAGAAACACTTTCACTCTCTGAAGGAATATCATTGAGATGCTGCTGAAATGGAACAAGGGAAGAAGGAAAAAAGGGTATTATGTCCCATCGACGATGCGATCACTGCAGGCGGAATACTATTGGACGAGTATGACGCAGGAAATTGTTCCTGCCCTTTTCAAAGCAACCACTTACGCATTCGACTTAAGCAGTTTCGGGAAATGACGGAAACTAAATATGGATGGCCGGACACGGTAATTCCAACCGTAAGTGGTGCGGCTTGACCATAGAGTCACCTCGCTCAAGGCTATGATGACAATTCCGAAGCACTAGAAATGTTTATCGAAAGCCAGTACGTGGTCGTGCAGGAGTAACCACTCCATAAGCGAACACAAATCCATCAGGGCGCAGGAACGATATCTTCCAGCCGCAGGAAGCTGCTGCATCAATAACTTTTATTTATAACTACTTCCAGTCCACGCTGCTTGAAGTCAGAGCCAAAATTCATCAGTAGTACCAGCGTAGCTGACGACTGATGGCGTGCAGCATACGCCATCTGATCAAAAGTATATGGACACCCCCATGTTATGCGGACTTGACTACTAGGAAGGAGGCGCGCAGTATTGTGTTGTCAGCAGAGGAACAGTAGCAGTAGAACGAATCGGCCAGGACAGATCAGCGACTTCGAACTTCGACTTGTCGTTGAACGACACCTAAGAAGTCCATCAGGGGCATTTCAAACGGTTCTGCAACCTACAGAATATGTTTATTCTACATAGCTACCCTCCTTTCTGTTACCACAGGATAAACAGTATTTGTGGCAAAACTGAAACTGTCAATGTTCTGTTCAGGTTTTATTCCAGAACTGTTGATCTGTAACGTGAAACAGAAGGAAGTTGTAGTAAAACTAAAGAAAACTATACAGATTTAGAATTTCCTCAACAAAAAGGTAAAATAAACGTAAACCGTAAAACAAAAACATATCAAACATTGTCAATACTTCGTTAAACTTCTATGAAATACGTCTCTGTTTCTCAAAAATAACTTCACATTTATCAATAATGATAGGAAACTCCTGACTACGTTCATGTTGAAGAATGTTCTATCGAGTAGGCGGAGGTTCGAGTTCTCCCTCGGGCATGGGTGTGTGTGTTTGTTCTTTGGATAATTTAGGTTAGGTAGTGTGTAAGCTACACTGAATGATGTGTGGTTCCAATTATGTGCAAAACAAACCAATAAACAAAAAAACCAAAAGAAGTTGTCGGCTCCCAGTTCCTCTCTTACACACTCGTTTACGTTTCTTTTCCTGCCAATTCTACCAATACTTCCGGTAATTCTACAATTTCATACGTAATTTATGTAATTATGGTAGAGCGCAAATCTAGTCGTGCATCACGCGTATGCGGTGGCGGGGGGGGGGGGGGGGGGGGTCAGATCAGCTCTTAAGCGTTACATAGGCGGTACGCCTTTTTGCGTACAAAGTCCAAATGGTCCAAGCATAGCAGCCAAACGATCGTCCTCTGCGATATGCATTGGCGTGTTTCATGCTGGATCCTAGAGATGTTGACAATGACTACCTGACAAAGTTCCTGTTTACAGATGAAGCAACGTTTCCACATTTCTAGTCATATGAATCGCCACGACATTATGATTTCAAGCTCCAGAAACCCACACTACACACGTCAACACATCCGTGATAGCCCGAAGCTTAATGTTTGGTGCAGCCTAATGCTCGATAGGATGATAGGCCCATTTTTCTTCCCGGAGAAAACTGTAGCGGGAAATGATTACCTGATCATATTTCTGTTGCGACAGGAAAGACATCCGACAGCAAGGTTAAATAAATTAAATTTACCAAATCTTGAGTGCAACGGATCCCATGCTAGACGGGATGAATGCTTATAAGACGAAGACTTCTGGATCCATACGAGTATGTTTAAAGCTGGTGGAGCTCCCAAAATTTAGGGCGCACCTATATACTGGGCGGAGAAAAAAGAACCTGATAGATGACTGTCGATTATAATTTTCCAGGTAACCACAGGTGGGATTGGCACCGTTACGGAGCTGCGACAATAAAATGACCGCGCAATAGGATGTGCATTTAAAGTAAGGTGGGCCAGCTAATACCTGTTATGCTAAAGAGCGGAGATGCTAACTAAACTAACTGAAGGTAATGATTTGAACTGAACAGTCAAAGTTAGGAAACTTTAAACTCCTACTCATAGCTAGTTACGTTAGACGCGAATTTTTCGAGACCATTACAAGGTAAGTCTTGACTATTTAATGAACTACGCTGGAAGTACCGGAAAGCCATAAACATAGCAGCAGCGTAGTCGGACAAGATCGTACTCATAGACTCACCCAGACACGCTCACTTACTGGAAAAACTTCCAAACTATCTCGGTGACTGGCTAAGTTTTACTGCCGCAGATTCGTTTTTGCGTATTCAATCGTGAAAGTTTTAGGTGATGAACGTCAAATATGAAACACATTAACTCGTTCGCAAAGTAATAAGAGTTCGATTCTTTAAAAAATCGGGGAGGGGGGAGAGGGGGGAGCTGAAAGGGTGAGCTGGTCGTTTATCTTGTCAATTTTCCTTTTTATACAGGAGACAACTGAAAAAGAACGCAAAGTCGAAATCACGTCATGAAATTTGAGGTAAAAATTAAAAAAAGTATTGCAGTAGAGGTGCAATGATGGTGTTATTCGATAATTAAAATACATGACTCTCCAGTTTTCACTGTACTAAACAATAATTCTATAAGGACCAGTCACATGAAAACCAGAAAGCTGGAAAAAATATGTAAACTGTTTATTATTTCTAATACATTTATCCCAGTGTGAGACCAAACAGTCATGGAAAAAAGTTTGTGAGTAGGAAAAATGTTTGCGGTTGCCCACACAACCGTGATTGTACCCAGGCATGCCACCCTTGGGCGGGGATTTAAAAATTGTTTCGAGTACGCTACATTTATTTCTCTAGGAAGCCTTTATACGTCCTCCACACAGACCCGATCTCTGCTCAAGAGGTTTCCGTATTTTTGGAGCGCCGAAGAAAGAAATTCGTGGTCGTCGAATTGTTTCGAACGAAACGGTGCACGGCTGGGTACAGTTATGGTTCCCTAAACAACCACAAATATTATTCCATGAAGACACTGACCGTCTTGTCTCACAGTAGCGTATACTTGTATTAACAGTTATGACAATTATTTTTGCAATAATAAACAGTTTACTAACTTTTTCCATCTATCTCGTTTTCATTTCACTGCCCCTTGTAAATTTAACATCACTAACAACAAATGCAAAACGTAATTCTAGGATTTCGAAAGAAAATCTAATATGTTTTTCAATTTGGAAAAATGTACAAACAAATGTAAAAACAAAATGTAAATACAAATTCTGTCATACATCCTCACATATCCATAAACCTAATAAATGAATCCACTTAGATCCCACGAATCGAGTGAACCATTAATTTTTCTCTTTTTAGCATCCAGTCTGGTAAAGTTCACACATTAACTTTGGTAGTATTGACCCAGCAATACATTCAAACAAATCCACTCTTTTGATCAAGGCTTTCGGGACATTGTTGTTAGTTCCGAGACAATCGTGAACCCTGTTCCCAAAAATATTTGTGAAGAAATAGCCTTTTGCATTCAATGCTATGCTGCTGGCTGGATGTTCCTGAGCTGCATGTGCACAAATTGTATTGATGTCTTTGCCCAATTTATTTTTACCCATAAAGTGAATATTACGAGAATAATTTCCTCCAGCCATGCTGAGCAAAGTGCTCTGCACTGAAGCTCCAAAGAAACAGGTATGGGCATGCATATTCAAATACAGAGATATGTAAACAGGCAGAACACGGCGCTGCCGTCGGCAAGTGTCTGGCGCAGTTGTTAGGTCAGTTACTGCTGCTACAATGGCAGATTATCAAGATTTAAGTGAGTTTGAACGTGGTGTTATAGTCTGCGCAAGAGCGATGGGACACAGCATCTCCGAGGTAGCGATGAAATGGCGATTTTTCCGTACGGCCATTTCAGGAGTGCAATGTCAGGAATCCGGTGAAACGTCAAACCTCCGACATCGCTGCGGCCGGAAAACGATCCTGCAAGAACGGGACAAATGACGATTGAAGACAACCGTTCAACGTGACAAAGTGCAACTCTTCCGCAAACTGCTGCAGATTTCAATGCTGGGGCATCAACAAGTGTCAGCGCGCAAACCGTTCAACGAAACACCAATCGATGTTGGTTTTCGGAGCCGGAGGCCCACTAGTGTACTCTTGGTGACAGCACGACACAAAGCTTTACGACTCACCTGGGCCCGTCAACACCGACATTGGACTGTTGATGACTGGAAACACGTTGCCTGGTCGGACGCGTCTCGTTTCGAATTGTATCGAGCGGATGGGCGTGTAGGGGTACGGAGACAACCTCATGAATCCATGGGCCGTGCTAGTCAGCAGGGGACTTTTCAAGCTGATGGAGGCTCTAAAAATGGCTCTGAGCACTATGGGACTTAACATCGATGGTCATCAGTCCCCTAGAACTTAGAACTACATAAACCTAACTAACCTAAGGACAGCACACAACACCAAGTCATCACGAGGCAGAGAAAATCCCTGACCCAGCCGGGAATCGAACCCGGGCGCGGGAAGCGAGAACGCTACCGCACGACCACGAGCTTCGGACCGATGGAGGCTCTGTAATGGTGTGGGGCGTGTGCAGTTGGAGTAATATGGGACCCGTGATAGGTCTAGATACGACTCTTACAGACAACACGTACGTAAGCATCCTGTGTGATCACCTGTATCCATTCATGGCCATTGTGCATTCCGACAGACTTTGGCAATTCCACCAGGACAATGTGACATCCCACACCTCCAGAATTGCTGCAGATTGGCTCCAGGAACACTATTCTGAGCTTAAACACTACCCAGACGTGCTGTTCAGAAGTGATGTCCACCCCCTCGTGCTCTTACAGACTTACGGACAGTCATGTAAAATACATGGAGTCAATTCCCTCCGGCACTACTTCAGACATTAGTCGAGTCCATGCTAAGTCGTGTTGCGGCACTTCTGCGAGCTGCGATATCAGGCATTTGTATCAGTTTCTTTGGCTCTTCAGTGTATAATAACCTTGACGTCAATCTTCATGAAGCTATCGTGAGTAGTTAACATTTCGTTTTTTTGTCTTTGTTCTTAGTTAGCTTTATTGTACAGTTGTCGGTACAAAGACATAGTACTAAGATGTTAAATGAAAATTACTAACCTCAAAAGACTAGTCTACACAGTTTGATAGTTTATTGCACTTAACTTTTTGTCCACACAGTATAACGGTTTATTTTGCTCAGGGTTTTTTTTATTTTTCAAATTATGTTTTAGTTACTTTCATAGCTATGATTGTCTGCAGCTAACTCCACCGTCGTCCGGTGTAACTGGAAATATGTGAATGTGCTCCATCAAAATGTTGTGACATAATGAAAATCATCTTTCCTGTTCATTTTAGGCTTTATCCAAAGCAAACACGGCTTCGCTCCGTAGGTTAAATGGTCCGGGCAGAGTGCTGTAGAGCGATGTATTTTTTAGTGGCAGACCATAGAACGCTATTGAATAGGAAGCATAAGAAGCCACAGCGGGGACGGATCGTCGATGCCGACGGCATTAGGGACGAAACGATTGCTATGTTGCCAGGGACGGAGGTGATGTGATAGGACGTGACCGTGTTGATAGAACCATCCCAGCATGTACTAGGAACATGAACCAGGATGGCCTGACAGTAATTCGCATTCTCCTACCGTGTACGAGTTCAGTGTTTTACGACAGCGACGCAAGGCTCGGCTTCAGTTTTATAGCGACGACATTACTGGATAAACCTCCTGATAACTTTGTTTTGGACTTGGAAACTTTTTAATTTACCCATATGTAAGCTTTTAGCTACTACACCCCAAGGTAGTGATTATTTGCGAAGACATTCCCAGTTCCAGTATTTTTCTTATTAGCAAAGGAAACCTAAAAAACTTAGTCGAAACTGAGGTGGAATGGAGCTCTTTAAATTTGTTGCTTGGGCACTATTTTTTTAAACAAAAATTAGTTGGGTTAGTTAGGAAAATTTCAGTTTGGCTGTTCTTAACATAACATAGTTGGCAACTCGTCTGCGGTTGCATTTATTTACTTCTTCAGACAATCTTGACAGCAGAGAATCGAAGCAGGAAATTAGTAAATCTTAAAATACTGTACTTTTCACCAACTTACACTGCTTCCGAAGGGTACGGAAGGCCTTTACAGGGAGCTTTCTCTCTTGTGCTAAAACAGCCGACTGTTTCAGAGCCAGGTGTTCAGAGTGAAAGACTGCGGATAGCAGATAATGAGTAAAAAAGAATTGACTCTCCCAACGGGTAACGACAAAGGCGCAGTTTTCACTCTACCACCATGCCTTCTCTTACACTTTTTCCCCTTCTCTGTCGGTTCTGGACGGTGCACACCGTCTCCTGGAATAAGCTGCTTTGCAAGTGTTGGCAGTAAAGTGTTAAAACAGATTTAGACGCAGCATGTTTGAGATATAGTACCGAAAGAAAGCAGAGCCCTTGTAATTGAAAATTTGAAGGAAAAGTTAAAGAAGTACTTAAGACTTACTTGTTTTTCTAAGGAATGGTAAAAACGAAATTTGGAAATTTGTGGTAAGGCCTTATGGGACCAAACTGCTGAGGCCATCGGTCCCTAAGCTTACGCACTACTTAATCTAACTTAAACTAACTTACACTAAGGACAACACACACACCCATGCCCGAGAGAGAAGTTGAACCTCCAACGAGAGAGCCGCGCGGACCGTGACAATGCGCCCAAGACCGCGCGGCTTAAAATTTGACTAACAAATGAAGTGCGCAACGAAAGTACTAGATTAGCGGTGGAATATTTGCTAGGCTGTCTACACCTAAATAGTTTGGCAACAGGGGCAGTTAAAAAAATTCAATTTTTTATCAGAGACTACAGTGTTGGATGTGTCATAACAGATATACACAGCATATCAGGGCTACGTCAATGCAGACGAACACTCCGATGTCATACAAAATTTCTTACATTAAATTTGGGATACGAATGTGGAACAACATATTTAGTTTCAAATTAGGTAACCAGTGTAGGTACTGTGATCAAAGAGCAGCGAACTTGTGTTTCACAGCTTCATGAACTGTACTGAAAGCGTTTGAGACAGAAGAAGACTCGAAGTACCAACAGAAAAGGCGTGACATTTTACTGCCGTGGGTAGTATTTGAGATAATTAGGAAGTCATTTCACATCTCATACTTAAGAAAGCACCTACTTAGTACGACTTCTGAACAGTAGATAACTCCCGATATTCTCACCTCGAAAAATATTTTGCCTCTTCAACATCTGTAGGAAGCAGACTGATTTTGTAATATATCAACAAAGTCATTTGGAAGCCAGTGTGTCACAAAACATTCACTTAGAGATCACATTTCAAGAGATGGAATAATAATATTTTCTTTCACGTCTGGTGGCAGCTTTCTTACAACGATAAAGCGCAAATTTTCTCAAAATAATTGCGATTGCATCCATTTAAGTAAGAACTTGTTTTTCTGGGTTTTGAAAAGTCCAGTTATTGAGAAGTGCACAATTTTCTTTAGGACTCTTTCCAAATGCGTCATGTGTTTTACTCTGAACGTGTTTATGATTTTATTTAAGGCTGATAACAGGAGGATCTAAAGGCCTTTCTTCTATCTAACCGGGCATTTATCATTACCTTCTGTCCAGTGTGTGTAAAAGGTTTCATTATTTGTAAAAATCTACGTACTATCTTTTTGCGAGATCGGACATGATTTTATGTCGAAGACAATGAATGTTCCAAGAGAAGAGCAATAGGCGTTGTTTCACGAGTGTTTAAGTATTTACTTGTCTAATCAAAAATCGAATCGGTAAAGAAGAGTCATCAGAACTAAGATGAGAATTAGTCCTAGTTCAAAATAAAAACAATGGAAACTCGTTTTAATCTCGAGAAGATTGTTAGGATGATGTCAAGAATATTAAAGGAACATACACATAGTTTTGACAGACCTATGGAAAAGTCTAACAATTTATAGAGCTATAAGGCCATAAGGATGAAAGAGCGGGACAAACGTTATAAACTTGTCCTTGAATGAATGAAGAACCAGGGAAATCACTGAATCAGAAAACTAAAACAAAACAACATGAGGAGATGAATGCCGATTATAGCAATGTAATTAATTTATTGTTAAATGAAATGAAAATCTTTACACAGAAATCATCGACAGGAAAAATAAATAGCAGCGCAACACAGTCTCGTGTTTATTGACGACGTAGCAGTAGCTGCTGACAATAAAAAGAATTGTAAGTGAACAGAGAATAATTTGACATTTGTTTTGTTAGGTTACTGATAATGGCAAAATTTAAACTAGTTTATTATTAAAAGGGTGAGAATATCATAACAAGGAGTAAGAATAATTATAATAGTGAAAAAGAAAAGTAAGTAAATGAACAAATTCCTCCACTTCAACAATGATTATAGAGGTACGCAGAACGACCACTCTGGACAAAAGACCACATACAGCGAAAGAAATAGTTTGTAAGAAACAGTACATAACGACAGAAAGAATTATTTGTTAACATATTCGACTAGGCTTTGTAGCTAGTTTGGTTTCAGAAATAGGGGTCCGAATTTCCAGAAGCAATGGAAATACCACTCAGATGGAAAAAGTGATCAATGAAGCAATATAGTATGTGTGACATATCCGTGAAAGCTTCTCCAAATAATCTAATTACGAAAATCATTTTCGTATAGCTAAAACTTACTTGGAATACATTTGTAGTGGCAAGACTCTTGGAAAGCAAGAAAGCGAAACTCGAGACTAAGATCAGGGAGAACCGGTGGAGGACGTGAGGTACAGACATTACGAAAAACTTTCGTAACTATCGCTCTGTCGTCAGTAAATATGATATTGATTGTTGTGATTCTATTTAGTTTACCTTAGGTGCTTTTGATTTAAAGACTATTAATCCACTTTATGGCGCAATAACGTAAATTTTATAAGACACATTCGTGCCTTACCTCTCCTCTTGTATACTTTTATGCCCGTCTTATTAATTTCGACGACTGTTCTTTGGGTGATGGACAAGTTCTCCTGCTCTTCCAAATTAAACTTACGTGCTGAGTCGCTAGAAGAGTCAGTGGAAGAGTCAGTGGAAGCTGTGCGCTTGTGTGTGTGTGTTTCTGTCAAGGGATTGACATCTTTGTAGTGCAAAATCAACTGAAATGCTATAGCGACAACGTGTAATTTTTTAACTTTTCAAGATTTGTTTTTAATTTTAATATATCATAATTTTGATTATTTCATCTTAAAAGACACTAAAACTGGTATCACATATTTAAAATGAAAAAAGAAAAACATTTTCACTGTCCCCAGTCACCTCTTTGGTGAGGTGAATGCAGTTTTGTGGAAAATATTTGTTGGTGTCCCAAGTCACCCACATGTCCCAAGTCACCCCACCCTGCAGGGTGACTTGGGCTACCAGCAAAAAATTAAATTAAAAATAAATGACCGAATTTAAGATAATATTTGATACATCAATGTAATCTACTGACCCAGACCTAACTTTTGATATACATATCCTTTTCATAAGTTGCGTGGGCACTGAGAAATAGTTAAGGAAACACAAAAAGTGTCCCAAGTCACCCGTTTTAAGGTAGTAAGAGTTTAACATTATTACAAAATCTTACGAAACACGTTCCTTCGTACAGCGATTACTTATCTTATTCTGGAGATGTGGATTTCTGTTAGGCTAAAAATGTAAATGCTGCTGAGGCTGTCAGTGTGTTGAATTATTATAGAAATTGCGTTCTGATTGTTTATTCAGATCACAAAATTTCATTACATTACTTTTCCTATAGAAACATGTTTCGGCGCATTTGCGAAATCGTCAGTACTATCTTCTTTTACTGAAGTATTTACTTTCAATTGGTTAGGCTTCGAAGGGCCTTCATTGGCTGGTCAGGTATCTTATCATAGTGTGCATCCCTGCTCTTGTCATTATGCTCATCTTCCTGTCTAGCAGATGGTGTGGATAAAGCGTAACATCACTCATAAGTTTAACTGCTGAACTTGAAAACACAACTGTGCATGGTGACAAAGACAATCTCATAAGCTATGACATGGCGTCTAACCATTTACTGAATTTCCCACAAAGTCTAACCAGCTAGAAACTGAGACTAGCTGACGATGGTACAAATATGTCGAGACATGTTCGGGCAAGAAAAGTAATCACAGAAGAAGTTGTGGTTTGCTTTAACAGGTGGAACCCATTGCCTATAATTTATTCTGCAAACACGGCAGTTCTTAGGACACAAAAAAACTAGCCACTGATAACGTCTGTGTGTTGTTGCACATAGGATGAATATCGATTGAAAGTTGGGTAATGCAGTTCCGAAGATGGAACATTACCTTTGCGAAGGGCCTGCCAGCGCGCGCCACGCCGACTCGGAACGGTGGAGGCAGCAGACCCCTTCGTCACGGTTTGCTGAGACGAATTCGCGGTTTGTCGGGGGCCCTGCCCGGTGGAATGGCCGGCGCGTGAAGAATCGGCGCGGAAGCAGCGCTCGCACGCAGAGCACCGCTGAACACTTGTCTACACACGCACTCAGTGTGGCGATGCTGCGAGGACTGGCTGTGAGTTGCTCCGCCCTGCCTCAGCTCGGCGCGCGGGCCACTACAACGGTAAGTCCGACCGCATTCCGCCGCCGGGTGAGCGGGGGACGGTGGAGCGGACCACTGAGCCTGGGGAGGCCTCTGGCGGCAGCCGGCGGAACCACGCTCACTGTGCCTTCCGTCCGGCCCTGAACCTTTCTCGCAGCCACCCTACCAGAACGGACTTGACACTGCACGCTTCGGATTTTAGCGTTAAAGACGGACTCGTTCTAAGCCATCAGGCTGGCATCACGTTGCCCTACTCCTCTTACTAACTTGTGTTAGCATTTTCAACTCTGCACACTGTCCACTGGACTCGCATTACGAAATCTACATTTATGAGCCAATACATAACGACTGTCTACTTAATAGAGAGTTAGTCCAACTTTAGAATGCACTACACCTATGATTCTACTACGGACTGATAGCTAAACTACACCTCAGCGGCATGAAGTATCTGAACTGAAGAGCCAAGAAAACTGGTTCAGCTGTATAGTATCGCGTAGGTCCCCGCGACCACGCAGAACCCCACAACACGACGAGTCATGATCTCGACTAATGTCTGAAGTAGTGCTGGAGGGAACTGACACCATGAATCCTGCAGGGCTCTCCATAAATCCGTAAGAGTACGACGGGGTGGAGATCTCTTATGAACAGCGCGTTGCAAGGCGTCCCTGATATGCTCACTAACGTTCATGTCTGGGGAGTCTGATCGCCAGCGAAAGAGTTTAAACTCAGAAGAATGTTGCTGGAGCCACTCTGTAGCAATTCTGGACGAGTGGGGTGTCGCATGGTCCTGTTGGAATCGCTCGTCAGAATGCCCAATGGACATGAATGGATGTAAGTGATCCAACAGAATACTTACGTACGTGTCACCTGTCAGTCAAATCTAGACGTATCCGGGATCTCATATCACTCCAACTGCACACGCCACACACCGTCAGAGAGCCTCCACCAACTTGAACAGTCCCTAGCTGACATGCAGGGTCCATGGATTCATGAGGTTTCCTCCATACTCCTACACGTCCATCCGCTCGATACAATCTGAAACGAGACTCGCCCAACCAGACAACATGTTCCCAGTCATCAACAGTCCAATGTCGGTGTTGACTGGCCCAGGCGAGCCGTAAAGCTTTATGTCGAGCAGTCATCAAAGGTACACGAATGGGCCTCCGGCTCCGAAAGCCCATATCGATGGTGTTCCGTTGAATTGTTCGCACGCTGACATTTGTTGACAGCCCAACATTGAAATCCGCAGCAATTTGCGGAAGGGTTCAGTCGTCATTGGTCCCGTTCTTGCAAGATCTTTTTCAGGCCGCAGCGATGTCGGAGTTGAATTTTACCGGTTTCCTGATATTCACGGTACATTTGTGAAATGTTCGTACGGGGGAAATCCACACTTCATCGCTACTTCGGAGAAGCTGAGACCCAACGCTCGTACGCCTATCTTAATACCACGTTCAAACTGACTTAAATCTTATCAACTTGCCATTGTAGGAGTGGTAACCGATCCAACAACTGCGCCAGACACTTGTCTTATAGGGACGTTGCCGACCGCAGCGCCGTTCTCTGCTGTTTACGTATCTCTGTATTTGTACACGCATCCCTATATCAGTTTCTTCGGTGCTTCACTGTATATTTCTGTACTTTCCCTTTTTGCTAGGATAAATATTATAACTAAGATGATTTAATTTGGAGACTGAAATATTTTATATGTGTTACCTGCAGTGAATCTTGTCTCACGTGTTAACTGAGGCGGATGATTCTTTTTTGTGGAAGAATTGTAGTGAAGGGGGTCCATCGTCATGAAAAAAATACAAATCCCGCAATCAGGCTCTAAATACCAGGTGACAGTCGACCGACCGCCGTATCATCCTCAGTCATTCATCATCGGATGCTGTATGGAGGACGATGGGGTCTGGACACCGCATTTCCGGACGCTGTCGACGTTCCGACCTTGGAGCCGCTACCTCTCAATCACGTAGTTCTTCAACTCGCATAAGAAAGCCGCATGCATCCCGGTCGAGTCCTCCCACCAACGAAAAATCTCTGGTGGTACCAGGAATCGAACCCACGTTCCCCACTTGACGGTTTGTCGTGTTGACAACTCGGTTATGGGCGTTGAAGGTCCAGAGTGATACGCTAGTAAATTGTTTTCGCTGTTCGCCATAGTGTGGTAAGTACAGAGAAATTGCGTCCCTCGTCCAAAAATATCCCCAACAAATTCATTATTTGGTTTCGGGTGTATTGTTTGAGTTGAGAAAAATAAAGGAATGAAAAATCCAAAATTTCTAGTTACTTCAGTAAATTCGCTGGGTCACTGTAACTTCCGATTTACCGAAATATAAACGAAGATGTATTAAGCTTTAACTTGTTCTGCTGGTCTAGCAGCCCTTGTCGATGACACCAAGGGTCTAATTTCGCTTTCAGGACAATCTACTTTTCTTCTTCACTTTCTGCTCTGTACAGGTGGCATCTACAAGACTTTTTGTACTTGGGAGTGCGGGGACTGAGACCCTCTTCTTGCAATTCAGATTTAGTCTTTGAGTGCTTTTCCTAAATAGCTTAACACAAATGACCGCATTATTCCTTTTATAACGACACAGTCAATTTTCTTCCTCAAGTTTTCTCATTTCCATCATGTGCCCATTGTAATCTCGTAACCGATGAAGATTAATCCAAATATTTCTTACTTCCCTCATTAGTTTACAAAGATGAATGACAGTGATACGCATCCATGATTTATCAGACTGCACTCATCGCCGGTCGTTAATCAGTTTTTATGAAATGTGTTGTTTTATCTATTAACTACTGTTTATTCACTGGAATCTTGTGTTGTTGTTGTTGTTGTTGTTGTGGTCTTCAGTCCTGAGACTGGTTTGATGCAGCTCTCCATGCTAGTCTATCCTGTGCAAGCTTCTTCATCTCCCAGTACCTACTGCAACCTACATCCTTCTGAATCTGCTTAGTGTATTCATCTCTTCGTCTCCCCCTATGATTTTTACCCTCCACGCTGCCCTCCAATACTAAATTGGTGATCCCTTGATGCCTCAGAACATGTCCTACCAACCGATCCCTTCTTCTGGTCAAGTTGTGCCACAAACTTCTCTTCTCCCCAATCCTATTCAATACTTCCTCATTAGTTACGTGATCTACCCATCTAATCTTCAGCATTCTTCTGTAGCACCACATTTCAAAAGCTTCTATTCTCTTCTTGTCCAAATTATTTACCGTCCATGTTTTACTTCCATACATGGCTACACTCCATACAAATACTTTCAGAAATGACTTCCTGACACTTAAATCTATACTCGATGTTAACAAATTTCTCTTCTTCAGAAACGCTTTCCTTGCCATTGCCAGTCTACATTTTATATCCTCTCTACTTCGAGCATCATCAGTTATTTTGCTCCCCAAATAGCAAAACTCCTTTACTACTTTAAGTGTCTCATTTCCTAATCTAATTCCCTCAGCATCACCCGACTTAATTCCACTAATTCCATTATCCTCGTTTTGCTTTTGTTGATGTTCATTTTATATCCTCCCTTCAAGACACCATCCATTCCGTTCAACTGCTCTTCCAAGTCCTTTGCTGTCTCTGACAGAATTACAATGTCATCGGCGAACCTCAAAGTTTTTATTTCTTCTCCGTGGATTTTAATACCTACTCCAAATTTTTCTTTCGTTTCCTTTACTGCTTGCTCAATATAGAGATTGAATAACATCGGGGAGAGGCTACAACCCTGTCTTACTCCCTTCCCAACCACTTCTTCCCTTTCATGTCCGTCGACTCTTATAACTGCCATCTGGTTTCTGTACAAATTGTAAATAGCCTTTCGCTCCCTGTATTTTACCCCTGCCACCTTCAGAATTTGAAAGAGAGTATTCCAGTCAACATTGTCAAAAGCTTTCTCTAAGTCTACAAATCCTAGAAACGTAGGTTTGCCTTTCCTTAATCTTTCTTCTAAGATAAGTCGTAAGGTCAGTATTGCCTCACGTGTTCCAGTATTTCTACGGAATCCAAACTGATCTTCCCCGAGGTCGGCTTCTACTAGTTTTTCCATTCGTCTGTAAAGAATTCGTGTTAGTACTTTGCAGCTGTGGCTTATTAAACTGATTGTTCGGTAATTTTCACATCTGTCAACACCTGCTTTCTTTGGGATTGGAATTATTATATTCTTCTTGAAGTCTGAGGGTATTTCGCCTGTCTCATACATCTTGCTCACCAGATGGTAGAGTTTTGTCAGGACTGGCTCTCCCAAGGCCGTCAGTAGTTCCAATGGAATGTTGTCTACTCCGGGGGCCTTGTTTCGACTCAGGTCTTTCAGTGCTGTGTCAAACTCTTCACGCAGTATCGTATCTCCCATTTCATCTTCATCTACATCCTCTTGCATTTCCATGATATTGTCCTCAAGTGCATCGCCCTTGTATAGACTCTCTATATACTCCTTCCACCTTTCTGCTTTCCCTTCTTTGCTTAGAACTGGGTTTCCATCTGAGCTCTTCATGTTCAAACAAGTGGTTCTCTTATCTCCAAATGTCTCTTTAATTTTCCTGTAGGCAGTATCTATCTTACCCCTAGTGAGATAAGCCTCTACATCCTTACATTTGTCCTCTAGCCATCCCTGCTTAGCCATTTTGCACTTCCTGTCGATCTCATTTTTGAGACGTTTGTATTCCTTTTTGCCTGCTTCATTTACTGCATTTTTATATTTTCTCCTTTCATCAACTAAATTCAATATTTCTTCTGTTACCCAAGAATTTCTACTAGCCCTCGTCTTTTTACCTACTTGATCCTCTGCTGCCTTCACTACTTCATCCCTCAAAGCTACCCATTCTTCTTCTGCTGTATTTCTTTCCCCCATTCCTGTCAATTGTTCCCTTATGCTCTCCCTGAAACTCTGTACAACCTCTGGTTCTTTCAGTTTATCCAGGTCCCATCTCCTTAAATTCCCACCTTTTTGCAGTTTCTTCAGTTTTAATCTACAGGTCATAACCAATAGATTGTGGTCAGAGTCCACATCTGCCCCTGGAAATGTCTTACAATTTAAAACCTGGCTCCTAAATCTCTGTCTTACCGTTATATAATCTATCTGATACCTTTTAGTATCTCCAGGGTTCTTCCATGTATACAACCTTCTATTATGATTCTTAAACCAAGTGTTAGCTATGATTAAGTTGTGCTCTGTGCTAAATTCTATAAGGCGGCTTCCTCTTTCATTTCTTAGCCCCAATCCATATTCACCTACTACGTTTCCTTCTCTCCCTTTTCCTACACTCGAATTCCAGTCACCCATGACTATTAAATTTTCGTCTCCGTTCACTATCTGAATAACTTCTTTTATTTCATCATACATTTCTTCAATTTCTTCGTCATCTGCAGAGCTAGTTGGCATATAAACTTGTACTACTGCAGTAGGCGTGGGCTTCGTATCTATCTTGGCCACAATAATGCGTTCACTATGCTGTTTGTAGTAGCTTACCCGCATTCCTATTTTCCTATTCATTATTAAACCTACTCCTGTATTACCCCTATTTGACTTTGTGTTTATAACCCTGTAGTCACCTGACCAGAAGTCTTGTTCCTCCTGCCACCGAACTTCACTAATTCCCATTATATCTAACTTTAACCTGTCCATTTCCCTTTTTAAATTTTCTAACCTACCTACCCGATTAAGGGATCTGACATTCCACGCTCCGATCCGTAGAACGCCAGTTTTCTTTCTCTTGATAACGACATCCTCTTGAATAGTCCCCGCCCGGAGATCCGAATGGGGGATTATTTTACCTCCGGAATATTTTATCCAAGAGGACGCCATCATCATTTAATCATACAGTAAAGCTGCATGCCCTCGGGAAAAATTACGGCCGTAGTTTCCCCTTGCTTTCAGCCGTTCGCAGTACCAGCACAGCAAGGCCGTTTTGGTTATTGTTAGAAGGCCAGATCAGTCAATCATCCAGACTGTTGCCCTTCCAACTACTGAAAAGGCTGCTGCCCCTCTTCAGGAACCACACGTTTTTCTGGCCTCTCAACAGATACCCCTCCGTTGTGGTTGTACCTAAGGTACGGCTATCTGTATCGCTGAGGCACGCAAGCCTCCCCACCAACGGCAAGGTTCATGGTTCATGGGGGGGGAGGGGGGGGAATCTTGTGTACGACTCATAAATTAATTCCTTCTAATTTTTTTCACCGGGACACTTACCGTTCAAGACAGTCGAATATACTGTTAAGAAAGGCATCATTTCATGCTGGCAGGTTTCTTAAATATGTAAATAATGTTGCCAAAGTTACAGAGAACTGAATCTGCTGTGGCGGTCTCTCTAGAGTTCTTTGGTCGCCGGCGCGGTGTTCGGCACTCTTGCGGGCATTTAAGTCTCCTGCGAGCGCTACAGTACTGGCCTTCATTGCCGTCGCTGTAGGAAACGCTATCAGGTTATAATATCGAGCTATGAATAATGGGAAGATTCTGTGTACATTACAGTTGTAGATCTCAATGGTAAGGAGGTTTCTCCAGAGACAGCAGATACATTTTCAGCCCACAATCAAAGTCGATTGGCCGCACACTCACTGACAAAGCTGAAAGAATGTTTATCTTCCTGAATTACTGTTCAAACTGAGTATTCATTTCTACGTTTTACAACAGACAAATAACACTGCACAAGTAAAACAAATTTATTTATACATTATTAATTTCACAACGTTGTTAGATATTAGACCTGTAATGGTCGCAATAAGGCAGCTAAAGTGACTTATGGCGCCCAAATATATCATCCATTACGCAGGCTTGATGTAGCTGTGTAAGAAACTCCGAAGTAATCGAAGAAGTTTGGCCATACAGAATATCGTACGAGGGGCTTTCAATTAGTAACGCAACAATTTTTTTTCTGAAAGTAGGTTGATTTTATTCAGAAATCCAATACGCCATATTATTCCCCACTCTTTTGGCTACAAAAGCGTTATTTCGAGCATAATTTCAGTTCAGTGCGAAGGCCTCGCGTCACGTAACTGGTTCAGACGGTTCAAATGGCTCTGACCACTATGGGACTTAACTTCTGAGGTCATCAGTCCCCTAGAACTTAGAACTACTTAAACCTGACTAACCTAAGGACATCACACACATCCATGCCCGAGGCAGGATTCGAACCTGCGACCGTAGCGGTGGCGCGGTTCCAGACTGTAGCGCCTAGAACCGCTCGGCCACCCCGGCCGGCAACGTAACTAGGAGAGCCTGTTTGCACACTGGTACCACTTTAGTGGTCGACGTCGGAGCAAGCGCCTTCCTCATCATCCACGCATTGCTTCCTGCGGAGCACTTCCTTCGTTGGACCAAACAGATGGAAGGTGCGAGATCCGGGCTGTAGTCTGGAACCAAGCAGGTACACACCTTTGACTACCCCACCGGCCTGCCGGAGTGGCCATGCGGTTCTAGGCGCTACAGTCTGGAGCCGCGCGACCGCTACGGTCGCACGTTCGAATCCTGCCTCGGGCATGGATGTGTGTGATGTCCTTAGGTTAGTTATGTTTAAGTAGTTCTAAGTTCTAGGGGACTGATGACCACAGCAGTTAAGTCCCATAGTGCTCAGAGCCACTTGAACCATTTGAACTACCCCACCTGGTGGACGCTTGGTTGGTTGATTTGGGTGAAGGGGAGAATGGGAAAGGAATTCGGCCGTGTCTATTCAAGGGAACCATCCTCTAAATCTACCATCTCGAAATTTGGAAACTGCGCGACACAGCGTTCTACTCAGTACAGCACTGAACAATAACTAACAGACGTACAACAATGAAACTTCAGGCAGTTACACATCGAACACAGGGCAGGGGTGCCGAGACACCACTGGCGCGAAATTACAAATATTTCGGAATTTTTCGAACAGAACTCGTGTATGGGTGGGTATGTGAGGATGTTGTTCATACATTCGTTTCACTAGCTGTAAGCTCCACTGCATTGTGACACGCATTCATGATCGTGTTTTTTTTTTTAAGTAATTGTTTGTCTCGTGTAAAGACTATTATTAGTATCTTACAATATCTATGATAACAGCAATGATCTTTAAAAAATAAATAGTTTCGTGTCAGACACAATCGAACCCTTCAGGTTTCTAGCCCTCAGGGGGTAATTACCCCAGGCAGCGAACCGCTGGGGTAGGTCATTGGACTCCAGCCCTGGAAGTCCCAGTTTCAATCCCGCTCAGAGGCAGGGATTTCCTCCAGGACGGCCCTAGCTTCACTCAGCCTGCTATCAAACGAGTACTGGGGATGTTCCCTGGGCTTGAAGGGCGGCCAAGCAATGGGCCCGCTAATACCCTCCCCCTACTATTGCCGCGGCGAAGAAAGGCTGCCGGCCGGAGTTGCCGAGCGGTTCTAGGCGCTACAGTCTGGAACCGCGCGACCGCTACATCCTGCCGCGGGCATGGATGTGTGTGATGTCCTTAGGTTAGTTAGGTTTAAGAAGTTCTAAGTTCTAGGGGACTGATGACCACAGCAGTTAGGTCCCATAGTGCTCAGAGCCACTCGAACCATTTGAACTACCCCGCCCGGTGGACGCTTGGTTGGTTGATTTGGGTGAAGGGGAGAATGGGAAAGGAATCCGGCCGTGTCTATTCAAGGGAACCATCCCGGCATGTGCCTGAAGTGATTTACGGAAATCACGGAAAACCTAAATCAGGATCGTTGGACGCGGGTTTGGACTGTCGCCCACCTGGATGCGAGTACAGTGTGCTAACCACTGCGGCACTTCTCTCGGTCTGATGGGCGCGAGTGTCATAAATACCAACAGAGACGTCCAATTGAGCAGAGAGGTGTTTGATTGTGATCCGTTGATCACCTCGGATAAGAGTGTGTGTACGATCAAACATTGGTAGAGTTACAGTTATGTGCGGCCGGCTAGCAAGCGGGAGGTCGCGAGGGTTTGCGCGATCTTATTGCGATTATGACAGACGACTCGCCCAACGACTCGTCCTGCTTTTGTTCACTGTTAGGTCCCCGTACAGATTCTGCAAGCACATAGGAATATCTGTGATGCTCTAGTTTTCCTGCAAAAGAAACTCAACGACAGCTCTCTCCTTCCGACGCACCTCCGTTACCGATACAATTTTGAAGGCCACGTAAAGCGCCGCCACCTATCAGAACATCATGAAATTACAGAGGCTGAAACGGGGATGTTCCACGATGTCCCACTACCTCAACAAACTCCGCGTTTTTTCAACTAAAATTGGCTGAGAAAATAATGTGTTTCATTACTTATTGAATACCCCACATACTTTCCTTTTGTGACTCGTTCTCCGGTTCATTAGATGAACAAATATTTTTCAAAACCACAGTTGCTGTCGTCGTTTGATTTGCAGCAAAAAATTACGCGGTTTTTTGATATCATAGAAAGGAAAAATACATATTCATTCAACATAAATAACTTTAAAATGAAAATTAATCCAGATGATCGATTACAAGAAATCCACGAGGGTGAGCAATATCGTGTTGCGATTTTGTAAATGCTAGTTCTTTTGTAGTTGTCCGACACAGACAGCCTCAGCAACAAACTTAATACTTCTTCTCAAAACTTTGGATACAGACTGGCACGTGAAACAAATATTTACAGAAAGATTTGTAAAAGTTGTGTTTCCCAAAAAGTGAACATCCCATCCAAAGTTAGAGTTGTCGAACTGACATTGCGTAAATGAATGACCGTATTGTTACCAGTGTGCTAGATTGGCTGGTGGCTATGGTTATTTGATAGATCCAATCACTGGCAACTGGCAACAGATCCACCACTTGCCTAAATGCATGGGGCTTTGGTTCCAAAATATGACCGTGGCTGCAATAATTACACAGCAGAAAATAAGAGATCACTAGGACAGTGTATTCAACACACCAACGTAACATAGAAGCCAGACGTGTGGAAAACAACACGGCTGTGCTTTTCAAGTGATGAGATTTATGCTGAAAGTTAACATTTACAGACAATGATGAGATTTATGCAGAAAGAAAATGACTGAAAAAATACAACACTGTTGACTGTACAGAACAGATACTGCATCATAACGATTCATACGAATCGTCAACAGAAATTTTAATCAACAGTTTAAAATATGATATGGCCCTATCGCAAGCAAGGTTGTTAGGACAACGGTTATTGCTTCAGACTGTAGCTTACCACTGACAAAAATAAGACTCTTTAACACACTGTAAGACTAATAACGAATGTCGAAGTGTTCATAAATGGTTGAAAAGAGCAAGGGAGGTGTATCAATGATGAATATTCTCATGGAGAACGGAACTCTTGACATAAAGTTCCTTACCTGGCTTGGCTATGAGATCTCGAGGGCGTTGAAGAAGCTGCAGTGTGGTGAATTACTTATACCATCGCGACGCTCATGGTGAAATTAACATTCCGTAGAGCATGATTTAATGTACAGAGCACTGCCTGACTTACTTGGCTTGTCAACAATATTTCTAAACACATGCATCGTTCGGTACAGGAAAACAGACAAAGATGGACTCCCTAGGCTACCAGCTGTTGTACTAACAGTCCATATTTTTTGTCTTACGACTCGTATCCGTCAAGATGTGACCCGAACGAAGCGCAAGTACAGCGTGAGAGTGGTGCACTTGGAGTGCTATGAGCACGGTTTCCGAAAACCACGAGATTGCTTAAGTCTGCTTATTAGTAACACTATAAGGACGATGTCGCTAGCTGCCTGTAGCTCCTCGTTGGAGCTGAGAGTACCCGTTGGAACGGCAACTGTGCGGTGTGGAGGATTGATTTGAATGAAGTCGGCGCGTTCGATCTGCGTAACCGCTGCTTCTCGTTAGCCACCACCTTATGGGTTTCATTAAACAATTAACGATTAATTCTATCAAACTGAAATCTCGTGTAGCTGGGGAGCTTATTGGTAGCTCTCTTTGCTCAGTTAAGCGGAATAAAATTCCACTTAAAAAGCTTTAATGAATCTGAACCATTTAAATCGGAGGTTACCAAACCTTTATCAACCGCCCATTTTTGTATCTCTGTTAGCAGTGAAATTTTCTAAGCGTCCAGCAGTCCGACAGTAATGGTGATTTATAAGCTAATGAAGTAACTTGACTGTGTAAAATTTAGAAAGTAGAATTACAGTAAGTTAAAACATTAATAATAATAATTACATACGAAATACTATATACCAAATTTTTTGGAAACTGTTTTTAAATCACCCTACCACCTACAATGGAAGTTGGAACGTCCGCTAGTTGGAGGCAGGGACCGGGTTGACTACCACTCATTTAGATATTAAAAATTAAATTAGTTGACTACTAATTTATATGTTATTAATACTTAACCCCTTTTACGGTATCTGATGTGCTACAGAGTGTCCCTCATTAGAAGCAGGATATATTCCACCATAACGTAGCGTAGTGTTGCGTAGTAATGTTCTTGCGTTGCTAAGTAGTCTTGCACACTGCGGTTGGAGAACGTACCCATTAGCCAAAGGATAGTCTAATCTAGAGGCGACTTACGAACGTTTAGGGTCGCCCCAGTTACAGGAACGTGTGATCACTCCATAACCGAGTATTTGGCACGTCAAACGACAGCGTCTGACGGGACACACAACCTACCCTGCGGTTCCTGCGACAAGTGAATCGCATGGCATGTTCCGTGTGGTCACGGGGAACACTGTCCTCGACCATACTTGGAAGCGTGGATCAAGAGAAGCAATGTTACAATGATTCATGTAAGTTGTAACCTTATTTGTCCCTCGCTGACACAGAGATCGTAAACCATCTTTCCCTCCCGCCTGGGCAAGCTGTGCAGTGACTATAGTACATGTAAAGCTTACTGGGACAGGTTAAATGCTAGCTACAATGAAGTCGATAATTCGATTCTAATACTAACATATAATTTTGATATTTCCTATAGTTGACAAAAATTCCAAAAAAATGTGAATTTTTTGACCACCCACATACTTCTGAAAATGGCACATTAACTATTCAGCAATTACGTGCCCCAATTACTGGCAGCTACGTTGATGAATACTCGTCGCCTCCCAAGAATAACTACAAGATCAAGAAAACTAGATAAGTTGATGGAAGTGGTTAAGCATTGGTGAAAATCTCGCTTCTTAGTACACAAAGAGCTCTAAGAGCAGAACTCTGCGTGAAACGCACGTTGGTGCGATGTTGCAATGCAGACCGTTTATCACCTCGTCGTGTAGACCTAAAAAAATGCGCAATTCTACATCTATAGCGAAGGTAATCACTCAAACTGGGTCTATGTTGAAGACACCGACAATTCGGTTGGCTCTGCCGTCTCCGAATCACAGCACTCCTAGTCTGAGGTAATCGCAATTGAAAGTTGCTTCTCAAACTTCCGCCTCACAGGACCGCATAAATCCTGAAAGTTAGAAATCAGATGCCAACTTTCTTTTGACAAAACCCGTAACTCGAATACCAGAAAAATCCCTCTCTGCACTATTCTGCACAGAGGAACAATTCGCGGTTTAGATGCCGCGGGATGCGTCCTAACTCGCCGACGTCCAAGTCGAAGTCCGCTCCCTTCGAAGACGATGGCCAAGCCGCCCTCTTCAAGTCTGTACCGCTCGATAGCTGAAGGTGAAGTCCTCTCTCTCCACAATTCTCCCGTCTTCCACCCGCACGAAAACGCGGCGGAAGAATGCTCAGTTTCGGACAATGCCGAACGCTCTAACATCGCCGAAACCCCTCCAACGTCATTTTTGAGATTCTACCCAATGATCGTGTCGGTCACATCGCCCCTAGGCAAAAGAAATTCCCGTCTTCGCCACGTGCTGCCTAGCACTAGAGATGGGCAAAACTGTTCTTTTCAGAGATTGGATCAGAACTGTTCACTCCCTGAAATGAATTAGCTCTTTTTCATGACTCACCACTCATTTACAATAGAAAATAAATGGAAGGCACATTGCCCTTTAAACTTGGTTTATTCCAGTACTATACAAGTATTTTGATCTTATTTGATCCTATTTTGAAGTAACACAGATAATGAGTAAGAATTTTGTATTGTTTATTGAAATTTCCACGATATGATTTGATTATTGATTTATTTTGCACTATCGTGGTTTTTTGGGTGATCGGAAAATGTTGTAACTTGAGATTTACATTAACAATATATTTGGCTATAATGTATTAAAATTTCATTAACCTCATACAAATACATCGCAAGCCATATATTTGTAAAGTGAACGTTTCCTTCCGAAGACGCCTAAAATCGCAAAATCCGTACCAGAATAAGAAAAAAATATATAAATTTGACTGTAAAACGAAAGTGCTGCATATAGCCTTACGCAGAATAAAACAAGGAAAATATTGGTGTATCACATTTTGCGATACGTTTATCGGTTCGCTCGTAATTAAAGTGTAAATTCGAGTGTCCATAATAAAAATCCTATAGTAAGAGGAGTCATCAGGAACCTAATCTAATCAGTTTAAACAAATAAAAATAAAATAAAAACAATTGATGTATACATAACATAATAATGTAATATACATAGCGGTATTACTACGAAGAACAATATCCAGTGGGGACGAACTCCGATGCAGAGGCGCTGAGTCGAGCAGGTCGAGCCGCGAGCTGTATTACTGCATGAGCTGAGACCGCAGAGACCAGAGTGACACCTGAGTCGCTTTGCTCAACGCTCTGGCTAGAGTCGAGACGGTGGGGTGAGCGTTGAGCGGGCGAGTTCCGAGGGTGGGGGGAGCGGTGAACTCACCCACTCCGAGACAAATCGTCCGTTCCCTTGCGAGCAGGTTTTTGCAAGTAGTTCCTATGTTATCCGCTAGGTGGCTCTCTGTCCTGTTGCTCGCATCAACTGCCCAGAGGGCAGGACGTGCGACTGAAATGATCGCCGACCGAGTGCGATGCGAAGTTAAGCTGCGCCAGACACTGCACATGGCAGACGACACACAGAGACGGCACGGCATATGTGAAACACAAAATCCAATGGGGCACTGCACAATGCAGGCAGCCAAGGTAGAAGCAGGGCAGAGGCCGGCGCTGGCTGTGTTGTGTGGCGTGCACTGTGCTCTGACCAGCAGAGGCGCTGCTGATATGCTCCGTCTCTCTCTTTCTCTCTCTCTCTCTCTCTCTCTCTGCCATGGGAAACGTTTGGAGCTACCATTCTTTTTTTCTGAATCACTGATTGTTCACTCCTTTGAAAGATTCAACTTTATGAATTAGTTCAAGAGCGCATCCCCCATCTCTACCTAGCACAGGTGGCTCCACGCCGTATTATCCCGCGTTTCCGGTGACCGCTACCTGCCAGCCACGGCGGCCCGGCGAGCTACGGCCAGCTGCAGACTTTATATTCTACAATTCTCAACTTCGACACTTTTCACCAAAGCTTTAAGTTAGTAACTTAATCATGCAGACATGCAGGGAATACTACCCGAGAGTGCCTCATATTCATCATAAGTCAATGAAGTCATGACTTGATGCCCTTGCCAGTCCCATCGTTATTAAAACTAATGTTGACAAGCTAACGTATAAGTGCCCAGATCCTGGCATCTTAAGAAGTTAGGCACTGCGATGTGTTAAAAAACTACTGCACTGTATTAAGAAAAGCTATTAAAACTTCCGGAGGTATGTGCATTATGTCTGGGATTAGCACCACCTCTGATAATAAAATTAAAACAATTTCGAATATTGTTAATGGGAAAACAGGACCACCGAGAGCTCGGGTAGACTGTATTTCTACCAAACACAATGAAAAATTTGTTAACAAAATGTCTAAAGTAGAAAATATTCTTAATAATCATTTTTTTAGTGTTGTAGAGAATAAGGATCCAGCTGTTCATTAGAAAACGCAAGGCTGTATATGGAAGAGTCAATACCTATGCAATTTTATAAGATTGAGTTGCAATCCACCTCTCCTACTGAAATTAGGAAAATAATAAATTCACTTAAAAGTGAAAGCTTGCATGGACGTAATGGCATTTTCAACAGAGTGCTAAAAGTTTGTTACCAACAGATAAGTAGGACTGTCAGCCACATGTGTTGCAGCTCACTGAAACATATCATTTTTCCGGATATATGCTATTGTTAAACTATTGCATAAAAAAGAGGCTAGGTCTGATGCTAAGAACAGCCACCGAATCTCACTTCTGACAACTTTATCCAAAATGTGTGAAAAAGTAATGCATTCAAAATTAGCTTCACATATTTGTAAAAGTGAAGTACCAGCAAACTGCCAGTTTGATTTTCAGAAAGGCTTTTCGACAGATAATGCTATATATGCTATCACTGATCAAATATTAAATGCTCTAAATAACCAAACATCAGCCAGTGGATTTTTTGTAATCTCTTAAAGGCTTTTGGCTTTGTGAATCATGAAATTCTTTGAGATAAGTTTTTGTGGTATGAGTGGGATAGTGCAAAACTGGTTTAACTCATATTTAACTGGAAGAATGTAGAAGGCTGAAATTAACAGTGAAGATAGTCTGTAAAAATCAGCAGAGTCCTCTAACTAGGGAGCTACCGAGATTGGTGTCCCACATGGTTCAGTCTTGGGTCCCTTACTGTTCTTAATATATACTAAAGACTTGCCATTCAGTATTCATGAAGATGGAAAGCTAGTTCTTTTTGCTTATGATACAAGTATGGTAATTACACCCAGAAAACAAGAATTAGCTGAGGAAACTGTAAATGCCTTCCAGAAAATTATCAAGTGTTTCTTTGCAAATGAACTCTCACTAAATACAGTATATACATATACTATAAGCAGTTCTGCACAGCAAATGGCATAACACCGTTGATAAACGTAGAGTTTGAACAAAAGTCTGTTGTTAAGCCAAAATATTCCAAATTTCTGGGTGTGTGCACTGATGAGGAACTGAATTAGAGGAAACACATTGATGCTCTGCTGAAACATTTAGGTTCATCTACTTATGCTATTAGGGTTATTGCAAATTTTGGTGATAAACATATCAGTAAATTACCCCACTATGCCTCTTGCCATTCACTGCTTCCATGTGGAATCACATTTTGAGGCAATTCATCATAACGAGAAAAAGTATTCATTGCACAAAAGTTTGTAATCAGGATAATACCTGGAGCCACTCAAGATCGCCTTCCAGATATTTATTTAGGAAAGTCGGGATATTCACAACACCTTCGTAATACATATATTCATTTATGAAATTTGTTATTAATAACCCATTCCAGTTCAAAAGTAATAGCAAACTGCAATGTTACAACACTAAAAGAATGATCTGCTCTATTCTGGGTTAAATCTGACTTTGGCACAGAAAGGAGTGAATTATGCTGCCACAAAAATCTTTGATAACGTATCAAGTAGCATTAAAATCTGACAGATAGCCAATCAGCAAGAGTGCCACCAGCTGCCTACACAACGCTCTACGATATTCCCTCTTACATACACATATGACACTGGTTCTAATTCTTTTAACGCTTATATCCTACTTTTCCTTCTTTTACGATACATAGCTACATCTACACTGAATCTTCGTCAGTACTGTGAAATTCTCACTTAAGTGCCTTGCAGAACCACTTTCACACTATTTTCTGCCTTTTCACTCTAACAGCAAACGGGAAACATGGACGCCTAAGTCTTTGCGTATGAGCTCTGATTTGTCTTAGTTTATTACGATGATCATTTCTCCAAATATAGGCAGCGCAATCGGGGGGAGAAAGTTGGAGACTGAAATTTCGTGAAAAGATCTCTCCGCAGGGAAGAATGCTTTCGTTTGAGCGTTTCAGCCTGGAACCGCACTGCTGCTGCTGCTGCGGTCGCAGGTGCGAATCCTGCCTCGGGCATGGATGTGTGTGATGTCCTTAGGTTAGTTAGGTTTAAGTAGTTCTAAGTCTAGGGGACTGATGACCTCAGATGTTACGTCCCTTAGTGTTGCGAGCCATTTTTTTGGTTTGAGCAATTAAAGCAGTTCCTAACTTTTATCCATAGATACTTAACTGAACTGACGGCCTTTGGAGTTGTGTGACATCGTGTAACCGAAATGTAATTGATTCCTTTTAGTATTCATTTGTATGAACTCTCACTTTTCATTATTTATGGTCACAACTACCACTTTTATCACCATACTAATTTTTCTTCTAAATCATTTTGCAATTGGTCTTGATATTCTGATGACTTTACTAGACGATAAATCACAGCATCATCTTCAAACAGATGGTTGATCAGACTGTCTCGTAAATCGTTAATACAGAATAGGAACAGCAGCGTACCTATAACTCTTCCTTGGGGAACCTCAGACATCACTTATTATCAACTGTGGCCTTTCTGACAGGGAATCATGAATCCAGTCGCACAACTGAAGCAATACTCCACAGGCACACAATTTGATTAGAAGTCGCTTGCGAGGAACAGTATCAAATGCCTTCTGGAAATCTAGAAATATGGGATCAGTTTGGCGTCCCACGTCGATAGCGCTCATTACTTCATGAAAATAAGGGCTGCGCCGGCCGTTGTGGCCGAGCGGTTCTAGGCGCTTTAGTCTGGAAACGCGCGACCGCTACGGTCGCAGGTTCGAATCCTGCCTCGGACATGGATGTGTGTGCTGTACTTAGGTTAGTTAGGTTTTAGTTGTTCTGAGTTCTAGGGGACTGATGTTAAGTCCCATAGCGCTCCGAGCCATTTGAACCATTTTTTGAATGCGTACCGACTGTGTCAGTGGACCGTTCTATTTTTTTTTTTTTTTTTTTTTTTTGGAGGTAATTCATAATGCTCGGACACAGGATAATTATGTTCCAAAATCCTACTGCAAATCGCCATCTGTTTGGCGGAAGTTCTTCATTCGAATTCTGGAGTATTTACTTCGACTTGTTTCATAAGGGAGTTTCGGAAAACCAGATTTAGTAATTTCGCTTTAGTGGCACTGTAATCTCTAACATTGGCGTGCTTATTCTGACCTAATACGAAAAATCTTTGTGTCTTGTTACCATAAAAAAAATTTGTTCTTTTGTTTCGTAAGTTATGATTTATGTAAGTTAGGATGTTACGCAACTCGTGATGAATACTGTGTCCTTTTAAAACGTACCTTACTTAGTACACAATTTTGTAATGATCATGCATCTTACACTCAGCAACAACGATAATGATATACAGAGTTTCCCAGGAGTAATTGCTCCTACATAATTACTGAACACTGCAAAGAGAACTGATACAGATATCATAGTCAGAGGTGTTGAGAACCAGATGAAACCGCTAAAACTGAACAAAGCTTCAGCACCAGGTCGTATCCTTATCAGATTCTACACCAAAGTTCCGTCTGAGTTAGCCTCCTTTTAACCATAATGTATCATATATCCGGTGAACAAAAAACGGTGTGCAGCGGTTGGAAGAAAGCACAAGTCACGCCCATATACAAGAAGCGAATCAGAAGTGAACCATAAAACTATCGACCAATATCCTTGAGATCCATTTGTTATAGAATCTTAGAACATATTCTACGCTCAAACGTAAGCGGTAAATCTTCCATACCATACAAAATGGATTCCGAAAACACCGACCATGTGAAACACAACTCGCAGCTTTTTCACATTATCTCCTGAAATCTATGGATCAAGGAAGTTTGGTAGATGCAGTACTTCTCTATTTCCGAAAAGCGTTTGTCTCCGTACCACAACGACAGTTACTATACAAAATACGATCGCATGGAATTTGGAGCGAAGTTTGTGAGTGGTTTGTGGATTTTTTGGTAATGAGAACCCGGCAAGGTACGTTGCATGGAGATTCATTAACCGATGTAGAAGTAACTTCGAATGTGCACCAGGAAAGTGTGTTGGAGCCCCTGTTGTTGATGTCGTGTAGTAATGACCTTGCGGACAAGATTTCAGTAACCTCAGGCTTTTCACAGATGATGTCCTTATCTGTAATGAGGTGCCATCTGAAAAATCTACACAAATATTCAGTTATATCTTGATAAGATTTCAGAGTGGTGAAAAGACTGATAACTTGCTTTAAATAGACAGAAATGTAAAACTGTGCACTTCACAAAACGAAAACAACTTGATATACTATGACTACAGTATCAACGAGTCACAATTGAAAACGGTTAACTCATACTATTTGGAACCGGTCAGCTCACACGAATACACGGGTGTAACACTTCGCATGGACATGAAATGGAACGATCACATATACTCGGTAAATGCAGTCAGTATATAAAGGAGACTGCATGCAAAACACCTGTGCGTCCCATATCCGAATACTGTTCAAATGTGTGGGACTCGTACCAAACAGACCCAACAGGGAATACTCACCGACAAAGAGAAAGGCAGAACTAGTGGTCACAGATTTGTCTGCAAAGTAGGAGAGTGTCGCGGATACTGATGAAAATGAACTGGCAGACACTTGAAGATGGAGGCAAACTATCCAGAGAAAACGTAGTTAGTAAGTTTCAAGAATGAAGCGTAAATGATCAACCTAGGAACATACACAACCCTCAACGTCTTAAGTCCCGTAGCGATCGAGAGGACAGTTTAGACTAATTACAACACCCACTAAGTCGTGTAACTGATCATTCTTTGCGCGCTCCGTGCGTGAAGGGTATGTCAAGAAACCTTAATAAGCGAGAAGTACCATCTGCCGTGGACTTGACAGTGGTCTGCACAGTATGGTCGTAGATGTAGAATTATTGTTCTAAAGAAAATTTTTTTCGTGCTTTACATCACATACAGACGACAAGCACACGTATCGATAGGAGTAGGAGAAGAAGCTATAAAAAGCCCACGTCACCTCGACAGAGTTAACCAGAACATCAGAAATATTGCAGGATTGTTTCTAATTTGGTATAAGCACGCTTGATCTCCGGTGGCTCGTTACAAAAATTGGCTCTGAGCACTATGGGACTCAACTTCTGAGGTCATCAGTCCCCTAGAACTTAGAACTACTTACACCTAACTAACCTAAGGACATCACACACATCCATGCCCGAGGCAGGATTCGAACCTGCGCCTAGAACCGCTCGGCCACTCTGGCCGACAGGCTCTTTACAAAGTAATAACGTAATTATGACGTAATAGGCTTTGTTGCGAGAATTGTCTTTATTACTGTGACAATATTTTCACAACAGTGAAAAAGGCTGTAATACTCAATCACCAAAACGTAAAAACACGAAAGTATCAGGTTATTCGTGGGCGCCAATGTGCACTTGCTAAACTGCTGTTACGCTGTTGCCGTCGTTGCGGGGACAGATGAACATACCGTATTCGTGTAGTGTTCCCATTGAATTCGTCGAACCATAGACAAGTTGAGTATCAGCCAATTTTTTTATTAAAAAACATGTCCATTTTGTTGTTTATCACTGTTAATGTACGACTAACATTACCGGAAAAACCAGCCTGAGGCTGAACGAGCAGTACTGAATGCAAGCTCTGAGAACCAAGAGTAAAGTATGCCTTACTGGTACATTGGTTAAATGGGACAAAGACACACAGTGCATATGGTCAACATTTTCAGTGTTGTGCATGTTTTCAATGTAATACGGATACATTTGGTAAGAAATGAAACAAAATGTAATTACTCTTCACCGAACTACTGGACACCATATTTCCGTTATAGCAACGGTGAACTTCCATCCAGTACACACTCAAAATGGCCTTTTCGTTAGAATAACAACACGTCTTATGCACACTGCATGTACTATATGCTGATACATTGATTAAGAGCATATTTTATTTTAAATTATGCCCTTTAGAGTAGTAGAGATACGATTTATAAAACCCGTGTTTGTAATTAGGTTTTAAAGTTTCCATTGCATTTTGTGAAGCTATGGTAGTAAGTAAAAAAAATAATTATTATGGGCCTGAACAGAAAATAAAAAACACATGATCATTTCCGATTGTAAAAATTTAGGCATTATAGTTCTTGGCGCCCATTCACAGCCCGAACCACTCGCCTACCTGTCCTATTGTGTGTGGATACCAGTGACTGCTTGGAGGACCCTGTAAGGACGGGCCAGGCAAGTCGCGGAGTTGGGACGGGGTGGGGGGATTGGTGAACTCTTCCTCGACCTTTCCTGGTGCAAAGTTCACTGGGTGCAGTTCACAGGACATCCTTTAGAATGGCTAATAGTTTTGGAATGGAATACTGGATCTCCTCCTTATGCAGTTAATAAAAGTCGCATCAACAGTTCCTTAGTGGCCATGCGGAAGATCTTTATTTTTTCTGCTCTCATATCATCCAAACCAGCAACTTTCCTTCATTTGCACTGTTTTGTTGCATTTTCCAGATAAGTTCTGATGTTTCTTCATTTCTTTCTGGAGGCAGCTTCCAAGCAGGTCTCTTAGCTTTATTTTGGTATTTTGTTTTACCAGCCATGAGAAGTTAGCGGGCAGTTTTATTAGCTGATACATTTGAATGGCTTATAGTTGAACCTCTGTTCTAACGCCAAATGTGACACCAAGGAAATATCAAAATAAACGCTTTTCAGTGCCTGCACTTACAGTCATGTCCCTTAAAGCCGATGGCAAATCTTCCCGCAAAGAGTGATAGCTGTCTGCCCTAGATAAAAATTCCATTCCAGAAAGGGAACGGTATACTATTATCTATTGCTATACCTCAACAGACGTTTCTACAAAATGCAACTTCACTCTTACTGGCGTGTTCTGTGGGAGCTCGACAAGTCTATAAGTTTGCCGTTATTTTGCTGGTCCTAACAACTAACCAACTCAAAGCAGATGTGTCCGTGCACTGATGCCCCTCTCCTTTATGCAAAGCAACCTTAACTAATAATCGTAAATTAAGAGACATGACATGAAAATTAATAGCAGCCAAAAATTCTACTGTAACCGACTGATGATGTCACCAAATTTATGTCTCTCCTTCTTTCGTCTTTGGAGCTAACAGAAAATCGATTTTCAAAACTTAACACTTACTAATTAATAGCTTACTTGCCGTACAAAATATCACACTTCATTTCAGTGAACTGTGACTGTACGTTGGCCGTTGAATTGCATTTAAATCTCCACAACTGCCAATTACACATGCGAGGTTTCATTAGCGTTTACTTATGAGTATGGCACGTCGTGTCAAAGCAAATATTAGGTACATATGAAGAGTTCTTAAGAGCTATGAACCCCGCTGAAGCTAAACCATCAGTAAATGTGAAACGAGGCAAGACATTCAGCTTGTATTATTTCACTGAATATCTAACAATAACAGATTTGAAGACGAAATATGACTGCAGTCACTGCACGTGCGACCTCTAGCGGACCACTTGCCTTAACGTTTTCATATTTAACCTAATGCTGAGTATATTCTTGGTTTTCCTGTGATAGATTGGGAATCGCATACTCGGTGGACCCAGGACAGGCCATGCAAGGTCCAGCAGAAAGAAAGCGGTCTTTGGTATGCAGTTGGGACACAGGTGTTCGTGGAAACAGAGCCACGCCATGCCACAAGTAGTGTGAGAAGTGTTGCTAGGGTGCAAATTGCATCTCTGGGCAGCTCGCTGGTGGGTTGCAGCTGTTGTTTGGTTTTATGGCACGTTTCTGTTCTGGTCAGCCGACCAAACAACTGTGGCATGAGAGGAAGAATATATCAGCATGAGGCCAGCGCACTGCCGGTGCTGCTGCTGCTGATGATGATGATAATGATGATGATGTTCGGTTTGTGGGGCGCTCAACTACGCGGTTATCAGCGCCCGTACCAATTCCCAACGTTTGCTCAGTCCAATATCGCCACTTTCACGAATGATGATGAAATGATGAGGAAGCAGGTGAAAATCCCTGAGCCCGCCGGGAATCGAACCCGGGACCCCGTGCTCGGGGATAAGAATAATGCCTTCAGCACATAAGAATCTCCAGCTTTTAAAAAACCTGAAAATGCCACAGAATTAGCGGCTAGCCTCGGGCACAGTTATCTAACTTTCTCAGGATCTGTGAAGCGAGGTTAATTGCTGGGCGCAAAAACTCCAACTGTTATGAGGTCAGATTACATATAGGGAAATATTTTAGAGACGAGGAGAGGATGGAGAAGTCACTGGAGATGTGTAGTGTGATCTGCTTTCTTGGTCGGATATTTTACTGAAGAAGCAATTACGCCATTGGCAGACAGAGAGCACTTTTACAATTATTGGGGAAGGGTCACGTTTTCTTGGCAGGAAGGAAAAAGCAAAGCTTTTCGACTTAGACAAGAGAGGACTTCGTTGCGGGTCGCGACGCTGAGTACATCTTGGCAGCCGATTGGGGCTTCAGTATTCCAGTCTGTAAAAGTGCGATCCTAACGTCGTGCATCAGAGGAGCAGGGATGCAGGCAACACTCTGCTCACTTGGTGCTGATGACTTATGATGAGCAGTAATACCAGCTCCAGTACGTTAGGACGAGCCACCAGGAGAAGCAGGGAAGAAGACGGGATGATCAGAATTCAATCTGAACACTGCAGTTATCTGTTCCACATCAGTCAGTGCACTGATATACGCATGCATTTTTTCCAGTTTATCATTCAGTCAATCAGACAAGATAATCGATCAGTAGCAAAATCAAGAAATTTTGGAAATTTGTGGTAAGTTCCTATGGGACCAAACTGCTGAGGTCATCGGTCCCTAGGCTTATACACTTCTGAATCTAACTTAAACTAACTTACGCTAAGGACAACACAAATACCAAGCCTGAGGGAGGACTCGAACCTCCGACGGGGGAAGCCACGTGGACTGTGCAAGGCGCCTAGACCGCGCGGCTACCCCGCGCGGCCGAAAATCAAGAGTTATTTCAGATGTTCACTTGCAGATATACCAGTAGGTGCTCATTTGAAACTTTCAGGGTAACTTAGCCAACTGGTAGATTAACTTTGTTTGACGTTTATGGTACTTTTGTATATTACTAACTTTTTTTTGTAAGATGATCGGACACGTATCTATATTTGTGCTTTCTCTGAATAAATCAATGTGCACATTCAAATCTCGTTTCTGTTATCACCTTAAACATATTCATTTTTCATATTAGCAACTGTTCTCATCAGAATCGACAGGAAACCAACGCCAACAAATGGCTCTGAGCACTATGGGACTCAACTGCTGTGGTCATCAGTCCCCTAGAACTTAGAACTAATTAAACCTAACTAACCTAAGGACATCACACAGTAGCGTTCTCGCTTCCCACGCCCGGGTTCCCGGGTTCGATTCCCGGCTGGGTCAGGGATTTTCTCTGCCTCGTAATGGCTGGGTGTTGTGTGATGTCCTTAGGTTAGTTAGGTTTAAGTAGTTCTCCGTTCTAGGGGACTGATGACCATAGATGTTAAGTCCCATAGTGCTCAGAGCCATTTGAACCATTTTGACATCACACACATCTATGCCCGAGGCAGGATTCGAACCTGCGACCGTAGCAGCAGCGCGGCTCCGGACTGGAGCCAACGCCAACAACTACAGTTCAGGTACACATGCCGATATCGCATACAAAATACGAACAGACAAGCTATACGAAGATATTAAGCAGGTAATTCAGTATGTAAACAGAGATGAAAATACTAAATACTAATGGAAGAAGAAATTACGCTGCAAGTTCTCTGAGCCTATAGATACTGCAATAATGAATAGATTACAAGGCAGTTCAGATGAAGAGGATTGGACAATCTAAAAACGGTAATCACAAAAGTTGTAAAGAAAAGGTACGTGCAATGAAGGTAACCGCAAATAAACCATGGGTGACAGAAGGATTACTTCAGATAATTGACGAAAGAAGGAAGCATAAAAATATTTAGGGAAATTCAGTAATACAGAATTACAAGTAAGTTAGGAATGAAAGAAATAAGAAGTGCAGGAAAGCTAACGCGAAATAGTTACATGAAAAAATTAAGAAATCGAAAAGCAAGTGATTGTCGGAAGGACTGTCTCAACATAGAGAAAAGTCAAAACAGCCTTCTCTGAAGTTAAAGGCAAGGGTGGTAACATTAAGAGTGCGACGGGAAGTTGCAGGGGACAAAGCAGATAGGTGGAAACAGTACACTGAAGGCCTCTTTGAGGGCAGAACATGTCCGATGGCGTGACAGGAGGGGAAACAAGAGTCGACAGGGAAGAGAGAGAGGGTTCAGTATTGGAGTCAGAATTTAAAAGAGCTTTCGACGACTTAAGAAGAAACAAGGTGCATCGGAAAGATAACATTCCAACAGAATTTTAAAATCAGTGGACGAGAGCCAACAAAACGACTATTCCATGTTGTGTATGTTGTACTATACTGGTGATATACCATCGAGTCTTCGGAAAAACATCATCCACACAATTTCGAAGGTAACAAGCGCCAAGATGTCAGAATTATCTCACAATCTGCTTAGCTGTTCATGCATCCAAGTTGCTGGAAAGAATAGTAAACAGAAGAAAGGAAAAAGGAAGTTGAGGACTGGTTAGATGACGATCACTTTGGCTGTAGAAAAGATAAAGGCACCATGGAGGCAGTTCTCACGTTTCAGTTGATAATGCACGCAAGACTGAAGGAAAATGAAGACACGTTCTTAGGATTTGTCATCTGAAAAAAGTATTAGACAAGATAAAATGTAGCAAGGTACTCAAGGTACTCGTAATTCTGAGAAAAATAGGGGTACGCTGCAGGGAAATATGATATACACTATGTACAGGAAGCAAATGGAAATAATAAGACTTGAAAGCCAAGAACGAAATTGTCAAATTAAAAAAGGCATAAGACAGGAATGTGGTCTTTCACCCCTACTTTTCAGTCTATATACCAAAGAAGCTACAACACAAATAGAAGAGAGGTTCAAGAGTTGAATTAAAATTCATGGCGAAAGGATATCAATAACAAGATTCGCTGATGACATTGCTAGCCTTAGCGACGGTGTAGAAGGATTACAGGATCTGTTGAATGGAATGAATAGTCTAATGAGTACAGAGTATGTATTGAGAATAAATGGAAGAAAGCAGAAACGAGAACAGCGAGAAACTTATTTCAGAACTACAGATTACGAAGCAGACAAAGTAATGGAATTATGCTACCTAGGCGTCAAAATAACGCGGACATAAGAAACGGACTAGCACTGGAAAAGGGGCATTCCTGGCCAAGAGAAGTCTACTAGTATCAAACATAGGCCTTAATTTGAGGAAGAAATATCTGAGAACGTACGTTTGGAGCACAGCATTGTATGTTAGTGAAAATGGACTGTGGGGAAAACCGGACAGAAGAGAATAAAAGCATTTGAGAAAATGTTGAAAATTAGCTGGACTGGGAAGGTAAGAATTTAGAAGGTTCTCCACAGAAGCGGTGAGGAAAGAAATGTATTGAAAACACTGAGAAGAAGAAGAGACAGGATGATAGGAAATCTGTTGAAATACCAGTGAATAACTTTCATTGTACTAGAGGGAACTGTAGAGGGTAAAAACTGTAGAGGATGACATGATAGGTATACATCCAACTAATAATTGAGGACGTAGGTTGCAAGTGCTATTCCAAGGTGGAAAGATTGGCACAGGAGAGGAATTCATGATATGCCACATCAAACCAGTCAGGTGACTCATGATGAAAAAAATGTTCTGAACTCAAGATCCAGTCCCAAACATCGGTTTAATCTGCCAGGAAGTTTCAAAAGCAGTACAAATGTTTATACAAAACACACACACACTGTAACCATTTTTGTATGTAGAGTAAAATTTGTGTTATAAAATCAATATAAAAACATTAAATGTATCCCTTTATGATGATCCCATTAATTGATATTAACTTCATTTTGTAGTTCAGAATGCAGAAATCTTCTGGTATCACACAGTAGAAAATACGTGACACTTTGCTGGAATATACTGAAAAGCAGTAATGTATATCATACACATAAGAAATGAGGATTGCTATGCTTTCAGTGTCTCCCAAACAACGTAGGGGTCTATGGCAGATGTCAGCATGTCTCAACATAAGAACAGTATTATCAGAAATTGATACCACATGTATTGTACTAGAAGATAAAGTTAATCAGTTGGCATGGGATCCCTACAGCATGAAAAAGATATGGGTAGAGGTTGACTGTATTGTTTGAAAACGAATAAACTCATAACAAATAATGTGTCTTTTTTCATCAAAATGTATCTTTTATAACTTGTACAATTTAATAGAAGGGCGACTATCAGTCTTACTGTGCCTACATTCTTTGATATATCAAGTTTTAATACCCATGATTCTAATGTTATACACTTTTCAAAGAAGGCATTGGTTCTGAAGAACAATGATAACTAAAAGAATATAAGCAAGATTACAACTTGATCGCTTATCATACTGGTAATTTTCGTGTATGACAACACCTGGAACGTAATAAATTAAATAATGCACTGTAGTTAGCTAATATTTTGGGTACATAACTGGAACTGTATGGAACTTTGGTCACATGGTAAATAATTACAGTCCACAGCCCGTAAGTGAGCAAAAATCAATAGTCATGTTATTAAATGATACTGCCATTATGTAATACAAGAGTGTAAATAGGCAGTAGCAGAACAAAATGCACATGTGCTACCATGAATGAAAAGACCTCGAATGATAAAACGACCTTAAAATAATTAGTAGCACACTGGAATTCCTTATCATTAAAGACACCCAGTAGTGCTTAGTTACACATGGCATGATTTGTATTGAGTGACTTAACTCATTGTAATCTACCTGTTGTCAGGTTTTGTGATATAAGTACCTACAACTAATCTCTGTTTTATGGTAGTTATTCCTTTATAAATGCTTATAATAATTTTTTAACTAGCAACAGACACTTTTGCAACATCAATGTTACAAAGATTAAAACATTGAAATATCTGCAAACATGTAACAAATTTATGATAGTAACTTCAGTCAAAACTGAATATTCACTTTACTTTCGTAGCAATTTACACTTACTTTTACTTTACGTTTTTATTATTTAGTGACTGATACAATGCAGTAGAAGCGCTACAATGCATACTGAATTTTAGTAAATTGGTACTGCACCTAGTTTTTTGAAGTGAGTAACTTTAATTGGCAAATGCAATAAAATGTGTCTCATATAAAATAATAATATCTCTGCCACTTACGATTCAATTGACAATAATGGTGAAAGGATAGGAACCTTCTGATCGAAAGTGACATAGGATAACGGATACCACTAGTCAATTACAGTTCCACTAAAAACACTATAATATTCAGAATCTTGTAACTATAAAGCTGGCAGTCCTTAAACATAAGTAAACAAGCCAATTAGAGAAGTTGCAAGTGTTGCATCGTGATGCATTCTGTGGTAGAAATTAGTGGCAACAGCTCTTCTTCAACTACAATCAACTTTTATTAACTTTGGTTACAAATTACTCTTCCTCAAATACATTAGTTGCCAATTTTTCTTGTGTGTTGTGTATTGAGACACTTATGATGCCTTGTCATACCTAAAACACCATATTATTATGCCCTTGAGCTCCGACATTCTGCATCCATCCGTTGCCACCGATAACTTGCAATGTACTAGCTTCTGTCTATGTGCACTCTCGTGCCTAATGATATTATTTGCTTACTTGATACATATGCTTTGGATCTTATACAATAGAAATTGCTCTGAATTTACCAGCATTCCTACCATAAAGTTTTACAATATTATTCCCCAATAGTTCTTCATAAATAATTTTCAAAATTAATAAAGTGCATACACATTCAAGAAATTACATCAAAATTACAGAATCAATCACCTGAAAAATTATGACGTACCGTGTTTTATTGCTATAATCTGACGCCCACATTCATACTGCAGTTCTCTATACTGTGTGATGAGGTCATCAATCTGAAAGAACAAAAGCAACAAACGAAATCCGTCTGAAACATTACATAAATATGATAATTATTTGGGGAAGAAATAGTAGTCAACTATATCCAAATTATGAAATTATTTTCCATATTTCTTATAAATTGTAAAAAGTAGCTTACACATATTTTTCATGTAATTCACTCGAAGAAGAAATATACAGTATTAAAATCAGCAATACTTCCTTCTTTCAATTAGCACTATTGAATACAGAATCATCCAGCTGCAGCATTTAGACGTCCTCAGGGATAATTTGTTTCAGAATCTTGACAAAACAACTTTCCTGTAAAAGACCCACGTGTTGTAGTCAATTTTCATTTTTAACAATACTTGAGTGGAAGAATTTAATGTTTTAAAAGACGCTTCTGACTTCAGAACTTGTAATATACACCTCTTTCCTTCATTTAGTTAAATAATTAATGCTCTCATAGTGTTTTTGTCAGAAACAATAGAAATTATCATTTTGTTCATTTTTGTAACACTAGACAGCTGCATCAGTAACTTGCTCTCATATTATCTGGTAATTCGGGACGGAACGGAAGCGGGGCAAAGCGGGGTTGTGCTGTTTTCTGAACTGGGGAACATTGAAATATGCTGTGGTGATATGTAGCTAGTCTCTGAATGGAAAGAATGGTGCGACAGACATTTTCACTTGGTTTAGTGTGTGATTTGTAAATGAACGGCTGTCCATCATGTAGCCGTCTTGTCTTTACAACTTTTTGTTAATTTAAACGCAAGTTGACCCGTTACTTATTAGTTGTACAGCCAGAAGTGAAATGTAATCTTAAAATGCAAGCCATTTGCTATACATTAGTTATATAACACCTTTAAATCCGTCACTTATTATGCTCGATAAAAATTGTTAATCTGAAATGTGCTCTTAGAGTGGAACGAGATGGGTTAGGATGGGGTAGTGGCCCACTTTCTGCCTCATTTTTTTTGGTGCAAGTAGATTTTAAACTATGTATTTGTATTTTTTCTTTCTCTTTTCCAGATGGTGTGAAATTACATTATAAAAACTGACAGCAAATTGATACTAATATCAATGCATATGGCTATTTCAACCGCTTTATATTCTTAATTTGAATTTTTAAAAGTGAAGTTACATTATAAAGACTGATAGTAATTTGATACTAAAATCAATGTAAATATCTGTCTCAGCCGCTTTATCTTCTTAAATGAAATTTTTAAAAGAATCTAAGGAGTTTAACGTAGCCAAATCAATGCTGGAAACATAAGTTTGTAAAAGTAAGAATAATTTCCAACTACAGAGTTGACAAATCAGATGGGAAATTTTAAAAAAACACTCACTGCAGAAAAAAGACGAGCTGGTAGCATAACAGAAGTCAATAGGGTGAAGAATTTTTAGTCCAATATTAAAACTTCTCACTGTAAGATAATTAGCCTACCAGCTAGAAGAAATAAATGGCTTATCATATATATTTGTAAAAGAAACTTGTCTGTCTCGGTAGGGGAGGGTTATAGGTTTTATTACTAGACATCCTATGTAGTCTATTCGCACGCCAAAAAATACATAGGGTTCACGAGCGATGAGAGACAACGTTTTCTTAATGATGTTGAAATATTTTCTTGTTGTTAACCACTTTTTGAAGACTACGCATTCCTTGGTGTAAATTTTTGATTAAAGAACTTTATTTTTTATTTTGAAAGTGACATTTCTATTAATTATGTTTGTACAATAATTTCACAAAAGTGAATATCCCATTCTGCTCCGGTGTGTGTGTGTGTGTGTGAGGGGGGGGGGGGGTGGAGGGCAGAACGGCAAAAATGCATTTCTTTTAAATTAAAAAACAAAACATTATAGTCTTAAGTCTTTTTGCAGCAAAGTTTATTAGGTTACACTGCGGGGTGATTTTTATACCTTGAAGTGTTCTTTTGTTTTCCTTTATTAAAAAAATTGTTGAACATTAAGGATCCCGTTGCGGACGGAGTTCCCATATGTGTTCGTGCAATTTATGTTTTTTTTTTTTTCTTTAAGAATAAGATGAAGATTTCCGGAACACTCTGGTGTAAAAATAAATAAATTAACAAATAAAAATTGGGTCTATTGGTAGTAACATCCTTAATACTTACATTTTGATGCCGAAGACGGTTATGTACGTGCGTACGCAAAATCTCTCGATGAGAAACGCACAGAGGACGGCAGCCACAAATGATCGACTTTCAGTTGTGCGTATTGCCCTTTATGATCTGTTTTTTCGCTTAGCCAGCGAGTCAATGCTTTCGCAGTCTCAAGCATGTCATGTATCACCGACTTGGCGAATCAGGACAAGCTGAGGCTTGCGAAGTGTGTAGTCAACAACTTGCTCATATCTGCTACCTGCCCAAAAGAATCAGCATGTGTGCCACATTAAGCCAAGCCAAGAGTCAAATGCATTGGTGGAAAATGCAAAAATGGAGCGGTTTATGGAGACATCACATACTATTATGTCAACCATCTACATCCATAGCACAATTATTGATAATGATACATAATACACTGTTAATAAAATGTCCAACAAATCGTTCACTAAACTTTTGAACATAACACGAAATTAAACAGTTTGGATACTTTTGAACATGCCACGAAATTCAAATACTTCTGAATATCACAGGTTGCCTTAACTGTGGCTTCGCAGCAGCGGCAGTCAGCATATCTCGCAGTGTGCCATCGCTCTCGCTCTCTCTCTCTCTCTCTCTCTTACACACACACACCCACACACCACCACCACCACCACCACCACCCATCAGCTGCGTATCTGTCAGCTCAGTCGTTTAAAAGACGCCGTGCTCTCGGTGCTATCGCTTTGTGCAGTTTTCCTGAGAGCTGTAAATCTTTTCTCCAGAGCATTTTGCTTGGTCTGCAAATCCATCATGTCGTATGATTTCGACATTCGAACAATATCTTCTGCATATGCACAAGGGAACTAACAAATACTTAAAATCAAACATCCTACACTGTCTCTGGTAAACTGCTGAGAATTTGTTGAATCTACAGCAAGGGCCCATAATGAATCCACTTGCATTGTCTTTGCAGCACCAACAATGAATAATTGGATGCTATTCGTGAATACTGTTGATACATATGCAAGTTGTTTCAATGTTTTCATCTCATATTCTCTTTGTTTCCATTAATGCAACACCTGAAAACTTTCGGATTTTTGTGACACGATGAAACATGTTAGTTCCATTTTTTTTATGTAAGCGACATGCAAGAAAATGAAAAGGTGTGATGTATTTTGTGCTAGATTGGACGATAGCTTCTATTCAGACAGTAAGCAAATTATGCAACGACTGTAAAAACTGAATTGTATTTGTGTAAATGATTTGTATTGCCATGCTCCAATACAAATGTTGAATATCTCGAAAATAATGTCATGGCGGAATAATTTTCATCTGAGTGCCATGAAATATTGCTCCCTGTGGAAAAGAGAGAGTGAACTGCTGGCACTCGATTGTTGAGCTGCAGATCAGATCTGATGATTCTGAGTGAGAAGTTACTAGCCGTATTTGATATTAAACTGTAGACAACAAATGTTATTTGCAGCATATATATGTTGAAATGTGTGTGAAATCTTATGGGACTTAACTGCTAAGGTCATCAATCCCTAAGCTTACACACTGCTTAACCTAAATTATCCTAAGGACGAACACACACACCCATGTCCGAGGGAGGACCCGAACCTACGTCGGGACCAGCCGCACAGTCCATGACTGCAGCGGCTCTAGACCGCTCGGCTAATCCCGCGCGGCATATATGATTTTAAGTATATATCTTTTTAAATACATATACGAGTATATATAAAAGCGAGACATATATAAGAATACCAAAATGATAGGTTCACAACATGATTTCAGCTAAATCAAGTACCACACGCCAATGCAAATTTAACAAAATTTACTCGTTGTTTGTATTGGTGACGATGTCGGTGACCTATAAGCAAGCCTATATTTTAAATGGTGGAACTTCTAACGTGTGCAGATACAGATAGTCAGCGACACAGAACTTGGAAAATTAGAGCACAACCAGAATGTACGAGATTATCGAAAGTGGAACTGCAGTGAATCAACGTCGTGATGATATTTATTCCAGTAGTCTACAAGTAGGTAGTTATTCAATAGTTCGTAAGATTTTAATAGATCTATTTGATTGCTACTTATAGGTGCAAACAGCACTCAGCAGTGGAGAGTTTCTCAATACTTCATGTCCGCAAATGCAGATTTATATTGTAGTTTTATGAGGCATCAGAGTATGTCATTAGCATGTGTGTTATGATAACATGACAAGATTTGTTCTCACAGCATCCTCAACGAGTGCTTGATCCATTGAAGTCAACTGATTTCAGGCAAAGAGTCTTCTGTGAACGTCTGCTATGGGGTTATGTGATGCTGATGATCCTACGATCAGATTAAAGATGGTCACCGCGTCAGCTGACCCTCAATCTCCCCCTCAGTAAAAACCAAACATTCGGGGTTATGATGATCACCACGACTGGGGTAATGTTGATCATCCTGTGAACTGAGCGTCGTTAATGATGAGCGCAACCTTGTAGCCTTTTAAATTTAAGAGGCATTCTGTAGGCCATCTTGACAGTTTTTGTTTGGACGTTGAATGACACAGTTTTTTTCCGTAGTAAGCTGTACCATAACACAGATAGCAACTAATTGCCTATTTTACTGCTTTTGCTGTCATACTGATTAACCAACATCGAAGGAAACCCCACTCTTATATCCCATAACTGTTTATTAAGAATTTTTAAGTATATTATTTTTTAAATATTGAAGAAAACAATGCATTTGAGGTTATGGTAGTCACCATGATCGACAGTTACCGGAAATCACCTGATAAAATGAACATCATTGCCTCAATTTCTCTCTCTATAAAACATGGATGGAAGATGTATAAGGCAAATGCGAAACAAGTTGTTGCTGAGAGATCATCAACTAGACAGCTGAAAATCATAATATACTTTTTAGCACACTGCAAGCCAAATAAAAGCGTGGAAATGAAGCGGACCTGAGCTTCACTGTGCTAAATCACCTGATGTTACTGTGTGTTTGAAGAGTGACTGAAGAAACATGAACTCCACCTTCCCATGAGACCAGTTTCCAAATTCAGTCAATCAGTATGTAAAATAACAATATTTATGTAGCCTCTCGCCATTATTTAATTGTAATTTTGAATTTTAGGCCCTAATTCTGCTGTGCAATATGTTGGGCACAAAAATATCTTATCAGATTTTCATGAGTTATTGACGATATATCCACAAAACACTGTTATTGTCTTACTGCAAAAAAGAGGCAAGTTAATGCTAAGACTGTTCTGTAAAAAGCTATTGCACCCATTTTTCACACTACAACTACTGGGAGAGTTATTCTGAAAGGAGAAGAGAGACAAAATAAATATTAAAACCAACAAGAGCGACGTATTTATTAAACAGATTATGGTCTTATTGAAGGAAAAGACAAATAGGATGACTATGACAAGGAATACGATAAAGAAGAAGAAGATGATGATGATAATGATGATAAAGCAGAGAATGTTTACGGCAGGGAAAATGTTAATGACTGGAAGACTGTCCAATAAATCATGAATACACGTCGGCTGTGTCTTCTGGAATGACCCAAATGAATTGGTAAAGTGATTAGTTTTTTTGCTAACTTCAGATTGACAGGGAATCATTCACATGTCATTGAAATAATATCTACGGAAAGGAACTTTGACAAGCATCGATTATTGATTGAAGTTTACGATGTCTGTCAAAAATAATAATGTGCAAGACTCAGTTACAGAATGGGATATTGTATATGAGAACATTATGTCAGTTGAAAGATGCATTTCGCAAATTTGAAAGATTTTCAACTGTTTTCAATTATAGGTTTTGGTATGAGCTGTGGATGAATGCAAATGATATTAAGCCTCTTTCTGTGTCTGTCAGACAATTGTTGTTGCTTGTTCAGTATTAACATAAATGGAAAGTGTGCTACTACTTCGTAGGGCTCTGCAGCGATCAGTGTACACTTCGTATTTCTCAATTTAAGTAATGACAAAGTTTTATTGCCAGTCTTTGTGTGTGTGTGTAGCACAGATGGCGTTGAGAATATTAACTCCCTAAAATAACGATGAAAAACTGTAAAGAACTTTGCGAGTACTGCAGGGTGATAGAGCCCATAAATAGATTTCACTCTGTTTACTCAGTGATTTACACCATTTATTCTGTACTAAATATACAGTTTCAAGGAATGTTGGAAGTTGTGGACGCACAGCAAGTGATAAAATTTTGTTTCATGTTTAGTGGTTGAGGCGAAGATCTTATAAAAGTGTCATACGTTCATAATGAGGTTTCCTGGTGACGATTCTCCTCTGTTTTCAGACAACTTTTATTGATAGGAACTTCATCTTAAGCCCGAATATCAAAACTATCTGATGTACAAGACTTAGTACTTGCAGTAAATCATAGCTCACTTACAGCGAGATAGCCTGCCGTAGGCAGAGCATTTGTGGTATCTCTAGCTCTACCTGTAATAGTTGCAAAAGCAGAGCATTCTTTTTCGAAGATAAAAAGAATGAAAAAACTGGGTATGGCCAACAGTGAGTTAGAAATGCTTGTCTGGTTTGATAGTACTATCAACGCAAACTGAAAGGGCGCACAATATTGAGTTTTCCAAAATAATGTACTGCTTTTGCAGATGAAAAAGCTAAGAAAAATTATTTACACAAAACAAAAATTTAGCTCACTAAGTACATTTCAGTAGGACTTCACATTTTACATTGAGTTTTCATATTTATGTAGGCTACTTCTTTCTGATTAACGTTTATTTTTTATGTCTTGCAATGGTATACTAGATATTATTTCAGATTTCGTTCTCCTGTTCTCTGTTGTAGTTAAGTGAATTTATTGCTTTTATTCTAAAAATATATACTCTCTTGATAATTAAATACAGATTAAAAACAGTTTGCTTTGTAGTCCATTAAAATCTGGCTTGGGAAGTGTGTAGCATTTGATATGTTTAATGACAAAGCCATAAATATCTGTTTCAGCTATTGATATAATCGAATGAATATTTTGAAGATAGTTACACTAAATTATTAAAAATAAATTGCTGTTCCTTAATAAATTTTTTTTTTTTTATTTTTGACTGAAGTAGGAATAGGGCAAGCAGGATGTCGGCGTAGTGTGGAGACGAGGGGTGCTGTTGGGCAAGAGAGCAGAGATACAGGTGACGTTCTGGTGAATTGGGAATGAGGGCAGGAGTCGAGGAGAGCGCCAATCTTCGGCACTTGCCCCAGAAACGAGAACACTGTAACGAGGGGCCAAATATTGAGGAAACCTGAAGTGGAAACAAAAAAGTAATTCAGACATCGAGTCTATCTCTAGAATACAGAATGAAATAGATGAAATCTTTTTAGCTTAATTTTTCTCTATACACGCAATTACGCAATCAAAAAACCTTAGTTTTCCATCATCCACATTCTAACAAACCACACCCATTTTCGAATTTTAAATGCAGACTGCACAGAAACTATGATGTGCCAGCTATTTCATTTCATTTTGATTATTCTGACAGCATAACTGAATAAACTTTGTACAGTGTACTGTTTCATTGTCTGAAAGATCAAACAACTAAACTGCTATTTGTTCTAAGGCAGTACACTTACATTTATTATATCACGTGACCCGGGACAGCACTCCACCCATGACATCACTCTACACGTCTCTTTTTCAATGACGTCATCAAGATTGTAGATGGCAGGAAATTTAAAAATTAAAGATAGCACATGATGAGATATTAAAAAATTAATTACAGCGGGAAATAATTTTTCAACCAATCGCCGTGCAAGAAGGTGCTGGTGGGCATATATCAGCAGCCAGTGACAGCGCAGTATGTATTTTTTTGACTTAGCGTGCCATGTGCAAAAGTTTACTAGTGTTACTTGCGAAAAAAAATGTAAACACATACATGCAACAATAATTTTCTTCATTTTTGCAACATGTTAAAAAGTGTACACGGAAACTCTACTTACTTTAGGCGCCGTATTCAGAAGTATTCGATTTGCATAGCGCGCGCGCGCGCGCGCATCGCACGCGCACGCACACACACACACACACACACACACACAGCAGAAAATTACTATTTTCACATCTTTATTATTTACTAAAAATACGTAAGTGTCTAAAATTCAGGTTCATCAATAAATTTTTCTCTGCCGTCTGTTTTGTAGTCCAGTAAATAATATTTGTGACTAATATTTTACTGTCTCATCTACATCTACATGGATACTCTGCAAAATCACATTTAAGTGCCTGGCAGAGGGTTCATTGAACCACCTTCACAATTCTCTATTATTCCAATCTCATATAGCGCGCAGAAAGAACGAATACCTATATCTTTTCGTACGAGCTCTGATTTCCCTGATTTTATCGAGGTGATCTTTTCTCCCTATGTAAGTCGGTGTACACAAATTTCCGTGTTCGGTGGAGAAAGTTGGTGATTACAATTTCTTGAGAAGGTGAGAAGATTCAGTCGCAACGAGAAACGCCTTTTTTTATGATGTCCATGCCAAATCCTGTATCATTTCAGTGACACTGTCTCCCATATTTCGCGATAATACAAAACGTGCTGCCCTTCTTTGAACTTTTTCGATACACTCCGTCAGTCCTATCTGGTAAGGATCCCACACCGCGTAGCAGTATTCTAAAAGAGGACGGACAATTGTGGTGTAGGCAGTCTCCTTAGAACATCTGTTACATTTTCTGAATGTCCTGCCAATGAAACGCAGTCTTTGGTTAGCCTTCCCCACAACATTTTCTATGTGTTCCTTCCAATTTAAGTTGTTCGTAATTGTAATTCCTAGGTATTTAGTTGAATTTACGGCCTTTAGGTTTGACTGATTTATCGCGTAACCGAAGTTTAACGAATTCCTTTTGGCACACATGTGGATGACTGCACACTTTTCGTTATTTAGTGTCAACTGCCAATTTTAGCACCATTCACATATCTTTTCTAAATCATTTTGCAATTAGTTTTGATCTTCTGATGACTTTATTAGTTGATAAACGACAGCGTCATCTCAAACAAAATAAGACGGTTGCTCAGATTGTCTCCCAAATCATTTATATACACTCCTGGAAATGGAAAAACGAACACATTGACACCGGTGTGTCAGACCCACCATACTTGCTCCGGACACTGCGAGAGGGCTGTACAAGCAATGATCACACGCACGGCACAGCGGACACACCAGGAACCGCGGTGTTGGCCGTCGAATGGCGCTAGCTGTGCAGCATTTGTGCACCGCCGCCGTCAGTTTCGGCCAGTTTGCCGTGGTATACGGAGCTCCATCGCAGTCTTTAACACTGCCGCGACAGCGTGGACGTGAACCGTATGTGCAGTTGACGGACTTTGAGCGAGGGCGTATAGTGGGCATGCGGGAGGCCGGGTGGACGTACCGCCGAATTGCTCAACACGTGGGGCGTGAGGTCTCCACAGTACATCGATGTTGTCGCCAGTGGTCGGCGGAAGGTGCACGTGCCCGTCGACCTGGGACCGGACCGCAGCGATGCACGGATGCACGCCAAGACCGTAGGATCCTACGCAGTGCCGTAGGGGAGCTCCTGGGGTATCGGCGAGGACCATTCGCAACCGTCTCCATGAAGCTGGGCTACGGTCCCGCACACCGTTAGGCCGTCTTCCGCTCACACCCCAACATCGTGCAGCCCGCCTCCAGTGGTGTCGCGACAGGCGTGAATGGAGGGACGAATGGAGACGTGTCGTCTTCAGCGATGAGAGTCGCTTCTGCCTTGGTGCCAATGATGGTCGTATGCGCGTTTGGCGCCGTGCAGGTGAGCGCCACAATCAGGACTGCATACGACCGAGGCACACAGGGCCAACACCCGGCATCATGGTGTGGGGAGCGATCTCCTACACTGGCCGTACACCACTGGTGATCGTCGAGGGGACACTGAATAGTGCACGGTACATCCAAACCGTCATCGAACCCATCGTTCTACCATTCCTAGACCGGCAAGGGAACTTGCTGTTCCAACAGGACAATGCACGTCCGCATGTATCCCGTGCCACCCAACGTGCTCTAGAAGGTGTAAGTCAACTACCCTGGCCAGCAAGATCTCCGGATCTGTCCCCCATTGAGCATGTTTGGGACTGGATGAAGCATCGTCTCACGCGGTCTGCACGTCCAGCACGAACGCTGGTCCAACTGAGGCGCCAGGTGGAAATGGCATGGCAAGCCGTTCCACAGGACTACATCCAGCATCTCTACGATCGTCTCCATGGGAGAATAGCAGCCTGCATTGCTGCGAAAGGTGGATATACACTGTACTAGTGCCGACATTGTGCATGCTCTGTTGCCTGTGTCTATGTGCCTGTGGTTCTGTCAGTGTGATCATGTGATGTATCTGACCCCAGGAATGTGTCAATAAAGTTTCCCCTTCCTGGGACAATGAATTCACGGTGTTCTTATTTCAATTTCCAGGAGTGTAGTTTTTTTTTTCATCAGTCTTCTGACTGATTTGATGCGGCCCGGAATGAATTCTTCTCCTGTGCTATCTCCTTCTTCTCAGAGTGGCACTTGCGACCTGCGTCCTCAATTATTTAATGGATATATTCCAATCTCTGTCTTCCTCTATAGTTTTTGCCCTTTACAGCTCCCTCTAGTACCATGGAAGTCATTCTCTCATGTCTGAACAGGTGCTATCATCCTGTCCCTTCTCTTTATCAGTGCTTTCCACATATTCCATTCCTCTCCGTTTCTCCGTAGAACCTCCTCATTCCTTACGTTATCAGTCCACCTAATTTTCAACATTCGTCTGTAGCACCATGTCCCAAATGCTTCTATTCTCTTCTGTTCCGGTTTACCCACAGTCCATGTTTCACAACCATACAACGCTCTACTCCAGACGTACATTCTCAGAAATTTCTTCTTCAAATTAAGGCCGATATTTGATATTTGTAGACTTCTCTTGACCAGGAATGCCCTAATTGGCATAGCTAGTCCGCTTTTGATGTCCTCCTTGCTCCTTCCGTCATTGGTTATTTTACTGCCTAGGGAGTAGAATTCCTTAACTTCTTCGACTTCGTGGTCATCAATCCTGATGTTGAGTTTCTCGCTGTACTCATTTCTACTACTTCTCATTACCTTTGTCTTTCTTCGATTTACTCTCAATCCATACTGTGTACTCATTAGACAGTTCATTCCGTTCAGCAGATCATGTAATTCTTCTTCACTATCACTCAGGATAGCAAAGTAATCAGTGAATCGTATTATTGATATCACGTCACCTTGAATTTTAATTCCACTCCTGAACCTTTCTTTTGTTTCCATCACTGCTTCCTCGATGTACTGTACAGATTGAACAGTAGGGGCGAAAAGCTACATCATTGTCTTACACCCTTTTTAATACGAGCTCTTCGTTCTTGGTCATCCACTCTTATTATTCTCTCTTAGTAGTTGTATCTGTTGTATATGACCCGTATCTCCCTGTAGCTTACCCCTTACTTTTTTCAGAATTTCGAACATCTTGCACCACTTTATATTGTTGAACGCTTTTTCCAGGTCGACAAATCCTATGAACGTGTCTTGATTTTTCTTTAGTCTTGCTTCAATTATTAAGCGCAACGTCAGAATTGCCTCCCTCGTGCCTTTACTTTTCCTAAAGCCAAAGTGATCGTCATCTAGAGCATCCTCAATTTTCCTTTCCATTCTTCTGTATATTAATCTAGTAAGCAACTTGGATGCATGAACTGTTAAGCTGATTGTGCGATAATCTCTCGCACTTGTCAGCTCTTGCCGTCTTGGGTGGATGATACTTTTCCGAAAGTCAGATGGTATGTCGCCAGACTCATATATTCTACACATCAACGTGAATAGTCGTTTTGTTGCAACTTTACCCAATGATTTTATAAATTCTGATGGAATCTTATCTATCCCTTCTGCCTTATTTGACCTTAAGTCCTCCAAAGCTCTTTTAAGTTCTGAGTCTAATACTGGGTCCTCTATCTCTTCTAAATCGACTCCTGTTTCTTCTGCTATCATATCAGACAAATCTCCCTCCACAAAGAGGCTTTCAATGTATTCTTTCCACCTATCCGCTCTCTCCTCTGCATTTAACAGTGGAATTGACGTTGCACTCTTAATGTTACCACCCTTGCTATTTATGTCACCGAAGGTTGTTTTGACTTTCCTATATGCTGAGTCTGTCCTTCCGACAATCATTTCTTTTTCGATGTCTTCACATTTTACCAGCAGCCATTTCGTCTTCCCTACACTTCCCACTTACTTCGTTCCCCAGCGACTCGCATTTCTGTATTCCTGATTTTCCTGAAACATTTTTGTACTTCCTCCTTTCCTCAATCAACTGAAGTATCTCTTCTGTTACCCACTGTTTCTTCGCAGTTACCTCCTTTGTACCTATTTTTTCCTTCCCAACTTCTGTGATGGACCTTTTTAGAGATGTCCATTCCGCTTCAACTGTACTGCCTACTGAGCTATTCGTTATTGCTGTATCTATAGCCTTAGAGAACTTCCAGCGTATCTCGTCATTCCTTAGTACTTCCGTATCCCACTTTTTCGCGTACTGATTCTTCCTGACTAATCTGTTAAATTTCAGCCTACTCTTCATCACTACTATATTATGATCTGAGTCTATATCTGCTTCTGGGTACGCCAGTATCTGATTTCGGAATATTTGTCTGACCATCATGTAATCTAATTGAAATCTTCCCGTATCACTCGGCCTTTTCAAAGTATACCTCCTCCTCTTGTGATTCTTGAACAGGGTATTCGCTATTACTAGCTGAAACTTGTTGTATAACTGAATTAGTCTTTCTCCTCTCTCATTCCTTGTGACAAGCCCATATTCTCCTGTAACTGTATCTTCTACTCCTTCCCCTACAACTGCGTTCCAGTCCCACATGAATATTAGACTTTCATCCCTCTTTACATACTGTATGACCCTTTCAACATCCTCATTCACTTTCTCTATCTCTTCACCTTCAGCTTGCGACGTCGGCATGTATACCTGAATCGTTGTCGGTGTCGGTTTGCTGTCGATTCTGATTAGAATAACCCTGTCACTGAACTGTTCACAATAACACATTCCTCTCTGCCCTACCTTCCCATCCATAACGAACCCTAATACTGTTATACCATTTTCTGCTGCTGTTGATATTACCATATACTCGTCTGACCAAAAACCTTGTCTTCTTTCCACTTCACTGATCCTTGCTATATCTAGATTGAGTCTTTGCATTTCCCTTTTCAGATTTTCTAGTTTCCCTACCACGTTCAAGCTTCGACATTCCACGCCTCGACTCGTAGAACGTTATCCCTCCGTTGATTATTCAATCTTTTTCTCATGGTAACTTCCCCCTTGGCAGTCCCCTCCCGGAGATCCGAATGAGGGACTATTCCGGAATCTTTTGCCAATGGAGAGATCATCATGACCCTTCTTCAATTACAGGCCACATACCCTGTGGATACTGGTTACAAGTCTTTAGTGCAGTGGTTTCCATTGCCTTCTGCATCCTCTTTGTTGATTCTTCCGCCTTCAGGGGGAGTTTCCCACCGCTAGGACTAGAGTGTGCCCTGAACCTCTGTCCGCTCCTCCCCCCTTTGACAAGGCCGTTGGCAGAATGAGGGTGACTTCTTATGACGGAAGTCTTCGGCCGCCAATGCTGATTATTAATCAAAATTTAAGCATCGGCGGGATTCGAACCCGGAACAGAAGACAGTTTGATATGAATCAAACACGTTACCACTTTTTTTTTTGCTCTGTATTGTCCAACGAATTTGTTCGGGGCGGACGTCCGATAACACCCGTTCAGATTCTTCGTTGATCTGTTCACTCAGTTTTTTTATTTTTGTTATTATTATTGCAGAGAGTAGCTAACCCTCTGACCGAACACGCTGAGCTACCGTGCTGGCAAATTTTACAATTCAGGTGAGTTATGAAGTCACGACCCTCCATGCAACAGTCTACTATCATAACCAATACACCACGGTGACTGTGCTCGTCTAGACCACAGGTGCCCCTCTATCGACTATGAACAGCAAAGGGCCTATAGCACTATCTTGGGGAACGCCAGAAATCACTTCTGTTTTACTCCATGACTTTCCGTCAGTTACTACAAACAGTACCCCACTGACAGGAAGTCACAAATCCAGTCACATAACTGAGACGATATTCCATAAGCACGCAATTTCACTACAAGCCGCTTGTGTGGTACAGGCCACAAGTTTCCGGAAATCCAGAAATACGGAATCGATCTGAAATCCCTTGTCAATAACACTCAACACTTCATGCGAGCCGGCCGTTGAGGCCGAGCGGTTCTAGGCGCTTCAGTCTCGAACCACGCTGCTGCTACGGTCGCAGATTCGAATCCTGCCTCGGTCATGGATGTGTGTGGTGTCCTTAGGTTAGTTAGGTTTAAGTAGTTCTAAGTCTAGGGGACTGATGACCTCAGACGTTAAGTCCCATAGCGCTCAGTGCCATTTGAACCACTTAATGCGAATAAAGGGCTTGTATTTCACAAGAAAGATTTTTCTAAACCCATGCTGACTGTGTGTCAATATACCGTTATCTTCGAAGTAATTCATCCTGTTCGAAAACAAAATATTTTCCAAAACCCTGCTACATATCGACGTTAACGATATGGGCCTGTAATTAAGTGGATTCCTCCTACTATATTTCTTGAATATTGGTGTGACCTGTGCAACTTTTCAGTCTTTGAGTACGGATCTTTTGTCGAGAAAACGGTTGTATATGATTGTTAACTATGGAGCTAATACTTCAGCATACTCTGAAAGGAACCTAACTAGTATAGTCTGGACCAGAAGACTTGCTTTTATTAAGTGATTTAAGTTGCTTCACTACTCCGAGAATATTTACGTTTACGTTACTCATGTTGGCAGTTGTTCTTGATACAAATTCTGGAATATTTATTTCGTCTTCTTTTGTGAAGGCTTTTTGGAAGATTGTGCTTAGTAACTCTGCTTTGGCAGCACTGTCTTACAAAGTATCTGCATTGCTGTCGCGCAGAGAAGGCCTTGATTGTTTCTTGCCACTAACGTAGTTCACATACGACCAAAATCTCTTCGGATTTTCTGCCAGGTTTCGAGACAAAGTTTCGCTGTCGAAACTGTTATAAGCATCTCGCATTGAAGTCCGCGCTAAATTTTGAGCTTCTGTGAAAGATCGCCAATCTTGGGGATTTTGTGTCTGTTTAAATTCGGCATGTTTGTTTCGTCGTTTTGCAACAGTGTTCTAACCCGTTTTGTGTACCATGGAGGATCAGCTCCGTCGTTTGTTAATTTATTTGGTATAAATCTCTCGATTTCTGCCGATACGATTTCTCTGAATCCAAGCCACATCTGGCCTACACTTATATTATTAATTTGGAAGGAGCGGAGATTGTCTCTCAGGAAGGCGTCTAGTGAATTTTTACCTGCTTTTTTGAATATGTATATTTTTCGTTTATTTTCGGTGCATTAGGGGGTTACAATATTCATCCACGCTACGACAACCCTGTATTCACTTCTCCCTGTATCCGTTTTGAAACTCGTTATTAACTCAGGATTATTTGTTGCTAAGTGGTCGAGTGTGTTTTCACAACCATTTACTATTCGCGTGGGCTCATGAACTAACTGCTCGAAATAATTTTCTGAGAATGCGTTTAGCACAATTTCGGATGATGTTTTATGCGTTCCTCCGGAATTAAACATGTATTTTCGCCAACATATCGAGGGTAAATTAAAGTCACCACCAACTATTATCGTATGAGACGTGTACGTGTTTGAAATCAAACTCAAGTTTTCTTTCAACTTTCAGCAACTGTATCATCTGAATTTGAAGGTCGGTAAAAGGATCCAATTACTATTTTATTCCGGTTGCCAACAATAACCTCTACCCATACTAACTCACAAGAACTATCTACTTCAATTTCGCGACAAGATAAACTACTTCTGACAGCAACAAATACGACCCCGCCAACCGTGTTTAGCCTACCCTTTCAGAACACCATTAGGTTCTTCGCAAAAATTTCGGCAGAGCATATATCCATCCGGCTTTAGCCAGTTTTCAGTGCCTGTAACGATTTGAGCATCAGTTCTTTCTATTAGCGCTTGAAGCTCTTGTACTTTTTCAACACAGGTACGACAGTTTACAACTGTTATACCGATGGTTCCTGTATCTACGTTCTTCCTGTTTTCGGCCTGGACCCTTTGTGACTGAGGCCCTTCTTGTGTTTTCCCGAGACCCTCTAACCCAAAAAACCGCCCAGTCCACGCCACACAGCGCCTGCTACGCGTGCAGCCACCTACTGCGTCTAGTGGACACCTGACCTATTCAGAGGAACCCGAAACCCAACCACCCTTTGGCGCAAGTCGAGGAATCTGCGGCCTACACGGTTGCAGAACAGTCTGGGCCTCTGATTCAGAACCTCCACTCGGCACTTTACCAGAGGTCCGCAATCGTTTCTGTCGACAATGCTGCAAATGGTCAGCTCTGCTTTCATCTTGCAAGGAAGACTGGCAACCTTTACCACTTCTGTTAGCCGCTCGAAACCAGAGAGAATCTCTTCTTATCCAGAGTGTCACACATCATTGGTACCGAAGTGAGCAACAACCTGCAGTTGGCTGCATCCTGTGCTTTTCAGTAAGTTTAGATATCATACTTCATTAAAAGCTGTAATGATTTCTTGAATGAGTCAGCAATATTGTATTACAGAGGGAAGGGGAAGGAAAACTAACGCTAACATAAATACTCAAGATACAGATTTTACTTACATTTTCACTCAGTAGCTCCTGCTTTCACACAAACACTAACATCACAATTATCCCTCAGAAAAAATTTCTAGTTGATGCGCAGATAAATTTGTATTACAAAAAATATTTCATTTTTTCACTATTCAAGAACAAGATGTATCCTAGTCACTGGCGTCGTCTGGAAAACCTGACAAGTGACAATCTCGCCACCATTATTCCTACTTCACTTTTAACTCCTCAGTCACTGGTTTGAATTTTCTACACACATTTTGAAATCGAGTGCACGAAGTGAGGGGCAACCCTCGTTCTCAGTATTTACCACGTCGTATTCTGGCAACAAGTCTTTAACCCATTTCACATTCTCCAAACTCTTCGCGAAGACATGAAACTTTAGTGGAATAGTTGAGCCTTCACAGTTAAATGCCGTCTTCAATGAAACACCAGCCGAGCCAATACTGTGACAGTGATGATTTTTCACGAACAATTTTGCTGTGGTTTATCAAAATCTCAACTTCGCATTATCCATTCTACAAAGAAACCACCGGGAGCAACTACACTACTTCTAACACCACCCAAAATGTGAAAGGCAAGTTCCATCAGAATAAATCTATTATCTGTGGTGGGGGATTCTTTGCAGTCAAAGAGAGCTTCGTACATTGTTCTGAAAAAAAAGGAAAACAACAACGTAATAATCAACAATCTCACACTACAAAAAAGCAATTGTTATCTTGAATTACAAATGGCTGGTAAGTTAAATACAAATTTTATTAGTAGTAGTGATAATTAGTGGTAAGATTCGTACCCAAAGACTGGAAAGATGCATAGATCACACCAATATTCAAGAGAGGTATTGGGAGTAATCCACTTAATTACAGGCCCATTTCGTTAACGTCGATATGCAGCAGGATTTTTGGAACATATAATGTGTTCGAACATCATGAATTACCTCGAAGAAAATGGTCTATTGACACACAGTCAACATGGATTTACAAAACATCGTACTTGTGAAACATAAGTAGCTCTTTATTCGCATGAAGTGTTCAGTACTATTAACGAGGGATTTCAGATCGCTTCCGTATTTCTGGATTTCCGGATGGCTTTTGACCTGTACTACACAAGCGGATTGTAGTGACATTGCGTACTTATGGAATGTCGTCTCAGTTATGTGACTGGACTTGTGATTCCCTGTCAAAGATGTCACAGTTCGTAGCAACTGACAGAAAGTCATCGAGTAAAAAAGAAGTGATTTCTGGCGTTCTGCAAGGTAGTGTTATAGGCAATTTGCAGTTTCTTGTCTATATAAACAATCTAAGCAGCCGTCTTACGTTGTTTGCAGATGACGCTGTCGTTCATTGACTAATAAAACTAAGATCAAAACAAATTGCAAAACGATTTAGAAAAGATATCTGAATGGTGCGAAAATTGGCAGTTGACACTAAAAAACCAAAAGTGTGAGGTCATTCACATGAGTGCTAAAAGGAATTCGTTAAGCTTCGGTTACGCGATAAATCAGTCAAACCTAAAGGCCGTAAATCCGACTAAATACCTAGGAATTACAATTACGAACAACTTAAATTGGAAGGAACACATAGAAAAGGTTGTGGGGAAGGCTAACCAAAGACTGTGTTTCATTGGCAGGACATTCAGAAAATGTAACAGATGTTCTAAGGAGACTGCCTACACCACAATTGTCCGTCCTCTTTTAGAATACTGCTACGCGGGAATACGGCTACGCTATCCTTACCAGATAGGACTGACGGAGTATATCGAATAAGTTCAAAGAAGGGCAGCACGTTTTGTATTATCGCGAAATATGGGAGACAGTGTCACTGAAATGATACAGGATTTGGGCTGGACATAATTAAAACAAAGGCGTTTTTCGTTGCGACGGTATCTTATTTCAAAATTCTAATCACCAACTTTCTTGCCGGCCGATGTGGCCGTGCGGTTCTAGGCGCTTCAGTCTGGAACCGCGTGACCGCTACGGTCGCAGGTTCGAATCCTGCCTCGGGCATGGATGTGTGTGATGTCCTTAGGTTAGTTAAGTTTAAGTAGTTCTAAGTTCTAGGGGACTGATGACCACAGATGTTAAGTCCCATAGTGCTCAGAGCCATTTGAACTAGCCATTTTTGAACTTTCTTCTCCGAATGCGAAAATATTTTGTTGGCACCGGCCTACATAGGGAGAAACTATCATCACAATAAAATAAGGGAAATCAGAGCTCGTACGGAAAGATATAGGTGTTCGTTTCTTCGCGCGCTATACGTGATCGGAATAATAGAGAATTGAGAAGGTGGTTCAATGAACCCTCTGCCAGGCAGAGTATCCATGTAGATGTAGATGTGATGACGCACGCAATGAGAACAGCCGCAGCTGCAGCAGCAGAAACAGCACTAGCAAAAGCACCAGTGATACATCTACGAGTAGTTGCCTTGTAATTATACGCAATTTTCTATGGAGACAACATTTACTGCCTTGTTCCGACAAGCAAAAGTACTTCGTCAGCAAGTCGATACGTTCTGAAACGTCATATTTCATTGACTCGACAAGCCAGGACAAGGTGAGACTTGCACATAGCAACCGCTTGGATTCTTTTCCCTTCTGCGTTTTCTGCTGTCCACGTTTCACTTCCATGCAATGCTATGACCCAAACAGACATTCTTAGACTATCTCTCCCAAATTACAGCTTATTTTTGATATTAATATGTTTCTTATGGCGAGGAATGTCAAAATGATATGAAGTTCACGGCATTCTTGGATATGAAAATGATTAACCAGACGTTCATTGTATAAGGAAAGACCATTCGGAACGATCTCACTAACTAGCGCCCGAGAAGATGGACATCTTGTTTGATGGGCCGTTCGGGGTTGTATAACAACGTCACGGGTTTTGAGTGAGGAAACGAACCTGTTTGCAACAGCAGCAGAAACAGCAGTTTCAAAAGCACCAGTGATACATCTACGAGTAGTTGTCTCGTAGTATCCACATGGAAAGAGCGACAACGTTTGCAGCACCACAGCTCACCGACCACTATTGCAGGTTCATCGTCACACAGGCCCAGAACATACTAGGAAGGTATGGAGTACCACTGGATAGATAACTGGATGATTTCTGATTCACATAGCAGCTAACTTGAGTAGCGGCTGTTACAATCCTGACGTGTTGAGATCAGTGGCTGTTGCCTGTATTCGACGCTTCCGTGACCCACTGCAACAAAGTAACGCAAGAACGCAATGGTCCGTGTTGTTCCCACTACGTCATTGCAGACGGTGTTCGACTGACGCCCCAACCAGCATTTTCCCTGATGTCTCATCTGGTTATGGATTGCGGAGAGACTAGCAAGCCATCGATCGACAACCAATCACTACCATCGATGAACTGTGGATTACAATTGAAGCAGCACTGAATGACGTTATTGTAACCGTCACTCGAGCTCAGTTCGACTCTGTGTTCAGCTAGGGATGGCGGTTATCGCTGAAACAACCAGTTTTCAGTTGTACCCTTTTTTATCTCCACTTTAACCTAAGTATAAAATCGCTCAGAGTAACCGGTATCTGAAATAGCCGAATTTCGGTTTTTTGTTGCTATTATTTCAACTATAAGCGTAGACATCGAACAAAGATTCAAAAATTCTAAGATGTCCTCACACTTTTGTATTACACGTTTAAAGATTCATAGACTGAAGACATCAAATGAAGTAGGTAAATCAAAAAACTTAGTCTGTTCATCTTTCACTACTAAAGGAGTGCCATGTTGAACACAACAAATGAATTTACCATTATTCTCCTACTGACTCCAATTTATTAAGTCTATACTCGAAACCCAAACAAAAGTGCCATAAGGTGAAAATTCAGAGATACAGAAGATCGAACGGAGAGCAGTGCGCTTCGTTACAGGATCATTTAGTAATCGCGAAAGCGTTACGGAGATGATAGATAAACTCCAGTAGAAGACTCTGCAGGAGAGACGTCCAGTAGCTCGGTATGGGTTTTTGTTGAAGTTTCGAGAACATACCTTCACCGAGGAATAAAGCAGTATATTGCTCCCTCCTACGTATACCTCGCGAAGAGGATAAAATCAGAGAGATTAGAGCCCACACAGAGGCATACCGACAATCGTTCTTTCCACGAACAATGCCAGACTGGAACAGAAGGGAGAACCGATAGAGGTACTCGAAGTACCCTCCGCCACACACCGTCAGGTGGCTTGCGGAGTATGGATGTAGATGTACATGTAGGTTAGAGAACTATATTTTTCTTATTAAGGTGTGCATTTCCAAGGGATACAAGCAGATAAATGCACATTCTATGGACATAGGCAGCAGATCAGCTACTTTTCATTTTTATTGCGAACTATGAATGAATTCTAAAACTTTCCGTTTGTTGCTGTTGCCATAACTTCATTTCTCTTTTATTATTTCATAGAAATGACAGACAAATAGAAAGCTTTTATGTAAAATTTGTAGCTTCTTTTTCTTTAATTATTTCGAATGAGAAACCTGCCATTTAGTCAAATACGTACCTTTATCTTTTATCGTGTAGTTGAATACAATTGATTTTTTACTGACAAAATAAAAAATACTTTTTAAAAAAATTCAAACGAACAAGTTAAATAGGAGGCAAAACACAACACTAGCAGAAAAAAATTCATGACAAATTAAAATTAAATGGTTCAAATGGCTCTGAGCACTATGGGACTTAACTACTGTGGTCATCAGTCCCCTAGAACTTAGAACTAGTTAAACCTAACTAACCTAAGGACATCACACACATCCATGCCCGAGGCAGGATTCGAACCTGCGACCGTCGCGGTCGCGTAGTTCCAGACTGTAGCGCCTAGAACCGCTCGGCCACTCTGTCCGGCATTTAAAATTAAATTTCAATAATTAACGCATTGGCTGACATTAATTTATTGCCCAGTATGTTTTTTAAATAGTCTTTCTGTAATGTGTTAATCTGTAAGTTGACTCCTTTAATCAGAAACAATATTATTCAGAGACGATACGAATCTTTCTGAAGCTACAGAACTTCCAGATTCATCCTAAAAAAAAGTGTTATTTTAAAACAAAAAATTTTGGGACCACTGCCAGTTTTTAATCGGTTATTAGTGAAAAAGAAAAATACTTGTTATAACAGAAACCAAATAAATACTGAAAAATGGCGGTTACTCAGAATTAAAATACCGGTATCGGTTTTGACTTGTCGGTCTTCCCCATCTCTTTGTTCAATCGAATTAGCACTATTGTAAGTGCCAGAACAGCCCATCTAGTAAATTTCAGACACTGAGTACCCCTAGATCACGACATATTAAGTAATGTGTTGCTCCTACCATACTGTATAACCTCAATGAAACAAAATTTTGTTATTTGCCGTCCTTACTGGTGTTGCAGTTTCAGTGACCAGCCGGTGCAGCAGTAGCTGCCGGACTACCGAGGGGAGGCCACGGCGTTGCGATCACGGATTACTTCAGACTTTGCACACCTTTAGTAGGCCATCAAAACAACACGATGTGCAAGTAGAAAGGTGCATTACTCTGGGAACTCCGAGAAAATCAGAAGCTTTACACGTCTATTATGTGCAACTGATGTATCTGCGATCAAGAGGCACTCCGCTATTAGCAGCGATGGAACAAGGTCGTCGCGCGTGTGTCCCCCTGTTAGCGTACCGCCCGCGCGAGTGTTTCCTGTTTATCGTCCGCTGCGTACGTCTCCCGATAGTGCCATGGCACACTCGTACCTCAAGTCCACGCTTACGGTCACATTTCAAGCGGACTACGCAAGACCTCGAGCACTTGAAACTGAACATTTCATCCGAGGAGAACTTTATATTGCACCTCAAGACATCATTGGGATCCACTTTTCTATAACAAACAGTGTCGTATACATAAAACTGATCTATGAAGAGGCGTGCACTGATGATGTCTGCAGACACACTCATGGACTTAAATTTAGGCATCCTGATGGCCACATAGGAACAGTAACGATCGACTACGCTGGATTAGGCCTTCGCACTCTGAGGGTCTTCGAGCTGCCATTCGAAGTCCCGCCAGATGTGATAACAGCTTTCAAACCGTACGTCAACGTGCTAAGCCAACTGAATGAAAAATGGAAAACGTTTGAGACATACCCCGTCTTAAACGGAGTGCGACAAATTAAGATTGCACTGACGAAGCATGTAATTTGAGGCTGCAGAGCCATTGTCATGTAGGACGGACAACCGCTTACTTGTGCCGGCTGTGGCCAGGAAGGACATGTCTGATCGGCCTGCATTCAACGCCGACTGACTCAGACGCCGGTTCGTGAAGTTCCATCCCCAGCGACACCTACTTCATTTCCCATCACGACGCAACCGCTACAGCTGTTCCTGCCCAGGATCGAAACACCATATAGCAGTCAATGGTCGATGACAGTGTGGCGGACACCAAATCTCCCTCCACGACGTCGTGGCTGAATTACCTCAAGACGTTGCCACCACGACGAGCCTAAAGAGAACTAGGAAGTAGAAACAGAAATTGTCCCAACTTCTGCCTTCCTACCAATAGAGACCTCATCAGACGATTGCCGCCCGCACTCTGACACAGAACAACATGTCCGAAAACAACGGTCCCCGCAAAAGCGCAAGAAACGGCGCCATGCGCCATCCGATGACTGCCTGCTTCGGATGTGTGACCCGGACGAAGATTCGGCGTCGGATGACACACAGGACTTTACCACCACAATCCGTCCGCCCCGTCACGATGCTACGGCGAATACAGTTCCTGTGCCTCAGACTGACAACACCACTTCTGCTACTGAACATGCGCGCGAGCGCTCTAATGACAGCACTAATCAACAGTTACCAATTGCTGCATCTGATTCTTGGGCGGATGATGTCGAGGATGAGCCACAGCGCCCGGAGGATGCCGACGACAGAGATGCTACCTCAGCTGAAATCAGCTCCGACCAGCCAGTGACTACGGCTGTGTCGTCAGCCTCTGTGGGGCCGCTCCTGCCGCCCACACCTGGCCTCCTGAGCAACCCAGTTGCCGACCTGGCTGTCCAAACACACTGCCCAGAAACGATTAACATCAATAACATACGTGCCCGACAAACCTAGCCATGCTACATGATCTGCTACATTGCGTCGAAGACTTCAAGGAACCCTATGGCTACAATCTTGGGTTCCATATGCGTCGGCCAATGGCAGTGGTGTGGCGATCCTCCTCCGTGAAGGTATACCCGCAGAAGACGTCGAGTATCTCCCTGACGCCAGAGGCATGGCTCTTACTATCCAAGGAGTTAAATGTATTAAGATCTATGCGCCGTCGGGTTCTGGTCGGCGTCGCGAACGCTCCACCTTTTCCGCTCATACAATCACGCCCCTCTTTCTGGGCCGTCAGGACGCCTTGATATTAGGAGGGGACTTCAACTGTAGCCAAGCACCTAAGGATCAGTTACCACACCACTCTCCCTCCGCAGAGCTTGCGACAGTTGTAAATAATCTTCAAATGGTGGACTCGTGGGAACATGTTTGTGGTGATCGGCCCGGATTTACGCACTACACGAGCTATCCCTCCAGTGACATCGACCGAATTTACATCTCGCGCTCCATAGCCGCGGGGACGAGAGCTGCCGAAGTTTGGCCCACAGCGGTTTCTGACCACGAGGCCTACACCTGCGCCGTCACCCTCGGCCGCCAGCCGTGGTCCTTGGAAGTTGAACTTCGCCCACCTAGCCTCTCAGTAATGTCAACGCGCTGTATAGAACACGTGGGATTCCTGTAGCCGCCGGCGTGGCACCTACCGGTCTGCTCTGTCGTGGTGGTTACTCTGCGCCAAACCAGCGCTCCTGAAGGCCTTGATAGGCTAAGGTCGAGATGTAGCAGCATGGAAGAGACATACCGTGGACTTTTATTACAGCATCTTAGGTGAATGTACAGCATTGCCTTACTCACCTGCCGGGAAGGTGATGGTGAACTTTGCCAAGGCACAGATCCTCAGATTTACTCGTTGCCACCTTGATGGTAAGATCGTAAGAGCGCGCACTCAAGACAGAGTGGCCCAAGAGGAACCGTCCATGTACCACATCATTGCAGAACGACGGCGCCGACGCAGGACATCACACACATCCATGCCCGAGGCAGTATTCGAACCTGCGACCGTAGCGGTCACGCGGTTCCAGACTGTAGCGCCTAGAACCGCTCGGCCACCCAATTAGAGGTACACCGTCGCCTCAGACGCGTTAGTCTTACGTAGAGCTAACTTGTTTTTGCGTTTTTTTCGTTATTGTTCTTTGTACTTGGTCCTAGCGGACGTCACATAGCATCCGTTGAATTCGTTGTTGATCCCTTTACTCAGTTTTTTTTATTACAGAGTCCAGTCAGTTCTTTTTTTATTTTAATTCCTTTTGTTCGTTATTGTTCGTTCTATTTGTTCGGGGCGGACGTCTCATGACGCTTGTTCAAGTTCATCGTTGATACATTAACTCATTTTTTTATTACAGAGGACAGCTAACCCTCTGACCGAACACGCTGAGCTACCGTGCCGGCTGTCTGACCGAACACGGACCACCATGAACTCTAACGTCCCTCAGCTACATCCGTTACATAATAGACGCGTGAAACGTGTCTTTCGATTTTCTCCGAATTGCCAGAGTATTACTATTTGTACATTATGTTGTTTTAATGGCCTACTAAATATGTACAAAGTGTGAAGTAAATCTGTGATCCCAACATGATCGCTGCCCCTTGTTGTAAATGTCGCTTAGTCGATTGCACTGATTATGTACCCTGAGCTAACAAAAGTCATGGGATTCCTACTGATATCGTGTCGGACCTCCTCTTGCCCGCCATAGTGCAGTAACGTGACGTGGCACGGACTTAATAAGTCGTTGGAAGTCCCCTGCAGAAATATCGGGCCACGCTGCCGTCCGTAATTGCGAAAGTGTTCCCCGTTTGGGAGTTTTCCACGAACTGACATCTCGATTATGTCCAAAAATGTTGGATGTGATTCATGCCGGGTGATGTGAGTGGCCAAATCATTCTCTCGAACTGTCCCGAATGTTCTGCGGACAATTGCGATCTGGTGACATCCACTAAAATTCCATCATTGTTTGGGAACACGAAGTCCGTGAATGGCTTGAAATGGTATCCAAGAAGCCGAGCATAACCATTTTCAGTCAATGATCGATTTAGTTGGACCAGAGGACCCAGTTCATTCCATGTAAATACTGCCCACACCATTATGCCTCCACCAGCAGTCTGACAGTCTTGCTGACAACTGGGGTCCATGTTCTCGCGGGGTCTGCGCCATACTCGAACTATACTGTCAGCTCTTACCAACTGAAATCGGGACTCATCTGACCAGGCCACTGTTTTGCAGTCGTCTAGGGCCCAGCCGACTTGGTCACGAGCCCAGAGGAGGTACAGGAGAGGCGCTGCAGGCCATGTCGTGCTGTTAGCAAAGGTACTCGCGTCGATCGTCTGCTGTCATAGCCCCTTAACGCCAACTTTCGCCGCACTGTCCTGACGGATACGTTCATCGTACGTCTGACATCGATTTCTGTGGTCATTTTACACAGCGGGGCTAAACTGTCAACTCTACGCAAACGCTGCTAGTCTCGGTCGTTAAGTGGAGGCGATCGGGCACTGCGTTGTCCGTGATCGGCACTGGCTTGACACTGTGGAACTCAGAATATAGAATTCTCTACCGATTTCCGAAATGGAATGTCCCATGCGTCTGAATCCAACTACCATTCCGCGTTAAAACTCTGTTAATTCCTGTCGTGCGGCCGTTATCCGGTCGGAAACCCTTTCACATGTATCACCTGAGCCCAAATGATAGCACCGCTAAAGCACTGTCCTTTTATACCTAGTGAAAGCGATACTACAGCCATGTGTATATCTGCATATTGCTATCCAATTACTTTTCGCCTCAGAGTAAATATTGTGTTCCTCCTAGCGTACTGCCCGCAGCTCGTGTTCTCGCGGTCGCGTTCTCGCTTCCCGAGCACGGGCTCCCGGGTTCGATTCCCGGCGGCGTCAGGGATTTTCACTTGACTCGAGATGACTGGTGTTTGTATTGTCCTCCTCATTTCATCATCATTCATGAAAGTGGCGAGATTGGACTCAGCAAAGTTTGGGAATTTGTACGGGTGCTGGTGACCGCGCAGTTGAGCGCCCCACAAACCAAACATCGTCCTATCGTACTGTATACGCTCAACAAGAATACACTGTATACGCTCAACAACCCCCCATGAACCATGGACCTTGCCGTTGGTGGGGAGGCTTGCGTGCCTCAGCGATACAGATGGCCGTACCGTAGGTGCAACCACAACAGAGGGGTATCTGTTGAGAGGCCAGACAAACATGTGGTTCCTGAAGAGGGGCAGCAGCCTTTTCAGTAGTTGCAGGGGCAACAGTCTGGATGATTGACTGATCTGGCCTTGTAACATTAACCAAAACGGCCTTGCTGTGCTGGTACTGCGAACGGCTGAAAGCAAGGGGAAACTACAGCCGTAATTTTTCCCGAGGACATGCACCTCTACTGTATGATTAAATGATGATGGCGTCCTCTTGGGTAAAATATTCCGGAGGTAAAATAGTCCCCCATTCGGATCTCCGGGCGGGGACTACTCAGGAGGACGCCGTTATCAGGAGAAAGAAAACTGGCGTTCTACGGATCGGAGCGTGGAATGTCAGATCTCTTAATCGGGCAGGTAGGTTAGAAAATTTAAAAAGGGAAATGGATAAGTTAAAGTTAGATATAGTGGGAATTAGTGAAGTTCGGTGGCAGGAGGAACAAGACTTTTGGTCAGGTGATTACAGGGTTATAAATACAAAATCAAATAGGGGTAATGCAGGAGTAGGTTTAATAATGAATAGGAAATTAGGAATGCGGGTAAGCTACTACAAACAGCATAGTGAACGCATTATTGTGGCCAAGATAGACACAAAGCCCATGCCTACTACAGTAGTACAAGTTTATATGCCAACTACCTCTGCAGATGATGAAGAAATAGATGAAATGTATGACGAGATAAAAGAAATTATTCAGGTAGTGAAGGGAGACGAAAATTTAATAGTCATGGGTGACTGGAATTCGTCAGTAGGAAAAGGGAGAGAAGGAAACATAGTAGGTGAATATGGATTGGGGGTAAGAAATGAAAGAGGAAGCCGCCTTGTAGAATTTTGCACAGAGCATAACTTAATCATAGCCAACACTTGGTTCAAGAATCATAAAAGAAGGTTGTATACCTGGAAGAATCCTGGAGATACTAAAAGGTATCAGATAGATTATATAATAGTAAGACAGCGATTTAGGAACCAGGTTTTAAACTGTAAGACATTTCCTGGGGTAGATGTGGATTCTGACCACAATCTATTGGTTATGAACTGCAGATTGAAACTGAAGAAACTGCAAAAAGGTGGGAATTTAAGGAGATGGGACCTGGATAAACTGAAAGAACAAGAGGTTGTAGAGAGTTTCAGGGAGAGCATAAGGGAACAATTGACAGGAATGGGGGAAAGAAATACAGTAGAAGAAGAATGGGTAGCTCTGAGGGATGAAGTAGTGAAGGCAGCAGAGGATCAAGTAGGTAAAAAGATGAGGGCTAATAGAAATCCTTGGGTGACGGAAGAAATATTGAATTTAATTGATGAAAGGAGAAAATATAAAAATGCAGTAAATGAAGCAGGCAAAAAGGAATACAAAGTCTCAAAAATGATATCGACAGGAAGTGCAAAATGGCTAAGCAGGGATGGCTAGAGGACAAATGTAAGGATGTAGAGGCTTGTCTCACTAGGGATAAGATAGATACTGCCTACAGGAAAATTAAAGAGACCTTTGGAGAGAAGAGAACCACTTGTATGAATATCAAGAGCTCAGATGGCAACCCAGTTCTAAGCAAAGAAGGGAAGGCAGAAAGGTGGAAGGAGTATATAGAGGGTTTATACAAGGGCGATGTACTTGAGGACAATATCATGGAAATGGAAGATGATGTAGATGAAGATGAAATGGGAGATACGATACTGCGTGAAGAGTTTGACAGAGCACTGAAAGACCTGAGTCGAAACAAGGCCCCCGGAGTCGACAACATTCCATTGGAACTACTGACGGCCTTGGGAGAGCCAGCCCTGACAAAACTCTACCATCTGGTGAGCAAGATGTATGAAACAGGCGAAATACCCTCAGACTTCAAGAAGAATATAATCATTCCAATCCCAAAGAAAGCAGGTGTTGACAGATGTGAAAATTACCGAACAATCAGTTTACTAAGCCACAGCTGCAAAGTACTAACACGAATTCTTTACAGACGAATGGAAAACTAGTAGAAGCCGACCTCGGGGAAGATCAGTTTGGATTCCGTAGAAATACTGGAACACGTGAGGCAATACTGACCTTACGACTGATTTTAGAAGAAAGATTAAGAAAAGGCAAACCTACGTTTCTAGCATTTGTAGACTTAGAGAAAGTTTTTGACAATGTTAACTGGAATACTCTCTTTCAAATTCTGAAGGTGGCAGGGGTAAAATACAGGGAGCGAAAGGCTATTTACAGTTTGTACAGAAACCAGATGCCAGTTATAAGAGTCGAGGGGCATGAAAGGGAAGCAGTGGTTGGGAAAGGAGTAAGACAGGGTTGTAGCCTCTCCCCGATGTTATTCAATCTGTATATTGTGCACGCAGTAAAGGAAACAAAAGAAAAATTCGGAGTAGGTATTAAAATTCATGGAGAAGAAGTAAAAACTTTGAGGTTCGCCGATGACATTGTAATTCTGTCAGAGACAGCAAAGGACTTGGAAGAGCAGTTGAACGGAATGGACAGTGTCTTGAAAGGAGGATATAAGATGAACATCAACAAAAGCAAAACGAGGATAATGGAATGTAGTCAAATTAAGTCTGGTGATGCTGAGGGAATTAGATTAGGAAATGAGACACTTAAAGTAGTAAAGGAGTTTTGCTATTTAGGGAGTAAAATAACCGATGATGGTCGAAGTAGAGAGGATATAAAATGTAGACTGACAATGGCAAGGAAAGCGTTTCTCAAGAAGAGAAATTTGTTAACATCGAGTATAGATTTAAGGGTCACGAAGTCGTTTCTGAAAGTATTTGTATGGAGTGTAGCCATGTATGGAAGTGAAACATGGACGGTAAATAGTTTGGACAAGAAGAGAATAGGAGCTTTCGAAATGTGGTGCTACAGAAGAATGCTGAAGATAAGGTGGGTAGATCACGTAACTAATGAGGAGGTATTGAATAGGATTGGGGAGAAGAGAAGTTTGTGGCACAACTTGACCAGAAGAAGGGATCGGTTGGTAGGACATGTTTTGAGGCATCAAGGGATCACAAATTTAGCATTGGAGGGCAGTGTAGAGGGTAAAAATCGTAGAGGGAGACCAAGAGATGAATACACTAAGCAGATTCAGAAGGATGTAGGTTGCAGTAGATACTGGGAGATGATGAAGCTTGCACAGGATAGAGTAGCATGGAGAGCTGCATCAAACCAGTCTCAGGACTGAAGACCACAACAACAACAACGCTCAACAAATTAACTTCCGTTATTTTCTTTCTTTACTGGTGCTGCAGTTTCACAAGCCAGCAGTGCAGTAGTAGCTGCCTGACTAAGTAACTGTCGCTCAGATGTTTGGTAGGAATACATATAAACAAATAATGCATATCACCGTGTGCGGCTCGCGATCTTGTCATTCATAGCTTGACGTCGTGTAATAGCGGTAGTGGCGTCTCGATTCCTTCTTGTGTTATTGGTGCCACTGAGTTGCTAGTATTGTTTGTCCGCCAGTGGCAGCAGCAGCGGTTATCGAGAGCCAGTACTGTAGTATCATCTCATAGCTGCCTGCTTCACAGCTTACTCAGCTGTAGTCACCTTCCTCAGTCGATCCTGAGAGCACTGTTTGTCGATCACTCCGTCTTATTTGGACAAGTTGTCATAATTGTTTAAAATTTACCCTAATGTTTTAACAGTTATTGCCTTCCCCACTTGTAATTCAGGCCTTCAGGCGTTGAGTATTCTGAAAATTGCTTGTGTACTTCAGCCCCCAATAATTTTGAATCCTTTCTTAATCAGGCCTTCAGCCGTTAATTGTTTGTAACATTGCTTGTCGCCTTCAGGCACTCCGTCTTCAGGCCACAAGTGGCCCATCGGGACCATTCGACCGCCGTGTCATCCTGAGTGAAGGATGCGGATGGGAGGGGCGTGGAGTCAGCACACCGCTCTCGCGGCCGCTATGACGGTATTCTTGACCGAAGCTGCTACTGTTCGGTCGAGTAGCATCACGAGGCTGAGTGCACTCCGAAATATGGCAACAGCGCATGGCGACCTGGATGGTCACCCATCCAAGTGCCGGCCAGGCCCAACAGCGCTTAATTTCGGTGATCTCACGGGAACCGGTGTAGCCACTGCGGCAAGGCCGTTGCCTTTGTGGCCTTCCGCCGACAAATAATTTTCAATTCTGTTTTAGTGAGGCCTTCAGCGGTCACTATAGCTTGTTACAAGTTATTAAGTTTATTAGAAAGAGTTTTATTATTTTAAAGTGTAGTTGTCCACCTTATTTGTAATTCAGGTCTTCAGCCCTTGTGCATTCTGAAATTGCTTGTAGCCTTCATTCTCAACCTTCATAATCATTCCTTCAGCCGTTGATTGTGTGTAACATTGCTTGTAGCCTTCAGCCGACAATGGTTCAAATGGCTCTGAGCACTATGGGACACTTCTGAGGTCATCAGTCCCTTAGAACTACTTAAACCTAACTAACCTAAGAACAGCATACACATCCATGCCCGAGGCAGGATTCGAACCTGCGACCGTAGCAGTCGCGCGGTTCCAGACTGTAGCGCCTAGAACCGCTCGGCCACCCCGGCCGGCTCAGCCGACAATAACTTGCAATTCTTCTAATAAGGCTTTCAGCCGTCAGTGCAGTAAAACCTCGAAAAATGATCATTGAAATTTTTGGTTCAAAAATGGTTCAAATGGCTCTGAGCACTATGGGACTCAACTGCTGAGGTCATAAGTCCCCTAGAACTTAGAACTACTTAAACCTAACTAACCTAAGGACATCAGACACATCCATGCCCGAGGCAGGATTCGAACCTGCGACCGTAGCGGTCGCGCAGTTCCAGACTGTAGCGCCTAGAACCGCTCGGCCACTCCGGCCGGCGAAATTTTTGGTTTTTTAAAAATAAAGTGTATGTGTTTTCTGTACAACCAACGGTAGTTGATTAGGCCCCATCCACACCTTTCCTGCTTACCCTAAGTACCACGTTTCAACATACATTTTGTAATTAAACTGGACTGTTTGCTGTTAATTTTGATCGGTTCTGTTTGTGCGTAACTGAGTAGAAATGTAAACTCTTAAACGTGGTGCAGCACGATCACTGGCTCCCTGGCCAGAGTATTTTCCGGATGAATGACGTACACGTTCGCGGATGTTACCAGTACTGAAAGGCTTAGCCCTGCTTGCGTCCGGTCCCCCGTTCCTGCCGCTTTAGCTGATGCCATCCAGCGACTGTGGCCGTGTCGCGAGGACAGAGCCGTGACGGCGAAGGCAAATCGCATCAGCTGGCTGTGTGATCGCTGCGTTACAGCCGATGAGCTGTGAAGTCGGCACGGCATCCTGTGTGACGCACGCGGGGGTCGGCCGTATGAATTTAGAGCAGCCAGCCCTTCCTACCCCGCGCTGCCTGTCCTTTTTTTCTGGCCCTTTCACGGCGGCGCGCCCTCCACGGGTGGGCGCGCAGCCACAGCCGCGGGCTGCTACGGCAACCCTTTCAGCGCCGCGAGCCAAACTTCAACAAGTTTCGCAGCGACTGCGGAACAAACCGGCGGCCCGCTCTTTTGTTGCGTTCTCCGCTGGTCGCCCCCGCCGCAGCGGCAGCTGCCGACGCCGCTGCCGCCCGCGGATATTGGCAGGCGCCGATTTACGACCTGTCCGGCCACCTCCTCCTCTAACGAGATACTCGCCATTTTTTTTCCACGGAAATTTTCGTTTACTCTGTGTGTTCCTTTCAGCGCCGCCAAAGGGTGAAACAGTTGCAGCAGCCGTGAAAATGTTCAACAAACGTTCCCTCGAAAACTGCGGAACGCGGAGATAGCAGCAAGGGTTCAGTATTTCACGCTGCCTAAGCTCACTCACTACTGCTATAAATTGAATGAATCATATGCCTTTTACTTTTTTAATTTTTTTTAGACAAGGCGATCAGGGTTGCAGCAGCTGTCACGTAGCTCAGAGCAAGAAGGAATTTTTTTTATCTTGCTCATTTGGAGGTCGCTGTCGAAACTCTCTTAAGTTTATGAAATAATTTTTACTGCTTCAGTCACTCTTTACTAATATTTACTTACACGAAGCGTTTCGGTGGCATGCTGCCATCATAGGGTGTATTACAGTTACTTATACATCAATCCGAAGTACGGTGAGAATTCATTGCTGGGTGTGCCAGTAAGTTTACGCACTGAAATTTAATTCTACACGCAAAAATTAATTTCTGTGTATACCTTGAGTGACATGATGTCTTTACTTATATTTTTGATGTAAATTTGTTTGTTTGGCACAGAGAGTACAGTAACAAACACATCATTGCGTCAAACTTTCACATTCAGATGTTTACTCTCCAGAGTCTCTAACGCCTAAGATAAACTTATTTCATCTGTAGAGATAGAACAAACAATAAAAAAACAATTTCTTTTATGTATGAGCATATTTACATAATGGCGCATATTAAGTGTTGCGATTGTTTGGTGTTTCTTGGTCACTCAGTAAAGATACAACAATTTCCATTTTGGTTCAGTTAACTCTTTACGTTAATAAACCATGCATTCCATATGGAAAACATTTTTTTTAAGTATTTTAATTGTTACTTTTCAGCTTATCATTTAGTGCCTCACCTCTTCCGTTAACAATTTGCGAACACATCCATCATTAACGATGATTATTTTGGGGTGAAAAATGAGTCACTGAACACTACTGTTGAAAGGTGTATATATCATGAGAAATGGCAATTCGTTTGAAATGTTTGCGACTATGAGCGTCTTTGAATGCCCGAACAAATACTCTCTGGCTGCCAGAGGTTATATTCCTAGTGGAACATGAGCACGGAGTGTGGATGTTGAGTCGTCGCTGAGTAAGAACTTTCTATGGCGGACGTTCCGTACAGAGAATGAATTATATTTGAGATACACTCTGATGTGAAATGCGGATAGATGACTATTCTGAGATGCTTTGTAAAGAAACGATGCTTTTTGAGAAAGGTAATAGGCATTGAGTTCTATTTGCTGCTTGCGGCAACCAAGTAATTGTTTTAGAGTAATGTTTTGAGGCTGCAATGTTTTTACGTATCAGTTCATTTGCTATGTAAGTGAAATTTCTTTAATTGTTAATCATAATTCTGTGTGACAGAATTTTCTGACCTTTTATGGATGATATTTATGTTAGGAATTTGTGCTGACCTATTACATAATGTTTCAGAAGAGAAAGCTGTCTGTGCATTATATACACTGTAATAACGAAGTTCAAGCTACGTATCTACAGTTGTTAGTCTGCAAATCCGTTGTGGCAGAGCTAAGAACAGTGGTATTTTTGTTTTAGCTATATTCTGATGGTATGTGTATAAGACGTGAGGAAGAAATATGATACATTACAGCAGGGAGGAAGCTGTTAACAGATATAGAAGTGTGATGTATAATGTATGAGATTAAAGGTAATTTAGACTTTTTTTTTATTTACAGAGGCATAACGACGTCGGACTTTTATTGTGTATAAATGGATAAATGTGAAAAGAAGGATGGAAATATATGTTGAAATAACCTGCTATGGAATTTTTGAGCACAGGTATAAAAATGAAAGTGTTGTGGCGCATGTATTATGAAGTGGAGTTGCGTAATGAGAGTATCTGTCGTGATGTAAAAGGTACGATAAGTGCTGTTTTGTGCGGAAGGATACTGAAAAGGATGAAGAGCACAAACAGCGCATCACTAGCATGTCTAATAAAATGAGCAGAATCCATCGGCGTCCGCGAAACTGCATAAACCTTATCGTTTACGATGTGTCCAGTTGTAGTGCATCAACATTACTAAAATTGTTCTGCATCCAGACGCGCCATAAAAGATAAGTCTTATGTAGTACCACGTATGCTAGCGGCACCTGCTTCTTTTATCAGAGACATGGTGGTGATGACTGCTGAGAGTGCAACTACCATACATTGCAGCGGGGCCTGCAGATGGTGGATTGGATCACCGGATGTACGGAAACTGAAAACTTCCGTTGTCCGGCAGGGATTTGATCCCACGACCTGTCTGTTTCAAGGCACGTGATTCACCAGTAGACCACCATGTCCGACATGCTGAACATTAAGTGGAGTGACTGCGGTGGAAATTAATTCTCCTATGGATCGACGAGGAAATAAACAAGTGTAAATACCTAGGCAAAAAAAAAGAGACAAAATGAGGGCAATCGTGTTAAGACAACGTAGAATGACTTCCTTGTCCTAGAGGTAGACGTTGAGGGCAGATTTATAGAAGAGAGAGACTGGAATATCGAGAGCAAATAATTGAATATATTGTAAGTAGGCTGTTTATGTTTTCTTTATGTAAGTAGGCTGTTTATGTTTTCTTATTGGCAACGTTACGTAGCGCTCTATATGAAAATCACTGGCTGTGCTGTGTGCAGTCTGTCGCTAGTTTGCATTGTTGTCTGCCATTGTAGTGTTGGGCAGCGGCAACTGGATGTGAACAGCGCGTAGCGTTGCGCAGTTGGAGGTGAGCCGCCAGCAGTGGTGGATGTGGGAAATGAGATGGCGGATTTTTGAGTACAGAATGGATATTATGAACTGCTATGTATATTATGCTTTTTCAACACTATTAAGGTAAATACATTGTTTGTTCTCTATTAAAATCTTTCATTTGCTAACTATGCCTATCAGTAGTTAGTGCCTTCCGTAGTTTGAGTCTTTTATTTAGCTGGCAGTAGTGGCGCTCGCTGTATTGCAGTAGTTCGAGTAACGGAGATTTTTGGTGAGGTAAGTGATTTGTGAAAGGTATAGATTAATGTTAGTCAGGGCCATTCTTTTGCAGGGATTTTTGAAAGTCAGATTGCGTTGCGCTAAAAATATTGTGTGTCAGTTTAAGCACAGTCGTGTACAATTGTTCTAAGGGGACGTTTCAATATTTATATTCTAGGATGAAGTAATTGATACAAGAAAGGAAATAGTGATCTGTCACGTCAACCCAGCCAGAAGACTGACAAAACGAAAAAAATAATCTGCATGCACACAGCTCTAACTTACTCTCTTCATGTCATTAACTGATATAGTAGTGACGTCTATGGCTGAGCTAGTAATCTGATTTTATGCAAGTAATATTTGCAACGGAAATATTTTTGTCTAGTCATAATGAGAAAATACGTGAGCTTTTCGTAACTAAATTATAGAGAAGAAACGCACTGCTTCTGAATACATTATTAACTGCGAGTGGAAAAAAAAAATTATGCATTCAGAGAGCAGATGGGAGCGCCAGACTGTAGAGTCTCCTTCCGTTAGTCAAACAGCAGGATCGTGTTTGTGCTAGAATGGGAGTCTACCAACACCACTCTTTGGGCTTGAGTTATGCTGAGCCAGTTTATATAAATGAGCGTCGGTGTGCGTATATTAGGAGGACGACAGTCGGCGACTGAAAGATTCGTATAATATGGAAGATGTTAACAGAGTGGTATTCTTTCCGCTACTGAGAGGGTCCGTCAGGTAAACTCCACTCACTGCTCAGCAGCATAGTAGAACATAAAATATTTGTTGAGTCTTCTATTCTGTTGAATCGACCAGAGGAAGGCGCCGAGGAATAGGTAGGGGCTTAAATAGAAAACTAAATAATTAGAAGTACACGTAATCTGAGTGACTCAGCAATTATTGCAGCAATTCCAATAGCATTGCAGAAATCCATTAGTCAGAGCACAGCCGTTATAAACAATCCCAATATAGAGAAAGTACTAATAAGGCTGCTAGTGCACTCGAGGAACTTCGCTATTTTGACAGGATGAGACTAGCGCTGCGTCTTCCTTACGCGGTCTCGTTGGCGGCTAGGGCCGTTGATGTTTTTAAAAATATCGGGAATACGATACGTCGATATTAAAAAGTATCTATATCGACTTTCGTTATACCTGGAAAAACTATCGACGTATCGATAGAAAAGCTGTCGACGTACCGGCCCATAAAAATATCGACTTCACATTGTAAATATACTGCCTGTTTTAGAGCTGTATATTTAAGTACTGATTTATCAATAGATATTTTGTATATCAACAAACTAGTAGCCTGCCTATCTCCATTAGAGCAAGAATTGAAAGGAAAACGACGCACGATCACGCTTGGCGATTACCACTTTCCTAAAAACGGTAACTGCATGTAAGTGGCACATTAAAAGATGTCCAATGGATCCGTTGCTCGGTTTCGTCACATATCGGTCTGTCTGGAACACTTCATGTCGACTTCCTTCTTTTTTCATTTCTGCCAACCCCAGAGACCTAGCAATTTTAGCTTCAGAATTGCGTGATGAAGCTAAACGTTGCAGTTTCTCTTGGTAGCGCCAAGCGCCGATTACAACAGTATTTTCTCTCATGCGTCTCCGTCCATCGCAAAGATCAGTCTTATGATTAAGATTTTTGTTCGTAATTTTTAGCAACTGTTTTTGAAGAATGCTGATGTGAAGCAACAGCACATTAGTTGTGTTAAAATTTTTTTTAGCAACAGTGCAATCGGACTTCTTTCTTTGTGCCACATATACAGGGTTATTACAAATGATTGAAGCGATTTCACAGCTCTACAATAACTTTATTATTTGAGATAGTTTCAAAACGCTTTGCACACACATACAGAAACTCAAAAAGTTTTTTTAGGCATTCACAAATGTTCGATATGTGGCCCTTTAGTGATTCGGCAGACATGAAGCCGATAATCAAGTTCCTCCCACACTCGGCGCAGCATGTCCCCATCAATGAGTTCGAAAGCATCGTTGATGCGAGCTCGCAGTTCTGGCACGTTTCTTGGTAGAGGAGGTTTAAACACTGAATCTTTCACATAACCCCACAGAAAGAAATCGCAAGGGGTTAAGTCGGGAGAGCGTAGAGGCCATGACATGAATTGCTGATCATGATCTCCACCACGACCGATCCATCGGTTTTCCAATCTCCTGTTTAAGAAATGCCGAACATCATGATGGAAGTGCGGTGGAGCACCATCCTGTTGAAAGATGAAGTCGGCGCTGTCGGTCTCCAGTTGTGGCATGAGCCAATTTTCCGCGGGCTACGCGTGAAACTTGCCCGCACGCGTTCAACCGTTTCTTTGCTCACTGCAGGCCGACCCGTTGATTTCCCCTTACAGACGCATCCAGAAGCTTTAAACTGGGTATACCATCGCCGAATGGAGTTAGCAGTTGGTGGATCTTTTTTGAACTTCGTTCTGAAGTGTCGTTGCACTGTTATGACTGACTGATGTGAGTGCATTTCAAGCACGACATACGCTTTCTCGGCTCCTGTCGCCATTTTGTCTCACTGCGCTCTCGAGCGCTCTGACGGCAGAAAACTGAAGTGCGGCTTCAGCCGAACAAAACTTTATGAGTTTTTCTACGTATCTGTAGTGTGTCGTGACCATATGTCAATGAATGGAGCTACAGTGAATTTATGAAATCGCTTCAATCATTTGCAATAGCCCTGTACTTGCTTCACACAGTCAAAGAGGGAGAGATGACGTGGTGAAATCTCAAAGAGTAGTAAAACTCCTTAACACAGTGAAAGTAAAATTTCAAAAGAACAACTTCAAATATGTACCGAAAATTGTGAAAAAATTTAATATGAAATAAAAATATCGGCACTCGATGTTGCCACTCTGATATCGAAAAAATGGGGGGAAAATATCGCCGATGTATATAGATATTTTTTTGGAAATATCGTTATTTTATCAACAGCCCTAGCCGTGACGCTGCTCGCGCTACAGCAGGACCTGTGGATGCAAGCCGTCCGCGGACTAGAGAGGCCGTCATATGATTTGCTGCCAACCTCGGAATGCGTTTTGCCTGATGTAGGATCAGTAGTGTACGCCACCGTGGATTCAAAATCCGGTTCATGTGTGTGCTGAGTTATTAAATAACAATCACAGTATCTAAAGATTCACGAAGTTTGGTTTTCATAAATTGGTTCTCCTTACCAGTACTGTCTTAGCAAAAAATTTAAATTTATTTAATTTTCTTTTATGTTCGTTTGTCTCAAAGCACCATGTTTAAAAGGTTTTATGTGAAGAATGCGCACAAAATAACTCGCTCAATACCTTCGCGGATGGCGTAGTAATAGAGGGAACAACGGTAGCGGTGGGAGTCCCTTGTGAATGGTCAATGCACAGTGGAGTAGGGCAGTTCGACATCTGAAGCCTTGGCACAAAAGCGTATCTCACAGAAATTCTGACCTAGAACTAGTGACTCTGCAAACGATCGTATTAAAAAATTATGTCCATACCACCAATAATTCGACAAATATAAAGGTTTAAAAATCAATGGTCGATGACGATGAAAAATCATCGTATAAACGCAAGATCATTCAAAGCAAAAATAAAAGTCCGAACCTCCACGGCGAGAAGGAAATCCCACAAAACGAGAAAGAGGAAAATGTAGTGAATAACGACGCATAGGTGATACTGACAAGATAAAGCAAAGAATACTTAGGGCATTAATTATTGACCATTCATTTACTCGCCTTCTTGAGAAACAAAGGATCTAATCACATTGTCATTATCAGCGTTCTTAGACTAACATGAAGATAAATAACCAGTTTTGTCCTTTTATTTTTCATGCTCAGTGTCATTTCTTTCCACACGTCTAAAACTTTTGGCCATTCTAGCTCAGTGGCGGAGGCAAATTTTTCCTCTGTTGTTTCAAGCACGTGCTTGAAGCTAAAGACAAGACTCTTGTGAGCCATCCAGTTCCCTATCCACGCCCACACCATTTATACTGCGTTTAGTTCTAGCCGATAAGGTGACACCTAGAGAACTGTACGTCCATAATGTGCTAGAAGTTTGTTTACAGTGAACGCATTAAAAGGATTGTTTATTTTCCTCAAAGTGTATAACTCAATTACGTTAACCATGGAATATTATGAGAATCTGACCAATTTGTCGTATCGCATTTCTTGATGGCCATTGTGTGTGGTGGTTTTTCTTCTAGCACGTTGTAATAAAGCTCGTTGTCAAACACAAAAAAAGAAGTACTAGGAAAGTTGCGTATTAACTTCTGTTCCAGAGACCTTATACAGTCCACTGTAATATTACTTTATAGGGACATAATGAAGTATATGTAACGGCTCAGATAATTACCTTGAAAAATTGACGGCATTTATGAAAATCTCTCATTTTACTCCCAGAGTTGAATAATGAAAACACGTTTGGAACAAAACCACATTTTCCTCGTCTAGGGAAAAACATCTGCTCATTTTCAAGAGACGAATAGGTTTCTCAATTATCCTTTCACCTGTTTTCTTTTTTTTTTTTTACCTGCGTGTACCCTAATCAAATATTGTCCTTTTAAAAGAGCCGCTATTATTTCTTTCCTTGATCCGTCTGAGTACTCGCTGAGTTTCGTGGGAGAACTAGGAATACACGTTTCATCGAGACATGTTATTGATATGCCCTCTTTAAGGTAATTTGTCACATTATTCGAAAAAACAGTTTGATTACTTCGTATATCTAAACGTTCAGGTAACTCCTTCCTTTTATCTGATGACCTTCTCCACGTCCTTCTCTTAAACAATGTGTAAAGTTTCTGGTTTAAAATGTTTATATGTTGTGAACTGAACCTGGACTAATTTCCTGTCTTATATTTAGTGTGTCTGTGCTGTCGTCCTGAAAAATACAAGTGGTCTAATTATGAAACGCTGTTTGATGAAGATGAGCAGCCGAACTGTACGAAGGTATATAACTACATTTTAGTTTACTTCTACCAAAACGTAAAACTGTAGAATAAAAAGGCTGTCTACTGAAATTCTGTATTGTGCTGTACAGTGATCAGTGCTACAATGTGTGACGTCACACTACGTGACTTACAATTTAAACACACAAGACTAACAGAATAAAAGTGCTACACTAACAGCAAAACGAATTTTGAAGGAAAATATAACATTTTTCTGTGAAAATGTCATGTAGTTTTGCGAACGCAAACTGAGGAACAAATTTCTAAACACTGCATGATACACACGCAGAAATAACATTGCGTCGTGAGAATAACACAGTCTGCATGAGAAATGAGATCTGAAATGAACTTTGCCTAATCTGATCGTGACAATTTTGAAATGCAGCACATAACTATGAATGATCTTATCTTGACTGCAATGTATCTGCCGGCCTGTGTGGCCGAGCGGTTCTAGGCGCTACAGTCTGGAACCGCGCGCCCGCTCCGGTCGCAGGTTCGAAATCTGCCTCGGGCATAGATGTGTGTGATGTCCTTAGGTCAGTTAGGTTTAAGTAGTTCTAAGTTCTAGGGGACTGATGACCACAGCAGTTAAGTCCCATAGTGCTCAGAGCCATTTGAACCATTTGCAATGTAACTGGCCTCAACAAATTTTCATGGCTTAACCTGTGGCAACTGAAACTCTGGAATATTCGAAGTGATGAACATGAAGTGCGCTGCACAGCAGCAAAGTTGCTAAAAGGAAGAAAGCCTTGTGTAGGGCAATGAAAGGACACGCCATTATGCTTAACAGAACGTGTTTCAGTCTTACCCACTGTGAGCCGCTCATTGCAGTGAGGCGACACATAATCAGAAAATAAACTTTCGTGAGGACACGGTGTTAGCGTTTTATTGAAAAGAAAATAACCTCTAAAACTATATTATGAAAACCGAAAACTCATTCTCTGACAATTACAATGATCTTTACAAAAACCTTTTTCATGACAGACTTTTCGCCGATGTAAAATCAATTATTGAAGTGATAAACGAGTGATAATTCTATAACTTCTGAGTACCAGCCATGTGAACTTATAACTAACCCACACCAACCAAACACATCATAAATTACGTTCAAGCAAGCAGTTCTGCAACGACACTACTTGGAACTCTTTATTTCTCAGATTAATCTCCATCAAATCATGTTTTTAAACCTACACATCCTCTCTATCTCTGTGCTCAGAAAACTGTTTCCAGACGGCTCAGTTGAGTGACCAACACCCGATTCACTTACTAGCTCCTCATAGACCGATAGAACAACGACAATGCTATTAGCAACTAAAGATCGCACTGCTCGTACTCAGAACGTCTGTGGCGTAACATACCGACTATTGAAAACCTCTGTTCCAAAAACATCCACTACACACCTGTGATTTATGGCACATGAAATGGAAGTAGAGCTTACATCACTTTTCACTAACACTAAAAATAAGCTAGAAACCTTACACATTTGAATTATATGAACACTGAAACGTATAAAGAAGATAGGAATAAAAACAAACTGATGTTTGTGAAGCCTCATTTGTATAACAGGGATCGTACTGACTGCTTTACGAGGTGCATTCAAGTTCTAAGGCCTCCGATTTTTTTCTACTCACCCGAAATCGATGAAACTGACGTTACTTCTCGACGTAATCGCCCTGCAGACGTACACATTTTTCACAACGCTAACGCCATGATTCCATGGCAGCGGCGAAGGCTTCTTTAGGAGTCTGTTTTGACCACTGGAAAATCGCTGAGGCAATAGCAGCACGGCTGGTGAATGTGCGGCCACGGAGAGTGTCTTTCATTGTTGGAAAAAGCCAAAAGTCACTAGGAGCCAGGTCAGGTGAGTAGGGAGCGTGAGGAATCACTTCAAAGTTGTTATCACGAAGAAACTGTTGCGTAACGTTAGCTCGATGTGCGGGTGCGTTGTCTTGGTGAAACAGCACACGCGCAGCCCTTCCCGGACGTTTTTGTTGCAGTGCAGGAAGGAATTTGTTCTTCAAAACATTTTCGTAGGATGCACCTGTTACCGTAGTGCCCTTTGGAACGCAATGGGTAAGGATTACGCCCTCGCTGTCCCTGAACATGGACACCATCATTTTTCCAGCACTGGCGGTTACCCGAAATTTTTTTGGGTGCGGTGAATCTGTGTGCTTCCATTGAGCTGACTGGCGCTTTGTTTCTGGATTGAAAAATGGCATCCACGTCTCATGCATTGTCACAACCGACGAAAAGAAAGTCCCATTCATGCTGTCATTGCGCGTCAACATTGCTTGGCAACATGCCACACGGGCAGCCATGTGGTCGTCCGTCAACATTCGTGGCACCCACCTGGATGACACTTTTCGCATTTTCAGGTCGTCATGGAGGATTGTGTGCACAGAACCCACAGAAATGGCAACTCTGGAGGCGATCTGTTCAACAGTCATTCGGCGATCACCCAAAACAATTCTCTCCACTTTCTCGATCATGTCGTCAGACCGGCTTGTGCGAGCCCGAGGTTGTTTCGGTTTGTTGTCACACGATATTCTGCCTTCATTAAACTGTCACACCCACGAACGCACTTTCGACACATCCATAACTCCATCACCACATGTCTCCTTCAATGTTGATGAATTTCAATTGGTTTCACACCACGCAAATTCAGAAAACAATGACTGCACACTGTTCACGTAAGGAAAACGTCGCCATCTTAAGTATTTAAAACAGTTCTCATTCTCGCCGCTGGCGGTAAAATTCCATCTGCCGTACGGTGCTGCCATCTCTGGGACGTATTGGCAATGAACGCGGCCACATTTTAAAACAATGCGCATGTTTCTACCTCTTTCCAGTCCGGAGAACAAAAATCGGAGGCCTTAGAACTTGAATGCACCTCGTACATGACGTATTTTCTCTGGTCAACGAAACTAGTGACATTAATGTTGGGCGCTATTTGTGTGGCTCAAGGAAATTATGTATCAACCTACTGTCAATCTGTTCATTAAAATTATTTAAATGTAAAATTTTCTTTTTCTTTGGAAGTACTTGTAGCTACGTCTCGCAACTTGCTCTTTATTGTCTTTGTTGTGGAATGGGAATCACGAGCGGCCGTTGCCACCCTCTCTAGCACACTTTTAAATGAAATTTTTTACTCCTCTGTCTCTTTTGATATAACTATTATGATACTGTGCACAGTCTCGCATGTCAGATCATGAAGAACTTTCGCTGCACTCACAGTGCGTGTAGATCATGCCACGCCATGCAGGACACAGATAGCAACGGCGTAAAAAGAATGTAGGTCGGCAGGTGGCAGATAGTTGACAACTGAGGCAGGCACCCATAAGAGATGAAGCGGTCAGGTCAGCAGGCAGCACACATCTGAGGCGGCCACCCCTTCAGAACAAGGGGGCGGACTCGCTCAGTGAGCAGGACGAGAAGGCGTAAATGCGCCTGGGCCCCGTTATTTTGCACGAACTCTTCTTGGGAGAAGTCATATCTCTCTGTCGTGGTTGAGTCATTAGTAACTGTCAGCCACATTCTGTGTTATGAGCAACAATATCTGCAATGGTCAGTCAGTGTACTACCATTACTTTGTTAAGTTCCAGTTTCATGTTGTGTGCAGCTCTGTGAGCAGATGTAACTAACATACCAGTCTGAAGAAGTAACTGTAGAGATGCATCTTTCCTATGTGTCTATATCTACATGACTGCTCCTCAGTTTACACTTAGGAGCCCGACAGAGTATTCATCGAACCACTTTCACACTTTTTCTCTACAGTTCCACTCTCGAACTGTGACCAGGAAAAACGAAATTTAAACCTTTCTGTATGAACTGTGATTAATACGATAAAAATTCCCCCGTGTTCAGGTGATCACCAATAAAATATTTTTGCATTCGGATGAGATCATTGGAGACTGAAATTTTGAGAAATGATCTCGCCGCAACAAAAAGCGCCTTTCTTCTAATGATTGCGAATGTAACCCGCATATCATATCCGTGATACTCTCTTCCCATTTCGTGATAATACAAAACGAGCTGTCCTTTTTCGCAGTCCTCCGTCAATCCCATCTGATGGGGATGGCATAGCATGCAGCAGTACTCTAGCAAAGGACAGAAGAACGTAGTGTAGACCATTTCCTTAGTGAATTTGTTGCAACTTCTGAGTGTTCTGTCAGTAAAACGAAATCCTTGTTTAGTCTTCTGCACGACATTATCGAAGTGACTGTACCAGTTTATGTTGCTCGTAATGCTAATTTCTAGATACTTAGTTGAATTCGTAGCCCTTAAATTTGTGAGACTCATCGTATAACAGAAATTTAGCGCATTTGTTTTCGCACTAATGTGGATGACCTCACACTTTTTCATATTCAGAGACAATTATCACTTTTCACATCATACAGTTATCGTACCAAAGTCATTTTCCCGTTGGTTTTGATCTTCTGATGACTTTACAAGATGTTAAATGAAAGCATCATCTGCAAACAATCTAAGTTGGCTGCTCAGAATATCTATTAAATCATTTATATATATTGTGTATAGCAGTGGGCCTATAACACTCCCTTGGTGAACGGCATGTTATCACTTCCGTTTCAGTCGTTGAATTTCCGTAGGTTAGTACGAACTGTGACATTTCGTGCAGGGAATAAAAAATCCAATTTCACAACTCGGATGATATTCCGTGGGAACGCAAGTTGATTATGTTTGGAAATTTGTGGTAAGTTCCTAGGGGACCAAACTGCTGAGGTCATCGGTCCTTAGGTACACACACTACTTGATCTAACTTAAACTAACTTACGCTAAGGACAAAGCTGCTTGTGTCGAACAGTGTCAAAAGCCTTCACAAAATTCCGAAATATGGAATTAATTTGAGATCCCCTGCTGATGACTCATTCATTCATGAGACTAAAAAGCTTTTTTGTTTCACAAGAAAGATATTTTCTGAATGCGTACTGGCTGTGTATCAATATATCATTTTGAGATCCCTGTTGATAACTCATTAATTCATGAGAGTAAAGAGCTTGTTTTGTTTCACAAGAAAGATATTTTCTGAATGCGTACTGGCTGTGTATCAATATATCATTTTCTTCGAGGTAATTCATGATGTTAGAACATAGTTCATCTCTCAGTAGCTGAGCCAAAAGGCAGTCAGTAACCAAATGTAATGTGACGGAAGTATAGTTTCCAAATTCTGAGTTTTCTGTTTTCATAGTTAAGGAAGTAGTTTTCTTCTGTGAAACAAGAAATGATGAATAAGCTGGCCGATAAGTCGGTGAGGCCTGTATTTTTGATTAAGTTACGCAGAAACTGCAATCATCTACTAAAAATGCATATTACATAAACACTGATGGTGGTTCATTGAACCCTCTGCCAGGCACTTTATTGTGAATAGCAAAGTAATCACGTAGATGTAGATGTAGAGCCAAAACATGATGATCACTGCCCACAGCGACGCTGAATGCCGCGTGGTAGCGCTGTGGGCACGCTTCGCGGTATGTAAGCTGAGCAGACACGGACGGGGGATCACCATAGCGAAGATATGGGTTGCAAATGTGGAAATCCATTTAGATGAGCGTCTTCATCAAAGGGCAGATTATTATCACGGAGAACCTATGAACGAATATCTCGAAAATGGCGAAGCTGGTCGAATGTTCACGTGCTACTGTCGTGAGCATCTACGGAATATGGTAGGACAGTAAAACCGTCACTAGACGCTAAATGGTTGGACGACCACGACTCTTCGCAGAACATAGGGTTCTGAGACTTGCCTGCTCTGTAAAGTAGACTGGATGGTGATCTGTGGCAGTTGTGCCAAAAGAAGTGTTGATGTACGTTCGGATGTCTCTGAGCACACCGTTCCTCGTGCATACCTGAACATGGAGCTCCGCAGCAGACCACCCCTACGTGTTCCCATGTTGACCGAACGGCATCGTCAATTATGATCGACGTAGGAATAGGACCATAGGGATTCGACCGTCGATCAATGGAAAAGAGTCGGCTCTATGGGTGAATCACGTTTTTGCTACAATACGTCAATAGTCGTCTCAAGAAACTCCGTCATCGAGGCGAACGGCGGTTCGAAACGTGCAGCGCGCCACGGACGCAGGCTCGTCGGAGCAGTATGATGCTGTGGGAGACATTCTCCTGCGCCTGCATGGGGCCTGTGACAGTAATCGAAGACACGCTGACAGCTTCGAATCAAGTGCATCCCTTCATGGTTGATGTCTTTCCCGACGGCTCAAATGGTTCAAATGGCTCTGTGCGCTATGGGACTTAACATCTGAGGTCATCAGTCCCCTAGACTTAGAACTACTTAAACCTAACTAACCTAAGGACGTCACACACATCCATGCCCGAGGCAAGATTCGAACCTGCGACCGTAGCAGCAGCGCGGTTCCGGACTGAAGCGCCTAGAACCGCTCGGCCGGCTTCCCCGACGGCGATGTGGTCTTCCAGTAGTATAATTATCCATGTTTCGTAGCCAGAGCCGTGCTACAGTGGTTTGAGGAGCATTATACTGATGTTGATTTATTGGCGACCAAATTCGCCTGATGTAGATCCTGTGAAACCCACCTGGGTCTGTATCGGGCGCCATCGCCGTCAAAAACACCGACACTTTATTTACGCGAATCACATGACCTTTGCGAAGACATCTAATACCATATACTTCCACAAGCCTACAAACTGTCGGATCACTGATATGCAGAATCAGTCACGTATTTCGTTCCAGATACAGACAAAAAGCTATTAAGCTGGTGGTTAGAACATTTTGGCTCATCAGTGTAGATTAACTCGACGAACACATAAGTGGTAAATTCTGCCTTAACAGTAGCTCGACCAACCCGCTCTGTTAGAATATTTCATCCATTTCAACAGTGCTTGTGTGACCACTGTTAAATGCTGTAGAGGTCTTATCAAAGAGTGCAAAGAGTATTAATTTGTTTTAAAAGTTTGCTCTAGCAGAGTAGTGTAGTTGGCTGTACAATGGACATCGTGTCCACACTTCCGTTATACCCTCCCCGTGTCCGATCTCCCCATCGGTGACTGGCAGTTGCGGAAAGAGGATTTAGCAAATCGCACGTGTCCGCCCCCATGAATACGTGATTGTCAGCGGAGACGCGGTGAGCATTGTCAGCGCCAAATCCGCTGTTACATTGTGGCAGGTTGCAGGACGGAGCTCCTGCCGCCTGTTGTCGCTGGACGCTAGTTGCGAGCGGTCCACTTAGCAGGGAGACGGGTAGAGGGGGGGGGGGGAGGACAAAGAGAGAGAGAGAGAGAGAGAGAGAGAGAAAACGTCCACCTGCCTCCTTCCACTGGCAAACGGCTGCAACAAATCGAGCAGGCCGCGCACGTTTTGTGCGCCGGCGGAAGACAAACACTGAATAGCGACGAGCGAGGGTTGCGCCGCGCTCGTGACGGGGGCGCGACCAGACCACGTGCGGGCAGCGTGGGGAGGCAGGGCGGGCGTCCTGAGGGACGCAAACAGCGCCGCGCGCAGCCCGCTGGCGCGTGGCCGGTGCCCACAGCTCTGCGCGTGGCCGGTGCCCACAGCTCTGCGCAGATGCGGCTGCGTCCGCGGATGTCCGAGTCGTAAATTAACTAGCCAATAAAACTGGGTGGCTTGGTTCGTGAAACGCCCCGCTATACCCGCAGGACAGGACAGGTAGTTGGAATTGTGGAAAGGGGCCAAAATGAGCGGCTGTCAGTTACACTTGAACACATGAAACTTTTTTTATTTGACCAAACATTACAAAAAATGGTTCAAATGGCTCTGAGCGCTTCTTTGGTCATCAGTCCCCTAGAACATAGAACTACTTAAACCTAACCAACCTAAGGACATCATACACATCCATGCCCGAGGCAGGATTCGAACCTGCGACCGTAGCGGTCGCGCGGTTCCAGAATGTAGCGCCTAGAACCGCTCGACCACTCCGGCCGGCACCAAACATTACAGTACAAATTCTTGAACTTAGTTATCGGCTGAATACGCCACACTATCTTATGCGTTAAGGGACAACCACTTTCTCGAAAAAAAAAGGTTAAGTCATTAACTTAAAATTCAGACGCCAAAAAGAATATTTAGAAGGCAGAAGGCCCACGTTAAGCAAGTTCTATAATTTGGGTGGAGGAGCGAAAATCTAACACCTGAAAAGCAACAACCTTAATTTAAAGACGGCTGAAGGCCGATGATTTAAGACTCAAGGTAAAATTAAATAAAAAAATAACAAGGCAGAAGGCCTTATCTTCAGTTAGGCTAAAGACCCCAAACAGTCTGATGCTCGAAAGACAAAGATCCTTAATTTAAAAACAGCTGAAAGCCCCATGACTTAAAACTCAAGGTAAATTAAATTTAAACAACAAGACCTTATCTTAAATTAGGCTGAAGGCTCCAAACAATCTAACACTTGACAAGCTAGGAATTTTAATTTTAAAACGGCTGAAGACCCACGACTCAAAACAACTAAAATAATTTTTAGTAGGCAGTAGGCCCATGGGTTTATCTTTAAACAGTATTTTAATCAAGCTGAAGGCCCAAAAAATCTAAGACCTGACAATAAAAAAACTTAATTTTAAAGCTTCTGAAGGCCCATGACTTAAAACACCGCTAAAAACAATTCAATATACAAATACACAGAACATAAAATAAGAAAAGGCAGTGCAACTAACGGCGCTCAGAAGTTTTGGACGTCTGCCAGCACTTCAAATACAAAAGATCACTTAGGTGAGATAGGCAGTAGGCCCAACCATTCTCTATCGGACGACAGCGAAACCAACAACGGACCCAACGACAAGGTAACTTGCGCTCCACTCGACGAGCTCACAACCGGGAGTTCAAATGGTTCAGATGGCTCTGAGCACTATGGGACTTAACATCTATGGTCATCAGTCGCCTAGAATTTAGAACTACTTAAACCTAACTAACCTAAGGACATCACACAACACCCAGTCATCACGAGGCACAGAAAATCCCTGACCCCACCGGGAATCAAACCCGGGAACCCGGACGTGGGAAGCGAGAACGCTACCGCACGACCACGAGCTGCGGACCCGGGAGTTCAATGCAGACGTAAAAGGCATGGGCGCCCACAACCAAGCATACTGTCGAACTACACACCGTGCTGGACAGCGACAACACTGTGAGGAAGGGACACTGCCTAAATTTATGTCAACGGCCAGGGCAGGTAACCAGAACGTTAACGACCACAAGACAGAAAAATTCCGCTGCTGCACTTCAATTGGAAATAACCAAATACAGTTAGACTCCACTGGACAGTGGCTAAAACTTCGCCAATTCGAACACACGTTGTTGCTTGCGGGAATATCCCAACAGCCAACACCGAGAACCAAACGGCACAATGTGAACAGCCTGGATTTGCTGGTAAAATAAATCCAAACTCAACTTTCGTGTCCAGGGTTGGTGAGCCGTGGACATCGTAACAATGGGAACAGCCCCACACACTCCGACACTGCGTAGAGACCAAACTAAGCCCCATGGAGATTTCCTCGCTGCTCCACGCCAACCGGCCGACTGCCACGCATCAGCACGGAGACAGCATTAAAGTAACTGAGCGGTCGACATCACAAGCTACACACAGTTTCACGAAGGACTGTCCAATAACAAGGACGAATCACGAGTCGGCACAGGCAAGCAACCCATAAGCTATCGACGGCCAACATACACGTCCTCCTACAAGACGACGGACCGACGACCAACCAAGGTGGTCGGCACTCACGTGATACGCATCGGCAACCGTCGTGCGAGTCATGGTGAGTCATGGCTGTCCGGACCTCAATGCAGCCGCGCCCCGACTGAACTTCTGCCGCGTCCTAAGTCAAACACTGCCAGGTCTGAACTGCACTGCTAGCGCCTCCCAACTCACTCGCAGATCCGAACTAACTCCGAACACACGACAAGCGGGGAGTAATAGCAAAGATAATACGCCAGGGCTTATATCGATAAGCGCCGCTGCTGCCGCTCACGGGAAGGCCAGGTGGCAACTCATTGACACCAGTAATTGAAATTAACGTAATGAGGTGGCCGTACAGTAAAAACAGGATGTCAAATGGGATATGGCACGAACACGAGCCACGCACGGCTCATTTCAGAAGGCTTTTGACACTGTTCCACACAAGGGGCTTCTAATCAAATTGCGTGTCCACGCATTATCATCTGGGTTGTGAGACTGGATTCGTGATGCTCTGTAAGAAAGGTCAGACTTCATATTACATGAAGGAAAATTAAAGAGTAAAACGAAAGTGATATGCACCCTTAACAAAAAAAGTATTACATGCCCTCTGCTGTTCCTAATCTGTATAAACTATTTAATACACATTCTACGCAGCCATCTTAGACTTTTTGCAGATGATGCTCACATTTACCAGCTTTTAAAGTCATCAGAAGATCAAAACTAAATAGAAAATGATTTAGACACGATATCTGTACAGGTGAAAATTGGCAGTTCTCTCTGAGTAAGAAAAAGCGTGAGTCATTCACATTTGTACGAAAAGAGATGGGCTAAATTTCTGGTACACGATAAGTCACACAGATTCAAAGGCTGTGAATTCAACTAAATAACTAAACTAAACTAAACCGGTTCGAACAGACCATGAAGGCCCAACGGTACCGGACAGACGCCGTGTCATCCTATGCCCACAGGCATCACTGGCTGCAGATATGGAGGGGCATGTGGTCAGCACACCGCTCTCCCCGTCGTATGAGACCGGAGCTGCTACTTCTCAATCAAGGAGCACAGTTTGTCTCGCATGGACTGATCGTACCCCTCTTGCCAACAGCGCTCGGCAGACCGGACGGTCACCTATTCATGTGACTTCTAGTCAGGCTGCGCCACAATTTTTTTCCTCCCTACTTCTGTTTAGTGCCTATTCACTAGTCATGAGATTCTTGTCTAAACTGTTTATCATCCATGTTTCCCTTTCAGAAGTGGCTACACTCCACACAAATACTTTCAGGAAAGGCTTCCTAATAATTAAAGCTACGAAGTTCTCTTCTTCAGAAACGCCTTTTTTTGCCATTGCCAGTCTACATTTTATATCCGCTCTACTTCGGCAACCAACTCTGTGTACGTATGAACTTACTATGATCTCAGCCTCATCATTTATTTTGCTGCCCAAATAACAAATCTCATCTACTATTTTAAATGTCTTGTTTCCTAATCTAATTCTCTTAGTATCACCTGATTTAATTCCACTATATTCCAGTATCCTGATTTTGCTACTGTTGATGTTCATCTTGTACCTCCTTTGAAGACACTGTCCGTTACGTTCAAGTGTTCTTCCAAGTCATTTGCTGTCTCTGACAGAATTACAATCTCATCGGCAAGGCTCAAAGTTTTTTTTTCTTCTCCCTGAACTGCAATTCCTACAAAAAAATTTTATTTGGTTTGTTCTATCGCTTATTCAACGTACAAATTGAACATTGGAAATAGACTGCAACCCTGTCTCACTCCGTTCTCAACCATTGCTTCCCTTTCATGCCACTCGACTCTTATAACTGACGTCTGGTTTTTGTACAAGTTGTAAATAACCTTTGGCTCCGTGTATTTTATCTCTTCTGTCTTCAGAATTTAGAATAGGGTACCCCAGTCAACATTGTCAATAGCTTCCTCTAAGCCTACCAGTGCTATAACCGTATGTTTGACTTACCTTAATCTATCTTTTAAGATAAGTCATAGGGTCAGTACCGCCTCGCATGTTCCTACATTTCACCGGAATCAAGACTTGTCTTCCCCGAGGTTGCCTTCTACCACTTTTTCCATTCTTCTGTAAAGAATCTGTGCTAGTATTCAACAGTCGTTATTTATTAAAGTGACAGTTCGGTAATATTCACACCCGACAGCACATTCTAACATTCTGCATGGCGTCTGTTTATTCTATATCGTGTCTCCCTACCACTTTCGCGCAACGACGCTCTGAGCGTGTTTTTTAGGGAATTGACTAGTTTGAACCTGGCACCTGTTGCTGGTAAGGAGACGCCAGACCACACATGACATGTAGAATTCAGAAGAGTTGAGTGAGACTAGCGATGATCTAACCAAATACTTAATGATTTCAGCGTCAGCTCCACTGCACTCCCTGTAAAAGAATCTTAATACTAACTAAATTTAGTGGAAGGGGTTCAAGGCTTTCCTATTTTTAGTTAGCTGGTAAAATAATGTCGAAAAAGCAGTTAAGTTTACCATTGGAAATTTTATTCTACTCACAAAACATTGTTTATAAATTGTACTATTGATAAAAGGAAATGTTTTAATACAGGATGGTAAAAACCAACTGCGTTCAACAAAAATGTGAACGAATATTCTCTGAATGGGTTTCCAAGTTCTCCAATGGATCGACGGATGACCTATGCCATATCACATCTATAATCTAGGTTTAAATTAAGTTTCACAAAAGAGAAAACTATCAAAATGGTCTACAGTGACCCTCAATTATCTTTAATTACTTATCTAACTTGTCGTAAATTACAGTGGCTGATGTGGCTTCGTAATAATTATATAACAGAAAAATCATCATGTTTCAGATTTTTAAATGTGATGGCAAATGTGAACACCATGAGCTTTAACTGACGATCGACACTAGTATTACGCAAAATGGGGGTGTTACAAATGAGACTTCTGCAGTTCTGAGTGAAGCTTTATGCGCTGTTATGTGGCATCGCGTGTGTTCATTACCTTGTCGGTGTTCGTCAGGGGGCGGCGGCCAGCACAGCTCCGCTCACCTCGCTGTCTCAGAAGCAACTCTCCCCTAACTTCTCCTTGCTACAATTTACCGAAGTTGGTTTAAAAAAACTATCTGGCTGTGTTTTCATCTGACCAATCAGGGTCTTAATGTTAACCTTAAGCTCCGCCTACAAAAATTCTGGTTATCCAATGAGAAACGTTATACTTTTCGTGGTGGAGCAATGTTTTTAAAGTTTGCAAAGTAACAGAGACGCGAAAAAGTCTCATGCTAAAACTTGCAGCTGGTGTGGTCCTTTTAGTGTTATCGTAAGATCTATACTGTTCTTCTGGAGGGCTCTATCTTTTAACATGGGCTGGGGGGTGGTCCTGACGTAACAGAGATGCGAAAAAGTCTCACGCTAAAACTTGCGGCTCGGGTGGTCCTAGCGGTTAGCTGGAAACGTGGGTGTCCGTCCCTTATCGTAGGGCCTCCCAGCTTAACACGGTTCTGCTCTCGGCTTCTTTTCTCGTTTCTCCCCTCGGAACTGCGTCTGTCTCACGGTGGGAAGGCATGACATGCATTTAGGCATTCTTGTGTTAGTCTGTGGCATTCCATTTTCTCACTCGTTACTCGTATTACTTTGGTTAATTTAATGTCACGATTTATTCGGAGCTATGTGACATACTACTGGATTTGCTTATCATGTCAGGGTTTTCAAGGAAGGTGTTGGATTTGCCTGACACCTTACAACATGCTTTCTTTGGAATTTAAATTATTGTGTTCTTCTTGAACTGACAGGTTATTTCGTGTGTGTCGAACATTTTGAAGGAACGTTTCAGTGCTCACAGAGCATGTCTTTAAATAATACCCCGACGGCGTGGCGTGAAGAAAACATTTTTAAACGTTTTCATCTGATTCTAAAAACAGGATGTCTTTTTATGTTATAGCAGCAATAAAACTGCATTAGGTTAGCATGTTGATGAGGGAGAACTTAGCACAGATGACACTGAAGAGCAAATGGAAAAGACGTACGAAATAGAAAGAAGCGGGCGACTCGAATTTTTTGATGAATTGGAGATGTACGTTGCTAAATGAAAGGAGCCAGACTGGCTGCATACTAAGCAAAATGAATACAGCTGGTAGTCCCTACGTTAATATTTATGGCGATCTGCTCGGCTGACCAGGTGCTGCGGTTTACCTCTGCCGGAGTTGGCTGGTGCCCGCAGCGAGGTGTTGCGTAGTCCTGTCCGAGCTGCGTCGAAGCCGCCATGTAAATGACGAGCAACATGCTGCCGGAAGAAAAGCCCACCAGTCATCAGCGTAACGTTCTACGTAAGCATGTTACACTGGTTCTAGTTGTTTTAACGTTTAAATCTTGCTTTTGCTTCTGTACAAATTAAACCCTGTAAAAACCTATGGTGTGACGCTAAGGGCGAGGAGAATAAAAAAGAAAAGATCCAGAAATAGAAGCAAAAGGCCTAGATGACCCAATAGAAAAATAACTACAGCAGCTTCGAAAACCACAAAAAAATCAGACAACAACATGATTTGATGGAATTAATACAGAGTTGATTAAATATAGAGGATTGTAACTTCACGTTAAATTTTTACATATGTTTAACAAGTGCTCGCAGCAAAAAACATGTACTACCTAATGGGAAAAAGCAAAAGTAACATCTGCGTATAAGAAATGAGAAGAAAGTATATGCGGAAAAAACAGAAAGAGAAGCCGACTTGACACAGCATATTAACACTATGAAAGTAGTTTAAACACAAGGCTAAAGTCTATAGCAGAATGTTTGCTAGTGGAGGAAGAGGTCGGACTTAGAAAGGGAGGATTAATGACCGAAGCAGTTTTTATTTTATAACAGTTTATTGAGAAGCAGAGTGAGTTTAACAAAGAGACATCTATAACTTTTATAGATGCTGGGGAAGCTTTAGATAATGTTGTTAGAAAAGAAGTTACGGAGAGTTATGGAGTTATGGAGAGTTAAAGCTTATATCAGCTATTAAAAGTCCATATAAAGAAACATCAGTATACACAGATGTAGAAGGCGTATATCCAGAGCCGACAAAAATAAATAAAGCGATGTAGTGTATGGCCTTTGCTGATGAGCATTTACATTGACGACGCAGTTCGCAAATAGAATTCTAGGGTGAACACTAAGGTACAACTAAACCATGTGGTGAACCTAAAACCACTCCTGTAAGCTGATGAACTTACACTGATTTTTTAAAGAGAAGACTATTAACAAAAACGAATTTATGAAGTAAAATATGTAAGGCGTATAATATGAAAGTATCTTCTAGTAAATTTAAGTGAATGGCATTTAATGATAAATATTCAATGAAAACTAAAATAGTTTATGAAAAACTAGTAGAACAGGTAAATATTTTAACTATCTTGCATGTAAAATATCGCATGAATTCGAAGAAGATATGCAGATTAAGTTGATTAGATTTGGAAATATCTGTGGAACAATTAACAGAACTTAAAACGATCACAAAAAGAAACACAACTAAAATTTTATGAAACAGTCGCATTGCCAATCCTATTATATCCAAGTAAATCGTGGGTACTGAACAAAGGCAAGGAAACAAACACATGTGAAAGGTAGGCATTCGAAGGAAGTTGAAAATTAGGAGCGTAAAAGAAAAACTAGATGAAAACAAAAGAAATTGGAATGAACATCTACAAAGAATGGATGCAGAGGGACTACCATGCCAGAGGAACAACTTTAAACCACAAAGAGAGAGAGAGAGAGAGAGAGAGAGAGAGAGAGAGAGAGATCCTGCAGACCGAGAAAAAGGTGGGAACCGTAACAACTACAACTGACCTAATATTGAAAGTGAAGGAGGAGGAGAAGAAGGCGATGATGATGATGCATTTTCTGTTCTAGTATGAGAACTCATGTAATGCATTTTCACATTAAAATATTTTTGTTTGCTATTACGAAATTCACTTTTTGATGCAAACACTGTTCACGTACCAGCTGTGATCTCTTCTGCCTTATGGGCAATGGGCAAGTCGCAGATTTCAGACGGGGGACTAGTGCAACTCTCCTCAACCTTTTCTAGGTTCAAATATCACTTGCAGTGGTTTACGGGACACCACCCAGAACGCCACCACGTTGTGTTCAGTCTGGCATTGGTTATAGTGTTTCGGCTCGTAATCGTACACGGCGGGAAAAAAACGTGCGGTCTATTTTGGTATGTGATTTCCCTTGTTATCAAAGAAATAATTTCATTCTGATTTTGGGTATCTGGGCGTCTTTGCAGATACATGTGGGTTCTGTAGTAGCTCTGAATCTCAATTTTCAAAGACTTTAGTGATGGTCAGAAATTTACTCTTCTTTGAGTCCGTGATTTTAATACTTTTTCCAAGAAAAGAGCGAGAACAGTTGGTAGTGCAGTAAGTTCTAATGCCGTTCATTAACATGGAAATCAAATTTTTGATGTGGAAAGTCAATACCTAGGTGGTTGCCTGGAAGTTAGGCAGCCCACGATACTGTCACGCATCTCTAGTGAACTGATATCCAGGCTAACGAGCGTATAGAAAAGAAACAAACTAAGGAAAGTGAGAAATTACTATGGCCAGTAGCCTTGTGTCATTGGTTTCTTTAGTTTTCGTATAAGGTGGCGGTGAGGGTGATTGTTCGTCAGCACTGCGATGGTTTGTTTGCACAACAGATAGTACCTTAATATGCGTGTCATGAACCGAAGCAACAAAAATTGACACACATCTTAGGTATGGCGAAGTGAAGTGTAATCTGTAAACAGTACATCGTTGATGTAGGTTTGTAGTTTTTTGTAACCATGTAAACTTACGTTACTAGAAGTGAGGCAAGTATAACGTTGATATTGGAGTCCTAATTAGTTTTTTGTCCATCTCATACTACCACGATTTATTGAAATATTTAATAGCTGTATTTGGATTAAAGTATGAACGAGGCTGTTGATTGTTTGTGTTCACAGCATACTGAGCGTCCAGATGTCGGTCCTTCTCCGGGATGGTTAACCTCGATAAGCTTGTACTGCCGCGTGACAGACATATGTTACGTCTTGGCCCGTCACCTAAGCTGTGAAATGGCGCTTTGCGGAAACTTCACTGTTCATAAATCTACAATCTGTCTCTGAAGTTTCATAAGACATCCAAGCATTTTACTTTACATGATACACTTCATCGAGAAAAATCAAGGTACCTCGAGCTCACCGTGAATGTTTATTTAGGATTCATGTGAAACATTTGTTTCTTTGACCACATCAGTCTTTCTTGTGCGCAGTTAGGGTAGATACGACCAGACAATCGACGTTTGACATCCTCACGTTCTTAATCGCTGGAGTCCTCAATAGTTTTTTTTCCAGTTATCAAACACCTGTCATCGCTCCACACCTGAAATACAAGATTTGGTAAGTATTCGTAGGTTTTCCCGGCCCATATGCTCCTTCAAAGTTTCTCGAGTGTGCAGATGAACTCACTGGTCGTTGCAGGACGTATTCTCGACGGCATAACGTGCCATAATCGTCAGGTTACCCCAGGTGACTGAGATGGTAAGCTAAGGGTACAGTCATCGATAAAGTTCCTAAGCATCAAATCATGGCCTAATCGCCTTCACCGGACCGGAGCCCAAAGGTGGCGAGAATGTATCCCATCAGGCGAGTGCAGGTGCGCTGCAGTGCCTGCCTACTTGACATGCGGACATGCGGCAGTTAGTTGGAAGAAATCTGCAGGATGACTCGCAGACGAGTGCGGTGAACACAATCAGGCATCGCAACGCGAAAAGCAGGCTCGAACATTAATGACTGTCAATTTACGTTACTTCTATATAAAATGAGATTCAGGGTGAAGAAAAATTCGCACCCCGACTTCGCAGCGCGATTCCTCAAGTACTGGCAGTACCAAAATGTCGCTCACAAAATGTTCTCCTGCGCATATTTCTGGAAGAAAATGGACGTTAAAGATTGGCAATCTGGCAACACTGTCATCAGGTGTACAGTAACTATATGTGTCAGGATATAACACTGGTGCTGGTTCAGTGGATACCGTTTCGGTTCAAAATGGCTCTGAGCACTATGCGACTTAACTTCTGAGGTCATCAGTCGCCTAGTACTTAGAACTAATTAAACCTAACTAACCTAAGGACATCACACACGTCCATGCCCGAGGCAGGATTCGAACCTGCGACCGTAGCGGTCGCTCGGTTCCAGACTGTAGCGCCTAGAACCGCTAGGCCACTCCGGCCGGCGATACCGTTTCGGGTTAGCATGCAGTAGGCCGAGGGTTCGATTCTGAGTTTTGTTTGCTGTTTGTTTTATTTACTAAAAGTAGTCTGCATGGTGCGGTATCTGGCGTCTTAATCGTCTTACAGTGATTACAGTGGGTCTCCTACAAAACATTTGCAGTTACGTACTACGAACAGAGAAATGGAAATACAATCGTTGTCATTGGTCAGCTTTTAAAGAAACCTTTTGCATGTCATTGAGACAGATTATTTCACACCCCTGCATCTATTAGACTGATTCCAAACTTGTTTTGTGCGTACCCTCCCCCAATGGCCCCATAGATTAATAGCAGTTGAAGTCCATTATATTTTGTTAGGCTCTTACGTCGCCAGTAGGACTGGCAACGTGGTTTGCAAATAATTTCGATGGGACCATTGGGTGAGGGTACACAGGAAACTGGTTTGGAATCCAGTAGATGCAGTGGAGCGAAACAATTCGTACCCACGACGTGCAAAAGGTTTATGTAAAAGCTGACCAATGAAAACGATTGTATTTCCATTTCTGTGTTCATGGTACGTAACTACAAGTGCTTTTTAGAAGACCCACTGCAATCGCTGAATGACGATTGTGCCAGATACCGTACTACGCAGACTACTTTTAGAAAATAATCCTCGACCCAGAATCGAACCCTTGACCTCTGGCATGCTAACCTAAAAAGCTATCTACCGACCAACTGCACAGAACTGCTGCCTCTACTGACAGAGGTAGTTACCGTACATGTGATTACAGTGTCGCCAGATGCCAGTCTTTAACGTCCATTTAATGCCCGAAATATGCTGAGGACGAAATTTTGTGACCGATTTCTTTGTATTGCCAGGTTGTAAGGAATCGCACTGCGAATTCCGAGAGCGCGAATTGTTCCTCACCCTGTATTAATACTATAGCGCAACCGGAGTGACTCAGAAAAACAACTGACTCGAGCGGAGTTATGATTCGTGAGAATAATGATGTGCTGTGAATGAACTTTAGACGTCGCAGTGAAATTTTCTATAAACCTAAAGTACAGGGTGATTCAAAAAGAATACCACAAATTTAGGAATTTAAAACTTTGCAACGACAAAAGGCAGAGCTAAGCACTATCTGTCGGCGAATTAAGGGAGCTATAAAGTTTCATTTAGTTGTACATTTGTTCGCTTGAGGCGCTGTTGACTAGGCGTCAGCGTCAGTTGATGCTAAGATGGCGACCGCTCAACAGAAAGCTTTTTGTGTTATTGAGTACGGCAGAAGTGAATCGATGACAGTTGTTCAGCGTGCATTTCGAACGAAGTATGGTGTTAAACCTCCTGATAGGTGGTGTATTAAACGTTGGTATAAACAGTTTACAGAGAATGGGTGTTTGTGCAAAGGGAAAAGTTCTGGACGGCCGATAACGAGTGATGAAAATGTAGCACGCATCCAGAAAGCATTTGTTCGCAGCCCAGGAAAATCGACTCGCAGAGCTAGCAGAGAGCTGCAAATTCCACAATCAACAGTATGGAGAGTCCTACGAAAATGGTTAGTTATGAAACCTGAACGTCAACTACCCGAGGCGATGGATCGGCCGCCAGGCAGCCCGTGACAAAGCACTTCATCACTGGCCTCCAAGAAGCCCTGATCTTACCCCCTGCGATTTGTTCTTATGGGGGTATGTTAAGGATATGGTGTTTCGGCCACCTCTCCCAGCCACCATTGATGATTTGAAACGAGAAATAACAGCAGCTATCCAAACTGTTACGCCTGATATGCTACAGAGAGTGTAGAACGAGTTGGAGTATCGGGTTGATATTGCTCGAGTGTCTGGAGGGGGCCATATTGAACTTCTCTGAACTTGTTTTTGAGTGAAAAAAAACCTTTTTAAATACTCTTTGTAATGATGTATAACACAAGGTTATATTATGTTTGTTTCATTAAATACACATTTTTAAAGTTGTGGTATTCTTTTTGAATCACCCTGTATAATACACTGCCTAACACAGATAGTGTAGCACCCAGGAGAGGAGGAATCGAAATGAAACGTCATGGGTTATTAGTGATTACGAAATCGAACCAGATTTACGAAAACCTTGTTAGTATGAGTCCACTTACCAGTATGACTCTGGACCAACTCTGACCTGGATGCACGCACTGGTTCGTTGAGAAAGGTGTCATAATGCTGCAGTATAGTCTCCTGGAGAGAGTTAGCGCGCTTATGCTGTAACTGGTCCTTGATATCCTGGATACTGATGCTGATCCCACACATATATGTTCTGTAGGAAACAGAACTGTGGCTATTGCTGGCAACGGGAGGATATCAAACATCAGGGAGAGAGTTCATAGAGACACGTGCTCTGTGCAGAAGACCATTGTCCTGTTGAAAAATGGCACATGATACAATCGCGTGAGAGGTAAGCCACGAGGACTCAAGCTGTCTGTCACATACCGTTGCACTGTCAGAATTCCCTCAGTCACTACCGCGGGGTCGTCGGGTGTCGAGAGCGGCTCAGGAAGTATCGACCACCGCAGAGATACTGCACAGCAAAGCGGTGTCGAGAGGCGCCAATGAGATGCTAGGGAGAAGCAGTGTCTCCCGTAGTTCCTAGTCGCCACAGCCGCGCCTCTGCCATGAAACAGCGTCGCCAGAGGCCAGGAGGGCAGTTCTGTTCGAGGTCGTATCCTCCCCACTTCCAGGAAGTTCCTGTCGGAGGCTCAAATGGCTCTGAGCACTATGGGACTTAACGTCTGAGGTCATCAGTCCCCTAGAACTTAGAACTACTTAAACCTAACTAACCTAAGGACGTCACACACATCCATGCCCGAGGCAGGATTCGAACCTGCGACCGTAGCGGTCGCGCGGTTCCAGACTATAGCGCCTAGAAACGCTCGGTCACCAAGGCCGGCTCCTGTCGGAGTAACGTCGTTGTCCTGCATACTTGCCGTGACACAACCCGTGTCAACTGTCGGGAAATGAAGAGACTTCCATCTCCTGTGAACTGTGTCTACGCGCCAACGCTATCAGAACTGTGTCAACAAGTGCCTATGAGCTTGTGTTTCCTAGTGACTGTAGTGAAGCAACAGAACAGCTGGCGGGTTGAGTTGGATACTAGCGGTTGCTATGTCATTTGACAGGATGACGATGTCGTCACCAAAATACAAACGATCTATCGCGATCCCTCCATATATCTTTCGTAATCTCAGTGTGATACATTCACTTTTCGTTTGCTCCTTTCGTCATGTTAGGATCAATCATTCCGTCAATGCTGTTAAATAGAAAGAGACACAAACCATCATCTTGTATTGACCTCAAAGAACGATAGAGTGTTGCTCTTATTTACGACCTGCTGTATTTGGTTGACAGTGAATTCATTAAGGATATTTAATAAGACGTTACGCTGTGTGTAATCATACACCTTATGAAAGTCTACAAAGAAAGACTTATTGTTTGGACTTGCACGTACAGTAGCTGATAATTATTTTGTGGTTCGCGATAGGTTCACCTGTTGAGTTAGTTTTTCTGAAACTTCCTCAGTATTCTGCTGTTTGATGTTTCTAACAATTGCAGGATGGCAAGTGATAGAATTTTATAGGTCACTGGCAGCAGGAAGATTCCTCTGTTATTATTAACGTTTCTCACGTTGCTTTCTTCTGTAATGGGTATATGAGGGTTACTTTCTCCTATTTTCTTTTGCAGGGATGCATTTCCAAAGTTATTCAATTACTAAGTCTTCTCCTAGTGTCTCGTCCTTGTGAAGTTAAGTACTGCGGCGTTTGGTTTCTTATTTACCAGTCGGCATGAGTTCTGAGAACCTTAGTGTGGGATCCTTGAAATTTCTTTTATTTTCACGGTTTAGTGGATTCTTGAAATATTCTTCGTACTGTTTTCTCTGAGGTCACCAACGCACCGCTCCGTCCTGTCCTTGAGAACATAATGACGGTGACTTGTAGCCTTTGAGCTTCCTTTCGAATGTTCATTATTATCCTCTGCTTTCACTTGTTTTAGAGGTTTCTTCTATCTTTTCAACAAGGAACTGTTCGTAACTAAAACTTCCTGGCAGATTAAAACTGTGTGCCGGACCGAGACTCGAACTCGGGACCTTTGCCTTTCGCGGGCAAGTGCTCTACCAACTGAGCTACCCAAGCACGACTCACGCCGCGTCCTCACAGTTTTACGTCTGCCTGTACCTCGTCTCGTACCTTCCAAACTTTACAAAAGCTCTCCTGCGAACCTTGCAGAACTAGCACTCCTGAAAGAAAGGATATTGCGGAGACATGGCTTAGCCACTCGGCAGAGTGAAAATCTCATTCTGTTCGTAACTAGGTTTCTCGAAGCAGATATCTCTAGCCTTATGAGTCCGTTGTTTTTTGTAGGCATTCGAAGTGGTTTCCGAAATAGTAGAGTAATTTTTTTAGATTTGTGGAATATTTTCTTGATGAGCAATTGACAGGTGGCATTTCTCAAGGTGTTAGTTTCTGCATGTGTTACAAACCTCGAGCATTAATGTTCAAGTGTGTGTGAAATCTTATGGGACTTAACTGCTAAGGTCATCAGTCCCTAAGCTTACACACTACTTAACCTAAATTATCCTAAGGACAAACACACACACCCATGCCCGAGAGAGGACTCGATCCTCCGCCGGGACCAACTGCACAGTCCACGACTGCAGCGCTTCAGACCGCTCGTCAAATCCCGCGCGGCCTCGAGCATTAATATAGGATCATGCATCTGCATGGTGGCGCTCAGGATATTACACTTTGCAGCAACAGTTGCAGATATTTGTGGCCACTTCAAAACAAGAATGGCCAAAACAACACACTGCATATAAAAGTAGAAGGCGCTAAGTTGCTATGACGGTTAACATTTCACTACAAGCGACAGAGGCCGCTCGACTTCATTGTCTCTCTGCTGATTTCAGGGAAAAGTTAACACATTTTCTCGTTTAATACAACGGGTCTTTACTTAAGCTTTGATCTAACTTGTGCTTTAGCTATTGTTTCTGCTTTCTTGTTTGGAATTTGTCGGATATATCTGTGAGTGTTGTATAGGTTTCCGACACTTGAGCAACATCATGTGATGCGTGAGTCTTGTACAGCATTCAGCGTGCAAGCTGCGACATAGTAATTTCCGAGGTTAAGGTGGTAACAACTATATAGTATGTTGCGTATGATTCATTCGATATCATATTTTACCCGCGTTCGAGTCCCGATCGCAGCACAAATTTTAACTCATTTCTTCTGCTTCAATCATAGTATATTTCACCCTTTTTATCTTTTCTGACTATTTCCCTTTGTTAGTATTAGGCGTGAAGATAATGCCGAAGTGCAGTTGAAGCTAGTTGCCATGTACAAAAAGACAATCTGCACATTGTAGTAAAAAGTTTGAAGAGAAGATTAGAATAATAAAGCCTGATTTAGACCGGGGCGAAAATAAGCGAACGACCATAATCGAACAAGAATTATTTCTGCTGTAAACGCTAGCCGAACGCGAGCGAAGAGCTCGTCCGTGTTCCCCTGGTCGTCAGTTTTTCAGCGAAACATCGAAAGAAATTCAGGTCCGTTTCGCTTCGGCTCCAGCAGCCCGGAGAGCATTAGTCTACTGCTTTGTGGACGAACTACTTTTGTTGTTGACGTAAGTAGAGTGAGCGATGCAGTGCTCTGGAGAGAACGAGAGAGCCGGTTGCTGTGGCCGAGCGGTCCTAGGCGCTTCAGTCAGGAACCGCGCATCTGCTACGGTCGCAGGTTCGAGTCCTGCCTCGGGCATGGATCTGTGTGATGTCCTTAGGTTGTAAGTTTAGAGGACTGATGACATCAGATTTTAAGTCCCATAGTGCTTAGAGCCATTTGAACCATTTGAAGAACGAGAGAAGAGAGAATGACACGTGACACAACAGTACAGATACCGCAGGTGCTTGTGAAATGCGAGAGAAACACAGCATAGATGCCGCAGAAATGGAAATATGACTGATAGAAATTACCGAAGGACTCATAGGTCCAGGAAGGGGATACGAGATAGACGATAAATTTAATACGTGCTTCCATATGCGGAAAGGGAGTGAAAAGTAAAAGCTCTGAATCTATTTCTATTAAAAAGGAACAGCACAACAAATTTTGTGGGAAGTAAGAAAATACGAACATGTATTTATTGTGCTATTTAATATTAGAATTTTTTTTGATTTGATGACCCAGTAAATGAAAACTGTTTTCCTGTGATCGAACTATCTGCCCTCCAATAAACTATTTATCTGATTTGATGAAATACTTTAAATTACATGTTGTATATATACTCTTAGATTATTGATAGTGTTTTCCTTATGTGTACTTTAATGAGGTCCTTGATGGGCGTAGCATATGTCACTATACATATTAGAAAATATTTGTAATACTGCAACCATTGAAGTGGGAAACAGTAAATGTTTTCAGCTGGTAATAAGCAACGTGTAAATGCGACTCTTTCTTCAGCTTACGGTGATCGTCTGTAATTAGTGTTTCTTCCTCAGTTCAATTGCGAAACCAGTGAAAAGCATAAAATGGCATATAAGGCTGTTATAATTAAACTTTAGCTACGTTAGAGAGACCCCATAAAAAGCGAGTGATCGTAAGACAATGAAGCGTTGTGACAATGTTAGTAAGGATATGCGCAACAGAAATAACGGAGAAACAATTGAAAGAAACGTATTTTAATTTCCACATCGGAGATCAAAAATGGTTCAAATGGCTCTGAGCACTATGCGACTTGATTTTTGAGGTCATCAGTCGCCTAGAACTTAGAACTAATTAAACCTAACTAACCTAAGGACATCACACACATCCATGCCCGAGGCAGGATTCGAACCTGCGACCGTAGCGGTCGCGCGGTTCCAGACTATAGCGCCTAGAAACGCTCGGTCACCAAGGCCGGCTCCTGTCGGAGTAACGTCGTTGTCCTGCATACTTGCCGTGACACAACCCGTGTCAACTGTCGGGAAATGAAGAGACTTCCATCTCCTGTGAACTGTGTCTACGCGCCAACGCTATCAGAACTGTGTCAACAAGTGCCTATGAGCTTGTGTTTCCTAGTGACTGTAGTGAAGCAACAGAACAGCTGGCGGGTTGAGTTGGATACTAGCGGTTGCTATGTCATTTGACAGGATGACGATGTCGTCACCAAAATACAAACGATCTATCGCGATCCCTCCATATATCTTTCGTAATCTCAGTGTGATACATTCACTTTTCGTTTGCTCCTTTCGTCATGTTAGGATCAATCATTCCGTCAATGCTGTTAAATAGAAAGAGACACAAACCATCATCTTGTATTGACCTCAAAGAACGATAGAGTGTTGCTCTTATTTACGACCTGCTGTATTTGGTTGACAGTGAATTCATTAAGGATATTTAATAAGACGTTACGCTGTGTGTAATCATACACCTTATGAAAGTCTACAAAGAAAGACTTATTGTTTGGACTTGCACGTACAGTAGCTGATAATTATTTTGTGGTTCGCGATAGGTTCACCTGTTGAGTTAGTTTTTCTGAAACTTCCTCAGTATTCTGCTGTTTGATGTTTCTAACAATTGCAGGATGGCAAGTGATAGAATTTTATAGGTCACTGGCAGCAGGAAGATTCCTCTGTTATTATTAACGTTTCTCACGTTGCTTTCTTCTGTAATGGGTATATGAGGGTTACTTTCTCCTATTTTCTTTTGCAGGGATGCATTTCCAAAGTTATTCAATTACTAAGTCTTCTCCTAGTGTCTCGTCCTTGTGAAGTTAAGTACTGCGGCGTTTGGTTTCTTATTTACCAGTCGGCATGAGTTCTGAGAACCTTAGTGTGGGATCCTTGAAATTTCTTTTATTTTCACGGTTTAGTGGATTCTTGAAATATTCTTCGTACTGTTTTCTCTGAGGTCACCAACGCACCGCTCCGTCCTGTCCTTGAGAACATAATGACGGTGACTTGTAGCCTTTGAGCTTCCTTTCGAATGTTCATTATTATCCTCTGCTTTCACTTGTTTTAGAGGTTTCTTCTATCTTTTCAACAAGGAACTGTTCGTAACTAAAACTTCCTGGCAGATTAAAACTGTGTGCCGGACCGAGACTCGAACTCGGGACCTTTGCCTTTCGCGGGCAAGTGCTCTACCAACTGAGCTACCCAAGCACGACTCACGCCGCGTCCTCACAGTTTTACGTCTGCCTGTACCTCGTCTCGTACCTTCCAAACTTTACAAAAGCTCTCCTGCGAACCTTGCAGAACTAGCACTCCTGAAAGAAAGGATATTGCGGAGACATGGCTTAGCCACTCGGCAGAGTGAAAATCTCATTCTGTTCGTAACTAGGTTTCTCGAAGCAGATATCTCTAGCCTTATGAGTCCGTTGTTTTTTGTAGGCATTCGAAGTGGTTTCCGAAATAGTAGAGTAATTTTTTTAGATTTGTGGAATATTTTCTTGATGAGCAATTGACAGGTGGCATTTCTCAAGGTGTTAGTTTCTGCATGTGTTACAAACCTCGAGCATTAATGTTCAAGTGTGTGTGAAATCTTATGGGACTTAACTGCTAAGGTCATCAGTCCCTAAGCTTACACACTACTTAACCTAAATTATCCTAAGGACAAACACACACACCCATGCCCGAGAGAGGACTCGATCCTCCGCCGGGACCAACTGCACAGTCCACGACTGCAGCGCTTCAGACCGCTCGTCAAATCCCGCGCGGCCTCGAGCATTAATATAGGATCATGCATCTGCATGGTGGCGCTCAGGATATTACACTTTGCAGCAACAGTTGCAGATATTTGTGGCCACTTCAAAACAAGAATGGCCAAAACAACACACTGCATATAAAAGTAGAAGGCGCTAAGTTGCTATGACGGTTAACATTTCACTACAAGCGACAGAGGCCGCTCGACTTCATTGTCTCTCTGCTGATTTCAGGGAAAAGTTAACACATTTTCTCGTTTAATACAACGGGTCTTTACTTAAGCTTTGATCTAACTTGTGCTTTAGCTATTGTTTCTGCTTTCTTGTTTGGAATTTGTCGGATATATCTGTGAGTGTTGTATAGGTTTCCGACACTTGAGCAACATCATGTGATGCGTGAGTCTTGTACAGCATTCAGCGTGCAAGCTGCGACATAGTAATTTCCGAGGTTAAGGTGGTAACAACTATATAGTATGTTGCGTATGATTCATTCGATATCATATTTTACCCGCGTTCGAGTCCCGATCGCAGCACAAATTTTAACTCATTTCTTCTGCTTCAATCATAGTATATTTCACCCTTTTTATCTTTTCTGACTATTTCCCTTTGTTAGTATTAGGCGTGAAGATAATGCCGAAGTGCAGTTGAAGCTAGTTGCCATGTACAAAAAGACAATCTGCACATTGTAGTAAAAAGTTTGAAGAGAAGATTAGAATAATAAAGCCTGATTTAGACCGGGGCGAAAATAAGCGAACGACCATAATCGAACAAGAATTATTTCTGCTGTAAACGCTAGCCGAACGCGAGCGAAGAGCTCGTCCGTGTTCCCCTGGTCGTCAGTTTTTCAGCGAAACATCGAAAGAAATTCAGGTCCGTTTCGCTTCGGCTCCAGCAGCCCGGAGAGCATTAGTCTACTGCTTTGTGGACGAACTACTTTTGTTGTTGACGTAAGTAGAGTGAGCGATGCAGTGCTCTGGAGAGAACGAGAGAGCCGGTTGCTGTGGCCGAGCGGTCCTAGGCGCTTCAGTCAGGAACCGCGCATCTGCTACGGTCGCAGGTTCGAGTCCTGCCTCGGGCATGGATCTGTGTGATGTCCTTAGGTTGTAAGTTTAGAGGACTGATGACATCAGATTTTAAGTCCCATAGTGCTTAGAGCCATTTGAACCATTTGAAGAACGAGAGAAGAGAGAATGACACGTGACACAACAGTACAGATACCGCAGGTGCTTGTGAAATGCGAGAGAAACACAGCATAGATGCCGCAGAAATGGAAATATGACTGATAGAAATTACCGAAGGACTCATAGGTCCAGGAAGGGGATACGAGATAGACGATAAATTTAATACGTGCTTCCATATGCGGAAAGGGAGTGAAAAGTAAAAGCTCTGAATCTATTTCTATTAAAAAGGAACAGCACAACAAATTTTGTGGGAAGTAAGAAAATACGAACATGTATTTATTGTGCTATTTAATATTAGAATTTTTTTTGATTTGATGACCCAGTAAATGAAAACTGTTTTCCTGTGATCGAACTATCTGCCCTCCAATAAACTATTTATCTGATTTGATGAAATACTTTAAATTACATGTTGTATATATACTCTTAGATTATTGATAGTGTTTTCCTTATGTGTACTTTAATGAGGTCCTTGATGGGCGTAGCATATGTCACTATACATATTAGAAAATATTTGTAATACTGCAACCATTGAAGTGGGAAACAGTAAATGTTTTCAGCTGGTAATAAGCAACGTGTAAATGCGACTCTTTCTTCAGCTTACGGTGATCGTCTGTAATTAGTGTTTCTTCCTCAGTTCAATTGCGAAACCAGTGAAAAGCATAAAATGGCATATAAGGCTGTTATAATTAAACTTTAGCTACGTTAGAGAGACCCCATAAAAAGCGAGTGATCGTAAGACAATGAAGCGTTGTGACAATGTTAGTAAGGATATGCGCAACAGAAATAACGGAGAAACAATTGAAAGAAACGTATTTTAATTTCCACATCGGAGATCAAAAATGGTTCAAATGGCTCTGAGCACTATGCGACTTGATTTTTGAGGTCATCAGTCGCCTAGAACTTAGAACTAATTAAACCTAACTAACCTAAGGACATCACACACATCCATGCCCGAGGCAGGATTCGAACCTGCGACCGTAGTAGTCCCGCGGTTCCGGACTGCAGCGCCTAGAACCGCACGGCCACCGCTGCCGGCGCGCGGAAAGAATGAACACCTATATCTTTCCGTACGAGCTATGATTCCCCTTATTTTATCATGGTGACCATTTCTCCCTATGTAGGTCGGTATCAACAAAATATTTTCGCATTCGGAGGAGAAAATTGGTGATTGGAATTTCGTGAGAAGATTCCGACGCGACGAAAAACGCCTTTCTTTTAATGATGTCCAGCCCACATCTTGTATCATTTCAGTGACACTCTCTCCCATATTTCGCGATAATACAAAACGTCCCGCCCTTCTTTGAACTTTCACAACGTACTCCGTCAATCCTATCTCCTAAGGATCTCACACCACGCACCAGTATTCTAAACGAGAACGGACAAGCGTAGTGTAGGCAGTCCCTTTAGTAGATCTGTTACATTTTCTAAGTGTCCTGCCAGTAAAACGCAGTCTTTGGTTAGCCTTCCCCACAACATTTTCTATGTGTTCCTTCCAATTTAAGTTGCTCGTAATTCTAATTCCTAGTTATTTAGTTGAATTAACTACCATTAGATTTGACTGATTTATCGTGTAACCGCAATTTAACGAATTCCTTTTAGCACTCATGTGGACCACCTCACACTATTCATTATTTAGGGTCAATTGCCAATTTTTGTACCATGCAGATATCTTTTCTAAGTCGCTTTTGCAATTTGTTTTGATCTTCTGATGACTTTATTAATCGATAAACGACAGCGTCATCTGCAAACAACCTGAGACAGCTGCTCATATTATCTCCTAAATCGTTTATATAGATAAGGAACAGCAGAGGACCTGTAACACTACCCTGGGGAACACCAGAAATCACTTCCGTCTTACTCCATGACTTTGCATCAATTACTACGAACTGTGACCTCTCTGACAGGAAAACACAAATCCAGTCACATAACTGAGACGATATTCCATAAGCACGCAATTTCATTACAAGCAGCTTGTGTGGTACAGTGTCAAAAGCCTTCCGGAAATCCAGAAATACGGAATCGACCTGAATTCCATTGTCATTAGCACTCAACGCTTCATTCGAGTAAACAGCTAGTTTTGTTTCAGAAGAACGATGTTTTCTAAACCCATGTTGACTGTGTGTCAATAGACCATTTTCTTCGAGGTAATTAATAATGTTCGAACACAATATATGTTCCAAAACCCTGCTGCATCTTGACGTTAATGATATGGGCCTGCAGTTTAGTGGATTACTCTTACTATTTTTCTTGAGTATTGGTGTGACCTGTGCAACGTTCCAGTCTTTGGGTAAGGATCTTTCGTCGAGCGAGCGGCTGTACATGATTGTTAAGTATGGGGCTATTGCTTCAGCACACTCTGAAAGGAACCTAATTGGTATACAGTCTGGACCAGAAGACTTGCTTTTATTAAGTGATTTAAGTTTCTTCACTACTCCGACGATATTTACTTCTACGGTACTTATGACGGCAGCTGTTCTTGATTCGTATTCTGGAATATTAACTTCGTCTTCATTTGTGAAGGCATTTCGGGAGGCTGTGTTTAGTAACTCTGCTTTTTCAGCACTGTCTTCGATATTCTCTCCTCTGCTATCGTGCAGAAAAGGCACTGATTGTGTCTTGCCGCTAGCATACTTTACATGGGACCAGTATCTCTTTGGATTTTCTGCCAGGTTTCGAGACAACAAAATTTCCTTGTGGAAACTGTTATAAGCATCTTGCTTTGAAGTCCGCGCTAAATTTCGAGCTTCTGTAAAAGATCGCCAATCTGGAGGATTTTGCGTTTGTTTAAATTTGGCATGTTTGTTTCGTTGTTCCTGCAGCAGTGTTCTCACCCGTTTTGTCTACCAAGGAGGATCAGCTCCGTCGTTTGTTAATTTATTTGCATGAACCTCTGAATTGCTGCCGATATTATCCAGACCCTCCACTCAGTCCCTGTACGAGATGTCCACAATCTGTCCTGTCGACTATGCTGCAAATGGTTAACTCTGCTTTCATCTTGCAAGCAAGACTGGCAGTCTTTATCACTTCTATTAGCCGCTTGAAACCAGAGAGAATCTCTTCTGATCCAAAGTGACACACATCATTGGTACCGACGTCAGCCACCATCTGCTGCTGGCTGCACCCTGTGCTTTTCATGCATGCGGGAGGACCCGTTCCACGTTTTGAATGACTCCACGCGGTATGCAGAAGGAATTCACAGTGGATTTCTCCCCCTTCTTGGCATCCATGTCCCTAAGGGGCCCCAAAACGCTCCTAACGTTGGAGCTTCCAACTATCAGTAACCCCACCCATTGTGGTTGTTCCGATCTTGCAGGCTGAGGTTTTCTCTGAAACAGGACAGGCGACGGCATCTGGCTCAGCGACAGTGTCAGCCACAGACAGCACCTGGAACCTGTTTGTCAGACAAACTGGGGACGCCTAACGAAGTCTTTCGCCGCCTGCTACGCCCCGGGGTGACCTCCCACGACCACAGGCGATGGATCAACCTCAGTGCGAACAGTAACTGGGCTGATCACTGGTGGGGACCAGTCGGAAGACCTGGACGTGCTAGACGTGTGTTGGATTCCCAAGGCCGGCACACAACAATGGTGCCCATCCACTCCAGCCTCAAGCTGTGTAACCAAAGCAATCGCAGCCTGGAGTTGAGAGCGAAATGTCACCAACTCGGCTCGCATCCGCCAAAGACTATTAGCAGCAAAAAACAACTAAATAGCGTTCTTAGGATGGGCACATTGAACCCCTGCTACAGTGACCTGTGTCGTTCACTCCAGGGCAAACACTTCTTCACAGGGGAAAGCGAACAGCAATGAACACTGGCGAACTGTCTGTGAATGCTCGTTTGTACGTGTTCTGCTTCCATTCACTGCAAAGTAAATGAGGCTTTACAACGCGCCCGATGGCATTTCAGCAATCATCGTTTTCGCGCATATATCCGAATGGAAAAGGAAGAAAGACTAGTATGTAGCACATCGCGAAATACCCATGATAGTGCATTTCACAATGTTTGGCAGAGATCAATGAAGACTGGCAGTGGGAAATGTGGTAATAGAAAACGGAAAGTGCCATTTTTTTCAATAAACGAGTTTTGAGTGCTATTGTGTTCCCGGTCTATGTAGCATGTTTCTAGACTGGATCCACGAGAAAGTCTTTTAATGTGAGTTAGAGTGGCACATGATCTGTGTGCCAAGGTGTGTTTCCCACTGGAGTTCCAACACTTAAAGCATGCGAAGTTGTTGTTGTTGACTGCAGTTCTACTAGCTAAAAAACATAATGCTCCTGGTACATGTAATATCACACGCAAAACTTGTGATATTAATGGCAGTGTGACAAACATTTTCTTTCTGCTTTTTTTTTTTTGTCGAATAGTGACATTTGTGAGACAGTGGCTGTGTACGAAACACACGATAATTTATGTTCGTCTCCAGACGGCTGTTGATGTTTATATTCCATTTTTTGTTGTTTACATTTACTCTCGAGAAAACAGCCAACAGCTCATGTAAACAACTATAAATGTAATATTAACCTGAACAGCTGTTAAAGATGAACCAGTCGGTTGAAAACCAGTAACGGCCCTGTATTTCTAAATAAGTAACGTTATTAACAGTGGCTCATTGCTACTTTCTTCTTTGTAAGAGTCAGCGTGTGAAAAATTTCTTATTGGCACGTACAACGAGTCATTTTCCTAGTGTGGCACTTGGAATGTTCTTAATGAAGCATTTATTTTCTTGTTTCTGTTATTTTTGCAGCGAGCAGCAGAATTCCATGGTATCAGAAAACATATCAATTTTTCGGGTACAAATCAGTTATGTGGAAAGAGATATACGTCGCCTTTTCATTCTCCTGATAAATGTCAGATTTGTCACTTACGACATCTTCCCTTCCACTCTACAAATGTAGAGTCTACAGCGGGAAAATATCGGTGTCATTTTCAGGAGCTACATTAATTTCCCTTCCCCCTTCCCACTTTTCCATTAGCACTCTAGATATAACACGGCCGTAACGCTCCGCTAGGCAGTGAACTGCGTACTCCCCCACGAGCACAGAGGCGGCGTACTTCGGCCGACTGCGTTTCCGTGACGCGGCCTCTGCACGCACGACGGAGTCAGCAGGTGTGGCGGCGGCGGAGGCGGTGATTTCGACGAGTCCGGAAACGGCGGGTCGAGGTGACGGGGATTTCGCGCTCGGCTGGCCGGGTGTCCGCCGGCTGCGGCGATGGGTGGCGGCAGGTGGAGGCGGCAGGGCCGGCGCCGCCCCACGGCACACCACGCGCGCCGGCTGGCGACACGCACCGCCGCCCATGCGAGACGCGGGGGTTCGCTGTGTTCCTCCTGCAATCACTGCCTGCGCCATCCCCAGGGCGCACAGTCACCAGGCGCCGGGACCAACATGTGCCCTTACCTCCCATCGCGCAAGAGGACCAGGAGCAGTTGCTGTTGTTTTTGCTGTTGTGGATTCAATCCGAAGACGTAGTGGAGCTTTCGACAGTGGTCTCTCCTGTGCAGGTTCCTTCAATACTGCAGCCTACTATGATGTGACAAAATTCATAGGTTAGCGATATGCACATATACAGATAATGGTCGTAGTGTTGCGTACACTAGGTTTAAAATGGAAACGCCTTGGCAAAGCTGTCTTTAGTTCTCAGGTGATTCAGGTTGAAACTTCTTTATTTAAATGGGTGTGTCCGTACTTAAACTGCAGAATGACTGAGAAGATGTAACTTCTACCTTATTTGAGCTGAATAAAGCTGAACGTACTTTCTCTTTACTTATTCTTACACAACTGGTCATTAAAATTGCTACACCAAGAAGAAATGCAGATGATAAACGTGTATTCATTGGACAAACATATTATACTAGAACTGACACGTGATTACATTTTCACGCAATTTGGGTGCATAGATCCTGAGAAATCAGTACCCAGAACAACCACCTCCGGCCGTAATAACGGCCTTGATACGCCTGGGCATTGAGTCAAACAGAGCTTGGATGGCGTGTACAGGTACAGCTGTCCATGCAGCTTCAACACGATACCACAGTTCATAAACAGTAGCGACTGGCGTATTGTGACAAGCCAGTTGCTCGGCCACCATTGACCAGACGTTTCCAGTTGGTGAGATATCTGGAGAATGTGCTAGCCAGGGCAGCAGTCGAACATTTTCTGTATCCAGAAAGGACCGTACAGGACCTGCAACATGCGGTCGTGCATTATCCTGCTGAAATGTAGCGTTTCGCAGGGATCGAATGAAGGGTAGAGCCACGGGTCGTAACACATCTGAAAATTAACGTAAACTGTTCAAAGTGCCGTCAATGCGAACAAGAAGTGACCTAGACGTGTAACCAATGGCACCCCATACCATCACGCCGGGTGATACGCCAGTCTGGTGATGACGAACACACGCTTCCAATGTCCGTTCACCGCGATGTCGCCAAACACGATTGCGACCATCACGATGCTGTAAACAGAACCTGAATTCATCCGAAAAAATGACGTTTTGCCATTCGTGCAACCAAGTTCGTCGTTGAGTACACCATCGCAGGCGGTCCTGTCTGTGATGCAGCATCAAGGATAACCGCAGCCATGATCTCCGAGTTGATAGTCCATGCTGCTGCAAACGTCGTCGAACTGTTCGGGCACATGGTTGTTGTCTTGCAAACGTCCCCATCTGTTGACTCAGGGATCGAGACGTTGCTGTACGATCCGTTACAGCCATGCGGATAAGATGCCTGTCATCTCGACTGCTAGTGATACGAGGCCGTTGGGATCCAGCACGGCGTTCCGTATTACCCTCCTGAGCCCACCGATTCCATATTCTGCTAACAGTCATTGGATTTCGACCAACTCGAGCAACAATGTCGCGATACGATAAACCGCAATCGCGATAGGCTACAATCCGACCTTTATCAAAGTCGGAAACGTGATGGTACGCATTTCTCCTCCTTACACGAGGCATCACAACAACGTTTCACCAGGCAACGCCGGTCAACTGCTGTTTGTGTATGAGAAATCGTTGGAAACTTTCATGTCAGCACGTTGTAGGTGTCGCCACCGGCGCCAACCATGTGTGAATGCTCTGATAAGCTAATCATTTGCATATCACAGCATCTTCTTCCTGTCGGTTAAATTTCGCGTCTGTAGCACATCATCTTCGTGGCGTAGCAATTTTAATGGCCAGTAGTGTATCATGTCAACACTGACCCACAATATTCTAGCGCAACGCAATATGACTGCTCAAAAAAATTACAACCTGACTTCAAGTAATTAATTCAAAAGAATTACCCTGACTAAAAAGAAATTCTAATAATAACCTATACATTTCATTAAGCACTTACCTCACAAAAATCTTCGTTACACGAACTACTACAAAACAGCGAGCGCCAATACTGCCAGCTAAATATAAGATTCTAATCACTCAAGGCACTAACTTCTAATAGGGATATGGTTAGCAAAGGAAAGATTTTGCTGTGGAGCAAACAATATATTTACCTTAATAATGTGGCAACCAGTTCAAAAATCATATAATATATAAACGTCCGTGACATCCAGTTCCAAAAGATTATAGAATCGTCGACAGATTACATTTCCATGAAGAACACACGTCCGCTCGAGCTAACACTTCAAACCTGTAACCTCCATCACCTCTGGCTATTCTCTCCCCACATCCCTAACTGCTGGCTGTTCACCTCCAAGTGCCCAGCAGTACTTCCATCACTGCTGGCGACTAACTTCCAACTGCCCAACACTACACGCGATTAACTTCCAAACTTCCAACAACGAGTCCAAACAGCCACAGAGTCTCTTACAAAGAAAGCGCAGTCAGAGATCCAATGCAAAGCACTGCACAGTGGTGCCAACCCAGAAGCAGCCCACTTATAATGTCATTCATGTGAAAAGTTTCCCGATGTGATTAACGCCGCACGGCGTAAACTGACAGGCTAGGATCGCGGAATGGTAGCTGGCGCTGGATGTGTGGGACATTCCATTTCGCGTACAGTTAGAGAATTCAATATACCGAGATACACAGGATCAAGAGTGTTCCGAGAATACAACAAATGGTTCAAATGGCTCTGAGCACTATGGCACTCAACATTTGAGGACATCAGTCCCCCAGAACTTAGAACTACTTAAACCGCCCGAGGCAGGATTCGAACCTGCGACCGTAGCAGTCACGCGGTTCCGGACTGAAGTGCCTACAACCACACGGCCACCGCGGCCGGTAGAGTACAACATTTAAGCCATTACCTCTCACCACGAGCAGCAGAGTTGCCGGCGGCCTTCACTTAAAGATCGAGAGTAGCGACGTTTGCGTAGTCAGTGCTAACAGACAAGCAACTCTAAGCGAAATAACCACAGAAATTTGGAACGTACGACGAATGTATCCGTTAGGACAGTGCGGCGAAATTTGGCAGCAGACGACCGACGCGAGTGCCTTTGCTAACAGCACGAGGTCGCCTGCAGCACCTCTCCTGGACTCTTGACCATATCGGTTGGATCTTAAACGAATGGAAAACCGTGGCCTGGTCAGATGAGTCCCGATTTTAGCTGGTAAGAGCTGATGGTTGGATCTGAATGTGGTACAGGCCCCTAAGGCATGGACTATGTTGTCAACAAGACACTGTGCAAGATGTTGGTAGCTCCATAATGGCGTTGGCTGTATTTACGCGGAATGGACTGGATCCTTTATCAAAATGAACAGATCATTGACCATATGCAGACATTTTCGGACTTCATGTTCCCAAACAATGATGGAATTTTTACGGTTGACAATGTGCCATGTCACCGGACAATTGTTCGCAATTAGTTTTAAGAACATTCTGGACAACTGGACTGAATAATGTGGGCACCCAGATCGCCCGAGATGAATCCCATCACACATTTATGGGACATAACAGAGATAAGTTCGTGCACAAAAACCTGCTGCGCCAACACTTTCGCAATTATGAACGGTTATAGGGGCAGCATGGCTCAATATGTTGCAGGGCACTTCCAGCGACTTGTTGAGCCAAACCCACGCCGAGTTGCTGCACTACACTGGGATAAAGGAGGCGTGACTCGATATTAACAAGTGTCCCATGAATTTGTCACCTCAGCTTATATCCAACTGAACCTGTTTACTGTAGTCAAGCCTCGACCTCTCCCTTAATTTTTACCTCCCACACTTTCTTCACTACCAGTCTGACGATTTCTTTATGCCCCAGGATGCGTCCTGTCAAACGATCCCTTCCTTTAATCAAGCTGCGTCATCAATTTCTACCTTTTCCATTTCGATTCAGTACCTACTCATCAGTTATTTGGTTTACCCATCTAATTTTCAACATTCGTCTGCAGCATCACATTTCAAAAGCATCTTTATTAAAGGACATCTTTCATGCACCCTGAGCTGCGCTATAGATACGTATTTGCCAAAACTGGTTTTCGGATTAATAAGACATCACCTTTCGTATATTATGCACTTCTATAGCAGTGGGATGCGTGTTAGTTAACATGATGGGATCTGATATCTGTCCTGTAACATGGCATACAGTATGTCATTTATGCTGCTGCTCTCAAATCTTAGGCAGTGACAGCTCTTGACAACGTTTCACATAACTGTCACATAGTGTAAACACGGAATCCCATTTTTACACTATATGACAATAAACGGCCGGCCGCGGTGGTCTCGCGGTTCTAGGCGCGCAGTCCGGAACCGTGCGACTGCTACGGTCGCAGGTTCGAATCCTGCCTCGGGCATGGATGTGTGTGATGTCCTTAGGTTAGTTAGGTTTAAGCAGTTATAAGTTCTAGGGGACTGATGACCACAGCTGTTAAGTCCCATAGTGCTCAGAGCCATTTTGACAATAAACATGGTGTTCCATTTTTACACTATATGATAGTGACATATTATGCACCTCTATAGCAGTAACATGTGTGTCAGTTAATAGATAGGCTTTGAAATCTGTCCTGTAACATAGTATACAGGCTGTTACAGAGTTTATCTTTACATTATGCAGCAGTTATGTGAACTGTTATCAAGAACTGCCGCTGCCTAAGATTTGACAACAGTAACATACATGACAACCTGTATACTTTTTTACGGGAAAGATTTCAGATCCTGTAGTACTAATCGACACGCATGTCACTGCTATAGACGTACATTTGTCACGGATGATAGTATATTAACACTAAAACCGGTTTTGGCAAATATTTCTAGTGTAGCTCATAGCGTACCGAAGATATACTTTAATAAATATCTGAAAGCTGCGGAACACCAAGCATTCAAAATTTTTACATCAAAAGCATTGTCTTCCTGTCTAATTTCTTATCATCGATGTTCAAATGGCTCTGAGCACTATGGAACTTAACTTCTGAGGTCATCAGTCCCCTAGAACTTAGAACTACTTAAACCTAACTAATCTAAGGACATCACACACATCCATGCCCGAGGCAGGATTCGAACCTGCGACCGTAGCGGTCGCGCAGTTGCAGACTGGAGCGCCTAGAACCGCTCGGCCACTCTGGCCGGCTATCATCGATGTTACACTTACGTATAAGGTTATGATCCCTACAAGTATATTCAGAATAGACGTTCTGAAATCAGTGTCCGGCCATCCTGATATAGGTTTTCCGTGATTTCCCTCAATCGCTTCAGGGATACTTCCATTGAAAAGGCACGGCCGACTTCCTTTCCCATCCTCCCCTAATCCGATGGGGCCGATGACTTCGCTGTTTGGTCCCCTCCACCGAATCAACCAACCGACCAATAGACGTAGTGACACCTAAATTTATATTCTGCTGTAACAAATTGCTCTTTTCCAGGAACATTTCTTTTGTTGTTGTTACCAGTCTATATTTTGTAGCCTGTCCAATTCGTCCAAGGTCAGTTATTTTGTCGCCCAAATAGCAAAACTGGTGTACTTGTAGGTGTTGATTTTGTATCTGTCTTGGCATCACAATGCATTCAGTGTACTGACGATAGTTACCACATTCATGTTTTGTTATTCACTATTACAACCACTCCTGCATTATGCCTTTTTGATTTTGTGTTGATAACCATTGTACTCACCTTAACAGAGACCCTGTTCTTCCTGCCATAGCACTTCACTAATAGCCACTATATCTAAATTCAGCCTATCCATTTGCCGTTTTAAATTTTAAAACCTAACTACCCAATTAACGGATCATACATTCCAAGCTCTGAGGCTTAGAAATTATTTATTTCACGACTGTAATTTAGTCATTGGCACCTATTTCAAGTCGTTCTGTAAAAGATTTTACTTCAGCACAAGTCACACTTTAAAATCCTCCGAAATGTACACATGTCGTCATCAAAAATAGGTCTTTTCATTGAAGAAATACAATCAGGTGACAAAATTTATGGGATACCTCATACTATCGCGTCGGACGTCCTTTTGCTCGGCGTAGTGCAGCAATGCGACGTGGCATGGACTCCACAAGTCATCGGAATCCCCTGTAGAAATTCTGAGCCATGCTGCCTCTGTAGACATCCGTAATTACACAAGTATTCCTGATGCAGGATTCTGTGCACGAACCGGTCTCTCGATTATGTTCCCTGCCGGGCGATCTGGGTGTCAAATCACTCGCTCAAACTGTCCAGAACGTTCTTTGAACCAATTGCGGACAATGATGCATATTCATCCATAAAAATTCTATCGTTGTTTGGGAATATGAAGCCTATAAATGGCTGCAATTGGTCCCCAGGTACCCGAACATAGCCACTTCTTGTCAATGATTGGGTCAACTGGACCAGAGAACCCAGTACATTCCATGTCAACCAAACTCACACTGTCCGCAACTCATGGTCGTGCGGTAGCGTTCTCGCTTCCCACGCCCGGGTTCCCGGGTTCGATTCCCGGCGGGGTCAGGGATTTTCTCTGTCTCGTGATGACTGGGTGTTGTGTGATGTCCTTAGGTTAGTTAGGTTTAAGTAGTTCTAAGTTCTAGGGGACTGATGACCATAGATGTTAAGTCCCATAGGGCTCAGAGCCATTTAAACCAAACTCACACTGTTATGGGGCCACAACCAACTTGCGTAGTGCCTTGTTGACAATTTGGGCCCGTGGCTTCGCGTGGTCTGCGCCACACTCGATCCCTGCCTTCAACTCTTACCAACTGAAATTGGAACTCTTCTGAGTAGGCCACAGTTTTCCAGTCGTCGAGAGTCCAACCGACATGGTCACGAGGGCACGAGAGGCGCTGCAGGCACTGTCGTGCTGTTAGCAAAGTCATTCGCCTCAGAAGTCTGCTGCCGTTAATGCCAAATGTTGCCGCGCTGTCCTAACGTAAACGTTCGTGATACGTCCCACATAGATTTCTGCGGTTATGTGATGCAGAGTTGCTTGTCTCTTAGCACTGACAACGCTACGCAAACGCCGCTGCTCTCGGTCGTTAAGTGTAGGCCGTCGGCTACTGCGTTGTCCGTGGTGAGAGGCGCACCGGCAGACGCGCGCTCACAGTACAGCCTAGAGCGCGCGTACGCTATATTTCTCTCCCGCTGGTGCGCGCAGAGTCTAAGCCCGTTATCAGTGCGTTACGTAACGAAGGTCACGCGTTCTCTATATAAGCGGGCAGTGCACGTCAGCGGAACCATTCCGCTGTGAGCTCTATCTGCAACAGCATTGAAGCACTATGCCTCGTCGACGTGTGTATCGTCATCATCACCACCGCACGCCAGTTTATAAACACATACTCAGCCTTAAAAATAAACTTGGAACAAATGGGACTGCACAATCTACACTCCTGGAAATGGAAAAAAAGAACACATTGACACCGGTGTGTCAGACCCACCATACTTGCTCCGGACACTGCGAGAGGGCTGTACAAGCAATGATCACACGCACGGCACAGCGGACACACCAGGAACCGCGGTGTTGGCCGTCGAATGGCGCTAGCTGCGCAGCATTTGTGCACCGCCGCCGTCAGTGTCAGCCAGTTTGCCGTGGCATACGGAGCTCCATCGCAGTCTTTAACACTGGTAGCATGCCGTATGTGCAGTTGACGGACTTTGAGCGAGGGCGTATAGTGGGCATGCGGGAGGCCGGGTGGACGTACCGCCGAATTGCTCAACACGTGGGGCGTGAGGTCTCCACAGTACATCGATGTTGTCGCCAGTGGTCGGCGGAAGGTGCACGTGCCCGTCGACCTGGGACCGGACCGCAGCGACGCACGGATGCACGCCAAGACCGTAGGATCCTACGCAGTGCCGTAGGGGACCGCACCGCCACTTCCCAGCAAATTAGGGACACTGTTGCTCCTGGGGTATCGGCGAGGACCATTCGCAACCGTCTCCATGAAGCTGGGCTACGGTCCCGCACACCGTTAGGCCGTCTTCCGCTCACGCCCCAACATCGTGCAGCCCGCCTCCAGTGGTGTCGCGACAGGCGTGAATGGAGGGACGAATGGAGACGTGTCGTCTTCAGCGATGAGAGTCGCTTCTACCTTGGTGCCAATGATGGTCGTATGCGTGTTTGGCGCCGTGCAGGTGAGCGCCACAATCAGGACTGCATACGACCGAGGCACACAGTGCCAACACCCGGCATCATGGTGTGGGGAGCGATCTCCTACACTGGCCGTACACCACTGGTGATCGTCGAGGGGACACTGAATAGTGCACGGTACATCCAAACCGTCATCGAACCCATCGTTCTACCATTCCTAGACCGGCAAGGGAACTTGCTGTTCCAACAGGACAATGCACGTCCGCATGTATCCCGTGCCACCCAACGTGCTCTAGAAGGTGTAAGTCAACTACCCTGGCCAGCAAGATCTCCGGATCTGTCCCCCATTGAGCATGTTTGGGACTGGATGATGCGTCGTCTCACGCGGTCTGCACATCCAGCACGAACGCTGGTCCAACTGAGGCGCCAGGCGGAAATGGCATGGCAAGCCGTTCCACAGGACTACATCCAGCATCTCTACGATCGTCTCCATGGGAGAATAGCAGCCTGCATTGCTGTGAAAAGTGGATATACACTGTACTAGTGCCGACATTGTGGATGCTCTGTTGCCTGTGTCTATGTGCCTGTGGTTCTGTCAGTGTGATCATGTGATGTATCTGACCCCAGGAATGTGTGAATAAAGTTTCCCCTTCCTGGGACAATGAATTCACGGTGTTCTTATTTCAATTTCCAGGAGTGTATTATTCTTAATTGACCTATCTTTTTCCGTGGATGTCGAGTTAATTTTTCACTTGATGTCTCAACTGGAGCAGCTGGCAGTGGGTGGTTTACACTCGCAATTGTCCGTTGTGATAACGCATCGCTACCTGGACTAGAATCTTTTGCCGACCGAGATGTCATCGCTTACAAGACTTGGCACTGTGGAATCGACCCGAAGACGCAGTGTAGACCTAGTTTCGTTTATAGTAATATGCCTTTCACTTTGTATACCCGATCATGTAGAAAAGTTTCTAATCATGAGAAAATACATGTATCGATTAAACGACTTGGTTTGCTTCCTGAGAATGTAACTGTAAGTGGTGATATTACTTTCTATTATAATTATTAATAAAGTGTTATCCTTGACTCCTGTAACCGGGGGCGTCAGCCGAGAACCGCTGGATGTACATCTGGTAATCGGAACATCCCTGACACCGTGGATCTCCGAATATTGAGTTCCCTGACGATTTACGAAACGGAATGTCCCATGTACCCCTCCACATTCAGAATCTGTTAATTCCCGTCGTGCGGCTATAATCATGTCGGAAAAATTTCCACCGAATTCACCTGAGTACGTTTTGCATCCGATACTGGCGCAGTCTGTATATGTGCATATCGTTATCCCATTACTTTCATCACCTCAGTGTATAGGTGACGTAAAGCATGGGCATGAAAACTACAGATTATTTGTGCGTCCAGTGATATTGATTGTTGTCAGGAGATGGGAGCCTCGCATGTCGTGCCGGAAGGAGTCCCCCCCCCCCCCCCCCTCTCAGCTGATCTCATTACAGCCGTTGCTGAGTCACCGCGGCTCGCTGCGTGCAGCCACCCGTCCACCACTCCAGCGGGCAGGTTCCGGGCCGTTACAGCAGGAGGGACGCACGTCCACCAGTTAGTGGCCCAGCGCGCGCCAAGTCACCCGCAGCTGTAAGTCCCGCTAGAACGCTCTGACGTGCGGCTGCAGTCCTCTCTTTACCTGGAATGCGTTGTTTCTTACAATCGTGAGTTCGTTCTCAGAGGCGTTAATAAAGATAAACAAAACCGGAAACTTCATAGCAAGTGAGATTCAAGTAGGTACGTACTTGTGCGGGCGAGAATCGTAATGGTATCAGACATCCGCAGTTAGCTTGTGTGGTTTACAGGAATAAAGGGTTGAACATAATTAGTCGTTCGTAGGTCGGGGCAAATGTTCAGTTCAGGAATTGAGAATCGGTAATTTATTTATGTATAGTGCACAGACAATTTGTTATTCTTGTCGTGGTCTGGTATGAAACTGCTACCTACTCTAGACTATCCTCCGCAATCATCTTTCTCCCTGCAGAGATTCTCCTCCAACATCAGTTTGAACCGGCTTACTCTTGTCAATCCTTGCTCCCCATCTACAATTTTCATTTCCCGCGCTTACCTCCATGACCAGACTGATGCTTTACGTTGTGTCCTATCATAAGATCCCTTCTTGTGCCATACATTTCTTTTCTCCCCAATTCGATTCAGCCTGTAATCGTTCAGTCTGACCATGTGCATATCAAACAATTCTCTTCTTACTTGTTTTGTAAATAAAACTGCCTATTCCTGCTGCTAGTTACTTTATTTATCCCATACGCGTTTCGCCTTTTCCTGTTCTAAGGCATCATCAGTGGGATCTATAACCATTCAGTTTTGTTAGTTGTAGATTATCAAACAGTTCACTTCGCGATTTTTTGTAAAATAAAAGTAATTACTTACGATATGCTGTGTAAATAATGAATTGCTTGGCATGTGTACTTGGTCGTTCAACAGGATTTTCCCCTCTGCTTTGGTTTTATGTGTGTGGTAATTTTCTTGCATGAACCAAGTATACAGGGTGAGTCACCTAACCTTACCGCTGAATATATTTCGTAAACCACATCAAATACTGACGAACCGATTCCACAGACCGAACGTGAGGAGAGGGGCTAGAGTAATTGTTTAATACGAACCATACAAACATGCACGGAAGTATGTTTTTTAACACAAACCTACGTTTTTTAAAATGGAGCCCTGTTAGTTTTGTTAGCACATCTGAACATGTAAACAAATACGTAATCAGTGCCGTTTGTTGCATTGTAAAATGTTAATTACATCCGGAGATATTGTAACCTAAACTTGACGCTTGAAACCTCCGACGTTCAGTTGCGTGTTGTAACAAACACAGGCCACGATCGGCGAGCAGCATCTGCAGGGACATGTTTACGATGACGACCGTGTTTACGAGCCTGGCTGTAGTGCACTGTTGTGGTTTGGTCTAGCTGTCGCAGTGTCCGCATGTAGCGCTTGCTGCTATTGTTATTCTGCATTCGTCTCCGCACGCAGACCAACTGTAGTACACCGTGTTGTAGGAACTGTGACCATGGTGTATTAGAACTCTGAAAAGGCGGAGATGATACTCATCTATGGCCAGTGTCGACTAAATGCAGCTGAAGCCTGCAGGGTGTATGCAGAACGGTACCCGGACAAAGAATATCCAACGTGCCGCACATTGCAAAACATCTACCGCCAACTGTATGCAACAGGTATGGTCGTAGCATGCAAACGGGTCCGTAACAGGCCCGTCACAGGAGAAGCGGGTGCAGTTGGTGTGTTAGCTGCTGTTGCCATGAACCCACACATGAGTATACGAGACATTGCGAGAACCGGTGGACTGAGTCAAAGTAGTGTCATGCGCATACTGCATCGTCACCGCTTTCACCCGTGTCGCTACATCAGCAATTACATGGTGATGACTTTAATCATCGAGTGCAATTCTGTCAATGTGCATTAACAGAGAATGCGTTGCAGTTCTACCTGTGTACCGATGAAGCGGGCTTCACAAACTACGGGGCAGTGAATCTATGGAACATGCATTACTGGTCCGTGGACAATCCTCGCTGGCTCAGACAGGTAGAGCGACAGCGACCGTGGACTGTAAATGTATGGTGCGGAATCATTGGCGACCACCTCATTGGTCCTCACTTCATTGTAGGGGTCCAAACAGCTGCAACATACATCGCGTTTCTACAGAATGATCTGCCAACGTTGCTCGAAAATGTCCCACTGAAAACGCGTCGACGTATGTGGTATCAGCATGATGGTGCACCTGCACATTCCGCAATTAACACTAGGCTGACCCTTGACAGGACGTTCGACGGGCGTTTCATAGGACGTGGAGGACGCATAAATTGGCCAGCCCGTTCTCCTGATCTTACACCTCTGGACTTCTTTCTGTGGGGTACGCTAAAGGAGGATGTGTACCGTGATGTGCCTACAACCCCAGAGGATATGAAACAACGTATTGAGGCAGCCTGCGGCGACATTACACCGGATGTACTGCGGCGTGTACGACATTCATTACGCCAGAGATTGCAATTGCGTGCAGCAAATGATGGCCACCACATTGAACATCTATTGGCCTGACATGTCGGGACACACTCTATTCCACTCCGTAATTGAAAACGGAAACCACGTGTGTACGTGTACCTCACACCTCATGGTAATGTACGTACATGTGCGTCAGTGAAAAAGGCCAATATAAAGGTGTTAGCATGTGGACGTAATGTGCTGTTCCAGTCTCTTCTGTACCTAAGGTCCATCACCGTTCCCTTTGGATCCCTACGTAATTCGGTGCTCTCCGATACACACGATCGAACAGCGGAGGAGTGGTACTCAAGCGTCAACTTTATGTTACAATATCTCCGGATGTAATTAACATTTTACAATGCAACAAACGGCACTGATTACGTATTTGTTTATATGTTCTGATGTGCTAACAAAACTAACGGGGTTCCATTTAAAAAAACGTAGGTTTGTGTTAAAAAACATACTTCTGTGCATTTTTTTATGGTTTGTATTAACCAATTACACTAGCCCCTCTCCTGACGTTCGGTCTGTGGAATCGATTCGTCAGTATTTGATGTGGTTTACGAAATATATCCAGCGGTAATGTTAGGTGACTCACTCTGTATATGCCAAGCCATTCATTATTTACACTAACGGATAAAATGATAGAATAATGTTCGCAAAATGGATTAATATAATAACACTGTCCAATGTAATAATAATAGAACCCAACATTTTTACACTCACTCATCCATGAACCCCTCCATAGAAGATTGAAACGAAAAGTCAAAACAGCAGTCAACAAAGTTTTCAGGCACTCGCTAACAGTTAGTACACCTGCCACCCCTTTCCCCCCCCCCCCGCCCCAACAAAAAAATAAGATAAAAAATTAAAAATAACAAAAAAATAAAAAGCTATCGGCTCTATCCCCCTCTCTCTCACACTCATACACACACGCACGGTATAAAAATCATAAATAGAAGTTAATATCGAACGTATACTCCGGTAGATTGGCAACAAATAGGTAAACATACCAAAGGAGAAACACGAAATGGAGTCGCAATATTTTCGCTGTGAGAAGCAGTGTAGGACGAAATAGTTGAATCGAGTGACAAAAGAACACTAGTCCACCACAAAAAAGAGTGAGAAACATGGTGAACAGTGTATTGAGGGCGAGAACACAAAGATGTGATTATATGGCACTGATAAAAGTTGTAGTGCGACCTCCAGACCAGATGTGAGGAAACGCAGATCAGCAAATCGCAAATAATTACTTTTTTTTTACAAAAAATCGCGAAGTGAACTGTTTGATAATCTATAACTGACAAAACTGTATCGTTATATCTCACTGATGATGCCTTAGAACAGGAGAAGGCGAAACGCGTATGGCAAAAATAAAGTAACTAGCAGCATGAAAAGGCAGTTTTATTTACAAAACAAGTATGTGTATGCTTGCTGCTGAGGATGGCCACACAAATAAACTTGTAATTCTCTTCTTATATGAACTGTTTAATGTACACGTTTCATTTCCGTACATGGATTCCATACACAGAAATACTTTAACAAAAGACGCCCTAAAACTTAAATTTACAGTCGATCTCAGCAAATTTCACGTTTTCAAAATCGTTGTTCTTGCTCTTGCCAATATTCACATTAAATCCTTTCTACTTCAATCATCATCACTTAATTTGCTGCCCATATAACAAAACACATCAGCTACCTCTAGTGTCTCATGTCCTAATCGATTTCTCTCAGAATCGCCAGATTTAATTGTATTACATTCCATTACATTTATTTTCCTTACTTTAATATACATCTCATGACCCCATGCATACTGTTCAACTGATCTTCCAAGTCAAGTGGAGTTTGTGACAGAATTACAATGTCATCGACAAACCTCAAAGATCTTATCTCTTCTGCCTGAACACCAATTCGCTTTTAAAATGTCGTTTGCATTCATTTACTGTTTCACGATGTACAGACTGAATAACGTAGGCTATAGACTACAATGCTGTCTCACTCCCTTGCCGCAACTGCTTCTCTGCCATGTCCTTTGACTACACTCCTGGAAATGGAAAAAAGAACACATTGACACCGGTGTGTCAGACCCACCATACTTGCTCCGGACACTGCGAGAGGGCTGTACAAGCAATGATCACACGCACGGCACAGCGGACACACCAGGAACCGCGGTGGTGGCCGTCGAATGGCGCTAGCTGCGCAGCATTTGTGCACCGCCGCCGTCAGTGTCAGCCAGTTTGCCGTGGCATACGGAGCTCCATCGCAGTCTTTAACACTGGTAGCATGCCGCGACAGCGTGGACGTGAACCGTATGTGCAGTTGACGGACTTTGAGCGAGGGCGTATAGTGGGCATGCGGGAGGCCGGGTGGACGTACCGCCGAATTGCTCAACACGTGGGGCGTGAGGTCTCCACAGTACATCGATGTTGTCGCCAGTGGTCGGCGGAAGGTGCACGTGCCCGTCGACCTGGGACCGGACCGCAGCGACGCACGGATGCACGCCAAGACCGTAGGATCCTACGCAGTGCCGTAGGGGACCGCACCGCCACTTCCCAGCAAATTAGGGACACTGTTGCTCCTGGGGTATCGGCGAGGACCATTCGCAACCGTCTCCATGAAGCTGGGCTACGGTCCCGCACACCGTTAGGCCGTCTTCCGCTCACGCCCCATCATCGTGCAGCCCGCCTCCAGTGGTGTCGCGACAGGCGTGAATGGAGGGACGAATGGAGACGTGTCGTCTTCAGCGATGAGAGTCGCTTCTGCCTTGGTGCCAATGATGGTCGTATGCGTGTTTGGCGCCGTGCAGGTGAGCGCCACAATCAGGACTGCATACGACCGAGGCACACAGGGCCAACACCCGGCATCATGGTGTGGGGAGCGATCTCCTACACTGGCCGTACACCACTGGTGATCGTCGAGGGGACACTGAATAGTGCACGGTACATCCAAACCGTTATCGAACCCATCGTTCTACCATTCCTAGACCGGCAAGGGAACTTGCTGTTCCAACAGGACAATGCACGTCCGCATGTATCCCGTGCCACCCAACGTGCTCTAGAAGGTGTAAGTCAACTACCCTGGCCAGCAAGATCTCCGGATCTGTCCCCCATTGAGCATGTTTGGGACTGGATGAAGCGTCGTCTCACGCGGTCTGCACGTCCAGCACGAACGCTGGTCCAGCTGAGGCGCCAGGAGGAAATGGCATGGCAAGCCGTTCCACAGGACTACATCCAGCATCTCTACGATCGTCTCCACGGGAGAATAGCAGCCTGCATTGCTGCGACAGGTGGATATACACTGTACTAGTGCCGACATTGTGCATGCTCTGTTGCCTGTGTCTATGTGCCTGTGGTTCTGTCAGTGTGATCATGTGATGTATCTGACCCCAGGAATGTGTCAATAAAGTTTCCCCTTCCTGGGACAATGAATTCACGGTGTTCTTATTTCAATTTCCAGGAGTGTATTTTCACTGCAGTTCGGTTTCCGAACAATTCGTAAACGACCTTTCACTGCGTATATCTTGCCCCCGGTAATTTCAGAATGTCGGGGAGTGTATTTCAGTCAATGTTATCAAAATCTTTACGTAATCTACAAATTCTACAAATTAGAAAAATGGTTCAAATGGCTCTGAGCATTATGGGACTTAACTCCTGAGGTCATCAGTCCCCTAGAACTTAGAACTACTTAAACCTAACTAAGCTAAGGACATCACACACATCCATGCCCGAGGCAGAATTCGAACCTGCGACCGTAGCAGTCGCGCGGTTCCAGACTGTAGCGCCTAGAACCGCTTGTCCACTCCGGCCGGCTACAAATTACACACAGTGCCACGTAAGGCTAAACGTCTTCAGTGGGGTAAGGAACACAGCAACTCCACAGTAAGTAACTGGAGGCGTGTGATGTGGCCTGATTATTTAAAATTTTGCCTCTTTTCAAATGATGCGCAACACTAAGTACATCTACGGCCTAACGATGTTTCTAAACCGTATTATATCCGATGGTCAGAAACAGTCTGAAAAGCTTTAAGGGTGCTGCAGGGGATCTGTGCTAGGAAATAATTGTAAAGAAAAAAATTCGATACATTGCGCCGTTTCCGAGTTATTTAACATTGAAGTTAGCCTACCATATCGTCGTGCGTGTAGATTCAAGCAGACTGCCAGAGACAATGTACAAAGTACCCACCACGGTGTAGAATTTTCTTCAACGCTCCAAAACTAGTTGTGGGCAAGACACCTCCTTAATAACCAATCTCTAAATTTTTTGTGTGCAATGTTAAATGGGTAATGTGGAAATTACGGCCGTAGGCATAGCTTTTAAAATGGAGAATTCGCACAAAATTTCACTATAGCGCTATCTGAGTTGAGTACTACATTGGTTATGATTTTTGTCCTGAATACCTCTTAAGAATTTACTCTCTGCCCAAGTTCACTGATAACTGTTTGATTCTGTAATTCTCAATCGGAAGTTGATGCCTAAAACCCAGAAGCCCGCACATTCATTACCAGCGCAATAGGAAATAAGATATGCGATCGTTCTGGATTCCACAAGTGTGAAATCAAATTGAACTAGTCTACCGGTGCTGCGATTAATGCCCGCCATGAGTATGACCGTGCTGCGCCGAGATGCGCGCTGCTCATGTGCTGGCTGCTTTGCGGAGTAGTCAGCAGTTTTGCGGCAATCCAAGACGTGGCAACCTCAATCGGGACACCAGGACGTCCTTACGCGAATCCAATGAAGACACTCTCGTCTCCTACTGATATGGACGTCGATACACTCGGACTGTGTATCCCTTGCTGTGATTACTTACGCCCTGCTCATACATTGCCACCAAAAAAGTGCCAGTCGCCAGTAGCAAAACTACGAACCTTGCGGTCCCATCACAAGGATTCCTTCCAACAGAGAATCCCACCAAAACAAGTGCGTCTTTTTCAGCCCCTAGTTACAACATGAAACTCTCCCCTATTACCAAAATAAATTCATTTCAGTGACCTGATGCACAACTTTACGCCAACCGCACGTTCTCCCTACAATGCCCATAGGCTCGCAACTGGATTCGAGAAATCCAGAGAGGACCACTAGCAGCCTAGAGTTTGTTTCCTGTGCCCCTTGCTTTCTACAAGCGGAAGAGGCTTATCTTCAAAAGAAGTCAGAAAAAATGGAAAGATTCTTCCCCCCCCCCCCCCCCATCCCCGGTTGTCACACATGCCATCATGCCCTCTGGGTGGACGTTGGCCCCAGGCAGTCGTGTTGTAGGGCAATACCTGCCACCCGCTGTGGGTTCCAGGCAAAGCTCACTACCAAGAATGTTACGCCATTCAGGCCAAGGCCGGTCACCGACCTGCTTCGCCGAAGCTTTTCCTGTTGTTCTGTCTCAAGCCCAATGCGCTGGACATTCACACGCACCCTACAATCATTCATAATTCTTTAAAAACCGTCGCTGACTTAATAAAGAGGGACATGTAAATTACACAGGCGCCCTACAGCCAGTCACTGTAGTTTATAGTATCAATAACACTTTCACACCGATTTTCCATGTTGTCAAACTCAAGATGGTAAATTTCTCTAATTTTTGATGAAACAAAAATCTTGTCACGGTTCAAGTGTCATGGAACTTGCTCTTCATTTGGTTTCCTCGAACCGAACACGGTTCACTTAGATTAAATTTATCAATTCCGAAAAAGGCGCATTTTAAGTAGTAATGAGCATTTCATCAAGTGGTAACTCACGAATCCACTGATGTCTGTGCATTATCGTATTTTAGGGCACGCGCAAGTGCTTAAACTTGGGCGCTGACTTCAATGCTAAATAACTCTGAAACAGCGCGACGTACTGAATTTTTTTCTTAACAATTATTGCTCGGCGCAGTCGCAGGAGGATTGAAATGGCCCTAATCGATTTGTTAATCCGGTGACATCCAACGATTTGTCCCCGTTTGAGAAGTCTGAGCCCCCCTCGCCGACCCATACTGCTGTGACTGCTTCTCTAATGACGAGACAGCCCTCCCCGCTCCCTCTTGTACTACTAGAGAGCCTGTATACAGAGAGAGTGGCCATAGGTGAAGTTGCCCGTGATTGGTTGGTTAGCTTTGGCAGAAAAATGGCGCCAAACGTCTCTCGCGCTTCCTATGTTCGCCGTGCTTTTGAATTGAATTGAAGTTCAGAGGACGTTTCGAAACGATTAAAAGGTATCTGAATTATTGAGAGACTTGTTATGCGTTGTGCATGTATATTCGATTTAGTTGTATATCGATTTTAGTGCGTAATTAGCGTTTGCGATCTTAAACACGAATTGAAATACTGAAGCGTTTTGTGATTAAGTCGGTAGGCCTACATGTTTGAAGTAAAGACGTTAGTAATTGTACAGTATTGTTTTTGACATCTGTAATTCGTTCTGCAGACGTTCGTAAACGATGCTAGGTTGTGCTGCATTTGGTTGTTCCAAGGTGGATTTCGCATGTTAGCATTTCCACGCAATGAAGAAAGACGAAAGCAGTGGGGAGTCGCAGTCAACAGAGCTGACATAAATCAAAGAGGAGCCTTGTGGAAACTAACCAAGTACTCTTTATCTATGCGAAGTAAGTCGCAATATACATAGTTAAATTTGAAAACAGACCTGTAAATTGGCTGTGTGAAAATTATTGTAACACATTATTCTTATAAATAAAGGCATTTAACGAATGATTTCGCCATATTGTCTTGTGCTTTTGATTCGGTGAGTGTGTACTCCACTACTACACTACTGACCATTCGAAAGTGCCGCTCGCAGTTTGGCAGAAAAATGGCCGCCGTATCGTCCTGTTGGCCACTCTCTCCCTATACAGGCTCTCTCCTAGCTACTCCCCCCTCCTGAGATATAGTGGTCAATTTTGTATTACATAGGGGTATCCAGACACTTTTTAACTGATGCTTTATAGTGTTTGGAGAGCAGATAGTGTGGTCGAATGATAAATTATTTTTATTCTTTCGGTTATTGCAATAAAAGTTCCTAAAATAACTTCAATACATGTTTGACAGAATTGCCATGAACCTTCTTTCACATTAATCGACATAAAAAGTAGCCACCCCATGCAAAAAAATCAGTCACCACCTAAGAGAAATCGCGTTAACGTCGCGTCTAGCCCTTCGTAATGGTCTCCGTTCGATGAGCAAGAGAGTTCGTATGTTTGTTTAAGTATATCATATCCAACTAGAGCCACTCATTGATGGTTAGTTCCCATGGAGAGGCAAACCTACGTTTCTAGCACTTGTAGACTTAGAGAAAGCTTTTGACAATGTTGAGCGGAATACTCTCTTTCAAATTCTGAAGGTGGCAGGGGTAAAATACAGGAAGCGAAAGGCTATTTACAATTTGTACCGAAACCAGATGGCAGTTATAAGAGTCGAGGGGCACGAAAGGGAAGCAGTGGTTGGGAAGGGAGTGAGACAGGGTTGCAGCCTATCCCCGATGTTATTCAATCTGTATATTGAGCAAGCAGTAAAGGAAACAAAAGAAAAATACGGAGTAGGTATTGAAATCCATGGAGAAGAAATAAAAACTTTGAGGTTCTCCGATGAGATTGTAATTCTGTCAGAGACAAAAAAGGACCCGGAAGAGCAGCTGAACGGAATGGACAGTATCTTGAAAGGAGGATATAAGACGAACATCAACAAAAGCAAAACGAGGATAATGGAATGTAGTCGAATTAGATTAGGAAATGAGACACTTTAAGTAGTGAAGGAGTTTTGCTATTTGGGTAGCAAAGTAACTGATGATGGTCGAAGTATAGAGGATATAAAATGTAGGTTGGCAATGGCAAGGAAAGCGTTTCTGAAGAAGAGAAATTTGTTGACATCGAGGATAGATCAGGAAGTCGTTTCTGAAAGTATTTGTATGGAGTGTAGTCATGTATGGAATGAAACGTGGAGGATAAATAGTTTGGACAAGAAGAGAAAGAAGCTTTCGAAATATGGTGCTACAGAAGAATGCTGAAGATGAGATGGGTAGATCACACAACTAATGAGGAGGTATTGAAGAGAATTGGGGCACAACTTGACTAGGAGAAGGGACCGCTTGGTAGGGCATATTCTAAGGCACCAAGGGGTCACCAAGGACAGCGTGGAGGGTAAAAATCGTAGAGCGAGACCAAGAGATGAATACACTAAACAGATTCAGTAGGATGTAGGTTGGAGTAGGTACAGGGAGATGAAGAAGCTTGCACAGGATAGAGTAGCATGGAGAGCTGCATCAAACCAGTCTGGATTGAAGACCATCACAACAACAACCCCTATGTAATACAAAATTGACCACTAGATGTCACGTGGGAGGGACCAGCTAGTACAAGAGGAAGCGGGGACTGCTGTGTTGTCAGTAGAGAAGCAGGAACAGCAGAATGGATCGGCCAGGGGAGCTCAGTGACAAACCGATGTGCGGCATTTCAGTGCTCCTGCGACTGTTGGTGATGCGATTGAAAAGAGATAAAGGAAGGAACAACCACAGATAAACCAAGAGCAGGTACACCTCATGTACTGACGGGCAGGGACCGCCGACCATTGCGGAAGACGGTTGTAAAAAATTACATTCAATCAGAGGAAGCAATTAGCGGTGAGTTCCAAAGTGATACCAGCTAGCATATTGACCGTGTATAGGGAGTTCCAGAAAATGGGGTACGTTTGTCGAGTAGCACCACGTAAGCTACACATTTTTGTAGTGCTAAGGGACGACTGGGAAGGTGTGAAGAGCGACGGTACCAGACAGAGGAAGTCTGGAATCCAGTGATTTGTACTGGTGAATCACGCTGTAGCCTGTCTAAAACCCATGGGCTGGTGTGGATTTGATGAATGGCTGGAGAACGTCATCTGCCATCATCTGTAGCAAAATGCGGTAGAGGTGGTGTTACGGTAGGGGAGCGTGTAGTCCCCTTACTGCGATTAAGAAAACGCTAACCGCTGAAGGATGTGAACGCGAACGCATTTAACAGTATTGTATAATGCGAACGGTAGACGAGCAGTTGGGAGACGATGATTGTTTATATCGGGAGGCAAGAGTACATCGCAATAAAGCATCATCTGCGAGGCAATGGTTTGTAGACGACAACAGTCCTGAAATCGACTGGCCTGCCAGAATCACTCCGTGGAACGCCTTTGGGATGAACTGAAATATTTGTTCATTTAGAAAACCAGTTTCGACAGACTTTTCTGTCGTCTTCAGGCCTGTAACATAGAGTGTATACATGGAATATATCTTATATTATGAGTTGTGCCGCGATATTTGAGATAACAAATTTTTGTTTATCAATGATAGAAACCGAGATGAAATTTTACATTTGCATGCTTTCAAAATTTTTTTAATAAAAGATGTTGATTTTCAGTTGGAACGTCACGCCAAGTCGTCATGTTTGTATAAAGTGCTACATTTTATCCAATAACATGACAACTTAGCGTGAGGTTCCAACTCAAAATGAACAACAAATTTTTGAAAGTAGACAAAAGTGCAGTTAAATTTCCTTTTCTTGTAATACCAAACAAAAAACTTTTATCTCCAATATTACCCATAATTCATGATATGAGACATATTCCATGCATATTCATTATATTACGGGCCTTAAGGTGACGGAAAACTCTGTCGAAACAGGTTGTTGTGAATAATAGAATATTTGTGCGATATTGGTTTTAGAATGTTTTTACGTTTGCGATGAGTTAGAAGTTGACTTTGCTCCAGACCGCTGTGTCGAAGTCCACTGCCTCCTCTGGTTTTGGCTCCTGAGGAAGAATGGGCTGCCATTCCTTCACACACACTCAAGCACCTCACTGAAAGTGTCCCAGCAGAGTCCAAATCGTCACAAAGACAAAGGGTGGCTACACTCAGTATTAATGTCCACAAATGCATGTCCGCATACTTTTGATCGGACAATGTGTAGCAGATTTTATCGACTAAGTTATACGCATCCTCCTATGCATATTTTACATTTTAAATTACACTTTTGGCATAATAATCTTTATCTGTAGTTCAGTAAAGGTCTGGAATGTTTCGCATATCGCGTTACAGACGTCAGGAACAGTCTAAGATGTAGCAGTTATTCAAATTTGAACCAAGTATTAGCGCAGTTGTCTCCACCTGCTGAAACTAGCCTCTCTTCATGTGACATGTCTCCCTCAACTGCAGTTAGAACTCAGCGAAAATTATACATCGATACACGTGCAATGTTTCGGAACGGAGCGAAGAAGACCTGGAACTGCTGTTCAGTAACAAATGCACTGCCAATATGCACTCCGTGCGGGAACACCCGCATTTTCCTTATCATAAGCCCATGTGTTTGCTTGCTTCGTTACCTACAGATCGCAAAAAAAAAAAAAAGAGACAAGAGCTGCTTGTAAATCGTACGCAGCTAGGCAAAAGAAACGAAAAAAAAGAAAGAAAAGAAAGAAAGGTTCAAATGGCTCTGAGCACTATGGGACTTAACATCTGAGGTCATCAGTCCCCTAGAACTTAGAACTACTTAAAACAAACTAACCTAAGGACATCACACACATCCATGCCAGAAGCAGGATTCGAACCTACGACCGTAGCGGTCGCGTGGTTCCAGACTGAACCGCCTAGAACCGCTCGGCAACAGCGGCCGGCTTAAAACTGCAGCACCATGACACCATGAAGGCAGCATGCAACAAACGGATGAAATTAGCATACTTGGATATGCAAGTGATTTCATTTCAACATAACCGCACAAAGAAGATACCGGTGACGTTATGTACATTTCGGATATGAAGAAAGGTTATGCAGAAGGTCTGTCATTCAGAAATTGTTGCTTGTTTGTGAGAAGGTCGAGTTGTGAATCGTATAACTAGGATAAACGTCTACCACCACGCGTCGCAACTGTACATCTGCAGAGCTACTGCCTATCGAGATTGTGGGTTACCATTCCGCGATATCACTGCTCGCGATAGGTTTCTCCATGTGGAATCTATGGGCACAGGAGGGCCATACTCAACACTATGTAAGATATCGACGGTCCCACATGACTAGGGCCCGAGGGGACAGAGACTTCGCTGGGCTGTGCAAGATCATACAGCTACGTCACCTACCCAAGACCCTCTGTACGGACTTGTTTACAGCAAGAGTAGTATCCACATGGATAATGCGGCTACGTTCGCAGTCCCATAGATTGTCAGCACTGTAGAGTCTTCCCTTGCCGCAGCAGCGGAAAGAGGGGCGGCCATTGGCAACACTTAACAGTCAGTTGCACCATGCTGGCCTTTTAGGCGAAAGCTGGACCCGTCCACCGTACCAAAGTGGACGCTTCCATGTGTCGAGGCCCTAAGACGCAAGGACGTTGCCAGACTGAATTCGTCATCGTCGTACAGTTCCATCGCATGTCGTGATGGGTACGAGATGTCACTGAGTACGCTGGAACTCGTCAATGTGTTTCTCGAAGCACTCCATCACACTCCTGGCTTTGTGACATGATGCATCATCTTGTTGCAAAATGTCATTGCGGTCGAAAAACATGATCGTCATGAAGGGGTGTACGTGGTCGTCAACCAGTGTACGACACGCAAGGCGTCATGACGGCCAATGAAAGTGCTCCACTGGACCCATGGGAGCCCATGTGAATGTCCCCCCAGAGCATAGTTGAACCGCCACAAGCTCCATCCTGCCGTACAGATGTCAAGGAGCTGTTCTCCTGAAAGAAGACAGATCCGCACCAGCCCATCGGCATGCTAAAGGTACCGGTATTCAGTCAGACCATGCAACGCTCTGCCACTCCGCCAACGTCCAATGCCTATGGTCACGTTCCCATTTCAGTCGTAGCTGACGATGTCGTTGTGATAACATTGAGACATGATTCGGTCGTTGGTTGTGGAGGCCCCTCGTTAGGAGTGTTCGGTGCACTGTGTGTTCAGACACACGTGTACTCTGCCCAGAATGACAGTCTGATGTTAGTTCCGCCACAGTTTGTCACCTGTCCTGTGTTACGAGTCTGACCAGCCTATGATGTCTGACATTTGCAATGAGGGGTGGCCACCCAACCCCACGATGTCTGGACGTGGTTTCACCTTGGTTTCCCGACGTGTTGAAAACACTCACCACAGCACTCCTTGAACACTGCAGTTTCCGAAATTCTCGTGTCGAGTCTCCGGGCCGTTGCAATATGCTCTCAGTCAAACTCAGGTAGAGCGCGTGCCTACCGAATTCGACTCACGGACAGCACGCTCAGTCATACAACACGCACCGTGCGAGTGCCTGATTAGCCGTCATCCCTCGCTAGGTGACGCTGGTATCACTACACGCGTTTATATCGATAGTAGGTCGGTGGTAATAATGTTCTGGCTGATCAGTGTATAACACTGCGAGGTGCCGGGGCAAGCAGTGTATTTAACACTAAATTCTTCTAGAATCTCCATATGTAAAAGATGCTCTAAGCCCCCCCTATTCTAACTTCGACGTTTGCTGTTGCACATGGATTAAAAATATACGCGAACTGACTGTAATCAACCCTGCCAGTGGAGTAGAAAAGAGTTTGGCACCTACAATAATTTAATTTGATAAATAAGTTAAATAAAGGAAGGTTTCATTAACGTAGTGAGAAATGATGGGTTGCTCTACCGATTAACAGAATAAAAATTCTGTCCAAAATAACAATATGATTTATTAAGACTAAACACAAAATAATAAACAAAAACACATGAAACATTTATAATACATCAAATTGGCTCAAATTGGATACTCAAACAAACGCTATGAAGGTGAAATTGTCCCTAAACTAGATTGTGAGGTTTAAGACGAAGTGGTATGTGGAGCCAATTCCTTGCCACTCAAATCTTAAGAGAGACACACAGCTAACCCAACATTAATTGCTGCTACTCAAGACAGAACAAAGTTAGAAAAAGACGAACAGGCGCGCTCTGCTGAGCTCTGATTATCACCTAGGAAAATCCCTATCTGCCGGTGCTGCAGACATACATTACCAAACTGTCTTCTTAACTCCCAGAACACGATCTGGCGTACCGGAGGCGACGGCTGGTTGCTTCGACGACTTCGACCGAAAGGCGAGAGCCGACCACCTAGAGCACCCGTACAGGCCGAACACACAACATTCCCGCCCCCACGACAGTGGCTGTGGTTAAACATTCCAATCAGCAACTCGAAAACCGGCGGAAAATTCCACTCTATTGCCGGAGCACTACCATTCCATCAATGGAGATTCTTGGCGCCAATTTCTGTGCTGATTTTGCTACGTCACGGAGCTATGCCCTGAGCAAGCCAATCACAGTTACTATTTTGCAGAAAGCGCGGGAATTTTCCCGCCACAACTGCCTGGGTACACAAGTCATTCCCACGCCTCGGTGGTAGCCCGCCAGAAAGTGTTTTCGCTAAGTTTCTGCGAAGTAACGGAACCTCTAGCCCAGCCGCTACTTCAGACCCCTCCGGGCGTGTCTTTTGACAATGTCGGCGTCTGCAAAGCATTCACTCGACTTCCTCACACCCATCGGCTTAACGCTTTCCAGATCAGAAGGGCTTGCCTGTCACCGGACCACCCGGGTGACGAGAGACGCTGCGTGGGAAGTCCGCGTGTGCAGGAATAGTGACTTTTCACTGCATGCAATTAGAGAGGAAAATCGTAAGATAGAAATATGAGAGGGGGCTCATGCCACCTCTCATAGCCCCTACGCCATTTTAGATTGTAATTGGTGAGCGGTTGGCTCACTTAGGAGCAAGGTAATGAGTCAATCGCCCAAGAACAATCTCGCAAACTGGCTGCACATGCCGCACTCTATAAAGAAAATCGCTGCAACTGAAAAATGCAGCTCATAGAGGGAGGATTATTTATGATGTAGCCAACTTCACCTTCTTAATATGGAACACTAACACTCACATACACATCCATACCCAGGGAGCCCCTTCCAAACACCGATTCACACAGACATTCACTCTCTAAATATGGCCCGGGCATATGAGCCAAATATGGAGCAACTTATTCTTTACAATCAGAGTTGTAGTGCTCTGCGATTAAATGTCCAAGATGTTGCAACAATTTTAATCATTAAACTAACCTGAACTCACTCACACGTGATACTATTTAAGTTAACAATCTCTTTGTGAGCTTTCAGACTCTAATTACAACCTCCGATTCATTCTGTCTCCCTGCAGCAAGAATAACCTTTACAAAATGTTCCCTGAACTGATGGTCCATTCACAATGACAGTGGTGGTATCTGCTTCAGTGTATGGGGACTTGAGGCACACTGTTTGCATACACACAACAATAAACACAAAATACAAAAAAAGACATGGTGTGGAGAACAATACAGTAATTTGTAATAAGAATTACAGTTTAAAACACAAACACATACAAGGTATAACATACATTACAAAAACAACACTAGAGAAAGAAATTTAAGAAAAAAAACAAGGTTCATGGGGCATCAAGTTGTGCGTGCACATTGATCAAAGTTCACGACTGTGCTGAGAATGAGGCACTAAATCACATTGTTAGAAATATTCGAAGCACTTCACAAATTCCACAGTACTGACATCACATAGGGCTAAACGCCGGGTGTTGTTGCTACGTTGTTGCAACGGCAATAGGGTGTGCTGGAGCATCTGCAGTACTCTGTTGAGATTGCACCAAGACCTACGCATATGATCACGGCAGTACGGTAGGAAGACACAGTGATAGGCTCTCCTCACGTCGATTAATTGTCTCTGAGGTCTACTTGTTGGGATACATCACTAGTCTAGGTCTCTTCTCTCGCCGGACAGTACTTTACGTTTCCCAATATTGCAGTTCGACGAGGGATGATGGCACGTGGAGTGACTCTACAAGTGTGTGAGGTCATCCATACAGGATCGAACTAGGAGCAACGATTGCTAAAACTGCTCTCTAATAGAGAGGAGAAGTTAAAAATGAGACCATACATTTGTTAGTGTGGCACGATACTGCTTTGTGTATGCAGATCGGCCAATGCTAGTGAGTTGTAAAAACCCAAACAGGTGAGTATATAGCGCCCCTTTCTGTCTTGAGGCACATGAGGCGTAGGTTCTGACACGATATGTGATCTTCTTCGTGTACTCACGACAACGTGGACTGCCGCAGGGAATCCCTCCAAACGGCTGCCGCGTCCGGAGAGCTAGCAGGCTGTCGCGTGTGGGTCGCGTGTCAGTGTCAACGACCAGCCTCACTTTCGCTTGTGGCCCGGCGAGGATCCCGCCTAATCCCTCAGGTATACGGCCGGGTGACTGTCAGCTTGCAAGACCGGACGCTCGCTTTCTTGCAGGTAGCCGAAGACCTCTTGTTTTTGCGCTGGCTGGCCTCTGCATTGCCACGATACCCATCATCTGCACAGTTCTGACAAAAATCTTATGCCTAACTTTTTCCCATGACCTTCTATGTTATAATAAATTTACATAATGACACATTGATGGTCTGCCATTTCAGACACTCTTATTTTACTTTTATAGTTATTAATCTATGACTATCATTATAACAAAATCTTGGTGTATCAAATTTAGACATGGAAATAATTTATCTTGATATTTGTGTAGAGACCGGTCTCACTACTGTACATGGTGTGTGGCGCTACACTGGATGAACAGCTAAATGTATGGGCCTGCACTAATATTACTATTAATTATATAGATCGACAGTAGTCATGCTCAAGAATTAACTACCATTTGCCAACGATCTACATTCTATGTCTTTTAATTAAATTATGTTTTTATGCAGGTCTAAGTTTTACTGTTCTATAAAGAACATGCAACTATGCTACTTTCGCTCGCCCGTCGTCCCTCCATCTCGGGTCTGTGGTTTGGTGACCTGAAAAATAGCATCTCAACAGGCGCGCGCCAAACACTTGTGGTAGAAAACCGCCACACTATTAAGGATCTAGTTATTGTAAAATCCTAAAGTTTAATTTACCCTAGTATATGGTACTCTCTCTATTATTTTTTTTTTACCTTATACAACACTCTTACATAATTCCTGTTACGCTGAGATGTCTCTCTGCTCGCCGCTATTGACGACAGTGATGTGCGCACCGTACAACATGGCCTCTGAGTTCTCACTACGCCTCACTGAAACTCCAGAGACTGGGTTAGCCATGGCTATACAAGACAATAAATTTATAGTTGCAACTTCTTTTTCTATATTATGCAGTATTCGCGATCAAAGCACACCTTTCCAGAGGCAATGTAATATGACCAAGCCAGGACTGGTTCCTGTTGAGGATTCCGTCGCCCACCACACATCAGCTACACAGTATGTCACGAATTTCCAAGTATAATTCCTTGGTTATTCATCTATGACAGTCACAAGCAGCACGCTAAATCCCCAACCAGCACATTTGCATGGTAGGCTTTATGCCCGCATTTCTACCGTCCAGGCCCTAGGGCACCATTGGAGTCAAACGCTCACAGGTTCACCCCGACTTGCAAGACAACGATGCTGGCGCATCACTGTAAAAACTATACTGCACATGTTCATCCTCGAAATCACGCAATATATCACAATCTTGCAGTGCACTGACGCGTGCCTGCAAGCATTGGTATGAACGTCTCACGAACTGGTTGTGGCCGCTATGGAGCGTATCACGACTTCTCAGAACGCTTCTAAGAGCACGTTTTTGTATGCGCCCTTTTGTGCGACATCTCCTCACTCATCATTATCCCTCAACATGGACACCAGACAGGAAAGGACTAAAACATTGCATCATAGAAAGATAGTGTCTCCTACTCCACCGACATTGGAAGTCGCGAACAGAAAAAAAAAGGATAGCAGCAGTAAATTCTTATGCGAGACAACGCAGCGTGTTAATACTTTAGCAATCTTAATCTATTAATGCAACGATTATCGTTCCCTGGAGAAAGATTCATATATTTGCCTATTCTACTATGTACACCACTTACACTGCTACTATTCCACGAACTCCTTTATGTGATAGATGTGGTGGAGTTCTATGGACTTCTTTCCTTTCAGCGTCTCCAATTCATAAGCATTGTAGTGAGCTGCTCTCCTTATACGGTACGGGCCGTTGTAAACTGAATAGAATTTTTGGCATTTCATTTTTTGTTTGTTCGAAAGTCGGAAAGACTTCACGAGCACCTTTTGTCCAATTTGGAAGTGTCGTAGACGAGCTCCCCTGTCGGCACGTATCTTCCTGACCTCTGCTGCAGCCCGTATCCTCTTGAGAGCCAAATCCACTATGGCTTGGTGCTGCGTTCGCGCCCTTGGTGGGAAGTTTACGACCTCGGTTATCAAGTCCTTAGGAATTCGGTTTTTCAGTACTGTAATGGGTGCCAATTTTGTTATCCCATGGGGTGCCTCACTGATCACCTCCTGGAAGTCTTTAAGGAAAACGTCCCATGTCGTGTGCTGTTTGTTACAGTACAACCGGCACAAGTTTCCGAGTTCCTTAATAACCCGTTCTGCAGCATTCGAGCTCGGATGGTGTGAAGATATAAAAATGGGATCAATTTTACATCCACGCAACGTCTCCTTCCATGTTTTTGACTTAAACTGTGGCCCGTTATCAGTAATAATTTTACTCACATGACCAACCTGTGGTAGGAAATCCCGGATTAGGGCTCGTGATACAGTTCATCCTGTCGCCCTCTTCAGTGGCGTAATGGTAACGTATTCGGACGTTAGTTCAACAAACACCAATACGTAAGTATATCCTCTTCTTGTTCTTGGCAAAGGTCCCATCAAATCTGTTGCTGCTACTTGTCTTAATTTGGTCGGTACGATTGGGTATAATGGTGCCTGCATGCTCACAGTGGTGTGCTTAGCCTTTTGGCAGTCTTTACACACCGACAGTACCCTCCGTATTCGACGCTCAATGTTTCGAAAGTAACACATGGTCCTTAGCTTGAGATTGCAATTGCGTGGTCCGAAGTGTCCATAGCTGAGGTGAGTATGCCATATAATCTTGTTTATTAGGTGTTCAGGGATGCATACCCCCCATTCAGTGTCATTGGCATAATTTCGGTGGAAAATTATGCCTTTCCGCAAGAGGTAGAACTGCCTGATGGTGGCGTGTCTTCTGGCTATCCATTTCTGTTTCAATAACACTAGGGCAGGGTCCTTGTCTTGCTCCTTCTTGATGTCCTGCATACTACAGGTAATAAAATTTTCAAAGGCTACTTTCTGCATATAGAAAAGGCAGTAGTGATTTTCCTCCAGATCTTCTTCCATGTTGTGCTCAAATCCGATCGGTGACCGTGATAAGGCGTCTGCAATAATGTTCTGACTGCCGGGGATATATTCTATCGAAAAGTTGTACTGCTGCAGATATGATGCCCACCTAATGAGCCGCCTGTGATTAGGCTTTGCAGTCATCAAGAACTCGAGTGCCTTGTGGTCTGTGTAGACCCTCGTCTTGCGACCAAACAGAAGGTATCTGAATTTTTCAAACGCACATACAATAGCCAGCGCCTCTAACTCGGTTACTGAGTAATTCCTCTCACTCTTGGCTAGTACTCTGCTACCAAACGCAATTGTCTTCCACACCCTGTTTCCTTCATGTACATAGTCTTGGAACACCATGACACCCAGACCTGAGTATGAACTGTCCGTTACTATGCAAAGCTCTTCTGCTAAATTAGGGTGTGATAGGATGGGTGCTTGTAATAATGCGAATTTTAATGCTTTCCATTCAGATTCGGCCGCCTCATCCCATTCCCAAGGAATCTTCTTTCCTGTAAGTTGATGCAACCTAGGACTGCTCTGAGTTTTGACATGTATAAAGCGGTTGTAAAAATTTATGATCCCCAACTGCTTCTTTGTCGTAGGAATGGGAAACTTTTCAATCGCTTCGATCTTTTCGGGATTTGGCGCAATGCCCTCACCCGTGATGATATGTCCTAGAAATTTGACAGAGGACGTCCCAAAATTCGATTTTTCGATATTGATAGTCACTCCGTATTCCTTGAATGTCGCAAGGAGTTCACCGAGGACCGCATTGTGCTCTCCCCAAGATTTCTCCGCGATCAGCAAATCGTCCACATATCTGGTGACATGACGTTTCGAATTATCGCTTAGTATGCCGTCCAGCCCCCGAATGAATGCGGCAGACGAAATGTTCAAACCAAATGGGAGACGACGAAACCGGTAACATCTTCCAAATGCTAAAAAGGCTGTGTACTGTCTGCAATTTGGATGGAGCTCGATCTGCCAGAAACTCGATTTTAGATCAACTGATGAGAAGATTGATATTCCATGGAAGTTTTGTGAGAGTTCCTCTAATCGTTCCGGTCTGTCTGTTTCGGGTTCTATTATGGTATTAATTTGTCGCGAGTCCAAGACTAAACGAATACTACCATCTGCCTTCTCGACTACTCTTAACGGGTTATTATAGGCTGAAGCCGTAGGTTCTATTATTCCTTCACTCAGCATTCGCGTAATTTCAGCTGCTACTTTCTGTCGATATGCCAAGGGGATTGGATAGGGTGGCACACGAAACTGGTTGTGCGGACGTACACGAAATTCATATTGGAAGTTCTTTATTGATCCTGTCTTGGGAAGGAAGACCTCCGTATGTTCTACTAGTAATTTATGAAGTTCTTTGCGGTGGTCGCACCTTATATTCTTTATTGCTTCCACTTTTTCTCCTATTTTCTCCTTTATTTCTCCCATTATTCCGACTTCATTCTCATCCGTGTCCTCTTCCCTACCCGCAACGTCGACCTGTTCTTCCTTTCTGTCTTTCAGACACGCATAGTTTATCCGTACACAGTTAGACGGTAGTTGAGCTGGGATCAGCTGGTCGTCGAACTTAATGTGGACGGGATTCCCTTTCCTCAAAACCACTTCACCTCGTCCTGGATCAACTATCGCTTCATGTTCATTTAGGAAGTCCGTTCGTATTATCATGTCGATCGCCAGATTTGGCACGATCCAGAAGTTAGACTCTATTTTGTGTCCTTGGCAGGAGAATTCCAGTCTTGTTTGTTGGGTGACCTCCGTACATTTACCCGCTAATGCCCCTTTTATTTTGGTTTTCTTAACCGATAGAACAGGCCAGTCCATCTCCTGAGAGCACCTCTTGTATGCTGCCTCAGATATTGCTGTGATGTAGCTTCCACTATCTATTATCGCATTTATACTCTTTTCAGCTATTGCTACTGTGATAAGAGGCTGCCGATCTTGTCGAGGAGTTGCTTTATGTTCCTCGAGCAGGATTTCTGATAAATCTTCGTAATGTATCATCCGTAGTTGGCCAGGTCCGAGATTACGTGCGAAATTCCGGCGGCCTGTGTTCGCACTAGTCTGGCGTCAATCCCTTGTTAAGCTCCCCCTCCTCTGACGTGCATTAGGATTTGCGGGTCTAGTTTCAATCTCCTGGTTCCACTGTTGTCCTTGGTTTCGCTCTCTCCAATTACGGTCGCTTTGCCGTTCGTTATTCCTCCTATCCCAGATTCCTTGTCTAGATTGACCCTGCTCCCTGACGTTCAGGTTTCCGTGTCTTCGGTTTCCATAACCTTGAATAGCGTAACCTTGACTTCCGTAACCCTGGTTTCCTAACTGACCAGTGCGATTATGCGATCTGTTGTCGTCTTCCCTTCCTGGCCCGTGGTATTTGTTACTTTGCACCTTCTTCCAGTCCTTTGCGTCTTGTTTATCAAAGACTACTTCGAGTTCGCGCAATAGACTCTTGAATGCTTCTATGTCAGATCCACACTTGCCGACAAGTGTCTATTGGTACCTAACTGGCAATTTGGAAAAGCAAAATTTAATGATTTCTCCGTTGCTATATGGACTATCTAAAAACTGATTCTTCTTGAGTAACTCATCAAGAAATTTGGTTGCGCTCCTATGCCCGGACACTTCCAGTTCAGGACAAAATATTATTTCCTCTTTAATCCTGTCTTGCGTTTCCTTTGACCAGTAGGTCCGCAGGAATGCACCAACAAATTCCTGATAAGTCCGACACGTCACTGCCACACCCCGCATCTTTTCCGCGGCTTGGCCTTCGATGTGTCCACACATGAATTCTAATTTTGCCTGGGTTGGCCATGATGCCGGTAATGAATTTGTGAACTGCATCACCCAGCTCTTCGGATGCATCGACCCTCCATTTTCTTTGAACTTCTGGAATTTTAGTATCGACAGGAAGTGATTGTGATCAAAATCCTTTCTGATCCTCGCACTGGTGTTGTCACTCGTTTCCGATACTTGCACGTCTGCTGAGTGTCCTGCGCTATCTTGCTGATAACTGTGATGTGCTACCTCTGTATCACAGTGGAAGTGGCACTCAGAATTCACTCTCTTAAGTGGGCTATAATTATTGGAGCTATTACTCGCTGTTTCTGCGTGTGCATTGTTAGTTCCGCACTCGGTCATTGGGCTAGAGCACGGCGGGCTTTTCCTCGGAGACACAATTCTGTGTACTCCATCATGAGTATCCGAACGCGCAGTGCTCGTGTGCCCGTTTTGCTCTAGTTTTGCTATCCGACTCTCTACTTCTTCCATTCGTTTCGTGGTGTTCGCATCCGCTATATTACCTTGAGTTTTTAAGAATGCTAGGGATTTTGAGTGGGATTGTGTTGTACGTCGCAAGCGCCCTGCGAGTTTAGAAGTTGCTTCCGCGACTTTCATTGCCCCTATTGCTGCCGTTTTGGCCAGGCCTGCTACTTTTTGTGCAGCCATTGACATTTGTTTTACTTCTCCACATTCTTTCTTTATTGTTAGCAATTCCCCAGGAATTTCCCCTATATGCGAAATTATTGCCTCAGTGTCCTTCTTACGCTGTTCGTCAGCTTCTTCCTTCTCCTTCTTACGTTGTTTCTCCTCTTCTTCCTTCTCCCTCGTACGCTGTTCGTCAGCTTCTTCCTTCTCCTTCTTACGCTGTTTTTCCTCTTCTTCCTTCTCCCTCTTACATTGTTTCTCATCTTCTAACCTTCTCCTTCTTACGTTGTTCGTCAGCTTCTTCTTTCATTGATCGTAGGAAGCTCAGTATTGGGTTAATGTCATAATTTTAATCCTCGTCACACATGGGTGATGTAACTCTGGACACCTGGGCGCTAGAGCTCTGACGTGGCCGAGCTGGCCCCTGTCTGCTCTCGTTCGTTTGATTATAAACTTCTGCTACCGTCTCGACCTGTGTGCCTGTCTCTGTTTCATCCTCTACCTCACTATCATAATCACGGCCGCGACGCTGCTCTATGATCGCGTCCAAATCACCCTCCTCATCAATGAGTCTGTCGTCCTGACCTGCTAAAAATGTGCCCATCTCATCTCTGAACCTATTCCCGTCAGTAAACTTCCCCTTATCCATTATGCTATCCTCTTTTGTTTTAGCTTCGCTCGATAATAGTCGTGCCTTACTTCTCGTTATCATTCATGAAAAACAAATTTATCTAAAATGCACAATAAAATTAACCTACTCCATATATTTTTTACACATAGACATAAATTTTCAACATCTCCTCTCCAACGCTGTAATTATACGCACGATTTGTTGTGGTACAGAAACCTCACACAAACCCGACAAAGTGTGATGTGATACGGACACACCATCAAAGGAACACAAAAACAATGAACAAAAGAATATATACACTGAAAACAAAAACTGTAATCATGCGCCGCTTCTTAAAACTAAACGCGGAACTACCAGAAAAAAACTTGGGTATTAATCAATAAAAAAAATTAAGCAAAAAAAATTCTGAATGTCCCTACTACTAATAATACTTGCTTATCAGCGATTCACAGGTAAGATCGGAGGCTAAGGGTCGCCATTTTATGCGAGGTGCCGGGGCAAGCAGTGTATTTAACACTAAATTCTTCTAGAATCTCCATATGTAAATGATGCTCTAAGCCCCCCCTATTCTAACTCCGACTTTTGCTGTTGCACATGGATTAAAAATATACGCGAACTGACTGTAATCAACCCTGCCAGTGGAGTAGAAAAGAGTTTGGCACCTGCAATAATTTAATTTGATAAATAAGTTAAATAAAGGAAGGTTTCATTAACGTAGTGAGAAATGATGGGTTGCTCTACCGATTAACAGAATGAAAGTTCTGTCCAAAATAACAATATGATTTATTAAGACTAAACACAAAATAATAAACAAAAACACATGAAACATTTATAATACATCAAATTGGCTCAAATTGGATACTCAAACAAACGCTATGAAGGTGAAGTTGTCCCTAAACTAGATTGTGAGGTTTAAGACGAAGTGGTATGTGGAGCCAATTCCTTGCCACTCAAATCTTAAGACAGACACACAGCTAACCCAACATTAATTGCTGCTACTCAAGACGGAACAAAGTTAGAAAAAGACGAACAGGCGCGCTCTGCTGAGCTCTGATTATCACCTAGGAAAATCCCTATTGCCGGTGCTGTGGACATACATTACCAAACTGTCTTCTTAACTCCCAGAACACGATCTGGCGTACCGGAGGCGATGGCTGGTTGCTTCGACGTCCTCGACCGAAAGGCGAGAGCCGACCACCTAGAGCACCCATACAGGCCGAACTCACAACATTCCCGCCCCCACGACAGTGGCCGTGATTAAACGTTCCAATCAGCAACTCGAAAACCGGCGGAAAATTCCACTCTATTACCGGAGCACTACCATTCCACCAATGGAGATTCTTGGCGCCAATTTCTGCGCTGATTTTGCTACGTCACGGAGCTATGCCCTGAGCAAGCCAATCACAGTTACTATTTTGCAGAAAGCGCGGGAATTTTCCCGCCACAACTGCCTGGGTACACAAGTCATTCCCACGCCTCGCTGGTAGCCCACCAGAAAGTGTTTTCGCTAAGTTTCTGCGAAGTAACGGAACCTCTAGCCCAGCCGCTACTTCAGACCCCTCCCGGCATGTCTTTTGACAATGTCGGCATCTGCAAAGCATTCACTCGACTTCCTCACACCCGTCGGCTTAACGCTTTCCAGATCAGAAGAGCCCGCCTGTCACCGGACCACCTGGGTGACGAGAGACGCTGCGTGGGAAGTCCGCGTGTGGAGGAATAACGACTTTTCACTGCATGCAATTAGAGAGGAAAATCGTAAGATAGAAATATGAGAGGGGGCTCATGCAATCTCTCAACACGTACAACAACCAAGAGAGAACAGTGACAATGGAAGACTAAGAACGAAGAACACGGATCAAGAAGGATGTAAGACAGATGTAGTCTTCGCCCGTGGCGTTTAGTCTGTACCTCGAAGAAGCATGGACGGAAATGAAAGAAATTGTGGGAATAAAATTCAAGGTGAAAGGATATCAATATTAAGATTCTCTCATGACATTGTTGTCCTCGGTAAAAGTGAAGAAGAATTACAAGATGTGTTGAATGGAATGAGCAGTCTAATAAGTATAGAATATTGATTGATAGTAAATCGAACGTGATGACTGGGTGTTGTGTGATGTCCTTAGGTTAGTTAGGTTTAAGTAGTTCTGAGTTCTAGGGGACTGTTGACCATAGATGTTAAGTCCCATAGTGCTCGGAGCCATTTGAACCATTTTTGAGTAAACCGAAGAAAGACGATAGTGGTGAAAAGTAACAGAAATAACAACAGCGATAAACTTGGTGATCACGAAATATATGAATTTAAGGAGTCCTGCTACCTACGCAAGAAAACAACCAATGACGGACGGAGCAAGGACGACGTGAAAAGCGAACTAGCACTGGCTAAAAGGTCATTCCTAGCCAAGAGAAATTTACTAGTATCAAACCTAGGAAGAATTTTCTGAGACTGTGCGTATGCAGCATAGCATTGTATGGCAGTGAGACACGAACTGTGGAGAAACCGGAACAGAAGAGAATCGAAGCATTTGTAAATTAGGTGGACTTACAAGGAATGATGAGATTCTTTGCAGAACAGGTCAGGAAAGGAATATGTGGAAAACACTGACAAGAAGAAGGGACATGATAAGACATCTGTTAAGTCGTCAGGGAATAACTTCCATGGTAGGAAAAGGAGCTGTAAAGGGTAAGAACTATAGCGGAAGAAATAGATTGGGATATGTCCATGAAAAAATTGATGACGCAGGACGTAGTTGCTACTCGGAGATGAAAAGGTTGGCACAGTAAAGGAATTCGTGGGAGGCCACATCAAATCAGTCTGAAGACCGATGACTCAAAAACACAAAAAAAAACTTTCAGGTCTCTGTGGTGTTATGTTTCAACGCGACAACGTGAAGATTGGTGTCCTGACCCACATCGACATGCCCTTCCCAACACGTTCTCCGTATCTCTCACCCGCTGAAAACATTTGGACATGTGCGCACCACCACTTACCAGCCTTTGTGGCTGACGAACTCTGCCGCAGTCCTGAAGCTGTATGGAGCGACGTACCTGTGTCTATCATCCAAATCCAGCTCGAATAGATGCGCAGTCGGATTATAACCGTTGTTGCTGTCAGAGGAGTCGGCTCTAGGTATTAAATTTAGCCCCTTGTACACCGCCAACTCACCTGAAAATTTAAGCATGTATTCTCCCTACTGTAATCTATACCTGCAGTAAGTATTGTTTCGATATTTGTTATTCTTCCCGGTGTTGCAGTTTTAATGACCAGCGGTATACTTTCGCATGGAATGAAACCTCTGGGCGGACGGCTTCAACGCCAAAAAGATAATAACATAGCGTTCGTATCCTTGAGACGCTATGATCATTGTCTCGTGTTCTCTTCCGTCCCCTGTAGCGCCTTCACACGTTCACAGCTACAGTCGGCGTAAGTGGTTCGGCCACTGGCGGTGCTGTACTGGGCGTAAGAGATCGATGCGCGGCCTCTGGGGACAGCTGGTGAACCGAACCCGGCAGCTGGCGCCACCTCGCGACCATCCGCACCAGTATCAGCACACTATTCTCGGCTGCCACCCTGCGTCTGTCAGTGAACCATAAACACTTAAGGAATATTTAAAGCTGTTCAGAAATGTCTAACTCCTCTCTCACGACTTGCTTAGTTTTTGTTATGATCAATACTCTTTTCGTGACCGGCAATCGCTACATTCAGCCACATCTCTAATGGAACCACGAAAGGTAGTTGGTACGGCCTAATAACGACGTTAGTGAAAGGACACAATCACCAAGTCCTATTGCAACGACTGGGTATCGGGCTGAACATCGTTCGTTTCTTTTAAATAATATCTTGACAAAATCTACTACCACAATACAGCTCACCAATATTATAAAAACATTCGTTCCTTTGGTTCAAATGGCTCTGAGCACTATGGGACTTAACACCTGAGGTCATCAGTCCCCTAGAACTTAGAACTACTTAAACCTAACTAACCTAAGGACATCACACACATCCATGACCAAGGCAGGATTCGAACCTGCGACCGTAGAAGTCGGTTCCGGACTGAAGCGCCTAGAACCGCTCGGCCAAAGCGGCCGGCGCAAGTTCCTTTCTTTTGACAATGAACCCTTTACTACCTGCAAGAATTAATTTATTTTCTATTAAAACAGTGCAATATTAGGAGAAGTTCATCTACACTGAGAATTCAAATTTTGCACTATGTTCCAAAGGGATTACAATGTACCTGATGTCTAACTCAGAGAATAGATTTTGAAACAGTCCGATCCATCATTTCAGCAGGTAGTGCAAATACTAGATCGGTTCGATTGAGTTGCCCTGTCAGCCAACAAATTTGAGCATCCAACAATTTGTCGGGCTGAGTCCCTTGTTTGTGATCAGCTTATTCGGAAGCGGCAGCATGCACTCACGACGCCGACTAAACGACACTCCACGCCGCATAAGCAGCTTGTTAAACAGGCGGCTACACAGGTGAACAGAATTACGCCTTCCCCTTGGTGTTATTCACGGCACAAACGCCAAGACTGCCCCTCCCGAGAAGCTCAGTGTTACGCTTGTGGCAGGAAAGGACATGTACAATCCGTCTGTTTGCAACGGAACAAACATAAGAAAATGGCTTTGTGCACTATTCGACTAAATTTCTGAGGCCATCAGTTACCTAGAACTTAGAACTAAGTAAACCTAACTAACCTAAGGACATCACACACATCCATGCCCGAGGCAGGATTCGAACCTGCGACCGTAGCGGTCGCTCGGCTCCAGACTGTAGCGCCTAGAACCACACCGCCACTCCGGCCGGCAACAAACATAAGAATTCGGCCCAGTCACACAAATCTAGTCACAAGGCCCATATCATTAATGCAGTAAATTCAGAGTCTGCAACAGGAATTAGCAAAACTAGCAAGAATGCAGTATTTCCAGTGATAACGCCAGTCCAACAAACTTTCTGTTCAATTGCTTCTTTGTGGGAAATGTGGGAAATTTCAGTTGGACATGGGTGCATCTGTCACATTGCTAAATCATCACACTTATGAACTGTTAGGCTCCCTACGCCTGTCTAAAACTAGCACGCAGCTGACGGCTTATAATGAACAAAACATTCCCATTCTCGGAAAATATACTTTGCCTGCCATGTATCGCTGGCATACAAGAACAGTGACTTTTACGATGCTACAGTCACGCAGTTGTGCAAACATATTTTGTCTTGATTCCTTTGATTTGTTTGGCTTTAACATTCAGGACAATGTATTGTCAGCGTCTGCATTCCAGGCAAAAGACAGTGTTGCTAAAAGAATTCACATAACTTTTTTCTGAAGGTTTACGTAACGCTAACAATTTTGTTGCACATATTACTCTGAAAGACGATGCTCAACCAAAATTTTGGCAGGCCAGAACTGTTCCCATTGCATTATGGGACAAAGTCGCGCCTAAACCTAAAAAACTGCAAGATAGAGGAACTGTTGCTCCCATACAAGCTAGTCAGAGGGCAAGTCAGCTGGTTTTGCTCCCCAAACCTTCAGGTCGCATTCGCCTCTGTGTTGACTCTAAGTCTACAGTCAACCCACAAACTGTGATTGATTGCCACGCGCAGAGGATCTCATGGACAGATTAGGCGCCGGTCGCTTCTTCTCAAAAATTGATTTGGACAACGCATATCTTCAGATACCGCTCAATGAAGAATCTCATAAAGTGTCTGTAGCAAATATACATTTGAGCTTGTTTAAATATTTGCGTTTGTCCTTTGGCAGTGCTTCCGCACCCGTCATTTTCCAACGGTGTTTGGAACAGCTGACTACGCAAGTGCCAAACTGTTCAAACTATTTGCACGATAGGCACTTGAGTCTGGAACAGCGTGACCGCTACGGTCGCAGGTTCGAATCCTGCCTCGGGCATGGATGTGTGTGATGTCCTTAAGTTAGTTAGGTTTAAGTAGTTCTAAGTTCCAGGAGACTGATGACCACAACTGTTAAGTCCCATAGTGCTCAGAGCCATTTGAACCATTTGATATTTGCACGATATTGTCGTAGCAGGTCGTACACCTCAAGAATATATTGAGAATTTGCATGCTTTGTTTCGTGTGTTATCTCATGCGGGACTAAAGTGTAGACTGGACAAGTATGATTTTTTAAGACTTGAGTTGCAGTGTCTTGGTCGTGTCATGTCATGTCAAGTTGTACATCCTCAGCAGTCGCATTTGTTAGCTATTCGCGACTTACCAGTTCCTCGCAGTGTCACAGAGCTGCAGTCAGTCTTAGGGAAAATGAACTGTTATATTCGGTTCATACAGATTGCTACCCAAATCGCAGCTTCATTGCATCGCTTGTGTCGCAAGAATGTCCCCTTCGTTTGGACAGATGAGCGCCAAGTAGCTTTTCAAAAAACTTAAAGATGCATTGTTCAGTGATCGATGCTTAGTTCATTTTGATTCTTACAAACCAGTTGTATTGCAAGTTGACGCTTCCTCTTACGGAATCAGTGCAGTGCTTTCGCATAGAATTGGTAATAAAGACAGGCCTGTTGCTTTCGCATCAAAATTGTTGCCCAAAGCTCAGTGTAACTATTCACAAATTCAGAAAGAGGCTTTGGCAATTGTGTCACCAAATTCCACCACTATATGTATGGCAGAAAATTCTACTTAGTAACGGATCACAAGCCTTTGCAGTCCTTGTTTCATCCGACGAAACCCTTTCCTGTAAGAATTGCCCAAAAATTGGAAAGATGGGCTTTGTTGTTGTCTCAATACCAGTACGAGATTGTGTAACGTCCGACATCTCAGCTTGCTAATACGGACGCACTTTCACGTCTTCCGATTTGTCCTGACACAGACTTCGACGTTTCAGCTGCATCTTGTCACATCGGTGCTCAGGATTCAGTGTTTTCCGCTGAACTACAGTAAAAGTGCGCAGACCACGGAAGCTGATTCAGGTTTCAACATTTTGCTAATATACATTCGCTCATATTGCCCTCGTTCCTTGCACAGAATAAAGAACTCTGTAGCGCACCGATACTTTGCCCGTCGACATAGCCTCACTATACAGAAAGGGGCGATTCTTGTTCAAAATGACAGTGGACAGTCACGTCTGTTGAACCTCAAAGCTTTGCAAAAAGAAGTGTTGCAGTTACTTCACAAAGGACACTGGGGGACTGTTCGTACGAAACAGTTAGCCCGTCGACACTGTACTTGGCACGCTATGGACACCCAAATACAACAGGTGACGTCATGTGCAGAAAATCAGTCCGCTCCGCCACATAAGTTCTCGGCTTGACCAAGTCGCAATTATCATGACAACGTGTGAGCAAAGACTTTGGATGACGCCTTTGGAACAGTCGTTGGTTGACTGTGGTTGACTTGTAGAGCAAGTTTCCTTTTGCTGTGCCAATGAGCTCGAGAACGTCACGTAGCACAATTCAGGTGTTGTCCTCCATTTTTATGCCTCGAAGGTTTACCTGAAGTAACAGTGTGCGGCAACGGACATTTTATGTCAAATGAATCTGAAACATTCTGTGAACGCAATAGCATATAGCATCTAACTAGCGCACCGTTCCGTACACAGTCTAATGACGAAGCGGAACGTTTTGTCAGAACCTTCAAACGGCAGACCAAACTTCGCACCGCACACACCAGGGATCAAGCATTGCAACTGTTTTTCGCCTCCTATCGTTCGCACCCACGAGATGGACCGTCGCCGGAGGAATTGCTTCACGGCCGCCGCCATCGGACACTGCTGCACCCTTCTCAGCATTTGGCACCAAAGGAAGGCCGCAAGTATCGCTTCGCGCCGCTTGATATTGTTTTTTATAGGGTTTTCAGCGGCAGCAGACTGGGGGTGCGAGGTGAGATGGGCGGAGGTGAGATCGTCCGACGTTTTGGCGCTTACATGTATCTTATTTCAGGTCCAGACGGGATGCAGCAGCGACGTCAAAATCAGCTTCGCCACTGTCATGTGCTCGATGATCTTTCTGTGTCTCTTCCCCCAGATTCACGGATCCCGAGGACAGCGCGGCTTCAGCAGCCATTAGACACCGCCGGACGACCCCATGGAAACGGAGTCTTCGTCTCCTCCGCCTCCTCTCGCCCTACCGACGGAGCTGAACCCTCCTACACTGCAGCAGCCGATGCCTTTCACTGGTTATTGGACTCCGGAGGTAGACGCGTACCCTTCTGGTCGTTTTCCGGGGTACGTTTCTGCCAGACCAAAGGCCGGATGGCGGGGTAGGACCAGAAGCTTGACGTCGCGTGCAGCCACAGCTTCCCGAACAGCGCAGCGTGCACCCTCCGGCATCCCCCGCCACTGTCGCGCACCCTACACGACGACAGTCCGTCGCTTTGAAGGGGGGGGGGGGGATGTTCCGGTGTAATATCAAGCGCCTGCACGGCTGCCTGAAACATAACAGCCGAGAAAGCTGTGAGACGACGGTCAGCCAATAGAACGCTGATTAGGACGACGCCACGACAGGAGCGCCACCTATAAGAGGAGAATATAAGCGCCGGTCCAGCTAGCCTCAGCCGCACTAGAAGAGCAGCACTAGAAGACGAGACGTGACCCAAACGATTTATACGGTACTTATGATCTATATTAATTGCTTGCATGGAAATTGTAAATATCGAAGGAGAGTGATTATTTGCAAGTCACCAATTGCCTGTGACACCTCTTTGTAAAAAGGCAAAGTTAAGTAGTGTCAATTTAATTCGCTGTAATAAACTCCATTAATAAGGTTTGCTTGAATCGTTGTTTAGCTATCCGAGAATGCAGCTTCCTAGGCAACCTGTATTACACGAGTGGACAGGATCCCACAGCCTATATAAGACGAGTGTCTGGCGAAATTGTTCGATCAGTTACTGTTGCTACAATATCAGATTATCAAGATTTAAGTGAGTTTGAATGTGATGTTATAGTCAGCGCACCACAAGCGATGGGACGCAGCACCTGCGAGGTAGCGATGAAGTGGGGGTTTTACCATACGACCATTTGACAACTGTGTAAGGTGGCAGAACAAACGGTCAAATTCGCATCTTACATGAGACCTTTACAAATCGCAAGGAAAAGGTGTAGATGACACCTAACGTAAATCGACAGTTATGAGAACATTTGCGTATCAATATATAATGCAAAAAGGGTTGACAGTCAATCGACGATAATTAACACACCATTCCTATACAATGAATTTCTTCGAGCGGAGGGTAGAACAGGGAATGCGAGTCGAGTCGCTTTTAGTTTTGAGAAGCCAGATCCACAACGGTGTTGCGAAACCGCCCTGTGGGCGGCAACCACTTTGCAGGGGTGGCAGGAAAGAGGACAGCGACCCCGGGCCAGGTGATTCAAGCTGGAGGGCCGCCTGTAGCGAGGGACGGGATACGAACAAAAGTAAGTGACGCATTTTCGTCCAGCGAGTGCGACACGCGGAAAGGTCAATCTACTTTAGGCGTCTAGAACGGGCACAAAACGTAAGATTGGCGTAAACTCACTAGTAAGGAGAATAGTACTGACGTTTCAACACAGTTTGATAGAAGCGACGTTGCGACTGGTAGAGGGTGTTTCTACAAAATGAGAGCAACGCTCCTATTAGAAGAAAAGAGCCGTGACGTGAAAAAGGAACCCAACTGGAGGAAGGCAGTTCTGCCATGAGGAGGACAAGAGAGAAATTTGGTGTGGGGGACGCTTCTCTGAACTGGTGTCAAGTGCAGAAGGGAGCGCTTAACGCTCCGTACGGCGCAGAGAAGAAATTGGTGTGGACACTGCGTACGCAGCGGCTGCATTCCAGCTAAAATTAGCTGTAACAACATTTAGCTCCAACTGTGGAGAAACGAACCAGCCAAATTAGTTAATTGTTCTTGCGAGAACTGAGAGGGCACTATAATATGCACGCTGCTCCAACCACACGTGTGTATATCGCCACATAATAAGTCTAGGGCTGAGTACATGTCTTCTCGCACGAGAAACATAGGGAAAGATTGTCCTGGAGCCGGCCGCGGTGGTCTAGCGGTTCTGGCGCTGCAGTCCGGAACCGTGGGACTGCTACGGTCGCAGGTTCGAATCCTGCCTCGGGCATGGGTGTGTGTGATGTCCTTAGGTTAGTTAGGTTTAAGTAGTTCTAAGTTCTGGGGGACTTATGACCTAAGATGTTGAGTCCCATAGTGCTCAGAGCCATTTGAACCATTTGATTGTCCTGGAAAGTTCAGGAAAGGCCAGATTACTTTTGTAGGAGTTTCAGTGGGAGAGAGCGGCCTTGCAGACAGCAGCACGTCGCAGCTTGAGGTAAATACTGCGTGCAGAGGCGTAAATTTTGCTGGTCCACCAGCTTGAGTCCACTGTAAACTCGAGCGGCCTTGGGTAACCTTGTGCTCAAATTTGTCACTTGACTAACCATCCACCGTAGACTTGATTGTCATCCTAAATAATACCGAACTTTCAACCTTAATCGGACGATTTTTGTAGTACTGACCAACATCATAACGTATGTGTAGGAGCAATTTTGTAAAGAAACGTCCAATTAAACTTTCGTATTATTGTGCTTAGGATTAATGCAAAGAAACTTCCAATTAAACTTTCATAATATTGTGCTTAAGATTAATGTTCTTTCAGAGAGTTAATATTTAGTATTGTTGTGTATAAACTTATTTCACAGTTTTATGTTGGCAAGATGCGTTACCCATTGCGCTCTTTTTATGTTGGCGAGTTGAAAACTGTGTGAAAAGCTGTAATGTGGTGAGAAATATTGCGACATTAAACTTGTCATTTCACCTCACACAGTTGTTCTTAATTCAAGAACAAGCAAAAAACAAAACTCCCGCAACCTTACAAGTGTACCGTGAATATCAGTAATCCGGTAAAACATAAAATCTCTGAAATCGCTGTGGCCGGAAAAAGATCCTTCAAGAATAGGAAGAATGACGACTGAAGAGAATCGTTCAATGAGACAGAAGTGCACCCCTTACGCAAATTGCTACAGATTTCAATGCTAGGGCATTGACAAGTGTCAGCATGCGAACCATTCAACAAACATCATCGGTATGAGCTTTCAAAGCCGAAGACCCACTCGTGTACTCTTGCTGACTGCGCAACACAAAGCTTTACGCCTCGCTTGGGCCTGTGGACACCGACATTGGAGTGGAAACATGTTTCCTGGTCGGACGAGTCTCCTTTCAAATTGTAGCGAGCGGATGGACGAGTATGAGTACGGAGACAACGTCATGAATCCATGGTCCTGCAATTAAGCAGGGGATGGTTCAAGCTGGTGGAGGATCTGTAATAGTGTAAGTGCGTAAGCAGTTGGAGTGACACGGGATCCCTGATACGTCTTGATTCGACTGTGACAGGTGACACGTACGTAAGCATCCTGTCTGATCACCTGCATCCATTCATGTACATTGTGCATTCCGACGGACCTGAGCAATTCCAGCAGAACAATGCGACACCTCCACACGTCCAGAATTGCTACAGAGTGGCTCCAGGTACATTCTTCTGAGTTTAAACACTTCCGATGGCCACGAAACACTCAGACATGAACATTATTGAACATATCTGCGATGTCTTGCAGCGTACTGTTCATAAGAGATCCATCCTCTCGTACTCTTACGGATTTATGGACAGCCCATGGTGTCAAATCCCTCCAGCGCTACTTCAGACATTAGTCGAGTCCATGACACGTCGTGGTGCGGCAGTTCAGCGTACTCGTGGGGTAATAGGTAGGTGTACCAGTTTCTTTGGCACTTCAGTTTAAATTACGAATATATTTATTACTCTACGCCCCTTCTGGCTGCCCTTTACAGAATCAAGGTCACTCCGTCACATGTAACATATTTTCATTTTACACAACAAATTTCTCACGCTTACATCTACATGGTTTCAATAAAATATCACATTCTCACTCTACGTATGTCCTCCATTCACTCTCTCAGACCGAGCGAGGTGGTACAGTGGTTAGCACACTGGACTCGCATTCGAGAGGACGACGGTTCAATCCCGTCTCCGGCCATCCTGATTTAGGTTTTCCGTGATTTCCCTAAATCGTTTCAGGCAAGTGCCGGGATGGTTCCTTTGAAAGGGCACGACAGATTTCCTTCCCAATCCTTCCCTAACCCGAGTTTGCGCTCCGTCTCTAATGACCTCGTTGTCGACGGGACGTTAAACACTAACCACCACCACTCTCTCAGTCTCTCGACAACACTCACGCAACCAAACACAATGAAATAATATTTTCCAATGTGCTGTTGACTACTAACGAAAATTCCAGAAAATTAGATTACATGAACCTATCCTCTTGGTTGTAGGTTCAATTGATATTATAGATGAATTCATTACAGAATGAGATTTTCACTCTGCAGCGGAGTGCGCGCTGATACGAAACTTCCTGGCAGATTAAAACTGTGTGCCGGACCGAGACTCGGGACCTTTGCCTTTCGCGGACAAGTGCTCGCAGGAGAGCTGCTGTTAAGTTTGGAAGGTAGGAGACGAGGTGCTGGCAGAAGTAAAGCTGGGAGGACGCGGCGTGAATCGTGCTTGGGTAGCTCAGATGGTAGAGCACTTGCCCGAGGCCGGCCGTTGTGGCCGAGCGGTTCTAGGCGCTGCTGCTTCGGTCGCAGGTCCGAATCCTGCCTCGGGCATGGATGTGTGTGTTGTCCTTAGGTTAGTTATGTTTAAGTAGTACTAAGTCTAGGGGACTGATGACCTCAGATGTTAAGCCCCATACTGCTCAGAGCCATTTTGAACTTGCCCGCGAAGGGAAAAGGTCCCGAGTTCGAGTCTTGGTCCAGCACACAGTTTTAAGTTTCGAATTCATTACAGTTCCTAATTAGGTTTCACGGTGACAGCACAATTAATATGTGTTTTAAGTAAAAATTTATATCTCCGAAAGTAGTGAAGTTATCGATTTGAAATTTTAGCAGTGTGGTTCTATTATTCATAGAATGTGGTATACAAAGTATGAAAAAGCTCGATTAATATTTAACATCACTTCTTCAGATTCACAGAGAGTATGTGTAACGTATTGCACGCAGCGTTAAACAAATACAGCGGCTCGATCGGCCCAGTAGCCAGTATCAGGGGAGTGAGAGCAAAAATACGCTCTGCTCCCATCTCCACGGCAAGCTACGCTTTCAATGAGAGACGGCAACTCGTAATAATCTGCTACGTTACAACGTGGCACAAAAGATGCCGGAAGCATGAGGTGCACCTTCTGACGATGGTATGAGTGGAGTTGCTGTTCGTGCAGAACACTCCAGACAGACGAGTGAGACACATGCAAGTCACGCGCAACGGCTCGAGTAATCGTCGATGCGTTCTCTTCAACTTGAAGAAGCACTTCCTATTCCAATACGACAGTGCGCCGCTTTCTTGGAGCACTACAGTTTGCTCTATCCCTTGTGAATCTCCCACTTTCCCGCAACCGTCGTTCTACTGTCGCAAACACGAGGTAAGATGGAGTCACACGATTTGGAAAGTAATCGTGGTACATGAGTTGCGCTTCTGTGTGGCGAGTTTCACCGTAAATTAACGATATATGGGTCTACTTTCTAATCGCGTACTCAGTTATCCTGTTACTGCAGTACTAATCACCATAATGTCAATTGACGCGTCACGAGGAGGCATCAAAACAAGGCAGATGGAAACAGAGGACATCACGTGACATCGTGTCGTCGTACCACTGACGAATGTCGGTAGCGTACCATAACAGGCGTAATGCGTAAGAAAACCTAACGCGCAATTGATTAGCTCTTGCTTTCCTTGTAAAATGGAAACGAACACTTTCTGGGCATGGGTTCCTATGTAAACGTTGATCTGCTAAGTGCCCTCTGCAACCTCTAGAAAAGTGTGACATGAATTGTGAAGCATCCTGTACGTGTTACCTCTGTAATTTTGCGTCAGTACCCAGACTGTCCGAAATGTCATGTCGCAAACGATGTGAGAGTTTTGATGTTGCCGAGCAACAGTCATAGAGCATTTTCCGAAGGAACGCACCTCCATTTGACTGTTTTATTGTTTCTTTAAGTGCAACCCAGGTTTCTTTCTTTTATGCCATTTTCAAGTATCTGATTTTATGTCTTCAACACACACTGTAGGACACTTAGCATATTGTCAGGCTCAAAGTTGGCCATAAATTAAGAAAAATGCCTAATTTAAAATCACAATATTGTAACAGATTAGTAAATAGTCGTGGGATTGCAGCGGCTGGTGGCCACATGACATACTGAATAGTAGGACTCAAAGGACATGTACAGTTTTTAAAAAGTAATCATTTGTTACATGTCATGTACCATTAATTTCAAGTGTTTCCTTCTTGGTGTTGCAATTTCCACAAACGGTAGTGTATGTATATACAGGGTGGTCCATTGATAGTGGCCGGGCCAAATATCTCACGAAATAAGCATCAAACGAAAAAACTATAAAGAACGAAACTCGTCTAGCTTGAAGGGGGAAACCAGATGGCGCTATGGTTGGCCCGCTAGATGGCGCTGCCACAGGTCAAACGGATATCAACCGCGTTTTTTTTAAATAGGAACCCCCATTTTTATTAATATCCGTGTAGTACGTAAAGAAATACAAATGTTTTAGCAGTACTACATTTTTCGCTATGTGATAGATGGCGCTGTCCTACTCATAAACGTATAAGTACGTGGTTTCACGTAACATTCTTCCAGTGCGGGCGGTATTTGCTTCGTGATGCATTACCCCTGTTGAAATGGACCGTTTGCCAATTGCGCAAAAGGTCGATATCGTGTTGATGTATGGCTGTTGTGATCAAAATGCCCAACGGGCGTGTGCTATGTATGCTGCTCGGTATCCTGGACGACATCATCCAAGTGTCCGGACCGTTCGCCGGATAGTTACGTTATTTAAGGAAACAGGAAGTGTTCAGCCACATGTGAAACGTCAACCACGACCTGCAACAAATAATAATGCCCAACTAGGTGTTTTAGCTGCTGTCGCGTCTAATCCGCACATCAGTAGCAGACAAACTGCGCGAGAATCGGGAATCTCAAAAACGTCGGCGTTGAGAATGCTACATAAACATCGATTGCACTCGTACCATATTTCTATGCACTAGGAATTGCATGGCGACGACTTTGAACGTCGTGTACAGTTCTGCCACTGGGCACAAGAGAAATTACGGGACGATGACCGATTTTTTGCACGCGTTCTGTTTAGTGACGAAGCGTCATTCACCAACAGCGGTGACGTAAACCGACATAATATGCACTATTGGGCAACAGAAAATCCACGATGGCGGGTTAATGTATGGTGCGGCGTTAAGGGAGGAAGGATAATTGGCCCCCATTTTATCGTTGGCGATCTAAATGGTGCAATGTATTCTGATTTCCTACGTAATGTTCTACCGATGTTACTACAAGATGTTTCACTGCATGATAGAATGGCGATGTACGAGGGCTGTTCAATAAGTAATGCAACACATTTTTTTTTCTCGGCCAATTTTGGTTGAAAAAACCGGAAATTTCTTGTGGAATATTTTCAAACATTCCCGCTTCGTCTCGTATAGTTTCATTGACTTCCGACAGGTGGCAGCGCTGTACGGAGCTGTTAAAATGGCGTCTGTAACGGATGTGCGTTGCAAACAACGGGCAGTGATCGAGTTTCTTTTGGCGGAAAACCAGGGCATCTCAGATATTCATAGGCGCTTGCAGAATGTCTACGGTGATCTGGCAGTGGACAAAAGCACGGTGAGTCGTTGGGCAAAGCGTGTGTCATCATCGCCGCAAGGTCAAGCAAGACTGTCTGATCTCCCGCGTGCGGGCCGGCCGTGCACAGCTGTGACTCCTGCAATGGCGGAGCGTGCGAACACACTCGTGCTACTCTTCAGAAATTGAAGAAACGACTTCAGCGTGTTCGTAGGCACAAAAATCTGAACGAACTTCTCCTTCTTCGTGACAACGCAAGACCTCACACAAATCTTCGCACCCGAGAGGAGCTCACAAAACTTCAGTGGACTGTTCTTCCTCATGCACCCTACAGCCCCGATCTCGCACCGTCGGATTTCCATATGTTTGGCCCAATGAAAGACGCAATCCGTGGGAGGCACTATGCGGATGATGAAGAAGTTATTGATGCAGTACGACGTTGGCTCCGACATCGACCAGTGGAATGGTACCGTGCAGGCATACAGGCCCTCATTTCAAGGTGGCGTAAGGCCGTAGGATTGAATGGAGATTACGTTGAAAAATAGTGTTGTGTAGCTAAAAGATTGGGGAATAACCTGGTGTATTTCAATGCTGAATAAAACAACCCCTGTTTCAGAAAAAAAATGTGTTGGATTACTTATTGACCTGCCCTCGTACTTTCAACACGATGGATGTCCGGCACATAGCTCGCGTGCAGTTGAAGCGGTATTGAATAGCATATTTCATGACAGGTGGATTGGTCGTCGAAACACCATACCATTGCCCGCACGTTCACCGGATCTGACGTTCCCGGATTTTTTTCTGTGTGGTAAGTTGAAGGATATTTGCTACCGTGATCCACCGACAAAGCCTGACAACATGCGTCAGCGCATTGTCAAAAATGGTTCAAATTGCTCTGAGCTCTATGGGACTCAACTTCTCAGGTCATTAGTCCCCTAGAACTTAGAACTAGTTAAACCTAACTAACCTAAGGACATCACACACATCCATGCCCGAGGCAGGAATCGAACCTGCGACCGTAGCGGTCTCGCGGTTCCAGACTGAAGCGCCTAGAACCGCACGACCACTTCGGCCGGCGCGCATTGTCAATGCATGTGCGAACATTACGGAAGGTGACCTACTCGCTGTTGAGAGGAATGTCGTTACACGTATTGCCAAATGAACTGAGGTTGACGGACATCATTTTGAGCATTTATTGCATTAATGTGGTATTTACAGGTAATCACGCTGTAACAGCGTGCGTTCTCAGAAATGATAAGTTCACAAAGGTACATGTATGACATTGTAACAACCGAAATAAAATGCTCAAACGTACCTACGTTCTGTATTTTAATTTAAAAAACCTACCTGTTACCAACTGTTCGTCTGAAATTGTGAGCCATATATTTGTGACTATTACAGCACCATCTATCGCAAAGCGAAAAAAGTGGTCCAACCAAAACATTCATATTTATTTATGTACTACACGAATATGTAATAAAACTGGGTGTTCCTACTTAAAAAAACGCAGTTGATATCCGTTTGACTTATGGGTGCGCCATCTAGCGGGCCAACCATAGCGCCATCTGGTTTCCCCCTTCAAGCTAGACAAGTTTCGTTCTTTGTAGTTTTTTCGTTTGACGCTTATTTCGTGAGATATTTGGCCCAGTAATGATCAATGTACCACCCTGTATTCAAGCTCTGTGTATGTATGTGTGAATGCCCAGGATCTCCCCCAAAACCCCTGAATAGATTCAACCAAGTTTTGCACAGAAACATCAGGCCTCATGAGTATCAACAATGTGGGGTACATAATGTCCTGCCTTCAGTAGGAGCAGAGATATAGGAACGGCCGAAATTGTGTATTTTTCAGGTGCCCTAAACAACATGCATGTCGCCCTGCCAAATGAAGCTGCTTTGTTTTAGAAACTGAAGAAACATCGGAAAAGAACGTAACGTTTCAATGTACTTTTCCGAAATCAAAACGAGAAATACTCCAAGTGTGGCACAATTCTTCGTGCACAAAATCAGGATTGTAGTCTGAATCGTCGATATTGTCATCTGCACTGTCGTTGTCAACAAAATGTAGCTGCAGTTTACGCAAAAATTTCAGCCTTTATAAGACAACGTGGAGCCATGTTCACCGTTCCTCCAGCTACTGAACGAACAGCTTCCGCACTCGAGCAGATTTGTTTCAGACAACAAATGGCTGTTTCAGAAACTATTATGTCCGTCGAAACACTGAAGTTCCATCGAGCCCGTCAATATACGTGGTTTTCCATTTAAAAGTGGGAGAAATTTTACGCCGTCACGTTTCAGGATCGTCAATCTACCGAAATTTTTCACAGCCTGTCTGTTGACGGACTGACGGCTACAGTGTTAGTTACAGTAACTCTACTTTCATTGAAAAGCAATTTGCAATATGAGATACGGTTAAAAGAGCTTACTAAATTTTTGTTTGTCACATTTCTTCTACTCATTGTGTTGTATAGCAACACCATTAGTTTAATCTCATATTTCTTGCTAAAAAATGTGTCCCGTATTTGAAGATGACCGTCTCTGCAATGCATATTCACGAATCTATCTTACTTCCATTTGAAATTAGTACCATAGCAGTTGACTGGTACAAGGCGGATATGGCAATGAGTTATCAGCACTGGAGGACAAACAAGTCAATAAAAGTTCAGAGCGTATTAAAATATTACTTACTCTATAAGCATTTTTGTTTGTTCCTGTGCAGGAAAACTACATTCTTAAGCGGCTCTTAACATTGTAAGGTGGCGTGGACTCCTGACCTTCATTTCTTACATATTCCGACCTCACCATCGTATTTTGTGTATCAAGACGTTTCATTCGAGCCGAAACTCGATAGGATGGAGTCAATTTTACATATTTCCATTTAATCGATAAGCAAATTTAATAAATAAATTGCAAGTGCGCACCGAGATTAAAAAGTCGAGGATGGCGCACACGAACATTCAAGACATGACAGCCACAGGAGTTTTTGTTCGGCAGAGGCAACCAGCCCGCTGGAAAGTCCATAGGAGGTTGGGTTAGCAGGCAGCTGCACCGGTCGGCCGACAGCCCACGGACCTAAACAGTTTTTGCCAGAGAAAATGGATAATGCCCTTAAAAGCAAAACCTGCTGTATTCTTTGGGAGAGCCCCAGCATACCCATTTTTTTGATGGACCTAGTGTGCAGTATCAGAGTTCTCACAAGTGGACAATAAACGCCTAATGCAGATGCTATGTATTTCTGGATTGGTCGGCTTAGCAATTCTCGCCGGCCGGAGTGGCCGAGCGGTTCTAGGCGCTACAGTCTGGAATCGCGCGACCGCTACGGTGGCAGGTTCGAATCCTGCCTCGGGCATGGATGTGTGTGGTGTCCTTAGTTTAGTTAGGTTTAAGTAGTTCTTAGGGGACTAATGACCACAGCAGTTAAGTCCCATAGTGCTCAGAGCCATTTGAACCACTTTAGCAATTCTCCCATTTGTAAGAGTAACACTGATTGGTGGAGTATTTCTGAGACAATGAGCCAGACGAGTGAGGGAAAGACAGCGGATGATGTGCCCTTTCGCTTTTTGTGTGGAGGGAAGTCTTCCAGAGACTCTCTTGTAGTGGGAACACGTAGCGGGAGCGAGTGCGCTCGTGCATGTACGCAGAGAGCGAGGAACAAAGTCTCTACTCAGTACTGCACTGGGAGAGCACCGCTGTCGCTAGTGAATCAGAGTGATACTTTATAATGATTCGCTCGCGATTAAACGTTTGTTCACTGTGTTGGCTATGACACTTAATGTGAAATGTGAACACAGACAGAATACTAGGTAACGCCTGTGTGCGAACATTGAGTGGCATCGCAGTGGACTGGTTATCTGACCAGTCTGCCACGCCAATAGTTAGACTAGGGGCAGAGGACTTCATCAAGTCGTTGTGAGAGTTTGATTGGCGAAAGTCAATCCAGATAGAAAGAGATAGTTTTGATACTTTTCAGCGGCGAACAACGCAGGTAGCAGTCTTCGCAGCTCACGTTGTTGTGCACTACAGCATAGACGAGCCCCATCTTTCCTCCATTAGAAATAACATACTTCATTCACGTCACTCCATTACATTTCTCAGGCGACAGCCTCGACCATACTTAGAAGAATTCAATCGGATAATTATTCAAGTTGAGTAGGCATGGCTCTCAGCCATTCTGCCGAGTAAATAACATTTTTAAAGAAAAGGGGTTAAAAAGCTTTCCCACACTTTGTATATAAATGTCATTAACAGGATTCCTATCCATAAGACGTAACCTCCTATTCCGAAAAGAACCCGGAAATTTGTGTAACAGTTTATAAATAAGTTTCATTTGATTTTTCTTAAATTTTGCAATAAATAATATTTTCCATTCGTTGAATGTTTTTCTTACACTAACTAGCAATACTCCAGTACCCAAGTATCCCACTAGTTGCGTAAGAAAATAGAATATTTTTGTGTCTTTTCCTTACAGCGGACGAAATGGTTCAAATGGCTCTGAGCACTATGGGACTTAACTTCTGAGGTCATCAGTCCACTAGAACTTAGAACTACTTAAACCTAACTAACCTAAGGACATCACACACATCCATGCCCGAGGCAGGATTTGAACTTGCGATCGTAGAGGTCGCGCGGTTCCAGACTGTAGCTCCTAGAACCGCTCGGCCACTCCATAGCGGACTACTCCAGAAGATATTTACTGCTCAAAGTTTTTCAGGCATTTCTTTTTGGTACGTTAGGAGCGTCTGTCTGACTTCTGTAGTAGTGTGAGGTGGAAATTGCTTCTTGCAGGAGCCAAAGGGTACTTGTCAGATCAATCCGTTGCGCAACTCTTCAACATAACGCCCACACACTGACAACATTAATTGACTTGTTGGATTCGGCTGTTAGTTGCTAGACTCCTATTATCATAAAATACGGCCGAGAATCGCGGGCCTCACGAACATGTCATTATGGCCGCATGAGGCCGTGGGCCGCAGTTTGACGACCACTGCACAACATTCTTCTTTATTCACACTTGTTTGAACAGACCGAAAGCGAATGCGCCGTCTAACCACTGTGACATATGATGGTGCATTGTTACCGTACCCCAGTCTACAGTCCGCAAGCAACCTGATGGTGTCTGGCGGAGGGTATTTCTGGTATCACTATCTAATCCTCGCATCCCTTTCCATTCGCGAATGGCGCGTGTCAAGAATGGTTGTTGGTAAAGTACAGTTTTTCGAATTTTCTTGTTGTTGCCATTTTGTGAGACGTACGTGGGAGTAAGTAATATGTTGTCGGACTGTTCTCGAAACGTACTCTTTGAAAGTCAGTTTTCTTCTACTCATTGTGTCATATTACAACATCCTTAATTTAATTTCATATTCCTTGCTAACGATATGTCCCGTACTTGCAATGCGCATTCACGAACCTATCTGCAATGCGTAACGCTTCTCTTATAACACCTGTCACTGGAGTTTGTTGAGAACCTCCGTAACGTCCTTGCGCCGACTGAAAGATCCCTCGTATTATTTTCACTAAATGGCAGTGCGGGACGGTAACGGATGCCATCCTGGAATCTAGGAACATGGCACCAACCGGAGCGCCGATGTCTACTGCGCTTTGATCTCATGGAGGAACAGAGCGGGCTGCATTTCGCAAGATCTCTGTTTGCGGAATCCAAGTCGATTTTTATAGAGAAGATTTTCGTTCTCGAAAAGACATCACAATTCTTCAGCATAAAATATGTCCCATAGCTGTACAACATCTTGACGTCAGTGATGTGGGCCTATAGTTATACGTATCTGCTGTATATCTCTTCGTGTAGACGGGAATGGCCTGCCCTTTTTTATACTCTCTAGGCACCCTTCGTTGCTCCAGCGACCTTCGATAAACTGTTACTCGTACGGAAGCAAGTTATGTCACTTAAATTCCGTAGAATCTTACAGGTATCTCTCCTAGCCCCAGTGTCATTCCATTACTAAACGGTAGCAGTTGCTTTTCTGTTCTGCGATCACTTATCTCAATATCTGCCATTTCGGTGTTCGTGCAATGAGTGAAGGGAGGGACCGTATTACTATCTTCAGCAGTGAAACAAATTTAAAAGACTGAATTCTGTATTATAGTATTCTCTCTGTCGTCTTCTGTCTCTGTGCCAGTATGGTTGAGTGATTGAATAAATTATTTCCATCAGCTTTTATGTAAGACGAAAGCTTCGTAAGGTTTTTAGACAGACCGGTTGGAAAAAATTTACTTTCATATTGATTTAATGCTTCTCTCAGCGCTGATTTTTGCTTCGTTTAACTTTTGTTTGCAAGCTACTTTTTGACTTCTCTTAAATCTGTAATGAAGCTCTCTGCTTTTGCAGAAACGTTGTGGCACGGCTAGTAATCCCCAGTGGGTCTTTCCCATCTCTTAAACCTTGATTGGAACATACTAGTGTAACGTGCATTGAACGATGGTTTTGAATTTTATTCATTTGAGCTCCACACCTTTGTCCTCAGCGTTGAATATTCGACGGTGACTACTCAGATACCCTAAAATTTGTGTCCTGACACTCTGGCTAATCAAAAACAATCTTCTACATTCCTTAACAGACTTTTAACACCCCTACTCATAGATGCTATAATAGCTGTATGATCACTGATGTACTCCTCTCTTTTAACTGATTCGAAAAAATCAGGTCTGTTTGTTGCTACGAGGACTGAAGGTAAATTCACACCAAAAACCATCTCCAGCAAATGACATCTGTTTTCGAACTCGAAGTTTGACATCGTTTTCAGGTATTGACAACAGTTGCTTGAAATCGCCAGTTCGCAAAACTAGTTGAGGGAAGTTTTGTCTCGAGTTCAGAGAAGAAAAATACTGAGGCGTTAGGTGACTTGGGCATAGGCACTGCCGTGTCGTCTGCTTTGCTTCTTTCTCGTATTCATAAACTAGCCACTCGTGAGTGGTCCATAGAAGTAACTATTCAGTTTTTGTTAGAAACTGAAGTTAGGAAACCTATGTGGAACCTTCCGATTCTGCCTATAAAGACCGATACAAACGGAAAGATTAATTGAAATAAGTTTCAGAATAATTGGTGTCCCATTTGTTGAATGCAAAAGAAAATGGGCCAACATGGGGATTCTAAAATGCTCAAAACGAAAAGTGGATCGGGCACAGATATATCTACGTTCCAAAATGGATGTTTCTCGAACACATGAAGCTTTTACAAAGGGTGAACAAGGCAGAGAGAAAAATATTTGCAATCCTAAGTAAAATGTCGTCCACTTACATCTTATACAAAGTAGGTTGTAAATACATGCCTTATATTCTTAATAACTAAAGTTCTAAGGGTTTTGTTCGGAACTTTTTAATTAAATCAGCCCATTCATTCGACGTTTATTTATGTATATTCTCTTAACAGTTAACTTTAACAGGATCCGATAGAAAGTAGATTGCAACTTCATGCCTCATATTCATTGCGGTTCTTCCTGCATTAACTCTCTTTCTCCAAAGAATTTATTTTGTGGAGACGTCCCCCAGCTACCATGAGGAACCCTACTGGTCTTCCACATCCAAACTGCCATGTGGTGAATAAACTGTGCCACTTTATTTTTCCCAAGAAAATTGTGCAAGACACAGTTGGGGAAGTCAGTAATGTGCTTTTTCAGGCCTTAAGTACAAAGCTGTTAGAAATAGAAAAGAAAAACATCGAATATGTGTGTCCACGAGTTTGAAAGTGTTTTCATCATTTTTCAACAGTTGATAACAGTTGTAAGTTTTGCAAACACTTGCAAGTTTGTCAGACTTGCAACACTTGTGCGTTTTTGTTTGTTGGCTTTCAATGTGAAGGTATCTTAAGACTTAACTCTCACAAGCTGGTTCTCTAACTGTATGCTCAAAGTAATTTTCGGACAAGAGATTTAGAATAGTGTCACATGGCACCAGTTTTAACCGCCTGATTCTCCCATGCACAGCGTGCAAATTGATTTCTTCCCCTATTACTATAGCGTGAAAATTACCCACGACATTCTGCAAGTTCCCTCTGAGCGCTCTGGCACTACAGCTCTTGACGCAGACGGTCTACAAAAGTGTCCAGTTACCATGTTTGACCAACCTTTGATAATTAATTTCGCGCCGGCCGGAGTGGCCGAGCGGTTCTAGGCGCTACAGTGTGCAGCCGCGCGACCGCTACGGTCGCAGGTTCGAATCCTGCCTCGGGCATGGATGTGTGTGATGTCCTTAGGTTAGTTAGGTTTAAGTAGTTATAAGTTCTAGGGGACTGATGACCTTAGAAGTTAAGTCCCATAGTGCTCAGAGCCATTTGAACCAATTAATTTCGCCTAGGTCATTTCTGGTTCGGAATCCATAATAACCTGACTAGATTTTATCGAATTATTGGCTGCAGTAAATTCAGAATGATTTGTTGCTGCGTTTTTCCTCATAAAAGGCAGAGAACGCATTACGGCATGGTACTCGTCTTTATCGACGGGCTGCGCTATTTATTTTGGCTCCCCTCTCGGCGTCCTACGGGGCTTTGGCGAGGGAATTTCAGTGCGTTCCATGACGGCACGCATGTACCTGCAAACGAAAATACAATCATTGTTTCGAGGTGTTAATTAAAAATATATGACTTTCTCTGGAACGTTAGGTAAAGAATGAATGCATCACACAGAAGAAACATTTTACGGAAGATGATGATTTTCCTTTTTAGTGAATTTCCGATTTTAAAGACCAGATGGCACCCCTTTCTCTTTTGCTACTGAGGCCGAAGTTCAGACAGTTCATTTTCGTATCAAGTGGAACAAACTGGGGGATATATATATATGCACTATCGCAAAAAGATTAGTACTCCATTTTAGAGGTTTTCAATTTACTCGATATTCATTGTTGTTCACTTGATATTGATATGGAGTGTATAAAATGATTACATTTATGGATCAATAGCACAGGAGGTTCTGAGGTACCAGCTATTGCCCCATGCTGAAACCACCCACATTAGTAAATGGTGTGCCGCGCGGGATTAGCCGAGCGGTCTTAGGCGCTGCAGTCATGGACTGTGCGGCTGGTCCCGGCGGAGGTTCGAGTCCTCCCTCGGGCATGGGTGTGTGTGTGTTTGTCCTTAGCGTAATTTACGTTAAGTAGATTGTAAGCTTAGGGACCGATGATCTTAGCAGTTAAGTCCCATAAGATTTCACACACATTTGAACATTTTTGGGTACATGACAGGTGGCAACCCAGTCGATCATACAGATGGCGAATACTGTCCTGGGATATGTTACTCCACACCTGCTCGACCTGTTTATGTAGGTCTGTAAGATTTGTTGGTTGAAAGGTCACACAAGTCACTTCTCGCCCCATCATATGGTATATGTGCTAGGTTTGGAAGAACTCTTGAGATCAGTGCTGGCCACGGAAGTTGCTGCACGGCTTGAAAAGCACGCTGAGTTACACGGGCATTGTTTGGGCGAGCATTATTCTGTTCGAACAACATATCACCTTCCTGTTATAAGAACGGCGAAAAAGTGGTTCTACCAATATTCTTCACATACCGAGCACCAGTTATCTACGTCTCTAGAAACACCAAAGGTGTAGTTCCCACATGCCGTATGCGCAAGCTACCATTAATAGCAAGCAGGCAGAATCTGCTTTCATTTTTGAACATCGCAGTGCACCATTCCATTTTCCAAGTGACCCTCTGACGGCACCAGTCGATCTGTGCACGTCGATGCTGTGGCGTTAGTGGAAGACGCAATTCTCTGGGCCCGGGTTCGATTCCCTGCTTGGTCGGGGAATTTTCTCCACCCAGGGACTGGGTGTTGTGCTGTCCTCGTCTTCATCCCATCATCCTCATCGACTGCAGGTCGCCAAAGTGGCGTCAAATTCTCATCGACTGCAGGTCGCCGAAGTGGCGTCAAATTGAAAGACCGGCACCCGGCGAGCTGTCTGCCCGACGGGGGCCCTAGCCATACGATTCAGTCAAGTGGAAGACGGGCCAGAGGCGTGCGCGCCCATAGTTCCACGACGAATAACCGGTTCGCAACAGTTCGTGTTGACACATCTGAACTCACAAGCCTTCTTATCTGTGCTGTTGTAGCTATACTATCTGTCACAGCTGCCCTTACAATACGACGATCCAGGCGGGCGTCTGCGCTCTTTGGACACCCGAACCTCGTCTACAGCTGTAGGAATGTTCACGCATCCACTGATACCAGCATCGTTGTACAACTGACACAGCACGTCCAACTTCTCGAAAAGGACCACCCCGCCACTCGGAAGGTCACAATTTGACCCTTTCAAATTCGCTCAGTTGGCTGAAGGAAGCACGAGTGCGTCTCTGTGGATCACCCGTTTGCATCACGCTGAACCTTCTGGTAATTGGAAATTTGAGGTAAGGTCTTAAGGGACCAAAATGCTGAGGTCATCAGTCGCTGAGCTTACGCATTACTTAATCTGGCTTAAAATAACTTACGCTAACGACAACACACACATCCATGCTCGAGGGAGGACTCGAGTCTCCGACGGGGTGAGCCGCGCAGACTGTGATGATGATGATATTTGGTTTGTGGGGCGCTCAACTGCGTGGTTATCAGCGCCCGTACAATTTCCCAACCTTTGCTCAGTCCAATTTCGCCACTTTCCTGGATGATGATGAAATAATGAGGACAACACAAACACCCAGTCATCTCGAGGCAGGTGAAAATCCCTGACCCCGCCGGGAATCGAACCCGGGACCCCGTGCTCGGGAAGCGAGAACGCTACCGCGAGACCACGAGCGGCGGACAACGCGCAGACTGTGACTGGACGCCCTAGACCACGCGACCACACCGTGCGGCCGAAACTTCTGGCTATGAGAATTCCATACAAAAGGATAGACACAGATGGCGTTCTGGTAGCTATGCCACTACGCTATCTGTTCGCGTACGACGTTGAAACCATAATCAGCACATCTACTATCCCCGAGGCGACATATTCTGAAACCGGAACAAAATTTTCATTTTTTTCAAGGTGTACTTTTTTAGGCAGCGTATTTTTCAAAGTGGTGTATAAAAGCAACACTAAGACATGTATTTAACAAATTTATGTCAGTGATATGGGTCTACGAGGTGCGAAAATAAAGTAATGAGTCTCATTTTCTTTGCAAGATGTGGCAACCCTGCACGCTTGCGTAAGCGCAATATCTTTGATCTTGGGCTATAAGCTGCTTCTAGTCCAAGCGGCACATCGATGCAACTGCTCAGTCTGTTGTACTGTAGTAAGTTAACACGTGTTTGTGTCTCTCGTCACGGAAATGAAACCGCATAATACTGCGCAGTGACATGCCATTTCTTTATGCGTTAAATTCGGTGAAAACGCGACGACAACTCACGGTAAGCTTCAGAAGGCTTTTGGAGAGGAGGTTGAAACGTCCCCTTAGAACAATTTATACACGACTGTGCTTAAACTGACACACAATGTTTTTAGCGCAACGCAATCCGACTATCAAAGATCCCTGCAACAGAATGGCCCTGAGTAACATTAAACTATACCTTTCAGAAATCACTTACCTCACAAAAATCTTCATTACTCGAACTACTGCAATACAGCGAGCGCCACTACTGCCAGCTAAATAAAAGATTCAAACTACAGAAGGCACTAACTACTGATAGGGGTAGTTAGCAAATGAAAGATATTAATAGAGAACAAACAATGTATTTACCTTAATAGTCATAATATATATAGCAGTTCATGACAAATTACAAAACTCCGCCATCTCTCTCCCCACATCCACCACTGCTGGCGGCTCACCTCCAACTGCGCAACGCTACGCGCTGTTCACATCCAGCTGCCGCTGCCCAACACTACAATGGCAGACAACAATGCAAACTAGCCACAGACTGCACACAGCACAGCCAGCGATTTTCATACCGAGCGCTACGTAACGTTGCCGATAAGAAAACCTAAACAGCCTACTTACATAGCCCCCATGCTCCCCACAAAAAAATTTACAAATTTTTTTTGGGTAGTGGCCAATAATGATTTGAAAAAATTTTTCACAATTACAATAACAAAGATATCAAATGCACACACTTATTGATACAATGTTGGTCAAAAGCTAAAATTTTCTCACAGTCCATAAAGATAGTCCTGATCATTCATCATAATAGTAATTACAGTTTTTTCACAAAGTCTCATTAGTAAAAGAAATTGCACACAGAAGTAGTGGATTTCCATGCAGTCTTCAAGAAGTAGTGTTGTCCTTCCAACGGAAAGACAGTGCTGACTCTTGACAAGCTGACAGGTAATGGGCCACAACAGAGCAAACCCACAGCAGAGTCAGTCGAAGTTTTGAAGAATATTGGTAGGTAGGTCATCACAGAGCAGACCCACTGTAGTCCTGGTAGAGAATATGGTATTGGTGGGCCACCAGAGGTGTAGACCCACTGCAATCCTTGTAGAAATAATGGTATTGGTGAGTCATCAAAGGTGTAGACCCACTGTAGTCCTTGTAGAGATGGCCAGCAGCCATCTGTTGCGACTGTGCAGGTGCACATTCACCATCGAAGAGTCTTGCGGATAATAGAGCAAGTCCATAACCACCACTTGTGCAGTCACCAAAAAAATTTTTGAAATGTCCTTAGAACCAGCAATGGTGTTATCCAGTCCCTTGCTGAATTATTAACACACGTGCAAACACTAACAGTCCCTACTTCTCACATATTGTCCATATACTATGACCAACGGAAACGTGTGCAGTGAAATGTAACTTACAAGTTACTAATATGATGAACTGGTGTCAATTACCATTTTATAACATGAGAATACAATTACAAAGGTACAAAATACATCATTAAAGAACATAACAATACAGCGAGCGCCACTACTGCCAGCTAAATAAAAGACTCAAACTACAGAAGGCACTAACTACTGATAGGGGTAGTTAGCAAATGAAAGATATTAATAGAGAACAAACAATGTATTTACCTTAATAGTCATAATATATATAGCAGTTCATGACAAATTACAAAACTCCGCCATCTCTCTCCCCACATCCACCACTGCTGGCGGCTCACCTCCAACTGCGCAACGCTACGCGCTGTTCACATCCAGCTGCCGCTGCCCAACACTACAATGGCAGACAACAATGCAAACTAGCCACATACTGCACACAGCACAGCCATTGATTTTCATACAGAGCGCTACGTAACGTTGCCAATAAGAAAACATAAACAGCCTACTTACAAGGTTATGTCAAGAGCTCGTTTATCATTGGCATAAAATGTTTAGTGAAGGCAGAACGAATGTTGAAGACTGTAGTGGACGACCATCAACCTCATGGATGGATGTCGTCTTGGCCAGGGTGCGTGAACTCGTACGATCCGATCGAAGATTATACGTGAAAATGATTGCATAAGAACTGAAGATCAATCGAGAAACAGTTCGTCCTATAATAACTGAAGATCTTGGTATGAGATAGATTTGTATAAAAGTGGTCCCCAAAAATCTCACACCACAACAGCGAGAAACACGGAAAAATGTGGCAGCCGATCTGTTAGAGCAAACGGAAATCAATCCAGAATTGTTGAGCTGTGTTATCACTGGTGATGAAAGTTGATTTTTTCAGTACGACCCAGAAACAAAACGCCAAAGTTCGCAATGCTGCTCAAAGGGACCACCCAGACCAAAAAAAGCTCGCATGTCAAAGTCAAATGTTAAATGCATTTTTGTGTGCTTCTTTGATTCCAAGGGAATTGTTGATCAAGAGTGTGTGCCTCCTGTACAAATAGTTAACCAATATTACTACAAATAAATTTTAGAAAGACTTTGTAAAAGAGTTCTTCATGGCCATGCCAACACTGCTGATAATTAGATTCTGCATCACGATAATGCGCCATCCCATACTGATCTGTCAGTACAGCAATTTTTAACCTCAAAACAAATTTCAGTACCACCACACCCACCTTATTCAGCAGATATCGCTCCGAGCGATTTTTTTCTATTTCCAAGAATCAAAAAGGTGGTCAAGGGACACCATTTTCAAAGAACTCAAGATGTCCAAAAAGCTGTGACGAGGGTCTTGGAAAATATTACAGGAGTTCCAGAAATGTAACCATCAATGGCAGAAGCGCTGGAAAAAGTGTGTGCAATCAGAAGGGAACTACTTTGAAGGAGACAACACTAAACTTGACTAAAAAGGTAAGCAACATTTTTTTTACATCAGTCTCATTACTTTATTGTCGCACCTCGTATATCTCAAAGCATCCACTGTCTGTGACTCGGTGGCAATGTCATGTTTGGCTTTGCGTGTAAGGGCAGTAACAGAGGGCAGAGTGCGAGTGGATGCAGGGACTGGGAGAGACCAGATGCCGGCCGGCGCCACCTGCCCAGATGGTATCATGCGCTTAGGGGAACCCCCGCCGTTAATTGCCGTCGGATTGGTCGACGGTCGCGGCCGCCGAGCATTTGCTACAATAGGCGCGATGCTATCGGCCCCTTGCGGCAGCGAGGGGAGACACGCGACTACCACGTGCCGGTCACGTGACCGGGCCGCAGACACTTGCTGCGCTTAAGGCGAGCATCCAGGCAACCCGGGGGTCACCGAAGCTGTGCTCGCTGTCCCCGCAAGTGGCTGGCGTCATCTAGATTTGCACTTCGTAGCAGTGCTAAATTTATCCAGTGTGTGGCAGTTTTACCAGAAATAACTACAATCGAAACTGGCAAGGCAAAATAATATTCACCCCTTTAACACAATGAGTACCAGTTGGTTTCTGCCCGAAACCAACAATAAATTGTAATTTGCCGACGGGGAGATCGTGCTTCGTGATTGTATGAGATTGCGACATGTGGCTTAACACACGTAGGTTGGAACTTAAATAGTGGCAACACTGCTGTGGAGACACTATGCAATGGAATCTACTATTGTCGTTGATAGCATACGTTGTTGACATACCTACCTTACCTCCGAGCAAATGGACTCGCCTGTCCCACGTCACCAGCGTGCGCACAATCGAGAGAAACACAGTAATTTGTGAGCGAGCGATCTAACGTAACGGTGTCACTATGATTTCGAAACAGCAACAACGGAGTTGGATCAAGATCGAATGTGCCAGAGGTCGTACAGCATGACAGTGTCATCAAGGTCTTCAAGAGGCGTGCGGGGAATCGTCACTGCAGTACAGAACAGCGGCACGTTGGGTAAAAGCCTTCAACGAAGGTCAACAAACTGTGGTAGACATACATCGGGCAGGTCGTCTAGCGTCTCTGAAGAATAAGTACATGCTGCTGCCGCGTTAGTGGACAGTGGTAGAAGCCAAACGATTCGTGAGCTCGCCAACGAAACCAGATTAGCGCATACGACTGTGCTTCGCATCCCGGAGGAATCCCTGGGCATGCGAAAAACTGCATCACGATAAGTTCCGCATGACTTGGCGGAAATGCAGAAATGGATGCGTTACGACGCTGCTCAGACGCACTTGGAGCGCTTTGAGCGCGAAGGAGGGGCTTTCTTACGCCGTATCGTAACACTGGATGAGACATGGGCCACGTCGTACGAGCCAAAACTGAAACGTCAATCCAACGAATGACGTCATTATGAGTCGCCGCGAAAGTCGAAAGTACGTCAGAGCGCCAGTATCGTGAAAGTTATGGTCATTCTCGTGTACGATTGTGACGGTGTTATCCTAACGCATTACGTTCCTCCACGGCAGACCGTCAATGCACAGTATTTTGTTCGTTCTTGGAGCATCACCTGCAACCGGCTTTGCGAAAGAAGCGGCGACACTTTCCGCGCTACCCACCCATCATTTTGTACGACAATGAGCGGGCGCATACAGCGCGAGCTGTGGCTGCTCTGTTCGGTCGATGGGACTGGAAGCACTGTACCATCCACCACATTCCCCGGACTTAAGCCCTTGTGACTTTGATTTGATTTCGAAGATGAAGAAACCACTTCGTGGCATTCGCTTCAGAACTGTTCCAGAGATTCGACAGGCAATAGACCGCTCCATTCGCACCATCAACACAACAGGCTCTGCTAACGGTATACTACGCCTTTCACATAGCTGGCAACGGGTTCTACACAACGCTGGTGACTACTTTGAAGAACAGTAACAGTTGAAAACATGTAATTCTTTTGTATCGGTTGTGAATAAATAGTTGCCACTATTTAAATTCCAACCCTCGTATATACATAATGACCTTATTGAGAAGATCATTGGCAGTGAAAATAAGTACACCTGAAGTTGTTGTAAGGTAAATTTGAGTTTATACTACTGCTTTTATGATATAGAACCACTGGGGCAACATGTAGTTTTGAAACGAAATGTATTAAATTTTAGGACTTTTTTGCTTCTTATTAAGAACCATAATTTGTTTTACTCATTATGAGTTCATGCAAATTTCGAAATATGGAGTTATGTCTAGGAAAAATGCGAATTTATTTTCAAATGTATCACATGCAACGAAGGGTGGTTGAAAACTCTGTGTGCTAGTGGCGTCCACCTAAAAACAATTGACTGTTTAATTTTTGCCCCTTTCTTCTTGTATTCGTCACTTACTACGATAATACAGGTTAATTTTGTGAAAAATTTTAAAATTAGATTGCAATGTGAAACCGCGTCCTTAAAATAAGTTTGAGTTTACTTTTTGCCAATTTTTTCGTGTATCCATTGCTCACCATGATAATAAAGGTTAATTTCGTGAGTAATTTTACATTCACATTTTTTCATATTATTTGGACACTAAGCGTTGAAAGAGCAGGGGCTGATTTGGAGCGCTGGAGATGGTGTAGTACTGGCACCAGATGGTCATGTGACTCTCCATCGCAAACGTCAAGTCAGTCCAGTGGAGCGGTTAGTATGTTCCAATTGGCTGTTTGGAAACATGGTGGAGGATGTAAGGAAATGACAGAATCGCTGATAGATCTATCACATTTCACCATATCCATGACCACGCTGGGAATGAAGTTGCCCAGTTTTTTGGTATCAAGCCGGACTGTCCAACACGTTTTTAAAGAATGGTGTATCACTGATAGCTGTGTAACACGACCTAAAAACAGTGGTCGTAAACATATGCTAACTGATATGAACTAGAGACAGTTAATGACAATCGCTTTCAAACCTGAGGGGAAAAGCTGCTGGCAGTGAATGCAGGTCCATCTCAAACAATTTCCGAATGAACAATGCAAAGGGGACTGCAATCAATGGACACATGAAGTTTTTTATCTTGTAAAAGGTCACTGCTCACAGTAGCACATGAAGCTGCACGTCTTCAATATGCTAAACAACACAGAACCTGTCTGTCTGTAGACGTGTAGTGTGGTCCAATGTGTCACAGTTTTGCCTCTTTTCAAATGATGCAAGGCATCGAGTGTATCAAACTATCAAGTCAAGGGTTTGATCCACAGGGTGGAGAGATTACAGTTTCGGCAAGTGATGGCTGTGATGCGTTTTAGGGGTGCTTTACCAACTATAATATGGGCCCACTTTCTCAGGTTACTGTGCAATCGTTTAGTTCAGCAATCGTTTAGTTCAGCATTCTCGGTAACGGTATGTTGCCCTTTCTTCTACATACTCAAGATGAGTAAGCTGTGTTTTCTTCAGTGTCTTGTGGTAACAACTGCCATTTTCACAGGGCAGTACAGGTTTAATAGACACTGAGGCTCCATACCGCATCTTTACTGTCCCCCTGAATTGAATTACACTCTTTATCCCATACGTAAGATCTGGAATTGTTTGGAACAGCAAGTGAGTAGGAAAGGTATGCTGATTGTGGTGTACTTCGAACTTAAACGAGTTAGTGAAGTTGACTCTAAAAGGTAGAGTTAGTGCTGGTTGCCTGCATTGGAGGGGTAATGATGTCTTCAATGACCTTGACCATATGATACCATCAGGATTGCACTGACACGAAATGTAAAAATACAAGATGCCAGGAAATTCAAAAAAGTAAAAACAATTAAAACACGTCCAAGATGGTGGAACTAACCCAGTTGTGCTTTTTGATCTCCCCCATTTACCCTCCCCTCTTCGCCCTCCACCCATCTTCTTTAATCACAGCCTAGTATTTTCCTGGCATTTAAATGGCGATTAAAATGAAACAGGCAATGACAATGTACCTTCACAGCATCCTTCTTGGCCTTGCTCAAAAGTATCCAAACTATCTGAAAGTTTTTACACCATGTTCGAACATATTTATATAAAGCATTACATGAAGAATGTGACTCGGAATATTTTCACATCTAAAGTTCTTTAGTACGTACAGAAGCGCGCGCACACACACACACACACACACACACACACACACACACACACACACACACACACACGATTGCAAAAAAAATATAAATGCCAGATAGAAAAACTAGTCCATGTTTGCCCCTCCCCCCCCCACCACCACCAATCACTCCTACAATCGCAGCCTAATACTTGACAGACCATTAAAACGATACACTCAGTCACAACGTAGCTACCTAGGCTGTGCTCAGAAGTATCTGAATGCTTTGAATTTCTTGTGCATCGTATTCAAAAGCATTTATCCAAAAAAATACATAAGGGGTAAAGCCTGCGACATTTTCGTATATAAAAGAACTTCACAGGCCATTAAAATGAAACACTCAGTCTTGTCTTGCTAACGTCCCATGCATTTGAGTCTCAGATTAGTGTAATACAACACACATACCAGATTTCAAAACACACATGGGCACTGCTGCTGCCTAACTTACAGATTAAAGTGCACGTGTTGATGAGAATTATCAAAGTGAACAACGTTATTCTCACTTCCATTTTGTCAAAACCTCTTTTCTAAAACCGGTATCAAAGTCAGACAAACATTGTAGTGACCCCATGCTGGGATATTAGTTTCATATTGCAGTTCAGAACGTCTGTTACCTGCTGCCGTCAACAAACTGAACAGTAGTAGTGCACATTCGTCTAGGTATTAAACAAGGATAGTTATGCTTTCAAAGTCAGCTAAACATTACAGCGACTCCATGTTGGGAATTAACTTCATGTTAAAATGCAAAGTGTTCGCCATTTTCTGCTGACAAAGCTAAATCAGGCTGTCACACAGTGGAAACTGGAACAGGTTACTGACCAACAGTAAAATACAGTAAGCAAGCAGAGCTCTAACGCTCTGGAACGTACGGACACTCTCAGTCGAGGTGCTTCACGAATCACAATCAAACACTTCGCTGTACGACTGGTAGTGCTGATACATTCGTCCGCCATTGGGGTACTCGAAATTGTGGGCTCGCTGGGTTCCTTGTCACCTAAAGACAATGAAGGACTGTCTCCCCGGATTTACGAGGCTGATTGTGACAATTTTTATCGAACATCCTCACAGGCTGTGGAACATGGGTTCATCACTTCGTACAGGAAACAAAATGGCCATCCACGGAGCGACGCTATACCATCACTCCTCCAAAGGAAAAGTTCAAACTTATATCCTCAGCCCCCAGAGTCATGGCAACGGTATTCCGAGACTCTGAAGGGTTCTTCTGTTTGATGTCCTCCCTCATGGTGCATCGGTCAAGTGTACTGCCGGACGGAGTGGCGGAGCGGTTCTAGGCGCTACAGTCTGGAACCGCGCGACCGCTACGGTCGCAGGTTCGAATCCTACCCCGGGTATGGATGAGTGTGATGTCCTTAGGTTAGTTAGGTTTAAGTAGTTCTAAGTTGTCGCGGACTAAACCTCAGATGTTAAGTCCCATAGTACTCACAGCCATTTGAACCATCTGTTAAGAGTACTGTGCTACCCTGAGGAAAGTCAAAAAACGATTTCAGGGTGTTCGTCGCCACAAAAATGCCAAAGAACTTCTCCTTCTCCATGACAACGCAAGGCCTCACACAAGTCTGCACACGCGAGACCGGTTCACAAAACTTCGCTGGACTGTTCTTCTTCAACAACCCTACAGCCCAGGTCTCACACCTTCCGACCTCCGTCTGTTTGGCCCAATGGAGGATGCACTCCGCGGGAAACAGCATGAGGATTACGGGGAGGTTGTTGTAGCAAGACGTTGGCTCCGACGGCGATCAATAGAGTAGTTCCAAGCGGGAGTACAGGCCTTCCCAGCAAGGCCGCGCAAGGCTGTCGCATTCAAAGGACACTGCGTTGAAAAATAGGGTTCTGTAGCCAAAAGAATGGGTAATAATATGGTGTACCGTAATCTTCAATAAAACCAACCCACTTTCAAAAGAAACGTGTTGCCTTACTTATTCAACGCCCCTATGAAACCAGAAAAATTAATTTTCGTGAGGAATTGAATTTGCGAACACGAAGGTCACAAAAATCTGTCGTTTCCGACGAGACATTTTGATGCTGTGCATGTTTTTTTTTAATATCTGACAACGAATTACGAAGTAGAAGATTGTATTTAACACTGAAGTTTTCTGTTGCTGCATTCAGTTGGTTGATGTACTAAGTTAAAGTTCATTCATCTCTGAGCGGTGAAATGATTCAACAAGATGCTGCTTGATCAATTTGTGTGGCATCATTGACTATAAAGATCAGATTTATTGCTTTCTTTAGCGTAATAAGAAAATTTTCTATGCTCATGGTTAGGGGGAGAAAGAGATTGAGGCCCATCCTGCCCCATGGATAGATTAGCGAATAGAGGTCGGTGCTATTAGACAAACAGATTCTCAATATTTTCATAAAATGAAAGAAAAAATCAGAAAAAATGCGCATTAGTTCGTATTAGCAGGTTGAGCAGGTAATGGAGAGGAAGTATTGGAAAGAGATGTTATAATAAAAGGTCTGGCTAGCTGTGGGGTGTACACGCGAGGTGCTGACAGGTTATTATATCATACTCCAGCGGCGGGGGATGTGTTTATTAAGGGGGCGCTGTTTATCAGGATGAGGATCTGCGGCCGCTCGCCCCACCCCTGTGCTGACGAGGCGCTCCCGCTCTGCACAGGTGAGGCTGGGGTTGGATGCGCACCCCCGCTGTCACAGTCAGAGCACAAGGGGCTGCTTCCCTATCTACTCTAGGAGTGGAAACAATACCTGCTGGCAACAATATTAGCGTCTCATTTGTGGTAGGCTGCGTTTAGCCTACCAGTTAGAAAGGCTCCTCCACCCCATCCTCGGAGATGCCGTGATATAACGTTCGCAGCCGTCTCCACTGTCTGTATCCTGGCGAGCGAGATGCAGTTTCGACATATTTCCGCCGAACTTCAGCCACGAAATGTTAATTGTCCACATCACTGGTCCCGGCGGAGGTTAGAGTCCTCCCTCGGACATGGCTGTGAGTGTTTGTCCTTAGGATAATTTAGGTTAAGTAGTGTGTAAGCTTAGGGACTGATGATTGGTTGGTTGGTTGTTTTGGGGAAGAAGACCAGACAGCGTGTTCCGGTCTCATCGAATTAGGGAAGGATGTGGAAGGAAGTCGGCCGTGCCCTTTCAAAGGAACCATCCCGGCATTTGCCTGGAGTGATTTAGGGAAATCACGGAAGACCTAAATCAGGATGGCCGGACCCGGGATTGAACCGTCGTCCTCCCGAATGCGAGTCCAGTGTGTAACCACTGCGCCACCTCGCTCGGTGACCTTAGTAGTTAAGTCCCATAAGATTTCACACACATCTGAACATTTTTTGCCGTGCTACGCTCACACAACAGTCTCAGGTAGAGTCACCATCCTCGATCAATTTTAAATGTATCGTGAAAAACTATTCTTTACGCCTATACTGGCGTATATTGTATCTCACGTGATGAATGTCCAATGAGATGTATCGGCCAGTTGTGTAGAAGTTTTGAAGTAAGATTCAAAGAGCACTTTAACCTGCGAAATTCGAAATAGGCCTTAAATTCGCACATGACAGAACACAGTCATATTGTCACTAGCCTGTCCGAAAATCTTCAGGTATTGCATAGGGAAAATACACTCAGTTGACAAATGTCACGGGATAGCGATATACACATATACATGTGGCGCAAATATCACGTACACAAGGAAAAAAACGATAGTGCACTGACGGAGCTGTAATTTGTACTCAGGTGATTCATGTGAAAAGGTTCCCGAAGTGGTTATGACCGCAATACGGGAATTAAGACTTTGAACGCGTAACGGTAGTTGGCGATAGACGCATAGGACATTCCATTTCGATATTTCGAGACCCACAGTGTCAAGAGTGTGCCGTGAATACCGCAGTTCAAGCATTAACTCTTATCTCGGATGTCGCTGTGGCCAACGGCATTCACTTGATAACGGAAATCAGCGGAGTTTGCGTATAGTTGTCAGTGTTAATAGACAAGCAACACTACGTGAAATATCCGCAAAAAACAATGAGGGACGTACGACGACTGTATCCATTAGGACAGTGAGGCGAAATATAACGTTAATGGGCTACGGCAGCAGACGCGGGTGTCTTTGCTAACAGCACGATATCGCCTGCAGAGCCTCTCCTAGGCTTGTGACCACACCAGTTGTACCCTCTACAGGTTGTTACAAAAAGGTACGGCCAAACTTTCACGAAACATTCCTCACACAGAAAGAAAGAAAATATGTTATGTGGACATGTGTCCCGAAACGATTACTTTCCATGTTAGAGCTCATTTTATTACTTCTCTTCAAATCACATTAATCGTGGAATGGAAACACACAGCAACACAACGTACCGGCGTGACTTCAAACACATTGTTACAGGAAATGTTCAAAATGTCCTCCGTTAGCGAGGATACGTGCATCCACCCTCCGTCGAATGGAATCCCTGATGCGCTGATGAAGCCCTGGTTAATGGCGTATTGTATCACAGCCGTCCAAAATACGAGCACGAAGAGTCTCTACATTTGGTACCGGGGTTGCGTAGACAAGAGCTTTCAAATGCCCCCATAAATGAAAGTCATGAGGGTTGAGGTCTGAAGAGCTTGGAGGCCATGGAATTGGTCCGCCTCTATCAATCCATCGGTCACCAAATCTGTTGTTGAGAAGCGTCCTGAAATGTGCAGGAGCTCCATCGTGCATGAACCACATGTTGTGTCGTACTTGTAAAGGCACATGTTCTAGCAGCACAGGTAGAGTATCCCGTATGAAATCATGGCGGTGAAACGAGGAAGTGCAGTACATACTGACGAAACTAAAATGAGCTCTAACATGGAAATTAAGCGTTTCCGGACACATGTCCACATAACATCTTTTCTTTATTTATGTGTGAGGAATGTTTCCTGAAAGTTTGGCCGTACCTTTTTGTAACACCCTGTATAACTGGAAAACCGTTGCTAGGTCAGATGAATCCCGCTTTCAGTCGGTGAGAGTGGAAAGTAGGAATCGAGTGTGGCGCCACGAAGCCATGCACCCAAGTTGTCAACAAGGCACTGTCCAAACTGGTGGTGGTTTCATAATGGTGTGGGCTGTATTTACATGGAATGAACTGTGTCCTGCAGGCCGCTGGTGGCCAAGCGGGTCTAGGCGCTTCAGTCTGGAACCGCGCATTCGCTACGGTCGCAGGTTCGAATCCTGCCTAGGGCATGGATGTGTGTAATGTCCTTAGGTTAGTTAGGTTTAAGTAGTTCTAAGTTCTAGGGGACTGATGACCTCAGATGTTAAGTCCCATAGTGCTCAGAGCCATTTGAACCATTTTTGAACTGTGTCCTCTGGTGCAACTGAACGGATCATCGACTGGAAATAGTTATATTCGGTTTCTTGGAGATCATTTGCAATCGTTCATGGGCTTCATGTTCCCAAACAACTATAGAATTTTTATTAACGACAACGCGCCATGTTACCGGCCCAAAATTGTTCACGATTCGTTTGAAGAACATTATGGACAATTGAAGCGAATGATTTGGCCACCCTGATCGCCCGACATGACTCCCATCGAACATTTATAGAGCATAATCGAGAGGTCAATTCGTGCAGAAAATCCTGCAGTGGCAACGCTTTCGCAATTACAGGTGGCAATAGACGCAGCATAGCTCAATATTTCTGCAAGGGACTTCCAAGGACTTGTTGAGTCCATTTCATGTCGAGGTGCTTCATTCAAGCGAGCGAAAGAAGGTCCGGCACGATGTTAGGAGATATCCCATGAATTTTATCACCTCAGTGTAAGGGCGACATTTTCAGTGGTCTTGAGGAAGTGTAGATTATGCGACCCCTGAAAAAGTTCCCTGTATGTACGCTCAATAGCCAAGTTCAGTTCAGGCGTCGTGGTTTATTAGATATTTTCGATTGCATCAACTTTTAATGACTGCTTATGCCCATGGTGAGTAGGGTCCTGCATTTTCATGATTTATTACTTTTTTATTACCTTTTTTTGTGATGCTGTACTTTACGGGCTAAAATTTGTTTATTCACTTTCATCCAACCCCGCTCTATGGCCTTGATTCAGCCGGCCGAAGTGGCCGTGCGGTTAAAGGCGCTGCAGTCTGGAACCGCAAGACCGCTACGGTCGCAGGTTCGAATCCTGCCTCGGGCATGGATGTTTGTGAAGTCCTTAGGTTAGTTAGGTTTAACTAGTTCTAAGTTCTAGGGGACTAATGACCTTAGCAGTTGAGTCCCATAGTGCTCAGAGCCATTTGAACCATTTTTTTGAGCCTTGATTCAGTCAGTCTGTGTTAAGTAGCCAGTTTATCCCAGCTTGTCTTCTTAATGATGGTCAAGCGTTTTACTGAAATTTAAATCAAGCAGGATCCGTGCAAGGCGCATGACGCTAGTATACATCCCGGATTTTATTAGTTCTTTTTATAGATCGTGTTCTATGTCATGGTTTATAACCTGTAAATAGTTAATATCTTGAATTCAACCATGAACGCAGTGGTTTTCCGTGGTCTACTTTTTACAAAACCGGTACTAATAATACTTCTTACGAATTTACGTTTTTACACATATAGTAAGGGACTGCCCAACCTTCCGATCAGATCATCTATCATTGCGGATCCTTCATATTTGTCTCTCTCTAGAATAGATGCTCTGTGATACTAAGTTTCTAATATGCAAATTGGTGTAATCCACAAGTGAATCAATTATATCTGCACTAACAATCTTACTGAATGCCGTCACGTCTTGTGTAATAGTAGACCTCTTCCGAACAGGTAGAATTTTTATTACATTTTTTTAGGTCGTTTTCACCGTTTTTGGTCTTACACTTTCCTTAGACCACCTAGTTTTGCCATCTTTACCAACAAAACACCGACACATAAAATCAAAATTATCGTCACCATCTTCTTCATCTTCATGACATTGCATTTCCTCTCCAATATGTGTATGTCCTCCTCTCTCTAATGGAACTACTATTACTGATTCACTGTTGTGATCACTAACTACAATTTGTTCTCCTTCCCTGTCAGACCAGTCAAATTCAGAACATTTGCTGTCTTCATTTAGAAACCTCCTCCTCTGACAATCCTTTTTTGGAAAAGGCCCTAAAAGTATAAATAAAAGTAAAACATAGTTGCTAGTCAAAGAATCTAACCCAAAATAAAGACGGTATTCACAATTACCATAAAAAAATACTTACATCATAGGTCGCATGGTTGATTCTGTACACCAAACAGAACACGGACTAAACAAGCTGCAATTATTATCAGTGTGCGAGCCCTACAAACGCAGCAACAATAGAAGTGACTGACAGAGGTCAAACTGTAAGATAGGTGGAACCTCCAGCACTGTAGCAATGCGTATTTTGAATTCAGAGCGCAAAAACGAACTCAGGTGGACTCAGTCGACCAATGCGACCGCTCGAACAGTTTTATTCTGGATACACGTGGGGAGGGGGCATTAACTACAATTTCAGATTGAACAGTTTGGTCTTTACCATTGTTGGCAAGTTGGTGACCGTGACAATTTTACATTTTTTTCCGTAGATGATCGTAAGCAGTGTTACTTTGCTCACCATTTTTGCATGTGGGGTCTCCGCCAGCCCACACACTTTGAGTGGACTTTATTAGTATTTTTCCTACCTGGAAGTCCCTTTTTAGGAATTTCTTCTTATTAGTTTCCTCTTTATTGGTATCACGGGAGCGTTCGATGTGATTTTATTTTTGACGTCCGATACTTCGTGAAAATTTGCTGATTATGGACGCTGGGTCATTCCATTCCCTTTTCGACCTGAACATGACTTGATTTTTTGAGTACGTTCATCCAGCATATACTTTTTTATTTTAATCATGCTTTCTTGCTAGCTTCCTGAGCCTTTGTCTACCAATCTGTACAGATTCCATCTGGTGATGCAGCTAAAATGCTGCAAAGCCGGTCGTGCCAATAAACAAAGGACTTACTGCTCAGGCGGTCTTATCTTTCCCAAACAACGATTAATTCTGACATTTACCAATTAGTAACGTCATCAAAAGATCAAAGCTAATTGCAAAATTATGCCGACATTTGCTTCGTGCGGAACGTGGCAGATGATGTTAACAATGAAAAAAGTGAGGTTCTGCGTATGATACTACAAAAATACGTTATGTTTTGGTTACATGACAAATAACGCAAATGTGAAGGATATACATTGAACTAAATATTTAGGAATTACAATTACCGACAATTTATATTGGAATCATGATACAGAAAATGTTATTGGGAAGACAAACCACGCACTGCGTTATATTGACGGACCACTGAAAAAGATGCAACAGATTTGCTAAAGAGCTGCCTATACTACGATTATTCGTACTCTTCTGGAATACTGTTGCGCAGTATGAGGTCCTTACAAAATAGGACTGACGGAGGATATCGAAAAAGTTCAACAAGAACAGCTCGTTTTGTATTATCGCGAAATAGGGGAGACTGTGTTACTAATAAAGTCGACAGGCTGTGGTGGTAATAAGTAAAAGAACAGGTTTTTGCTAGCTAGTGAGATATTTGCATGAAATTTCAGTAACCCAAGCTTTCTCGCACGACTGTGAAAATATTTTGTTGACTTCCACTTACATATGAAAAAATGACCATCGTGATAAAAGAAGAGAAAGTAGAGATCGCACGGAAAGCTTTTTATGTTCTTTTTCCTGCGTGCTATTCGGGAATGAAACTATCGACAAATAAGGTTGAGAGCAGCTCTACGAACCCTTCGCCAAGAATTGCAGTGTAATCATGTAGTTGTCGGTGCAGATGTAAATGTCTAATTGCAGTCAGCAATGTTGCGACATGGACTGAAAGCCGTACATGGAACACCAATTTACAAAAAATTACAAAAGATAATCTGTGTCAAATGGTTCAAATGTCTCTGAGCACTATGGGACTCAACATCTTAGGTCATAAGTCCCCTAGAACTTAGAACTACTTAAACCTAACTAACCTAAGGACATCACACACACACCCATGCCCGAGGATTCGAACCTGCGACCGTAGCAGTCCCGCGGTTCCGGACTGCAGCGCCAGAACCGCACGGCCACCGCGGCCGGCGTAATCTGTGTCCCTTAAAACAAAAAGTCACACCCACACCGCTACACATTCAATGTTGTTGTTGTTGTTGTGGTCTTCAGTCCTGACACTGGTTTGATGCAGCTCTCCATGCTACTCTATCCTGTGCAAGCTTCTTCATCTCCCAGTATCTACTGCAATCTAAATCCTTCTGAATCTGCTTAGTGTATTCATCTCTTGGTCTCCCTCTACGATTTTTACCCTCCACACTGCCCTCCAATGCTAAATTTGTGATCCCTTGATGCCTCAAAACATGTCCTACCAACCGATCCCTTCTTCTAGTCAAGTTGTGCCACAAACTTCTCTTCTCCCCAATCCTATTCAATACTTCCTCATTAGTTACGTGATTTACCCACATTATCTTCAGCATTCTTCTGTAGCACCACATTTCGAAAGCTTCTATTCTCTTCTTGTCCAAACTAGTTATCGTCCATGTTTCACTTCCATACATGGCTACACTCCATACAAATACTTTCAGAAACGACTTCCTGACACTTAAATCTACACTCGATGTTAACAAATTCCTCTTCTTGAGAAATGTTTTCCTTGCCATTGCCAGTCTACATTTTATATCCTCTCTACTTCGACCATCATCGGTTATTTTACTCCCTAAATAGCAAAACTCCTTTACTACTTTAAGTGTCTCATTTCCTAATCTAATTCCCTCAACATCACCCGACTTAATTTGACTACATTCCATTATCCTCGTTTTACTTTTGTTGATGTTCATCTTATATCCTCCTTTCAAGACACTGTCCATTCCGTTCAACTGCTCTTCCAAGTCCTTTGCTGTCTCTGACAGAATTACAATGTCATCGGCGAACCTCAAAGTTTTTATTTCTTCTCCATGAATTTTAATACCTACTCCGAATTTTTCTTTTGTTTCCTTTACTGCTTGCTCAATATACAGATTGAATAACATCGGGGAGAGGCTACAACCCTGTCTTACTCCTTTCCCAACCACTGCTTCCCTTTCATGCCCCTCGACTCTTATAACTGCCATCTGGTTTCTGTACAAACTGTAAACAGCCTTTCGCTCCCTGTATTTTACCCCTGCCACCTTCAGAATTTGAAAGAGAGTATTCCAGTTAACATTGTCAAAAGCTTTCTCTAAGTCTACAAATGCTAGAAACGTAACACATTCAATGATGAGAATCGAAAAATTCAACTACCGTGTGTCTAGATCAAACGTAGGCCTACATGTTTTTCCCTCTGATTTTTCCTTCTTCTTGCTGCAACTGCCAGTCAGATGCTTTAATGGTTTGATCAACTGTGGGTTGGGCAAGCGTGCACGTAAAGAGATTCTTCTAAATATCCGTGTGTATTCTATCAGGAAGCACATAATGTGGGCTGCATAGTTCAGATACCGTTTTAAACACGCAATAGTCTAATCACACACTGCAATTAATACTTCAGTCACAGTGGCATGTTTGCAATACGTTGAGACATATTGTCGCGCCGTTCAATCACACCGTTCGTTAACTAGCACTTCTATCATTCGAAAATCACTTGCCTGACTTTCAGTTCTGCTTTTGGTAATTTGCACATTTCCCTGTAATTAACTGGACGCATACTAACGATGCTTCCCATCTCTTCCACGAATATACGCATAACCGTTTTTCAGTGCGGCTGGCTCCATATCTCGCACACGATAAACGAAAGTATCTTCACCCGTGAATTCTGATTAAATACAGTTATAGTTCTCTCAGAGTGAATGCTCACCAAATTACGCACAAGGTCACGTTTCTTCATATCGTAACCGTCGCAGCGCGTCTGCTTCTTGCCTCAGCGACACGACACACTAATACGGTAGATACACTTACTGAGAAAGCACATACACAAATAAGTACGGCTATTATTGTGAAAATTCAAGCCATTTTAAACCACGCTTCCGATAAGACTCGTGCAGCCCACAATGAAAGTTCACGCACCGTTCTCAAGGCCCCCCCTAGACGATCAAACAATTTGTCAAATTTTATTTGGTTTGTCAAATATCTGACCGTGTACGGCGCTGTTCGACGTGGTTATTAAGCATTGAGCGCTTGTATATATTACACCAAGTGGTACAATGATACTTTCCAAAACTTTTACATCCAAGCGGACGAATTTAAGAAAAAAATTGAAATTAAAATCTTTCACAAGAATCATTACTTCTAATCAGTTGAATTTAAAAACAAAATAAAAAAAATTGAAATTTGTGGTAAGATCTTACGAGACCCGTCTGCTGAGGTCATCGGTCCCCAAGCTTTAAAAAAAATCATTCACAAGAACCATACATGTATACTGCAAACACTCCTTGAAAATTTCTAAATTCTTACGACACCCTGATATAGGTACCACCTGCTTCTCTATATCATTGGACAATCATTTAAACAAACTGCATGAGTAATCTACAAGTATTAACAATAAATTTTTGAAAGACAATTTACGCACCTCGAAAGCAAGTAAATTTTCACAACTTAACGATAGCATAAAATGTAATGACAGTGGTTTAAAATACACTCCTGGAAATTGAAATAAGAACACCGTGAATTCATTGTCCCAGGAAGGGGAAACTTTATTGACACATTCCTGGGGTCAGATACATCACATGATCACACTGACAGAACCACAGGCACATAGACACAGGCAACAGAGCATGCACAATGTCGGCACTAGTACAGTGTATATCCACCTTTCGCAGCAATGCAGGCTGCTATTCTCCCATGGAGACGATCGTAGAGATGCTGGATGTAGTCCTGTGGAACGGCTTGCCATGCCATTTCCACCTGGCGCCTCAGTTGGACCAGCGTTCGTGCTGGACGTGGGTTCGATGACGGTTTGGATGTACCGTGCACTATTCAGTGTCCCCTCGACGAACACCAGTGGTGTACGGCCAGTGTAGGAGATCGCTCCCCACACCATGATGCCGGGTGTTGGCCCTGTGTGCCTCGGTCGTATGCAGTCCTGATTGTGGCGCTCACCTGCACGGCGCCAAACACGCATACGACCATCATTGGCACCAAGGCAGAAGCGACTCTCATCGCTGAAGACGACACGTCTCCATTCGTCCCTCCATTCACGCCTGTCGCGACGCCACTGGAGGCGGGCTGCACGATGTTGGGGCGTGAGCGGAAGACGGCCTAACGGTGTGCGGGACCGTAGCCCAGCTTCATGGAGACGGTTGCGAATGGTCCTCGCCGATACCCCAGGAGCAACAGTGTCCCTAATTTGCTGGGAAGTGGCGGTGCGTAGGATCCTACGGTCTTGGCGTGCATCCGTGCGTCGCTGCGGTCTGGTCCCAGGTCGACGGGCACGTGCACCTTCCGCCGACCACTGGCGACAACATCGATGTACTGTGGAGACCTCACGCCCCACGTGTTGAGCAATTTGGCGGTACGTCCACCCGGCCTCCCGCATGCCCACTATACGCCCTCGCTCAAAGTCCGTCAACTGCACATACGGTTCACGTCCACGCTGTCGCGGCATGCTATCAGTGTTAAAGACTGCGATGGAGCTCCGTATACCACGGCAAACTGGCTGACACTGACGGCGGCGGTGCACAAATGCTGCGCAGCTAGCGCCATTCGACGGCCAACACCGCGGTTCCTGGTGTGTCCGCTGTGCCGTGCGTGTGATCATTGCTTGTACAGCCCTCTCGCAGTGTCCGGAGCAAGTATGGTGGGTCTGACACACCGGTGTCAATGTGTTCTTTTTTCCATTTCCAGGAGTGTATTTTAAGTTAAGGATCCACCTGAATGAGGTAGGTATCTATTACCGAAGCCCGGTCAACACGATCAAGCGACCCCAGTCCCCTGCGGTACGATAGAGCTCAGCCGTGGCTTTCCAGTCGGTACCAACAGACGTCGGGTCATTTTAAAGGCATTTAATGGACCTCCAATTGACCAAAGTCAGACATTTCTTTACACTATCTAAAAAAAAACTGTCAGTAACACTTCGAAAGAAAAAGGCTTACATCTGACGGCCACCGTGAGTCCCAAGCCACAAGACATTTACAGTGACAGTCTTAACAAGATTTCCTCATTCTCGATTTCCCTCATCATAGTACTTATACGACGGTGTTCATGATTAGTTGAACATTTACACAATAGGTAAGGTCGTGCTTAACACAGTATTAAACCCCTCGGATGCTAGCAGCAATCCTTTACTAATTTCTGTGTTCTTATGTGAAAAACTAGTACAAGTTTTCGGACTCACAATACCATTTACTGCACACAATAGCAGACGCCGTATCAGACCAACAAATGTAGACAACAGCCTGAAATTCGGAAAGATTATGGCGAGGTAAGGCCAATATTAGGCGGCACGGAATAACATCACGTATTGACAGTTACTCGATACCACCACGTCCGTCGTTATAAATATTCATACAGGAAATAATTTGTGCGCTTGTAATACACCAGTAACTTAAGCCACCCAAAGCCAGATGTTTATCAATATGGCAGAAGTATTGGATGCAGGAGTGTTAGAGTTAACGTACCAAATCAAAACTTTGTTGGCTACGAATACAGTATCGTATTACTCCCGTAACGAAGCTCAATCTTATCCAGTACGGGTCCCCGAAGGCACGACGGTACTGCCCGACCACCGTATCACCCTAAGCCGAAGGGAATCATCGGATTCAGATATGAGTGTTGAGACATTACTCACTCAAGGAACTCCTAAATTCGCTTCACAAGGGCTGAGTAAACGCAGCTTGCCAACAGCTCACAGCTAACTCGGACGGTTTCCTATCCAAGCACTAGCCACCCACGACGGTTCTTAACTACAGTGATCTGATGGGAACCGCTGTATCCACCGCGGCAATGCGTTGCCTTTACGGAACCGAGTGGGATACATTTTCGTATACTTATGTCTTCATTTTCATGCGAGGACGAAGTAACTTTAACAAGATATTAAAAGTTTGACTGCTGTAAGATTTCTTGTTCATTTTTGGTATTCAAGGCAAGTGATGTGTGCTTTATATTTTCATTGTAATGTACACTAAACGTTTCTCAAATTGTAGTTTTCAGTAGTCGATATGTTACCCATAGATATTCCGAGTACAACAAGCATTGTGATCTTTGTTTGCTAATACAGTAGTATTGTCGTTGCGGCTGCGTTCTAACAAAGGACACTCCCCATCACCCCCCCCCCCCCCCTCAGTTTTAGTAGTAGAACAGCCCACTGGATTGCCCGTCAAAAACTTAACACAGATCAAGCACAAAAACAGGAAGAATGTGTACTGAACTGTGAAAAAAGAAGCAAAATAGATACAGTGAACGGTTCAAACTCAATATGTGCAACATCGAGCGTATTGGCAAAGCTACAGCGTCGTGGTTCTGTGGTTACGGTGTGACACAGCAAAGCTGGAGATCCGTGGTTTTCTTTCCTTTCTTTTTTTATGTACTGTCCGTCCGAACACGTCTGTTCTCCTTCTGTAATCTTGGCAATAGAATACGAGTCATGTGGAGAGAATATATTACTGCCGCAAGTAAATGTAATGAATAGTGAGAGCAAGCAAGATGCCGCATAGACCTCTCACAGAAATGGAAACAACAAATAAACCGCTTTGAACTTTGTTACAACAAAGGAATTCAAGAGCCAAAACTTGCAAAACTGAATGAAATAGCATGTGGTACTTGTGTTGATCAAATAGGAGATACGTACATCTGGAGGGCCCTTCCTTATACCTCGTTGTTGCAAGCACCACGAAACAGACATAAATTTGAATACAGCGATCAGATGCGTCAGTAACCGGACGGAGAGTTTATAATTTTGTTAAAAAAATGGTACATGGAGATTCGAACAGTGATCTCCCGCTTCGGAGTCCAGCACCTTGACCACAGAAACGTGACGCCCTGTCTCTTAGAATTTGCTCTATGTTGCACATCTTGAGCATGGACCGTTCACTGTTTCCACTTAGCTTCTTTTCTCACAGTTCAGTACACCTTCTTCCTGCTTTTGTGCTTGATCTGTTTTCAATTTTTGACGGGCTATCCAGTGGGCTAACCCTGAGGGGGAAGGGGGAGGGGGGTGCGATGGAAAGTTTCCCTTGTAAGAGAATAAGAGAAGCTAGTGAGTTAAGCTGAGTGTTGGTAATGCTACTGAGTGGACTGGAATAGCTTCCACAGTTTTTTTTTTTTTTTTTTTTTTTTTTTTTTTGTCATCAGTCTACTGAATGGTTTGATGCGGCCCGCCACGAATTCCTTTCCTGTGCTAACCTCTTCATCTCAGAGTAGCACTTGCAACCTACGTCCTCAATTATTTGCTTGACGTATTCCAATCTCTGTCTTCCTCTACAGTTTTTGCCCTCTACAGCTCCCTCTAGTACCATGGAAGTCATTCCCTCATGTCTTAGCAGATGTCCTATCATCCTGTGCCTTCTCCTTATCAGTGTTTTCCACATATTCAAAAAAATGGTTCAAATGGCTCTGAGCACTATGGGACTTAACATCTGTGGTCATCAGTCCCCTAGAACGTAGAATTACTTAAACCTAACTAACCTAAGGACATCACACACTTCCATGCCCGAGGCAGGATTCGAACCTGCGACCGTAGCAGCCGCGCGGTTCCGGACTGCGCGCCTAGAACCGCTAGACCACCGCGGCCGGCTTTCCACATATTCCTTTCCTCTCCGTAGAACCTCCTCATTCCTTACCTTATCAGTCCACCTAATTTTCAACATTCGTCTATAGCACCACATCTCAAATGCTTCGATTCTCTTCTGTTCCGGTTTTCTCACAGTCCATGTTTCACTACCATACAATGCTGTACTCCAGACGTACATCCTCAGAAATTTCTTCCTCAAATTAAGGATGGTATTTGATATTAGTAGACTTCTCTTGGCCAGAAATGCCTTTTTTGCCATAGCGAATCTGCTTTTGATGTCCTCCTTGCTCCATCCGTCATCTACGTTGGCCAACAATATCGGCGGATCTCTCCCCAATTGAGAACATTTGTAGCATTATGGACAGGAGTCTTCAACTAGTTAGGGTTTTTGACGATCTAACGCGGCAACTGGACGGAATTTGGCACGATATCCCTCAGGAAGATAGCCAGCAACTCTTTCAATCAAAGCCAAGTCGAATAACTGTTTGCGTAAGGGTGAGAGGTCGACCAGTGCACTATTGGCTTGCTTAATTTGTGAACTCTTTTCCTTGACTAAATCATCAATTTTTTCCGTCATTGGTTATTTTACTGCCTAGGTAGCAGAATTCCTTAACTTCATTGACTTCGTGACCATCAATCCTGATGTTAAGTTTCTCGCTGTTGTCATTTCTACTACTTCTCATTACCTTCGCCTTTCTCCGATTTACTCTCAAACCATACTGTGTGCTCACTAGACTGTTCATTCCGTTCAGCAGATCATTTAATTCTTCTTCACTTTCACTCAGGATAGTAATGTCATCAGCGAATCGTATCACTGATATCCTTTCACCTTGTATTTTAATCCCACTCCTGAACCTTTCTTTTACTTCCATCATTGCTTCCTCGATGTACAGAGAGAAAATACAGAGCATAACGGATAGTGAAACATGACTTGGTAAAGATTAGTTTCACAATTGTAGATTTCCAGGTACTGCTTGCTTGCGCGTAAATGAATAACGTAAAGTTTTACTCGAATTTCTCTTCATAGCTTTGGGTTAGTCGGTTTCGTTCTTCGGGAGAGGATAAGTAAAGTTTTCTGTTCACATGGCTTGCACTCAAAGGTTATAAGTAAAGCACTCCATCACTATTTCAGTAATTAATCACACTGCAAAGCAATGCTAATTACAAAAGACAATTTTTGTAAAGTTAATCGTAATTGTCCAGGAATGTTCATTACAGCTTTTTAAAGTGCAGATTATTTTAAATCATTTAGTAATTGAAAATAAGTCATTCCACGAAATAAAATCATATTTTATGATTATTTGTGTCTTCGCATTGCACATTGCGGAACACAGTGATTGAAACACGAGCTGTTCAGAATAGCTGCTCATCCTCGCACTGCAATGGGCAAGGCTTTTTCTCTCCCTTTAGCCTGCTTGCTGCTGCGCTGCACATTTTATCTCCATCACTTCGCGCAGTACCGAGTTTCCTTGCCACAGGTAAGCCAAGAAGAATTGTTGGGGCCAGTTTTACATTGCATTCAGATCGCTTTGCTTTTCAAAATTAATTATCATGTGAGTTCAGGTTTCATTTCACATGTAGATACCGTTATTCTCACAGTGCAGTGTTGTTTTTGCGTGTGTGTTGTTCAGTGTTTGAAAATTTATTTAGTCAGTTGTGTAGGTAAAATTACAGAGCACTTGTAGAGAAATAGTTTTCTTACTTATTCTTTCAAAATACATTTGGTAACCCTAATGTAGCATTTTATCTTGTTAGCTTGTGTGTTGGAATTGCAAGTCACGTATTGGGACGTCAAGCACTGAAGCACTGCACCACAACACAAAATTCCACAGAATCGCCTGTTCAGTTTACAGGTTTGCCTTTCTAATTAATTTGTTAAAGTTCATTAAAGTACAGTTATACTATTTAAGTTTGGGCGACTCAGTTCATCAGATAAATAAATGGCTCTGAGCACTATGGGACTTAACATCTATGGTCATCATTCCCCTAGAACTTAGAATTACTTAAACCTAACTAACCTAAGGACATCACACAACACCCAGTCATCACGAGGCAGAGAAAATCCCTGACCCCGCCGGGAATCGAACCCGGGAACCCGGGCATGGGAAGCGAGAACGCTACCGCACTTCATCAGATAGCGTCTGCGTAATCACACATCTTCGATTGTTCAGGACTACAGCACAGATACACAAGTTATAAAGAATAGCGGTTCAATTTACTCCAGTTTCAGTTCACAACAAATAAACACTTTTATTTCGAAAAGACACAGTCCATTCGGAAAAATCGCCAAGTTCTGAGTGTAATATCTCCTTTAGCAGATTTTCACATGTATATTTGTCTCCAGTTTTAGCAACTTTCTGGACCAGTGACTTGTTTTATTTTGATTACTTATATATTGTACTAAAGTCCTTGCTAGAAAAGCTTTGTCTGCTTTGGGAGTCATTCCAACTAGTGTGAAAAACTTCCTAATACGAACAGCGTTTGCTACAAAAGTGAGGCGAAATTGACAAACTTTTTTGGTGATATCATGAGCTTGTTTGATAAACTCATGGACAGGAAAGAGCGAGTTTGGCAAACAAGTTTTCTCCTGTATGGGCTGCTTAGTTGTTACTCTCCGGGCTCTCGAGACAGGCAGATATCGATTCTGAGGCTTGTTTTTTTACATTAAACTTACAACCCTTCACAGTTAGCACACTCTAAGAAAAAAAGAGTTATCCGAATCGAATGGAACGGAAATAACAAATGGTTACAGTTTCAGGAAAAAATGGATGATTTAGTCAAGGAAAAGAGTTTCACAAATTAAGCAAGCCAATAGTGCACTGGTCGACCTCTGATGACCCTTACGCAAACAGTTATTCGACTTGGCTTTGATTGAAAGAGTTGCTGGCTATCTTCCTGAGGGATATCGTGCCAAATTCCGTCCAGTTGCCTCGTTAGATCGTCAAAAACCTTAACTAGTTGAAGACTGCTGTCCAGAATGCTACAAATGTTCTCAATTAGGGAGAGATCCGCCGATATTGCTGGCTAACGTAGATTTTCGGAAGCAGGCAAAATAGCAGTAGAGACATTCGACGTCCGCGGTTGGACATTATCCAGCTGAAATGTTAGTCCAGGATGACTTGCCATAAATGACAAGAAATGGGGTGTAGAATATCGTCGACATACCGCTGTGCTAAAAGTGAGCCGCGGATGATAACCAAAGGGATCCTGCAATGAAATGGAACGGCACCCCAAATCAACATTCCTGGTTGTCGGGCCGTACACCAGACGTAATTCAGGTTGTTAACCCACTGCTGTCTGGAATCTCATTGACTGGAGCAGAATCGTCTCCAGTTCGAGTTGAGGCCTGATAACCAGCTGTGCCCATTCCGTAGAAGTAACTGGATTTTGTGTGTTAGGGATCATTAATTTGCGTATTCATTAAGAACTAATAATGTCAGGGACATACAAGGATCGTCGTTGGAAAGACCAGGGAAAATCCTTTGGAAACGTATGGTCTGATGCTTAGTTACAATGATTTCTTTTAAATTAATCACATTACAGGAAATTATCATAATATCAACTTAATAAATGACTGCTGGAGCATAACAATAAATACAAACACCACTGTTTTTGATTCCAGTGTGTACAGCTTGGAAGGAGACTGTAGTTTTAATGTAGGTTATAAGACGTAGTTTCTGTCTTCTTTTTTCGGCATTTGGGCAGTGAAAGTACGGGATTCGGAGGCAGAGTGGATATGCAGGTACACACAGACAAGACGCGCAGAGTGAGAAACGATGTGTGAACCACGGGTCACCTGAGCGCGATTCGCATCTTATTTGAGTCTGCAAGTTCAGTAGAAGTTACTGAGATGGATTCTGGGCTGTCGGACTGCCGTAGCGTTGAACTACGTACACCTTGGCATGGAAACACAGGATTTAGACATGGTAAAAATTAGCGTACAGTGACATGGAGCTCTGAATTATTCGTGTGGCGTATCACTTCGCACTTAGCAAAATTATCAAAAATGGCTCTGAGCACTATGGGACTTAACATCTATGGTCATCAGTCCCCTAGAACTTACAACTACTTAAACGTAACTAACCTAAGGACAGCACACAACACCCAGTCAACAGAGGCAGAGAAAATCCCTGACCCCGCCGGGAATCGAACCCGGGAACCCGGGCGCGGGAAGCGACCACGAGCTGCGGACTAGCAGAATTATCGTACAGTGGCACAGAACGTTAACTATTTTGAGTGAAATCTAATATGTATTGGTTAGTTGGCGTTAGTCTTTATGTTAGTTTACATTGTTGAACTATAAGAAGTTATTTGGGAAAAGATTACAGTTTAAATATGAAATTAGCCTGTTTCTTGCTTAGTATCATTGTGGTATCCGTTTCCTCTGCCTCCAACGTAGCCACAAATCATATCGATACCTAAATATTAAACACATTTTACCGCCTTCTATGCAGCAGGACAAAGTTTCACATTATTCTCTGTGTATTTGTGCATTATTTTGTCTCCCTCTTTCCGAAGACATAGATGATGTCAGAGTGGTTAGATCTAGTTCGTCATTGAAAGCAATGAGACTCTTTTTGCCAAGTGGCTCGCCATTACCAGATACCCGTAGTTACAAGAATCCACACGAAAGCAGTGGCGTGCTTAACATGCTCGGAATAATGCTATGAACAAAGCAAAATAAAAACGCTTACGTAATTTGAAAAGTTATTCTGTGTCTTTAGTACGGTATTAATACAAAATAACTTTATGTTCCCTTCTCAGACACCAAGACCAGCTAAGAATTTTATGTTTATTGTATTACAAATCCCAAGTCAGATTCGATACGAGTCATACCTATACAATTTATATAGGATCAATTAAATAAAATAAAATATCACGAACTCTTCATTTGAAAGAGATAAGGTAACAAAAGAAAAAGAGAGAAAAGAAGTAATGTGATATTATGTTGGACCAAATACTTCTATGCCCACTCTTTGCAATAGACTGCCGATATTTACTTCCGAATTCCATTGATTAAACAGATCATCAAACAAATTACCGTGTGTCGCCTCGAGGTTATGACTGCCGGCTTACTGAATTCTAATAATCACACTTGTCAAAGACTTTGAACTTGAGTGGAACAGAATGCGACCGTATGTGGTCGCTCTGCTAGCCAACAGAGAGACAAACTATTTAGCGGCCACACATCGTCCCAGAAGCTTTGGAGGTGAAAGAAAACATTAATGCGAACTATGGTGTTAAGTCACGCCCTCCAACACAAGACAATAACGGCGTAGTGCTGTATACTGTCGAGGGGAAGGCTGGAACGAGATCAGCATCGTAAGGCCAAATGTGAAGCTGATTGAATACGAAAGTAGAGAAATTGGCGTGTAAGTCGCCGAACGGTCAATACATAGAAAGGCTTGTGCCAGGTTGGATGACACACGACATTTACTTAAAGCAGCTAAGGGACCAGCCGTAATTATTTTCCACGTTCGCGAGTCAGATGACTGCCACTTTAAGACTGCGCATTTTATCTTTTGCAAACATGCCAGACCAGTCCTATAGGATTTAGGTCTGTGTTGTATTACGATAGCAGAAGTAGACAGCTCTTTCCTTGTCTCTACGTATTTTTTTTTTTAATCTGTCACTTTCTGCTTGAGAAGTCGAAATTTTGGTGATATTGTCGTACAGGAGAAATGAACCCATATCACTTGCCAGCATGCAGAGCAATGAAACACTGAGTGGTAATTTTGTTTGACAATACTCTTCGCGCAGTGATTCTTCTAACAATTATACACAGTGTAATGCGTAAGAATTATGTTACGTCTAAATAAACCACTTTAATTCTGATGCTTCATTTTTTTCGCAAACATCTTTTTGCAAGTATGTCCTCTCGTTCGCACGTGACTCGTTTTATTCAGAGTCATTTTAAAAAAATCCCGTGGATGGAACTGTTTTGTTTCAGAATTTCTTTGTGGGTCTGGAAGTCCAGTTCTGTGCGACAAAGACTGTTCTGATTTTGGAAAGATGAAATTTCCATGTATTGTTTCCCAGAAACTACAGGCTAATAACACATTTATTCATACCATCAATGAAATATTTGCTTTTTGCTCCTTAGGGACAGATACTTCAGTATTGTTCTTTTCGACATAGTGTCCCTACTTCTGTAATTTGTGCATCATTGGCCTACTTAATTTTTTCTTGTCAATATTTGCTTGAAAGCTTAGTCGAAATCTCTGTCAGCGCTATCACACCTTTGTCCATCTCATCTGCATTATCTTTCTTACGCAAAGGTACAACTCTTGCCTGTTTTAACTGCTCTGGAAATGTCCCTGATGTGAAAGATGCAGTTGTTATGTTTGTTAAGGGGCCTTATTTTATCCCTATGCGTTGTTTCAGTACATACACTGGTACTTCATCTAAACCTACTAACGTTTTATTTTTTAGTTTTTGAACAGTTTTATTGACTTCATTCTCTGTGGTTTGAAGTAACATCATTGTATTTACTGCAACATTATTTACAGCTGTTATATTGGTTTTGGGGAATTTTTGCTGTAACTTCTCTGCAATACTTGAAAAATGCTCATTTACATAGTTTGCTAAGTGTTGTGGATCATTTATTACCTTATACCCCTGCCTTAGAAGTATGTTATTCTGCGATTGTTTGCCTCTCCCCGTTTTCTTGCTAATCAAAGGTTCCCCGTAACAAATGGCGTTGAAGAATTATTGTCGGCAACATCGAATGTAACGTCTCAGCATCTCCGACGAATTACAAGACTGATAAATTTTCGTTCAAACTAGAAATATTGTGAGGCATTTGCAGATAGTTTGAGTGAACTTGTTAAGGTAATAATTGTTATATGTTAAAACTTTAGCTGCCTGATCTCATCATTCACCAATATCACGGTCACCTTGTCGAGGATCTTGAACCTTTTCTGATACAGTAAACTCGAATGTGGTTTGTTAATAGAAGACATTACTGAAAATGGTTAATCGAGCGATTTTTGATTTCGTATTGAATATGTTACAAATCAGTCTGTTATGACGACTCAGTTGCTTAGCTGTTCTGTTCCATAGCAATAACCAGATGCAATACCGATTATTACCTTTTAACTTCAATTAAAGCGTTATTGGTAAATTAAAATTCAAGCTAAATTCTATTTAAATTTTACACCATTTCGTTTCTTGCCGCTTATCAGAGCAATATTTTTGTGTTTGGTTAATTGGTTTGTACCCCGGCGTTGCAATATAGCAGAAGGTTAATTATTATTTATGTATTCAAATGACTTCTAAATTATTTAAGATAGGAAATTTCAATGAACTTTAAATATAAACTGCGTGAGCACAGTACATGTAAGTAAACTTTACTGTGAGGTTACGTAATTATTGTTAGAACTGAAAGTTTTCACAATGTATCATTTTGGTGACGAGCACTTATTTATTATTTCAAATTATTTGTTTTGATTTTCTTAAGGCGTTAAAATAACTATTCACATTTTTTCACTGTTTTTTTGTTCCGTGGTGTTGTGTTCGTGCCATGTGTGTGAACGTTCTGTCGCCGCACGTCTATTTAAACAGATGCGTAATTATTACTGTTCTCACAATAGATTATTTAGCAAACAGATCTTGTCCGGTTGGAGTGGCCACAACTTTATTTTACAAATTAATTCATTTTCTTTTGCCATGATTATTCGGAATATCATGGTACCCCCCATTCCGTAGTTTACAGTGTGATTGTACTTGTTTTACGCGCATTATTCACACCTGAAACAGGCAAAGACTACAGGAAGTTGTTTGTAAGAATAACTCATTGCATTTCTCCCCACTAGTTAGTTATTTCCTTGGGTAATGCTTGCCTGAAACATTTTCTTGTTACGATTAGACTCACGCGATCAGGGTCGATCATTCAGAATTAACCGGTTAGTAAGGGGAGAGGTTACAGTGCAACAGAAGAATGCTCAAGAGTAAACTGGTAGATCGCGTAACTAATGAGAAGGTACTGAGGAGGAGAACACGGCAAGTACCATCACCCGATTTCCCAGGAACTTCGCTCCGTAGAAGAGGAGTCAAAACAAGGGAACTCACGTCTCGGCTTATCCGTAGACACTCATACGTTTCTGAAGAATCGCCGGTCAAAGTTTTCGAGGTACTTTATGTGCCTTTTATCCTCACACGAAATGGTGGCTCAGTGGCTACAGTCGCGGCTTCTTAATCGCTCCATGTTCGAAATCTCATCATTGTTTGTATTTTTATTGTTTTCATTTATCGAAGCGTTTCCGTAGAAGGTAACTACACGAATGTTTCTTATCAAATTAGGAGATACCAGGAAACTATAGCAATTTTAAAATTACAAGTGGATTTCTCAATAAGTGGCACACATTTATTATATAATACACGAATATGTGTGTGTGTGTGTGTTTGTGTGTGTGTGTGTGTGTGTGTGTGGTATGTTGAGAGGTTACAATCTTTTTTAAACTCTCATATACTGATATTTCATACTCATATTTGTTCTTACATTTTATTTGCATGTTTATTCTTCAGCAAGATTTGGTGCATTCCCCTGGACAATTCAGATCGTGGAAATATTCGAAAGACAGATATTACAAAAGCCGCGAGCATAGCACAACGCCAGCTTTGCCACAGTGACGTTTCTTCGTGTGAATCTCCCTCGAGAAAGGGACGTCTTCAACACTGGTGAATATTTCGAGCGATGGCAGCAATTTGGCGTCGAACAATGCGTAACGAATCATTATTCTGAAATCTGCCGCTAGCAAATGATTAGGAATCAAGTTACACGACAGGAATTTCACCGAAACGATTTGAAATCAATTTCTCTATTTTTAAAAATTCATTCATCTGGCATATATGACATGACGATGTTATGTCAATATACACTTGAAAACATTAATGTAGTTATCTCCTACAGACATGGGTGTATAAATGAAAAACAAAAATAAAGATAATAATCGCGTTTAGAATATGAGGCACAAAAGGGGGAAACCGCGTCGCTAGCCACTGTATCACGATTTCATCTCAGATACCTTGAGAGTTATGACCGTCGTTTTATCAGGAATGGTAAAAATATCTACGGATTAGCCGAGACACCACTCTTCCACTGAGCAAAGTTTCTGGGTCGAGTTATAGCACTTGTGCTCTTCTCGTGAATCGAAGTGGGGAGAAAAATTCACGGCAGAACTGACTAATACTATTTTGTCTAAAACTGACATGGTGAGACCGTAATGTGTACAATTAATGTAGGTTAATTATTACAAAGAAGAAGACAGCAACCAGCCCACTATTAATACTGTTATTTATTTAGGTAAATAGCGCCGTTACCGGTTTCGAACTGGCAAGTTCATCAACTCCTGCAACTTCGCAACAGAATCGCGCGGAATTTTCGACGTAAGTACCATAACCACTGAAAGGTGGCTACACTGAGCCACAGCGCCAGAAATCGCGCCAGAGAGTATTGTTCCGCCGCCTCCACTGGCAGTGATTATTGAGACGCAGCGACAGGCAGTTCTCGCCGAGAAGTTGTGGTGGACACTGCTTGTCGTGAAGTCAGAGTGAGATGTGGTAGTGCAGAGTGTTGTCCCATGTTTTATGCAGTTATTTGATGGGAGAGATAGCAGATGTTATTCCAATGGAGATATTGTAATGATCTGAGTGCTTTTCGTCAATATATATGAAGGTAATAAGTATTATGTTGTTTTCTTCTTCTTCTTCTTTCGATTTCGGCCATCTTTGGACCACGTTCAACAATTCACTTGCCCGGCTTTTTGATCTTTTTTTCTCTCTTCCCAATATTTCCTCATCATTTTCGAGTGGTTCCTCCTCCGCTCTTCCGACCATTTCCTGTTATTATTCTTTAGTTTCGTTTCTTCTGGAAAACACTTAATTTCGTTCACTATTTGTCTAAACTTTTCCCTGTCCCTGATTGACTCACGGGTGACATTAAAATAGGCCAAATCCTTTTTCACCATCTGTATCCATTTATTGTTGGTTTTTTCGTTCCTGTTACTATGTTCAAACACTTTTCTTGTTAGTCTGTTTCCATCCATCCTCGACAGGTGACCATAAAACGTTAGTCTGCGTTTACGCATTGCCTCACTCACTTTCTCAATAGTTTTGTATATTTCCTTATTACTCTTTAGCTTGTACTCTTCTCCAATCTTTCTCGGTCCTAATATTTTTCTCAAAATTTTCCTTTCTTTCTTTTCCATGTTTTCTATTTCCCCCTTTTTGTTAAGAGTTAGGCACTCCGATGCATACAGGCATTCTGGTCTAATGACAGTTTTATAATGTCTTAATTTAGCTTGAATCGAAATGTTTTTTTTGTTATATATGTCTTTGGTTTTTTGAAAAGCAAATTCCATTTTCCTTGCTCTCGCCTGGTTTGCACTCTTGTCTAAACCATTCACTTGAATTATTTCACCTAAATACTTAAATTTTTCTACTCTCTTAATATTGCCGTATTTAGTAATAAGATTTTTCTTGTTATTTCTATGATTAGACATATACACGGTTTTTTCAAATGAAATCTGCAGTCCAGCTCTGGCCGAAACTTCTTGTAGTTTCTCCAAGTAGTTCTGAGCTATTTCTTCGTTTTCTGTAATTATTGCCAGATCGTCTGCAAAAGCTAAACAGTCCACTTCTATTTTTTCTTTTTTTGTTCCAATTCTGATGTCATTCTTGGTGCCTTTGAGTTCTTCTTTCCATATTCTCAATATCTTTTCCAGTACGCAGTTGAAGAGGATTGGGGATAAACCATCACCTTGTCTAACACCTGTTTTAATTTCGAACTTCCTTGAAATTTCACCCATAAATTTAACTTTGGCCTTACTGTTTGTTAGCGTCTGTTTGATAATTTGAATTGTTTTCTTATCGACCCCAAATTCTTCCAATACTTTCAGTAATGTTTCTCTATCTACCGAGTCGTATGCTTTTTTGAAATCTACAAATACTATTGCAAATCTCTGGCCTCTTGAGATTCTGTAACGAATTAGTGTTTTCAGGTTAAATATTTGTTCAACACAGGATCTACCTTGTCTAAAACCTGCTTGATATTCACCTATTTTTTTATCCAGAACTGGCTCCACGATTTGAAGTAATTTCCTTGACAAAATTTTGTATCCTACTGGTAGTAGCGAGATCCCTCTATAATTATTAACATTCATCTTATCCCCCTTTTTGTGTAGTGGGTGTATCAGGGCACACTGCCAGTCTTCAGGAATTCTTTCTTCGTCCCAGATCTTCTTAAACATATGTTCCAAAACTTGTGGGAGGTTGGTATCCATTATTTTTAGGATTTCTGGTACTATGGAGTCTTCACCTGGGGCTTTATTGTTTTTTAGACTGTGTATTATGTGTTTTATTTCTTCAGCGTCTGGAGGTTTTGACTCGGTATTAGTATTATGTTGTTTTATTATTTGAGTGTCCTGAAACGTGTGTCATTACAGGTTCAGTCAACAAAGCATCTGGCGTGTGTTCTTGTATTAGAGTGTAATTTTGGTTTGCTTGCACAATTATAGTATTTCTAATTTTCTTTTATCACGTCAGTATAAATGGTATTTAAAATTTCTTGTCTTGTTGAAGAAGAACCGTGCCAGATGTGTACGTTGAGTCATACTTCCACACACAGAACAGCTACACTTGTGCTATGTTGGCTTCGTAGATTTTATAGTTGCTGGGGACTTAATTAATTAATTGTGCTAACAGAAATTTTCTTACATTCTTGTTGTCATTCTAAGCAGTCAGATTGCGTAATAATACTAGTCAGGGCCAGCCGTTTACGAGACTTGCGTAATCGGACATACAGCTACTAAAAATATTTGCATTCATATTTATTTTAATTGAGCCCCCATGCACCACTTAACCTCGCATATTTATTTACGCTGTATTTCATCGTTTGGAGGTTAGTCATTTTCACATAAGGCGCTTCTAACACTGTTTTTCTACCGTAGGACAGCAACACACCAAAAATACTTCGCCACAATGGAATAATAAAAATCGAAAACGGACGATAATGTAAAGTGTCTCTTGAAAATCATGTGATCAGCCGTCTGATGATGAACTTGCCAGTTCGAAACCGGTAACGGCGCTATTTACCTAAATAAACAACAGTATTAATAGGGGGCTGGTTGCTGTCTTCTTCTTTGTAAGAATTAACCTACATTAAGAACTGACTAAAATAAGGGACTGGTTGACCGAGCACTTTTGAGAACTCAAGGAAGTGTCAATTTGGTATTGGAGGCAAGTGTGAGAGAATAAAAATTGTAGAGAGAGACTAGGAGGTGGAGATAGTAGGTTCAAATAGGTGTAGGTAGCAGTAGTTATTCGGAAACAAGAGGCTTTCAAGAGATAGAGCAGAGTGGATTGTCCGCAGCTCGTGGTCGTGCGGTAGCGTTCTCGCTTCCCGCGCCCGGATTCCCGGGTCCGATTCCCGGCGGGGTCAGGGATTTTCTCTGCCTCGTGATGACTAGGTGTTGTGTGACGACTTAGGTTAGTTAGGTTTAAGTAGTTCTAAGTTCTATGGGACTGATGACCATAGCTGTTAAGTCCCATAGTACTCAGAGCCATTTGAGCAGAGTGGAGAGCTCCATGAAACCAGTCTTCGGACTGAGGACCACAATAACAACAATAGGAGCAGGTCTTCATTAACATTGTAACTCGGCTGTTCAACCAGAAATACATCGTGGTTGGATGTCTGCTTCAAACTGCGAAGCGTCTGTAGTAACGGAACGCCAACAGCAAGTGTCGTGGTGGTCCCCGGCAAGCGCCAGGGATGGGCGGCGAGGTGAAGCGCGTGCGACGGCCAGGCCCTGCCAGACCCCCCGCGCTGGGCTGCCGCCAGCGGTCGGCAGTCGGCGCGCTCTGACTGCACGCCCGGCCGTGCGCCTCGTTACGGCGTTATTAGCCGGCGACCGGGCCGCGCTGCGGCGGTAGCCAGTTGTCGGCTGCCGTGTTTGCCGTGGCCATCTGTTGCCCGCGCCACGTGGCCCTGTTTGCGCACCTCCGGCAAACACTGATCGCGTCGTCAAAATTTACCTTTCCCTCGGCGGTAGCCCCACAATTTACAGGCGGTTCCCTCCTCTGGGAACTGCCAGGTACTGACAATATCGGACACAGAGAGAGGGGGGAAGGGAAAAAAGTGTAAAATGAAGTGGGACAGGGCAAATTTGCGGCGCAGCCGTGTCATTGCGCGCACGTGTTTGAGCGTCACCTGCCAATCACCTTCCCTGCTTGGCGGCTTATCAGGGCTTTCGATAGGGATTCCGGACGAAATTGAGTCCGGTGAGAACAGTGTCAATATTGGCGCGCTACCCGCCTTGCCGCGCCCGCTGTGTTGTTTTATTCCGGCGGCGGCGACGCGGACGGCCCGCGCCGACCCCGCCGCCGCACGCACTGCCCCGGCGCGTCGCCGGCCCGCGGCTGGCTACGCAAACAGCCGTCTTAATTACGCGGGCCGCGATAAAAGTCGGCTCCGGCGATAGGCGGCGCCGTGCCGGCCAAGGAGAGACACGCAGCGCCGCGCGACGCCACCCGGCCGTCCCGTCGGTCTGCGCAACTCCCAACCCGTTCCACGCTCCTTCCGCATTCGCCACGCCTCGTACAGCCCTCCCAGTAAGGTCACGCTACATACGAGTTCCACGGCGTCCTCTCAACACTGACTTACTTTGCAAAGTCAGCCGCGAACGAAACCTTCCATTCGCAACGCACGCCTCTGACTTCCTCCACAAAACAGCGACGAAGCTCTGCAATTTAATATGCGCCTCCGTCACAGCCTTATCCGGGAGTTACGTACCTGCGCCTACTCCCGGCTGTCCGCATCCAACGCGCTGCTCGTTGCTGCCTTACTGGAGATGTGGTTCGGATACTCGCCTGCGTTGTTAGACAACCCGCACGCCGTCCTAGTTACCCGGGTGGTGGTGAGATAAGGCGTGAACATTGCCGGTGACCATCAGCTTTTTCCGTGTTCCGCTGCAATCCATCAACTCGAAAAAATTTTCCAATCCGTGAAACGAAACACGCCTCCTTTATAACAGATACACTGTGATACAGAGAAACACGGCGTAGGTTGTGTATAACGGATACGGAAGGGAAGGAGTTGTATCACTCATGATCGTACCACAAACATTACGAATTCAATTACTTTCCCTCGGGCAGGCACCACAATCGACAAAATTTCTGAAATGACAATATGTCCTCTAACGACTGTTTTCATAGTTCTGTTTCCACTGTTAACGAATTTCGGCTGTTATGCCAGTTTCAAGCTGTAGTTGACGGCAAGCCACTAAGCTATTCAATCAAATGGCGGGCGAACATAAAATTTATAACAAGTAGCGCTACGTTCAATTGGTGGAAAAACTGTTGTAAAGTACTACCAGAAGCGAGGATAGGGCGTAGCTCGAAGAAACTATATTAAAATAAATTGCCATAGCTCTGGCAATAGTCGAAAATGGAATAACATCAGCTGTGGTAAAATAAACTGTCATAGCACCGGCAAGTGCCAAACTGAAAACAAAATTTATCACCTTTCTGGCGATTGGATATGCTATGGCTGTTTATTTCACTAACGTTGATTTACACTGGGCAGCGTTCTCCGTTCTGCTGCTACTTTTAAACTGTTTTTATTCCAATACCATGCAGGTCGACTTGCGATATGTTTTTTGTTTGGTCGCCGTATGCTGGAGAATGGAAGGCTTGTTGACTTGTTCTCACGTACGTCGGCTTCCGCTTGAAAATGCTACAACAGCCGAAATAAGACAATAGTGGAATATAAACAATAATTACAACAGACAGCGTATATGTTGTGATTTCTGAGATTATGGATTCAGTTTTCTCGTCTGCTTTAAAATTGTTGTGGAGTCAGTCGGTAACTCAGAGGAATTATTTGTTTATTCGTTGCGGCCGTCTCGGACCACATCAATCCTTGTTGGAGTTGACAGTGAGCTTCCGTTCCTTTTGCACCCAAAAAACACTCGTTATTTTTGGGTGCGTCTGTTAGCTCTCCACTGCCAAATTTACTCGCAGGACTTTGCCCAGCTTGCCACTATTTTTTAGTGGATGAGACGTCTGGCGTAAGCGTTTTTGGGCTGAAAGCCATCTTTGTTGTTCATAAACTCGGCCATTGCAGTTTTGTGCTTTTCGCTGAAAAAGTCAAACACTATTTCGGTCAGCCTGTTTCCATCCATACGTTGGTGGCGACCTCAAAATTGCGGTAGTTTTCACGGATCATTTTTGCGAGTTTTCCTATGTTACTATGAATTCATTTGTTCGACTTTTGATAGGCGCCACAAACTAATTATGGCAAGCTGTAGACTGATAGAAAGATGGATTTTTAGTACTTAACACTTAAGATGACGCAAAGATGTTGAAACTCGTTTGGATATAGAAAAGAATAACACATGATGAAGCGTGACACAATCATAGTGAAGTAAACACCGACCAAATGTTTGAAATTGTTAGAATTCAAAACAATCTTTGATCGTAAATTTTTTCGTTATTTTGCTATCAGTTTAGGTCTATGTTATCATCATCAGATATGTCTATCTTCCTAGAGTAATATGTCATGATGACCATTCATTACGGATCATTTGTGCGTTAGCATAATTTTATTATACTCTTAAATTTTCTCTCTCTCTGCCCTATATTGTTTTGTATACTAGTCTAACGAAAGAGAGGCATCTGATAATGATCACTGAGATCGAAACCTCTCATAAAATAAAGAAAAATTTTGCGATCAATTACTCTTTCCCATAGGCGGATCCCCATTTCCAAAATTGCTGTAATGATTTAGCTCTCTCTAGATCTCCGAAGTATACTTTATTGCTACACGAAAACAGGATTTCGGCTGCATAGAAAAAAAAGCTGCTCTTTACGGAACTGTTGTATTATGATGTATGCTGATGTTCTGCGAGAACGTCTTTTGCTGCATATTTTTCGTGATATTTGGTAGAATATCTATTCTTTTTGGAAGTACTTCTTTGTCCAATCGAATTTTCGTGATGCTCTCGTCTAGGTACTTCCATTTGCTCCTATGCTGGTATCTCAGTATTTATTTAGGGTTTCTGGCAGATCATCTTTCATGCAGGCCATCACTTCTCTTTCTAGAATGTCGTTTGACAAGGTGATTGTTTCGTCGGCAAAACCCGGACTGCCTACGGGGATTCCTCTAAATTTGGTTCTCTCTCTCTCTCTCTCTCTACGGAACTCAGTCTTTTCGGTTTTTTTTACAAGTTCCGATGACTTTTTTGAGAATCCAGTTGAAAAGCTACGATTACATCACCTAGTCGTTCTTCTGTTTTGACAACAGAGGAATTAGTGAGACATTTGGTTTTCGTATTAGATGTTGTGACTTTATAGCCACCAGTTTCAGTTTCGGGCCAACCACGAATTAAGAATTTTTAAGGTGACGTCACAGTGTATACATTCGTACGCTTTTTGATTGCTAACAGATATTTGGAAAGACTGTTCGGACGAAAGCGTGCAGCATCTGACGTGACAATCCCATCTCGGTTTTTACTTAAAAACAATCTGACACTGTGTTAGGCTGTTGCATTGGTAACACCATTCCAACACCAAATCCAAGTGTGAAGCCATGTCAGAAGACAGTACACGTTCTGGGTTTCCTGCAGACATAGTGCTGGTGGGATAAGGATAACAGATGCGTCACAACAAAGGAATGAAATGCCGCGGCTACTAGAAGCGTACCCGAAAGTTGACATATGCAGGACAGTATGACTCTTGTTGGAAAAGTTTTGACGGAACAAGTTTTGGATTCCAAAACCTCTCTAATCACAGCACAGACGCTAACAAACACAAAATCTAAATATGAAATTAAAGCGGGAAATTTGGAATTCAAATCTAGTGTCATGTAATCTGTCCACTGTTCGTCAATTTCGTCCTTAAGAAGCAAAACAAGAGTGTCGCAAGCAAAATTCAATTCATAAGATTAACCATCGACTCACATAAAGCTATATTTCCTTGAATTTTCAGATGATTTCGTCTGCTGACACGTGGAGTTATGAAAGCATAGAAGACAGTTACATAAAAAGTATGATTAACAAGATTTCATTAGAAAAGAAGAATATGTTTGAACTACCACTACGATATGTGGAACCGAAGTACTATAAAATCAAGTGATTCCAATTATATCATCACCTCGGTGAATTTAATTAAGAAAGTGGAATTCAAAAGAAAGCTAATAAAGAAAGATGCAAAAGATGTGCAAATGACAACAACAACAAGTGCGTCTCCATACATAAGAAATGGATAAATTACATTTCCGTCATTAAATCAGAATGTTTATATGTCTTAGGGAACCAATTCAAACAAGACAGCACATTTCGAAAATGTTTAACGAAAGCAGTAAGAAATTATTCGAAGGGTCCAGGGGCCAAAACGGACAGCCGATCTGTTCGGCCTAGGAAGAAACCAACAGATTATGATACCCCACGTCCATAGCGGCATTAGAAAACAGTTAGAAACAGATGTAGCGCCACTGACCTGGTTCTTCTCCTAATGACCACTCTCGATGACCGCAGAGCTGAAGAGTCTAAGTGAGTGCGAGGTGGTGTCTGCTTAGGGATATATACGACCCCATAGTGTAGATTGTATTAATAAACACATTTGTTATTTACCAAGTTCAGTTATTAAGGACGGTGACCAGTGTTTCAAATACGAAAATTTATAACTACACTGAACACTATCAGCACCTACGATTACAGTGGCGAAGTTAACCATTCTATTGTAGTACACTGCAAATTTAGTATTTACACAAAATTGTTACAGTCTGCACTTCGCACTGTCCTGTAGTAATTCATTAAAAAGGATGAAACTTAGTTAGTTCATTTAATTCAGCTCATGATGAGAATCACCGTGTCCAACAACCACTAGTTCCGATGGCAATAACATTTCACACTCTTACTAATCATAACACAGTTCAGTTAAAATGTTCCTTAATCTGAGTGACTGGAAACACTGGAAAGTCATTAAACGTTAAAGTTAATGGGTATATCCATGTGTAAGTCGTGCATGACAATGTGATAAGCCAACACCAGATTGCACCCGATCCGAATCTTACTCATGGGCTGTCTAACCTCGAACTGGCTCATCTAGGTAAATTCCGACTACTTGTAACGGGCGTTAGAATGAAGTGTTATTTTGGAAAGCACCTTATGTTTCTAAAACCGGCTATGTTGAATTTTACTGTATTGGATGAACTAAATGAACTAATATGATCTTTGCTTACAAAAGACGTTATTGCCCATGAATTAATTAAAATAAATGAACACTATTAGTCTCACGCAATTTAAATCTCGTAGTTTTCATGCATAAAGCCCATATTGCAAAGTAGGGCAAATTACACGAAATTATTGATTATCGAGTTAATTAATTAGCACTGTATGTCATTTTCTACAGAAAAATTAAAGTAACAAAATTATGTAGTTAAAGTTCGTAATCTGACAACGGTTATGATGAAATCTGCGATGGGTAACGGGGCTGCCTATGAACTTCAAGGTTAATTATATTCGAAGATAATTAAAGTAACATGTAAACTAAACGCCACCCGAACAGGCCACAAAGATCCAACGGTACCGATTGGCCGCCGTCTCATCCTCAGTCTACAGGCTTCACTGGATGCTGATATGGAGGGGCAAGTGGTCAGCACACTGCTCTCCCGAACATTTTTCAGTTTACGAGATCGAAGCCGCTTCTTCTCAATCAAGTAGCTCCTCAGTTTCCTCACAAGGGCTGAGTGCACTCCACTTGCCAACAGCGCTCGGCAGAGAGCATGGTCACCCATCCAAGTGCTAGCCCAGCCCGGCAGCGCTTAACTTCGGTGATCTGACGGGAACCAGTGTTACCAATGCGGCAAGGCCGTTGGTCTGAAGATAATTAGTTTTAGGTAATTTAAAATAAGCCATTGGAAAGTAGGAATGTATAGCTTTCGAATGGTGTAGGTCACCTTCGTCAAATCACTGCTTGGCTCTAGGGGTTTTCTTGTTGCGAACCCTAGTGCTCATACCAGTTAATTGTGTTTTGTAAGTATGAGTGCCCTAGTGGAAGTTAAGTACAACAGTGTAAACGAACAACCAAAATGATAATCTTAACAATAGATTGAAATGACATTAAGGCTAAAATAAGATCTTGAGATTTTTATTTAATTATTGTATGCCAATATAGAACTCTATTGAAAAAAAAGATAAAACTTAGCAATAGAATTTGGTTATTTTTGAGAGCAGAAAAAAACATAATAGATGGGAATAATCCACAGCACTATGTTACGTGATTTAAGCCCATATCAGCAGCATGAAATCAAACAGCTAACTAGAGAAATAGTTGCATTTTGTGAAAACAGGGCAAAAATAGATACCATGGGGAAAAAAGTGGGAAATACGAACTTTATAAAATTGATAGGTGTCATGTATCCACCGAAAGATACCGATAATAGTATATGGTTCAAATGGCTCTGAGCACTATGGGACTTAACTTCTGAGGTCATCAGTCCCTTAGAACTTAGAACTACTTACATCTAACTAAGCTAAGGACATCACACACATCCATGTCCGAGGCAGTATTCGAACCTGCGACCGTAGCAGTCACGCGGTTCCAGACTATAGCGCCTAGAACCGCTCGGCCACAACGGCCGGCTCAACTTCATGAAGGAACATAATCTTTATCGATACATAAATGACTCTCGCCATCGACCTTCCATGATGCGTCCTCTTGGGGTATGGACAGATATTCACTGGCATGTTCTTCGAGAAAAGATTCGCAGTTACTTAAAAAACTATGAACTGAACTCTCTAATATATCTTATTCCTGCAAGGTAAATACAAAACATCTTTTTACAAAATCTTTTCCACAAAACACTCACCTTTGAAAGTGACCGTGCTTTGTGCTGTTGTGACAGAAACTAATGATTTAACAAAAAAAAAAAGCCATTCAGCTGAAGCTCTATAGACAACTTCTTCCTGTCCCTTGCCGTAGCAAGTTAAACGACTGAAAGATCAGCATTGAACTAACAGTGGTTTTCTCTTTTCCTTTATTTTCAAACGCCTTTGTGTCTACAATTTATATTTTAAGTACATTAATACGTAATTTACTGAACTACTGGATTTTCATATTCGCTTCATTTTCATGTTTTAATGGCAGCCTGTGCTCGCTCAAAACTTCTCTTTCTCAAGTAACTTATGATTGATTCCATGCATGAATATTGCCGACTCCTCCCACCGTCCCTTTCAACTGTTGACCGATTAAAACTGATTATCTTTTCTATTGTGAAGATTTTTAGAGTGTCCTGTGTCGTAAGGGTTTTGAAAGAATATGCTTCTTTCTTCTCAGTTATGAAGTTACGATTATCTTCAAGCATATTTCTATAGTTGCAGCCGTTGCTGATGCAAAGCTTCTAATTTTGGTGTGCAGTTTTTCAGCTCCTTCGTCGAAAGTTCTGGTTTTTTCTCTTTTTTTCCAAATAAATCTCCACTTTGCACACAGCTAATATGGCGCTTCGATTGACAGTTAATTTACAAATTCACAAATTGAAAAGGAAACTATTAATTTTGGTTTCACAGATGATAGATTACTTTCACTTATTTCACGCTAATAATGCCAATTCAAATGTATTTTGTAAGCGAAATGAAAACGAAGACTTGTAGTCGCCACCACTACGAGCTTCCCTCGAAAGTGAATGACGACTGGGGTGGTCCACGTTTGGTCGTAAACAGGTTCCGTAAGCAGTCCTGACGTTCAGCTTGCTCTGGCCCCTGTCCACCTGGATTGCGATCACTGGTGCATCAAGTCACCCAACAAACGTGATGCTTTCGGAGAAGAACTACTACCCCGTCCCTTCAGGTAGGCTAAATTCAATGTAGAAGCGAGCAGTGTAAAATCTATGTAGCATGCCCAATTTAAAAAAAGGAACAGTGAAAAAGTAAAAACTATCGGTTAACAAAAGGTAAACATCAGCAGTGAACTAAATCCCAAAAATGGGAACGGTTCGTCACAGATCTGTCATGGCGCATAAGCCGTGCTCGTCTTTGTTATCGGCGTGTCTTGCCACGGAGTTGGTCACAGTAATCAGCTGAGGGTGCTGCGGGGGAAGAGTTGGCAGGATATAAACGTAATGGCGCCTTGCTAGGTCGTAGCAAATGACGTAGCTGAAGGCTATGCTAACTATCGTCTCGGCAAATGAGAGCGTATTTGTCAGTGTAGCATCGCTAGCAAAGTCGGCTGTACAACTGGGGCGAGTGCTAGGAAGTCTCTCTAGACCTGCCGTGTGGCAGCCCTCGGTCTGCAATCACTGACAGTGGCGACACGCGGGTCCGTCGTATACTAGCGGACCGCGGCCGATTTAAAGGCTACCACCTAGCAAGTGTGGTGTCTGCCGGTGATATAGGATTCATAGTAAATTCCTCGTCCTACATGCAAATATATATATATATATATATATATATATATATATATATATATATATATATATATATATATATATATATATAAGATCCATAGTAAATTCCTCGTCCTACATGCAAATAAATGCAAATAAAAAATATAGATGCTCCATTTGAATGTAAAGTTCGAATGATGCAACCATTATTTACGTCCCGGCAGATGGTACTGATCGACCATGGTACACAAAACGGGCGAGAGCACAATCGCAGAGGCAACAAATTTTGAAATTTAAAAGAAGGCAAGATTTCAAGATTGGCGAAATTTTACAGAAACTTGAAATTTAGCGCGAACTTTAATGCAAGATGTCTTTTATAGTTTTCCCAATGAAACATTGCCTCTAAATCCGGCAGAAAACTCAAAGAGGTTCTGGTCGTACATAAACTATACCAGCAGCAAGACATAGTCAATACCTTCACTAAGCAATAAAAATGATGATTTTTATTGATGACAGTGCAACTAAAGCAGAGTTTACTAAACACAGTTTTCCGAAACTCCTTCTCCAAAAAAGACGAAATAAATATTTGAGAATTAGAATCAAGAGCTATTGCGAAACAGCTTAAATCACTTGATGAAGGCTATGGCCCCAATCCAGTTTGTGTACCACTATGCCGATACAGTAGATCCATACTTAGAAATAAGATACCACTGCTCACTCGTCGTAAAACCCGTACCTAAAGCCTGGAAGGTTGCACAGGTCACACCAGTGGTGAATCCAAGAAAGGAAACAGACCCATATCACTGACATCGATATGCAGCAGGATTTTGGAACATGTACTGCGTTCGCATATTATGAACATTTATTGACAAACAGCCGACACGGATCCAGAAAATATCGTTCATGTGAAACACAATTAGCTCTTTATTCTCACGAACTAATGACGACTACTGACATGACATGCCAAATTGTTTCCATGTTTTTGGATTTCCAGAAGGCTTTTGACACAATTCCTCACAAGCGACTTCTGATCAAACAGCGTGCCTATGGAGTCTCAGTTGTGCGACTGGATTCCTGGTTTCATGTCAGAAAGGTCACAGTTCGTATTAACTGATCAAAAGACATCGAGAAAAACAGAAGTGATATCTGGCGCTACCCAAGGAGGCGCTATAGGCACTCTGCTGTTCCTGATCTGTATAAATGATTTAGGTCACAATCTTAGTAGCTCTCTCAGATTGTTTGCAGACGATCCTGTCACTTACCGTCTTGTTAAGTCATCAGACGACCAAAACCAATCGCAAAAACATGTAGTCAAATATCTGTATGATTTGGAAAGTGCCCATTCATTCTAAATAGTGAAAGTGTGAAGTCGTCCACATGAGTACTAAATGGAATCAGCTAAATTTCTGTTACAAGATAAATCATACAAATCTGAAGGCTGAAATTCAGCTAAATACTTATGAATTATTATTGCGAATAACTTCAGTTGGAATGATCATGTAGATAATATTGTGGGGAAAGCAAACCAAAGAGTGTGGTTTATTGGTAGAACACGGAGAAAATGTAGCAAGCATAGCAAAAAGACTGCTTACACTATGGTTGTACACGTTTTGCTAGAGTACTGGTGTGCGACCCGCATCAGTTAGGATTGAAAGAGGACATCGCAAAAGTGTAAAGAAGGGCAGCTCGCTTTTTTTATTTTATTTTATTTTATTTTATTTTATTTTATTTTTTTTGTCGCGAAATAGGGGTGACAGTGCCGCGCATATCTTACTCGAACTGGGGTGGGAATCATTAAAACAATGGGGCTTTTCGTTGCGGCAGGAGCTTCTCATGAAGTTTCAATCTGCACCTTTCACCTCAGAGTGTGAAAACAATTTGTTGGCACCTACCTACCTCGGGAGAAATGATCATGATTATAAAATAAGAGAACTCAGATCTCGCGCGGAAAGATTTAAGTATTAGTATTTGCCGTGCGCTGTGGGAGAGTGCGACGGTAGAAATAGATTGAAGGTGGTTTGATGAACCCTCTACCAGACACTTAATTGTGAATTGCAGAGTAATCATGTTGATATAAATGTAGATGTAGACGGATGTGCCCACAACTGTATGAGTGTCGTCGCTCATCCAAGTGCCAACCCTCTGCTGCTAGAGGGCTCCGAATAGTAGTGGTAACATTCCTATTAAAAAGTTTTCTATGACTACCTGAAAAACGTCTAATTATGTCGACGAGTGAGAAATAGCTCAGGAAACTAAAAGCACGAATTTTAAGAGTTCGCCCACACTCGGAACACCCTATGCTTCAGTATGACAGATCACACATGAGCGCTGTGACATATGCAACAGTGCGATGCCTTGAGTCCACTGTCATGGATCATCCTTCATACCGTCCCGACTTGGCCCCATCTGACTTTAATCTGTTTCCAAAACGTTTCCAGGATTTCACTTCGATAGTGATTGAAGCGATGCAAGCTGAGGCGAGGTTGTGGATCTGTCAACAACCTCAAACGTTCTACATTGACGGTATCAACAAATTGATCTGTCGTTCGGAGAGATGTGTTCGACGCCAGGGTGACTATGTTGAGAAACAAATGTGTGGGTAAAATGATAAAAATGTAAAATTTTGGCAAAGTATGTTCTATTTAAAAAGCTTTAGAGGTTTCACATACAAAATTCGGAAACATTACTTTTCAGTACGCACTCGTACTTCAATTGATAAGGAATGGTGACGCAATTGTGTGCTGTGATTGTATTCCTATTAAGAAGGCTAGGGAGGCATGCCTAATTGTGTGACAGAGATAAGCTTTCTATTCTATCACTAGTTAATGTTCTGCCGTATGTGAAGAGGAGAGCAGCACTCTCCGAAGTGAGAGCGTATAATGGCGGCAGGAGAAGGTGAGCTGAGGATGCTGGTGGCCCTCTGACAGCACGCGGCCAGCGGACCCGTGGAGCGCGACGGCGGAAAACAAAAGAGACTGTGGCGGCCCTTCATAAGGAGGTCCCGCCGACGCAGTTTTCAAAAACCACGCTAAGCCGCTGCTGTCAAAACAGCCATTCTTCACTGTGTGGCGCGCCGGCTCCTGACGGCCTGCGTGACAAATGGGTTTTTAAAGCTGACGCTGATAAATGAAGCCAGCGCAAAGGCCAGACGGGACTCCTCCCCCGTCTCTGTGTCCTGACCGCTCCGGCTTACACTTGGCCTGCCAATGTAAACTGACAAGCCGTCGAGTGGACTTCAAAACTAATGGAGAAAAGTTTTCTATGTCTACTTGAAAAACGTTGTGAGTGTTATGATATATTACAGGGTTGATCGCCAGGGTAATAGAAAACTGGTACAGAGAGAACTGCAGCTAGCGGAGCAAACAGCAGTTTTACTAACACGTCTCATTTTTTCCCTTCCTCTTTGTTTTTCTCTCTCTTTCTCTGGGTCTCTCTCAAACATACTCATTTCCCTCTCTCCTGCACTTTTATGCCTCCGGCTATTCCCCCTAACCCTCATGTCTCCCTCAGTCTTGTGTTCAGTGTACTGGTACGGCGAGTCTCTTCTAAGAGCCGTTAGGTGGCTTATATTTGATATTTAGGAAGAGATTTCAAATTCCTTTCTCGTATTGCGCAGGTAGAGTCACTGCTCGCATAGCGTAACATGCAGCGTGCTAACTTGCGACACAGGGAGGTGGGCTGAAGTCGGATCGAATCTGTACGGTTGATTAAAGACCGTCGGCTGATACACCGACCAGCCTGAGAGCGGTTTTTACGTGGTTTCTCACAACCGTTTAGGCAAACGCTGGGCTAGTCTCCAAACTCCGCCTCAGAGAATGATGATAAAGTCCCATATTCCTTGACAGAGCGTAGGGGAAAGATGCGGGAGACCCACACCGCCGTACTAGGCAAGGTCCTAGTGGAGGAGGTTTGCCATTGCCTTCCTCCGACTGTAATGAGGATAAATGATGATGATGAAGACCACACAACAAGACCCAGTCATCTCAAGGCAGGTAAAAATCCCTGACCCCGCCGGGAATCGAAACCGGGACCCCGTGCTAGGGAAGCGAGAACGCTACCGCGAGACCACGAGCTGAATATAACGCACAAACAGTTAAAATAGGTATCACTCAGAAAAAAGTTTACGCGGTTCACTGGTTTATGACTCCAACGACCTCCTTCAGTTAGGTTACCTGGATTACTGTCGCATCTGGAAGACTATTCGGCCACATACACTAGTATCCAACATTATAGCAACAAGCCGCTAGTGCCACGACCTGTGTCTAATTCACAATATAATCGTACAAACTGTCAGCAGATGTCCGTACAATCGCGTTCTGCACGGAAGATGACATTTCCGCCAACGATGACGTCATGGCGCCTATCAAACAGGGTAGTGTTTTCCGGGTAGTCCCACATCCACAATCGCTGTGTACACAGTCACAGACGGTGCAGTATGGCACAGAGAAGATTACCAGACTCTCTGCGGTGGAGTGCCATCGAAAGAATGGAAGCTGGACAGTCACGAACTGATGCGGCCCGATGACTTAACGTGATCCGTGCTGTCGTTTCTAAGATTAGCGACAGTTTATAGAGACTGAAACTGTATCTCAGAGACCAGGGCAGGACCAACCACGTGTGACACCGGTACCTTGTAGTACTGCGCAGCAACTGCCATCGGACCTTGCAGAATCCATCGGACGTGTTGTGTAGAGGCCAACGGTGCAGAGAAGGCTTCGACATAGCTGTGTTTATTGTCGGAGGCCTCCTGTATCGGTGCCTCAGAAGCATCTTCACAGAAGCAAAAGTCTACGGTGGGGACGTCAACATGCCAGATGGATAGTCGAAGAGTGGACTAAAGTTCTTTTCTGGAGAGCGATTCTCGACGAATTCGCATCTGAAGGGAATGTGGAACACGATCTCAAGACCTGAACATTGTAGAAAGAGACCTACATCGAGTAGGATCACTAATGCTTTGGGATGGGAGTATGTTGACCACTCGAACACCTCTTCATGAAATTTTACGGGTGAATCGGAAAGATTTAACTGCTGTCACGTATCGTGAAGAGGTCTTGGGATCTCACGTACGGTTGTTGCGGGATGCTGTGCTCCCAGACTTCGTTTTGATGGACGGTAGCGCTCGACCTCATACAGAATGAGTGGCTGATGTTTTCTAGAAAACGGAAGATACTGCACGCGTGGCGTGTCCCGCTCTCTTTCTCTCTCGATTTGATTCCCATAGAGGATCTCTGGAATGCACTAGGGAGATGGGTTGCATCACGTCAACAGCCACCAACCACTCTACATCTACATTTATACTCCGCAAGCCACCCAACGGTGTGTGGCGGAGGGCACTTTACGTGCCACTGTCATTACCTCCCTTTCCTGTTCCACTCGCGTATGGTTCGCGGGAAGAACGACTGTCTGAAAGCCTCTGTGCGCGCTCTAATCTCTCTAATTTTACATTCGTGATCTCCTCGGGAGGTATAAGTAGGGGGAAGCAATATATTCGATACCTCATCCAGAAACGCACCCTCTCGAAACCTGGCGAGCAAGCTACACCGCGATGCAGAGCGCCTCTCTTGCAGAGTCTGCCACTTGAGTTTGTTAAACATGTCCGTAACGCTATCACGGTTACCAAATAACCCTGTGACGAAACGCGCCGCTCTTCTTTGGATCTTCTCTATCTCCTCCGTCAACCCGACCTGGTACGGATCCCACACTGATGAGCAATACTCAAGTATAGGTCGAACGAGTGTTTTGTAAGCCACCTCCTTTGTTGATGGACTACATTTTCTAAGGACTCTCCCAATGAATCTCAACCTGGTACCCGCCTTACCAACAATTAATTTTATATGATCATTCCACTTCAAATCGTTCCGCACGCATACTCCCAGATATTTTACAGAAGTAACTGCTACCAGTGTTTGTTCCGCTATCATATAATCATACAATAAAGGATCCTTCTTTGTATGTATTCGCAATACATTACATTTGTCTATGTTAAGGGTCAGTTGCCACTCCCTGCACCAAGTGCCTATCCGCTGCAGATCTTCCTGCATTTCGCTACAATTTTCTAATGCTGCAACTTCTCTGTATACTACAGCATCATCCGCGTAAAGCCGCATGGAACTTCCGACACTATCTACTAGGTCATTTATATATATTGTGAAAAGCAATGGTCCCATAACACTCCCCTGTGGCACGCCAGAGGTTACTTTAATGTCTGTAGACGTCTCTCCGTTGATAACAACATGCTGTGTTCTGTCTGCTAAAAACTCTTCAATCCAGCCACACAGCTGGTCTGATATTCCGTAGGCTCTTACTTTGTTTATCAGGCGACAGTGCGGAAATGTATCGAACGCCTTCCGGAAGTCAAGAAAAATAGCATCTACCTGGGAGCCTGTATCTAATATTTTCTGGGTCTCATGAACAAATAAAGCGAGTTGGGTCTCACACGATCGCTGTTTCCGGAATTCATGTTGATTCCTACATAGTAGATTCTGGGTTTCCAAAAACGACATGATACTCGAGCAAAAAACATGCTCTAAAATTCTACAACAGATCGACGTCAGAGATATAGGTCTATAGTTTTGCGCATCTGCTCGACGACCCTTCTTGAAGACTGGGACTACCTGTGCTCTTTTCCAATCATTTGGAACCTTCTGTTCCTCTAGAGACTTGCGGTACACGGCTGTTAGAAGGGGGGCAAGTTCTTTCGCGTATTCTGTGTAGAATCGAATTGGTATCCCGTCAGGTCCAGTGGACTTTCCTCTGTTGAGTGATTCCAGTTGCTTTTCTATTCCTTGGACACTTATTTCGATGTCAGCCATTTTTTCGTTTGTGCGAGGATTTAGAGAAGGAACTGCAGTGCGGTCTTCCTCTGTGAAACAGCTTTGGAAAAAGGTGTTTAGTATTTCAGCTTTACGCTTGTCATCCTCTGTTTCAATGCCATCATCATCCCGGAGTGTCTGGACATGATGTTTCGAGCACTCTCCGGGACTTGCGAACAGATCCGCAGGAAGATTGGACGTTATTGGCACAACATGGCACTGATGAAGTTATCACAGCATGATCCGTCGTTGTCAGGCCTGTATTGCTGCCAGAGGAGGGCACATCCCGTAGTGAGCACATTAACCAATTGTCGCAATGTGTGCGCAAATCTGTTAAGTTGAGAAAAAAAACGAAGAACATTTTTGTCTACTGTTATGCATGTTGCAGTTATTTACGTCCTGTATTCTTTAGATTGTTTCTACTTTGCTGTCACCTGTTTATACTCTTTTGTGGCAAAATAAAAACAACACTGCAAAATTACCGTTAGTTGCTTTAATTTTGGACGCCAGTGTAGTTAGATCCATACATACCATAAAAGTTGATGTACCTATGTACGTATGTATGTGTATATGTATGTATGTTCCACCTATTTTCCTAACCCACTGTATCGATTTCAACCGAACTCAACATACATATCACGTGCTCTCTGAAAAGGTTCACTGGGGGAAGAAGAACCACTTATCTCTCAGACTGGTGGAGATGAGACTGAAAATGAAGCTTAGCTCTCGACGCGCAAAGTATTTGAGAGTGAGAGCACTTTGTGTCTTGCAATCAAATTGACACATAACTTCAAGCCTTTACGACAATTTTTCTCGTGGACGCCCCAGACGAAATGATGAAAGTACCACACATAACACTGCTTATATCGTTGTACGACACATAGTTATGAACAAATCACGTTATAATCATCACGCTGCGTGGAAACAAAACTCCAAGGTTTGTTGGTTCGTTTGGGGGAGGGGATCAAACAGCGAGGTCACCGGTCCCATCGGATTAGGAAAGGATGAGGATGAAAGTCGTCCGTGCCTTTTCAAAGGAACCATCCCGGCATTTGCCTGAGGCGATTTAGGGAAATCACGAAAAACCTTAATCAGGATGGCCGGACGCGGGTTTGAAACTTAGTCCTACCAAATGAGAGTCCAATGTGCTAACCACTGCCCCACCTCGCTCGGTGAAACTTCAAGGCAAAATTCGATAGAGATACAACTGAAATACGTCCAAAACCATAGGTGAAAAGCTCCACCTAAAACAGTGGACCAATGTCAACCAAACTTGTACGCGTATTACTTAGTATCTGGAACGAAATACTGTGAGGGACAAGAACCAGTAACCTCCTATTTGGGTATGGATGATAACGTCGAAAGAGAAGGGGTAGGAGGAGAGGACATAGATGGGGCGAGAAGGAAATGTACGGTGAGAGGGCAGGGGGAAATTGAAAGAAAGGGATGAGAAGGAGATGGGCAGACAGAGGGGAGAGGAAGTGATGGACAAAGAAAGGAAAGAGGAGAATATAGACAGAGAGATGGGAGGAGGAGGTCGAATAAAAGAGGGAAGGAAGAGATGGACAAAGAGACTGAAGGAGGAAATGGGTAGAGACATGGAAGAGGAAGAAATGGACAGAGAAGTGGAAGAGTAGGAGATGGACAGAGAGAGATGGACAGGTAGAGGGGGGAAGAAATGGACAGAGAGAGAGAGAGAATGGAGGAGCAGATGGACAGAGTGGGGGGGGGGGGTGGAGTTGATGGAAAAAGAGAAGGCAGGAGGAGAGGAACTAACGCCAGGTACTCAACTAGTAATTAAATAAAATGCTGCAACAACGGTCCCCGTACTAGACGGAATAAACGCCAAGGGAAAGAAGATAGAAAACAGTGCAGGTGAAGTTAGCTCGAACAAGTAATGCTGGAAAATAAACGGGCAACTGTGAAGTCCTCACTGTGCTGCCAGTTTCTATTTACATGGCTAATTAGGCCATGAATCATACAAATCCGCAATAGACTTTATTCTAAACTGAATATAGGCATAACTGGTAAGACACGGACATAAAGGGACCGGGCTATTGACATTTGGCCCACATCGGGATAATGGTCACACCAGGTGTGCACTGATGGTGCCCTGCAGCATACTCACGCAGTCGCCATCGTACACAACTCGTCTAAGTCCTGACATCAAAGGTCTTGATGGTCTGCCAGTTACACGTACTTCTATAGTTCTCTGCCTCCTACAAAATGCAACGTCTTCTACGCATGTCTTGCGCGAGGTGGCTCAGTAGTAAAGGCATTGGATTCGTCCAAGTCGATGTTTTGTGGTGTATTTCATATGACTTCAAGCGAACGCTACGAAATTTCCCGTAACAAGGATTGACGCCCGATTTCCTTCTTCATCCTTATCAAGCCTTAATAGTGACGTCACTGTGGACTAGACGGTGAATCCCAGTAGTTTTCGTAAGTCCCCTCTCTCGCTCCCTCTACCTATATCTTCTTTTCTTTTATGTACCAGTCAATTAACGCGGCTTAGATTTGTTTCTATTGTGACAGTCAACGCGGTTTACCTCTCTTTCTATTGTAACAATCGGCGTCCTGTACTTCTCAGAAGTATTGTATTGTTTTCCGCCATCGTTCTAGGTCTCAATATGCTTTTAACTAAGACATGAAACGGCAACCGTCTGCGAGACAAACGCAGGACCCTATCAGACACTCACTATTCATCCCTATCGCATACCGATCAATTCCTTCACTTCCCCTTGAAGTTCAAAAATTCACCATCGGCCTACTACATCTTAGCCTGCCACCACGAGCTCAGGATTGCAACAGTTAACATCATTTGTGGAGGCTAATTAATAGAACCAGTTACTTTAAACCCATGTGATTCCGGTTTTCAGTGTCCTAATGAATGGTGACAAAGCGGTGCAGCTGTTAATATCCACACTTCTTGAACACACTTCAGGAACCTACGAAGAGACTTCAAGTAATAAACTAAACTTTTTTTTAAATCTATTGACTTTCGGAATGTGCCTACACAGCTCCATAAACACAGGAAATGTTTTATTACAATTGGTTTTGACAATTCATAGTTGACTATATTTTAAGTTGCACCCCGGTACCAAGTTACATAAGCTTAACAAAGGATTGATTCGATACAAAACGAGATTTACAATTAGAGTATGCTAGAACGAGTAAACGAGGCGAAAATGGAACACAGGATAGACAGTTGTAGAATACTATAAAAATTCCGCTGATAACTAGAAGAAATGATAAATCAGTGTTCGTACACATTTGGGATATTTCCAAACCAGTCCATATTAATGACTATACACCCAAATTAACAATAAAATGTTTTTTGTATGTCCTGTGAGAACTGTTTGAAAAGCTGTGGATAGAGAATTGAATATTTATGGAGGTCTTAAGTAACATCTAAACAGATCAGAAGGACAGTTCACAAGAACTAAAGTTGTATATTACGGCCACACGTATGTATACACCAATATTCAGGTACATAAGTTACTCATTACTATGGCAGCCAAGTAACGTTTATTGAATATTTCACTATACTTCAGACACTTGACACGCCCTAGTCACACGACATTTACGTCGGTAGGAAAGTTCTATCGATCGTTGAACGGCTCGAAGACAGAAATCCGCTCCTTGCCCAATGAACCCTCAAAAAAATCACTGCGTCAAAATTTTCGTCGCTGAAAAATCTTCTCCCCCCCTTCCCCCCCACCCCAGATGTTCTTTCAGATTGTCGAAAATACGGAAATCGAATGGTGGAGATCTGGACTTCCCGATCAGGATGATCCACATCTGCGGAGCCGGTCAAATTGTTGGCACCATCCCACTACATCTAGACGTGACATTCCCATATACCGCCATAATCTCACAGCCAATTGTATGCAGTTTAGAATTTTTCGCACAGGTATCATATTGTCCTGCGTACTTTAATTTTGGAATAAGTTCCCGGTTGCCGCGCCATTTCAGTAACACAGTATGTCTGCAGGGATTAATCGGTACCTTCTCGTTTTTGAGTCCTAAAAACCTGTCTCCCCTTAAAAAAAATCCTAGCGATTGGTCCCGATTTTGAAAGGATTATTTGTCAACACTTCCTAACAGGTTACAATATTTTCTGCCAATTGATTTTATAAACTAATAATCGAAAGTAGCATTCCTTATGTTGATACCATCTGAAGGCATCATAATCGCTGCGTACTCTATTTTCATTCCTTGTGCTTGGCAATGACGTCAGCACCAATTTCGTGATGTGCTAGCACGCGGTGATGGTCGGTCATAACGAGTTGTAATAATTATAATGCCGAAACACAAATAAACGTTTTCTGAAGAGCTTGAGAACAAATTCCCTTGCTTCAGTGCTACAGATAATGAATGTTCAGCAAAATTTAAAATACTGTGCTGCATCCATATCTGGTGGTGCAGATCTCAAAGATCTCGTGGATTCTGAGAAACTCAGGTAAGAACCTTCGATTGGCAGATTCCACGTTAAAAACGATTAGATATTTTGTGACCTCAGATACACTGGAGTAGAAAAAAGTGGCTGCAGCGGAGGCACCCATGTCATTCCATGCTGTTAAACGCCTCCGAAGCTACCGTTCTAATCACTGCAGTGTTCAATTACACAAAAACATTTCCAGATCCGAAGAGTGCAGAAAATGTTCCATGTGGAAGAACCAAGCTTGACCCAATTATCAACAATATTATAGCTTCACATTCCCAAAAATAGGTAATAGTTACTGTAAACAGAGAAAGACACTCTTCGATATCTATACCACAAGTATCAGAAAAATTTTCCTGTGGTAGATCAGTATTTTTCTGTATTTGAATGTGGACTACAGATTACATTGACTAACCTTGATGAGTTGCGGAATGAAAAGTCTTAAAAAAACATCGAATTATCTTTCTCATGTTATACAGTCGTTGAACATAACGTCAAAGTGCCCTGCTTTCGGTGCCGACAATACTGATTGTAACATCTAGAATACTAACTGTAATTCTGGGCGTCACTGAAGAAAGAAGGCACAATGTTTCCATACATTTGAAAGAACAATTAAACTCTAATGTTGTTGGTATAGGATGCCCAGCGATTGGTTTTCTAAAACACTTCGAAGTGCTTGTGATCCGTTATCCATTGACGGTGACAGCATTATCATGAACTTGTTCAACGGTTTTCATATTTTTCCAATTCGTGTTGCAGATCTCACAGAGCTCAGCGAGTTGGCTGGTGTCACTCACAGAAATGTGCTCTCCACTTCCAAGACAAGGTGGCTTTCACTGTTGCCAACCATTCAAAGTATGTTAATAATGTACGATGCTTTGAAGTCTTATTTTTTTGTCACAGTCTAACTCAAAGTGTCTTACTAGATCAGAGTTTCTTCAGTGGTTCTATAAATGAAAATTATTTATTTGTTGTACATTCACGATTGAATGTATTCCAGCACTCCATTCAGAGCATTGAGAAACAGAGTAATTCCATAAGTGAAGTACTAGCTGTATTAATTAAAGTTTTCAGAAGTCTAAATTCAATAAAACGTGAATATTTCGTACCATTAAGTGTAAAAAAAAACTGCTGAATATGACTGTGATGATGAGCCTCTTAAGGAATTTGACATATCAGTATTAACATTTTGTGACATTGTGTATTTAGATTCTTGGTTACATGGAACACCTGAGGTATCTATATTCTCACAGATGCTGCTCACAGAATCTCCAGAATGATCAGTAGTTGAAATTTGTATAATGCGGCTAAAGGAAATGTGCATTCTAGTAAATGACAGTCTCGTATATGAGGAAACAGTTAATACTCAGTTATTTTTAAACCAAGAATTGCAAACAGAGAGTGAACACTTAACATAGCACCATACTTCTATTCACTCCGTACCCACAACACCAGAGTTGAGTTTTCAGCTTGCTGTGTCGAGATGGGCAGATGAGAGGAATAGATTTAGACGACTGTGAGGAGTGTTAAGAATACCTTACTGACGTGTTTCAACTTCAGTAAGTACAATTTTCCTAGCTAGTAGGAAATCATGAGTTGCTAGATAAAATGTCATCTTGAAAGAAATAAGATTAGGGTATGCAATCCACAAGAACGTGAACAAATTCCTTATTCTTTCAAAACTTACATTTCGTAATAATTTCTGAAAGCCTGAAATGGTCTTCTTTATAGTTTTTCCATTGCTTATTTTGTTATATAAAAGGTGAACATTAATAAAACAGACAAACTGCAGGGACGGATTCCTGATTGGAAATACAGGGAGGAAAGGTCCTATGAACATGTGTCAGGTAATGGATTGTTGCCACAGTAGATGGCGCTGACGAATGAAAGTTTCCCTGACCACGTGCCGTGTCTGTAGCCCACAGATGGCGATTATGCGGGTTGATGATGCCACTTCTAGTAAAGGTTGCTTCGTTGGTAAAGAGGAGTGTTGACAGAAGTGCCATAATTGGTCTGGAGCAAAGGCAATCGGAAAACTCCTTCCCATAGACGGAAATCCGCAACTGATAATCCCTGCTTTCATTGCAGGCGATAGGAATAGTAGCGGTTATCATGCGGGATACATATAACCGTACTTTTTGTCTCCCTCGACCTCGAAAAGGCCTACGACCGTGTTTGGCGTCCCAGTCTCCTGTTTAAACTCCAAATCTACGCCCTTCCTGTCAATTACGTCCGTCTGATTGCCTCCTTCCTCTCTCACCCCCCCCCCCCCACCTTCGTTACCATCCATAACGTCGATTCCTGCACCTTCTAACCCTCTGCAGGTGTGCCCCAGGGCTCTGTCCTCACCCCTCTCCTCTACCTCCTGTACATGGCAGATATGCCCCAACCCCGCTCCAGTACACGTCCTGCAATATGCCGATGACACCGCCTTCCTTGCCATCGCTCCTACTCTTCAACGGTCCCAACGCCTTCTCCAGAATCACCTTTACCTTTTTGCCACATGGTGTAACCAGTGGCTCCTGAAAATCAATCCTTCGAAGACCCAGGCAATCATTGTAGGCCAAACCGTCCGCTCCTTCCGGCTCCTTAATTCCTTACCATCTTCGCCCATCCTGTCCACCTCTCCCCCACCCTCACCTACCCTGGCCTCACCATTGACCGTCACCTCACCTGGATCCCTCATCACTCTATCCAGTCCAAAGCCCACAACTGTCTCCGACTCCTCAAACTCTTATCTGGCCGGACATGGGTGTTGAACCCCTCTACCATCCTCCACAGCTACAAATCCTTAATATAAGTCCCTCTAGATCCTCGAGTGCCATGCATTCTGCCTCGCCTTCTGTGTACGCCTCCTGTCTCCCACGCGGATTCTCTTTGACCTGATTCCTTTCCCCCATCTTCTCCTTTTCCTCGAACATATCCACATCCTCTATACCTCCCACAGCCTTGATCCCTCTCTGGTTGCTCCTCTCCTCTCCAACCCCTGCCCTCTGCCACACCTTCACCGTTGTGTCTCCCCTACCCTCAACCTCTGCACCCTTCGTCTCCTCGTCTCCTTTCCCAAGGTGGCTTCCGTCGACTCTTCCTCCTGGATGATGCCCTCTCTCGCTCCATTTATCCTCCTTATCAACTCCGATGCTCACCTCCCCTTTCCTTTCTCTGTCCTTTTCCCAGGCTCTCTCTCCCCCCCTTCCATCTTATTTTTTCCCCACCTACTCTCTCTCTGCCTCCCTCCTCTCGCCCAAGTCCTTTTGCACTCCCCTCCTCAGTCTTCCCCCACTCCCTCTCGCGTCTACCCTGCCCCCTCTTATGAGTCCACTCCCTCTGTCGGCTCCTCCCCCTCCCCTCCTATTCGTTTTTCGTCTCCTTCCCCCTTTTTCCCCCTTATCTGTCCAGGTCCCCCCCCCCCCCATCTGCCCTTGGCTGTGATGTGACATCTTCGTGCCAACTTTTTAGTGCAGTGTTTTAATTGAGTTTTCAGTGTTGTGCGTCTTTTCCAAAGTGTTCCGAACAGAAATACTGTCGCTGGCTGTGATTTTTATATCTCTTGCAAACAGAAACCAGACTGTCACCGTGTTTTTGTTTAATTGTCTATCTACTACTTTACCTGTCTGCTTCCTGTGTATTTTATTAGCATCGCCCCTTTGTTTTATGTTTTCCCTTCCACAATTTCCCGCCATTTAACAATTTCAGTCATCGTCTATATCGCTTGATTTTATTGTTTATTGTCATCTTCTTCTGGTTTCAAAATTCTGTAGGCTGAAGAGCAGCGCACTAAACTGCTGCCAGCCTACCCCCTTTGGGGGGAATCGACATTCAACAAAGGAAAAAAAATCGTACTTTGTCTTACACTATGTTGATGGGCCACTTGCCTGGAGCTTCCACTAATACCCTGCAGAACCCGGTCCTCTAGATCTGATGTACATACAGTCCGTCGCCCCCTGCACGTTCGACTATCTGAAAGAACCCATACTCACATAAGCGCACGAGAAGGGCTTGAAATGTTCTGATGTGTTTGGTGTCTGTGAGGGTACTTGTTTTAGTATAGCCGTGCTACCTCTCGACAGTTTGCATCTGCTTGGCGGCTTGTGCCCGACATGAATACAGGACCATTCTGCTGCTTTCAGTTCGCTGCGGCAGTCACACAGCCTGCAACAAACAAGAAACAAGAGGTACGTGGTCAGAGGAACTTTTATTCGTCAGCGCCATCCACCGTGGCAGCGATGCATTTCCGGACACATGTTCATAGGACCTTTCCCCTACGTTTCCAGACAGTTATCCGTCCCTGCAATTTATCGGTTTTATTCATGTTCACTCTATACACGGTGAGTCACCTTACATTACCACTGAAGAAAACACCTCCCAAACCACAACAAACACTGAACAACCAATTCCGCAGACCGAAAGTGAGGAGAGGGGCTAGTCGAATTGGTCAATACAAACTATTTAGAAATGCACGGAAGTATGATTTTCAACGAATACTTACGTTTTTTAAATGGAAACCTGTTATTATTTGTAGCACAACTGAAAATAGAAACACATATTTAATCGATGCCGTTTCTTGCATCGTAAAATGTTAATTGCATCCAGAGTAATTTGTAACGTAAAGTTGACGCTTGAGTAACTCCTCAGCACTTCAATCGTGTGTATCGGAGAGAACCGAATTAATTAGGAAAATAAAAAGAACAGTGGTGTAACGTAGATACAAAAGAGACATGAATAGCACTTTACGTCCACATGCTAACATTTTTATTACCGTAGTCTTTTCCTCTGAAGAGTACTGTGCGGAACAATTTGTTAAAAGAAAATGAATATTGACATGAGAATGTAGTTAAACTTAAAAATTTGTTTTTTGTTTTCAACTACAGAGTGTAAAAGAGTGTGTCCTGACATTTCAGGCCAATAAATGTTTAAAGCGCAGCCCATCATTTGCTCCACACATTTGCAATCTACCGCGTAATGAATGTCTTACACGACGCAGTACATCTGGTGTAATGTTGCCACAGGCTGCCTCAATACGACGTTTCATATCCTCTAGGGTTGTAGGCACATCACAGTACACGTTCTCCTTTAACGTACCCCACAGAAAGAAGTCTAAAGGTGTAAGATCAGGCGAACGGGCTCGACAATTTATGCGTCCGCTACGTCCTATGAAACGCCCGTCGAACATTGTGTCAAGGGTCAGCTTAGTGTTCATTGCAGAACGTGCAGGAGCACCAAAATGTTGATACCGGATATGTGTGCGCGTTTCCAGCCGGACATTTTCCAACAATGTTAGCAGATCATTTTTTAGATACTCGATGTATTTTGCAGCTGTTTGGGTACCTTCATTGACGTGAGGACCAATGAGATGGTTGCCAATTACTACGCACGATACTTTTACATTCCACGGTCGCTGTCGCTCTACATGTCGACGCCAGCGAGGATTGTCCACGGGCCAATAATGCATGTTTCGTGAATTCGCTGCACGGTGGTTTGTGAAACCTGCTTCATCGGTAAACAGGTAGAACTTTAATAACCGAGTGAATTTCTGTCAGTGGGCATTCTCTGTTAATTCCCACTGACAGAAATTCACTCGATTATTAAAGTCATCTCCATGTAATTGCTGATGCAGTGACACACGATACGGGTGAAATCTGTGACGATGAAGTGTGCGCATAACACTACTTTGACTCATTGCACTGCCTCTAGGGGATGTCACGTGAACTCATGTGTGGGTTCACGGCAACAGCAGCTAACACACCAACTGCACCTGCTTCTCCTGTGTTGGGTTTGTTACGGACCCGTTTGCGTGTTACGACCATACCTGTTGCATACAATTGGTTGAAGATGTCTTCAAACGTGCGGCGTGTTGGATGATCTCTGTCCGGGTACCTTTCTGCATTCAACCTACAGGCTGCAGCTGCATTTTGTCTACACTCGCCATAGATGAGTATCATCTCTGCCTTTTCAGAGTCAGAATAAACCATTTTCACAATTCTTACAACACTGTACTCACTGTTGTACTTGCGACCTTCTCACGTTCCTACTGTGCGTACTTCTGTTCGTACTTGTGTACGGTACACTATCACAGACGTCCGGTAACACAGTGTACTTCAGCTATTCTGAGTACAAGGACTAATTCAGCAAGTGCTATATGCAGACACTGAGGCAGCCAAACTCGTACGTAAACATCTTCGTCTTCGTAGACATACCCCTACAGATCTTGTTTGTTACAACACCCGACTGAACATCTGAGGTTTCAAGCTTCAACTTTACGTTACAAATTACTCCTGATGTACTTAACATTTTACAATGTAACAAACGGCATTGATTAAGTATTTGTTCCTATTTTCAGTTGTCTTAAAAATTATAACAGGTTTCCATATAAAAAAACATAAGCATGTGTTGAAAATCATACTTCCATGCATTTCTCAATGGTTTGTCTTAACCAATTCCACCAGCCCCTCTCCTCACTTTCGGTCTGTGGAATTGGTTATTCAGTGTTTGTTGTGGTTTGGCAGGTGTTTCCAGTGGAAATGGTAGATAATTGGAAATGAGCTTATGGAATCGTTGGCCGTGAGGTCCCTATTCGGGGGGGGTTCGGCCGCCATTTCATTCGAAGCTACATCGGGCGACTAGCGCGTCAGTGATGAGGATGAAATGATGATGAGGACAACACAATACCCAGTCCCCAAGCGGAGAAATACTCCAACCTGGCAGGGAATCGAACCCGGGCCCGTTTACACGAGAGGCGAACATGTTACCACCGAGCTAAGCAGGCGGAGGGTAATGTTAGGTGACTCACCCTGTACATGATAGAATGCGACGGCCACGTAATTTTGTTGCGTAGTTAACACTATTCACTTTTGTATCAAGGGAAGTATTGAAGCAAGTGTGATTTTTAAGGATTCCTTTCGTCATTCGGTAGAAACGTAACCCTCACAGCACCACTTTGTTGTCTGTCTGCCTGTCCGCCTGTTGAAACACCTTTCTCATGCACAGGTAAAGATATCAAGCCGAAATTTGTGTCAGATGTCTCTAAGCACTATGGGACTTAACATCTGAGGTCATCAGTCCCCTAGACTTAGAACTAATGAAACCCAACTAACCTAAGGACATCACACACATCAATGCCCGAGGCAGGATTCGAACCTGCGACTGTAGCAGCAGCGCGGTTCCGGACTGAAGCGCCTAGAACTGCTCGGCCACAGCGGCCGGCACACTTGGCGTCGTAATTGAGGAGTTGCTCGTAGAAAATAAACAGTGACACTGGTAGACAAGTAATCGAACAGTCATCGAGTCTAGCACTTGCAGCACGGCGAGTGCGGTGATTTACCGCAAAGTTTTACTGCATTCTGATTGCGCCCTCCAGCGGAAGTGCGGCTGACAGGCCTGCGGGGATCGCGTGATGGCAGCGGCGCCAGATGGCCGCTCCACACACCAGCCACCGGCAGCGGCCACCGGCCGGAAGCCCACGGCAAGTAGCAAGTGCGCCACAAAAGCGCGCCCCAGCCGCGGCTCAAGAGCGCGTGAAAATATTGTCGGAGGAAACAAGGTTTCCATCGCGCCACTCGGGCCGCGCTCTTCCTTCCTGGGAGGGCCGGCGTTTTGTTATTAATAAGCAGAGCGCGGCGCGGCGCGGCCGCTTTGTCGTCGAGTGGCGGCCGGGGTCCAGGGGGCCGGGCCCGGTCCCGCGGCGTTTCCAGCGGTGCAGGGCTGCGCTTCCTCAGGGCTGCGGCGACCTCGCAGTGACTCATTCGGGACTCCGCGAGCTACTTGACAGTCTGAGAGGCCTTCGTGGCACGAGCCGAGTGCGCATCTGTCGTCCAGCAAGTGCTGCACATCGAGGCAGTGTTGTAGGGCCGTCACTGTTTACAATTTGTGGTATTATAGATCGATACGACTCCTACCGGCCTCTCACAGTTGGCAACGGAAACGCACGTTTCCGACAGGCCTATAGCAGTCGCCCAGCGAACCGACGGATCCAATGACGCGCGCCCGCTGAGCCACGCCTTCGGCGGCTCCGACTACGAGTGCTGGCGGCTGCTACGCGGCCCAGTTCCAGTCGTGGTCTTCAACAGTCTTAACTCTTAGCCAGCCTTCGGCAGTTTGCTTGCGCCTGATGTACTCTACTAGGAGCCTTGTAGGCTCAACACAAACCGTTAGCGTCATTACCTTTATTACTATTAGCACAAGAACCCTTTCATTAGCAACTTTGAGCCAAGCACAAAATCAGTTACGTCTCTATTGTATATCGTAAATAGTTTAGCACGCTGGACATGGAGGTCTTAGTCTTAGTTTCTAGCTTTAACGTCTCTAATCTCTTCTAGTTAAGTTAATTTTTAGGATGGTAGATGTTAAAGGCATGGTGAGCGATGGCCAGCGTCTTGAGGGTCATTCCAATACCTAGGCCGCCGCCCACAACCAGGTGACGGGCAATATTATACCCACCTCTTCACTATTCGATTCTCTTCCTTCTTTCTAAATATTTAATTTCGTTTTGTTTATTAATATCTCACTTGATTTTGTATTAGTTATAAGTTTTTCTAATGCTGCACAAAAAAAAGATATCAAATGGACGTAAACAAATAGAGCCCGCCTCCACGTGGCGGGACACGGACAACGGTGTGAGTGGGGACGGGAGCCGGTGTGGTGTTACTTTCAGTCACTCCGGACCCTGGACCCACTCACAGCGGCTAAGTGGCAACATACGACCCACCATAAGAAATTAGACGGTGGGTCATAAAAAAATAAGCAGCTAGTGAAAAAAAAAGTTTGCTTGTGCATTAATAGTGGGAGCCTCACACTGCACAGACTGCTGGACTTGTTCTTTTGTAAAGTTTCTTTGCAATTGTAGTACTATAAAGTAGCACACAACACAACACATGTAAATGAGATAGTGGAAAACGTCGGAAATTCCATGAGGATGTCCGCACACAATGCAGTTGTCTATAGGAAGGTTGCAACTCCTGGATACTGTAGAGAAACGCAGGAACTTCTGTAGAGGATCAGTGATTGGTGCAGGTACTATCAGTCGGACCTGACTGTAAATGAAAGTAATGCATTGCAAGTAAACAGGCGAAGATATCCACTACAGTCCGATGCACAAACAGCTACTGTACAACCTTTTTGTGCTGGGATTATCAGCACCCTACGTGAAGCTGCTCTTCATGTATTTACAAAGCCGCGCCGTTGTCGTTCGACCTGGTGAAGTCACATGAATCGCCCCTGACGTCAGACATGCCGTACCTCTGGGGTCTGTGCTGGGTCCAGTACTCCCTGTACACATCATCTTTACTGGTGACACTAAGGATCGCAAGAGCTATCTGATGTGTTCCTTCCTTCGGTTATATCACATGACACGATCAACAGCTATGCCAATTAAGCACTTTTATTTGCAACACAAGAAATACTCTACAGATTTTGGTATGAACTCAATAACTGCCTACTGAACAACACGAAAATAAAAACTTCCTTAACTGACTGTTCCAATAAACTGAGTTCAAAAAGTAACTGTCATAGGCTGAGACCTTTTAAAGTTTGTAGGAATGAAATTTGTAATACTGGCACTAAGTTCCACACTTTGGTCCCCCCGTCAGAGGTTTGGGTCCTCCCTCGGGCATGTGTGTGTGTGTGTGTGTGTATGTGTGTGTGTGTGTGTGTGTGTGTGTGTGTACGTGTGTGTGTGTTGCCCTCAGTATAAGTTACATTAAGTAGTGCGTAAGCTTAGGGACTGATGACCCCAGCAGTTTGGTCCCATAAGACCTTACCACAAATTTCCAAATTTTCCCACACTTTCCAAGTATAGGAGGTGTAGCAAGACAAAATACCAACTCCTCAACAGCGACATTCCTTTCCGCAAGTCTCAACGGTGTCGACGAAGAGCAGAGGAGTCAGCCGAGGTAGCGTGTCGTCCAGACGAGGTCTACCTAACGTGTCTGGCTTGCTGGAACTGCTGGAAGCCAACGCAGTACGGATGCAAAGAATGCCTTTTGTGCAATGGTATTAATATGGTACTGAAAAATTAACTTTTGGCCCTGATGTTTACATAATGAAATTATATCTTGACTTGTATAATACCAGTTGTGCAATGGCATAAAATTTTTTATTTGAAATAAATTTCTCTTTGACAACTTTAGATATACCAAAATCGATTTCAAACGATGAACTTCCAAAGCTGTTTCACAGAGCAAGACTGTACTGTAGTTCCTTCTCTAAATTGTCGCACAGATGACAAAATGGTAGGTATCGAAATAGACGACATAGGGATAGAGAAACAATTAAAATCGCTCAAAAGAGGAAAGGCCGCTGGACCTGATGGGATACCAGTTCGATTTTACACAGAGTACGCGAAGGAACTTGGCCTCCTTCTTGTAGCGGTGTACCGTAGGTCTCTAGAAGAGCGTAGCGTTCCAAAGGATTGGAAAAGGCACAGGTCATCCCCGTTTTCAAGAAGGGACGTCTAACAGATGTGCAGAACTATAGACCTATATCTCTAACGTCGATCAGTTGTAGAATTTTGGAGCACGTATTATGTTCGAGTATGATGACTTTTCTGGAGACTAGAAATCTACTCTGTAGGAATCAGCATGAGTTTCGAAAAAGACGATCGTGTGAAACCCAGATAGCGCTATTCGTTCACGAGACTCAGAGGGCCCTAAACACGGGTTCCCAGGTAGATGCCGTGTTTCTTGACTTCAGCAAGGCGTTCGATACAGTTCCCCACAGTTGTTTAATGAACAAATTAAGAGCATATGGACTATCAGACCAATTGTGTGATTGGATTGAAGAGTTCCTAGATAACAGAACGCAGCATGTCATTCTCAATGGAGAGAAGTCTTCCGAAGTAAGAGTGATTTCAGGTGTACCGCAGGGGAGTGTCGTAGGACCGTTGCTATTCACAATATACATAAATGACCTTGTGGATGACATTGGAAGTTCGCTGGGGCTTTTTGCGGATGATGCTGTGGTATATCGATAGGTTGTAACAATGGAAAATTGTACTGAAATGCAGGAGGATCTGCAGCGAATTGACGCATGGTGCAGGGAATGGCAATTGAATCTCAGTGTAGACAAGTGTAATGTGCTGCGAATACATAGAAATATAGATTCTTTATCATTTAGCTACAAAATAGCAGGTCAGCAACTGGAAGTAGTTAATTCCATAAATTATCTGGGAGTACGCATTAGGAGTGATTTAAAATGGAATGATCATATAAAGTTGATCGTCGGTAAAGCAGATGCCAGACTGAGATTCATTGGAAGAATTCTAAGGAAATGCAGTCCGAAAACAAAGGAAGTAGGTTACGGTACGCTTGTTCGCCCACAGCAGTGTGGGATCCGTACCAGATAGGGTTGATAGAAGAATAGCGAAGATCCAACGGAGAGCAGCGCGCTTCGTTACAGGATCATTTAGTAATCGCGAAAGCGTTACGGAGATGATAGATAAGCTCCAGTGGAGGACTCTGCAGGAGAGACGCTCAGTAGCTTGGTACGGGCTTTTGTTGAAGTTTCGAGAACATACAGGGTGTTTCAAAAATGCCCGGTATATTTGAAACGGCAATAAAAACTAAACGAGCAGCGATAGAAATACACCGTTTGTTGCAATATGCTTGGGACAACAGTACATTTTCAGGCGGACAGACTTTCGAAATGACAGTAGTTACAATTTTCAACAACAGATGGCGCTGCAAGTGATGTGAAAGATATAGAAGACAACGCAGTCTGTGGGTGCGCCATTCTGTACGTCGTCTTTCTGCTGTAAGCGTGTGCTGTTCACAACGTGCAAGTGTGCTGTGGACAACATGGTTTATTCCTTAGAACAGAGGATTTTTCTGGTGTTGGAATTCCACCGCCTAGAACACAGTGTTGTTGCAACAAGACGAAGTTTTCAACGGAGGTTTAATGTAACCAAAGGACCGAAAAGCGATACAATAAAGGATCTGTTTGAAAAATTTCAACGGACTGGGAACGTGACGGATGAACGTGCTGGAAAGGTAGGGCGACCGCGTTCGGCAACCACAGAGGGCAACGCGCAGCTAGTGCAGCAGGTGATCCAACAGCGGCCTCGGGTTTCCGTTCGCCGTGTTGCAGCTGCGGTCCAAATGACGCCAACGTCCACGTATCGTCTCATGCGCCAGAGTTTACACCTCTATCCATACAAAATTCAAACGCGGCAACCCCTCAGCGCCGCTACCATTGCTGCACGAGAGACATTCGCTAACGATATAGTGCATAGGATTGATGACGGCGATATGCATGTGGGCAGCATTTGGTTTACTGAAGAAGCTTATTTTTACCTGAACGGCTTCGTCAATAAACAGAACTGGCGCATATGGGGAACCGAAAAGCCCCATGTTGCAGTCCCATCGTCCCTGCATCCTCAAAAAGTTCTGGTCTGGGCCGCCATTTCTTCCAAAGGAATCATTGGCCCATTTTTCAGATCCGAAACGATTACTGCATCACGCTATCTGGACATTCTTCGTGAATTTGTGGCGGTACAAACTGCCTTAGACGACACTGCGAACACCTCGTGGTTTATGCAAGATGGTGCCCGGCCACATCGCACGGCCGACGTCTTTAATTTCCTGAATGAATATTTCGATGATCGTGTGATTGCTTTGGGCTATCCGAAACATACAGGAGGCGGCGTGGATTGGCCTCCCTATTCGCCAGACATGAACCCCTGTGACTTCTTTCTGTGGGGACACTTGAAAGACCAGGTGTACCGCCAGAATCCAGAAACAATTGAACAGCTGAAGCAGTACATCTCATCTGCATGTGAAGCCATTCCGCCAGACACGTTGTCAAAGGTTTCGGGTAATTTCATTCAGAGACTACGCCATATTATTGCTACGCATGGTGGATATGTGGAAAACATCATACTATAGAGTTTCCCAGACCGCAGCGCCATCTGTTGTTGAAAATTGTAACTACTGTAATTTCGAAAGTTTGTCTGCCTGAAAATGTACTGTTGTCCCAAGCATATTGCAACAAACGGTGTATTTCTATCGCTGCTCGTTTAGTTTGTATTGCCGTTTCAAATATACCGGTCATTTTTGAAACACCCTGTACCTTCACAGTGGAGTCAAACAGTATATTGCTGCCTCCTACGCATATCTCGCGAAGAGACCATGAGGATAAAATCAGAGAGATTAGAGCCCACACAGAGGCATACCGACAATCCTTCTTTCCACGAACAATACGAGACTGGAATAGGAGGGAGAACCGATAGAGGTACTCAAGGTACTCTCCGCCACACACCGTCAGGTGGCTTGCGGAGTATAGATGTAGATGTAGATATATATTGCATAGAGGCCTCATTTTTTTGCGTTCTTTCATTGGTGGGTAACTTTATTACTCATTTTCATATTCAATACAAGGAAAGGATGTGGATTATGATTCAGGCTGTTAGATTTAAACAAAATGTTGATCTCAATATATATATATATATATCGTTAAAATTTTAAGTCATACACAAAACCTACCATTTGTATCACGAATCACTCTTACAAAATAATTTACAAAACGCTTACTGTGTCAAACCTTGGACATACAAATCCTAACTCTGAACATTATCTAACAAAAACCATTTTGAAATCATTATATATCTTCTCTCATTTACGTGCAAAAGTTTGCTTAGGGTAACTGGGAAGCGAGCGCGACTCCTACCTTACAGCTGTCCGCACACGTCTGCTTCCTCCGGGCACCTAGATGCGACACCCGAGTTTCTTACTACGCGTGCCCGGCTCTTTCAACCATCAAAGATCCTCCTGCTCAAAGATATTATACTCATTCCACCTTGCGGTTGGCCACTACCGACTTTATTTTCTGGATCTACCCTGATCAGACCTTAGCAAATACCTTTCGTTCTGTAAAGCTGCTGCTGGCCCGGCCACAGGCGTCGCCCTCTGTTGATCTGCTAGTAAGCTGGCCAGATTGAACATGCGCCTCGCGTGAACTGGAGTACCACCGTCGTGTGCAGGTTCCTGTTGGCACCTGCTGCACTTGTCACCATAGCACTATCTATGCGAACAACACCGCTCTGTTAATGCGAAGCAGATGGCCAGAGGACCTTGCCTAGTCGGCGGTGCGGATCTCCGGCATCGTCCCCTACGCTCCTCGGAGTATGGGACCTCATCACCATCATCATCATCATCAGATGGCCAGAGGCAGCGTCACCAAATACATTCTTCGTTTCCTTTTTCTAAAATCGAACAACAGAGCAATATAAAAACTGGACATAGTACTGTAGGGGATTGAACCCGACTCAGAGGCTGATTAGTTTCGTGAATCTATCATCGGTGCCATGAGGACAACTGATACTAACAGTGTACGGTGACGTGCTTGAATTTGAGCGGGCACCGGTCTGCAGCAGCGACACCATCGCCCTGGCGAGCACTAACTGCTATCGCCATACAGCAGTGGTGGTCAGTTGCTACTTGAGTAGTACAGTTTATTATTCGCGTTTTAGTGTACCTGTTAATACACATTGATGAAACAAATATCGCACTAGGCTAATTTTGGGCCGCGCTATCCAATGGACACATACATTTCCGCTTTAAAAATAATTTTGTTTATAACTGGGAACAAACCGACGCCTTCCGTCGACACTGTACGTCGCATGAAAGACATTATGAGCAGTATTTGTTTGAGCTGACTCTAAGTACACATTGCCGATATATTCCGAAAGACCAGAGAAAATGTGCCTGATGGCTCATAGAGGACCTTGCCTAGTCGGCTGTGCGGGTCTCCCGCATCGTCCCCTACGCTCCTCGGAGTATGGGACCTCATCATCATCATCATCATCATCATCAGATGGACAGAGACCATATATGGTGAGGCACTTTCGACAGGCCATCTGAATACCTCAGCCGCTTTTTGTGATAGAAGTAAATCTTTCAGACAAAAGCTGCTTGTCTTGAAGGGGGACATAGTGTGGTCTTTACCATTTTTTCGTAGGTGGAAGGCCAGAGGAGATTCGATAGTTCAACTTTGTTATGGGTTGACGTGTTATGTTAGTTACCTATTAATAATACGTTTGAAAACATGTACAGTAGGTTCTGTTGGGTTTTGTTATGTGTGAGGGTCAGTTAATTATGGAGAATCAGAGACAAAGGTACACTATGTGATTGCTTTAATGTACAGGATGCTTCGAATGTAAACAACACTCCACTCACCGCTGGTTTCGTGTGTTTATCTGTTGTATGAAGACCATTAGTCTGTAGAACGCTGTCGAAGCGATTAGGCGACGTCTTTATGAAGTTATCTGATCTTCACAATGTTGTATGCAAAAGCTGATAAAGTTGCTATGGTTTTTATTTACGCCGAATGTCACCATATATGAGAGATATGCTGAGAGATAGCCTGACCGTGCAACACCTTCGCGATCTATCTTCGCAAATATAATACAAACATTTCAGGAAACTGGAAACCTCGATAACAGAAAACGTAAAGGCTCAAATCAGCAACCAACGAGCGACATGCAACTGACATCTTAACAGCTGAACACAATCCACATGTTAGTACAACACAACACGAAGGAGAGGGTGGAATCAGTCAACGAAGTGTTCTCCAAGTACTGTATTACAGCTGATGTTATTCATACCAAGTATCATCATGAGCCCCTTTAGAGAAAAGGTACAATTCTCCGAATGGGGGCTGCGGAAACTGCAAACAGATGAAATTTTCTACAGCAAGATGCTATTTACAGATCAAGCATATTTTACAAACCACAGGCACATTAATCTTCGCAGCATCCACCACTGAAAACCCATAGTGCCTGAGAAAAGTGGACAAACAAAACCCATGGTCGGTCAACATGTGGTGCGATCTTCTAAATAATCGAATTATTGGTCTATGTTTAATAGACGGAACTTACATAGTGAGAGGTATTTTGATTACTTAACGGAGGTACTATCATTATTACTAGAAGACTACTCACTGGACATTCGACATGGCATGTGGTACCAACACGACTGATACCCTGTATATTCTGCACGGATAATCACAGATGCTCTGAGCAACAGATTTGGAGATCGTTGGACTGCTCGATCCGGCAGCACAAAATAACCTGTGCATCCGCCACATCTAACGCCTCACGAGTTTTACTTGTGGAGTAATCTGAACAATGAAATTGCAACCAACTCCTGCGACATGAAAGACCGTGTTACACGAGCTTGTCCTGCTACCAGGTCGGATGAAATTTAACGTGCAGTATTGCCCACACCCAATCATTTATAGCATGTATGACTGCTAATGATCACCATTTTGAACACGTGTTCCAACAACGTTATCTGATGTCATTAAATTACTTACTGTACATTTCATCCTAGTCTCATAGTAAGTTTTTGCAAAAGGACTTGTGAAAAGTTAACACCACGCTCTGATGTAAGACAATTCTTGTACAGCTTAATGCAATGTTCGCGTCTTCAAAGGCATTAATAAAACGTGTTTGTTTTAAAATGAGACCACTAAATATCTTGAAACGGTGCTGTAGTCGACAAATATCAAGTGTGCCTGTTTTTGCAATTAAGAAGCGATGCATTTGATTCGACGTTCCATTTACGATATGCATGTAAATTTGTGTGTTCTAACGGTTGATACTTAAGTTCGAACGTTAACTTGAGTGTTGAAAATGTGATTGTACAGTACAAATAATATGATCAGACATTGAAATTTATGACAAATAAGCTATTTGTATGGTAAAGTAGTTTTCATTGTAGGTTGACTGTGGTGAGTACCCAAACCATAGGAATGCTTGATTTCGGTGGCCGTCCTTGAACCCTGTCATATGATTTCGGTGTGTGTTTTCATCCAACTGCCGCAACTCTCGCGCTGACCGCTGCGTGACTACCGGCAGAATGTAAATCACGATCACTGTAATAATATAAAATGTCCTTGAAGTGATAGCGACAGGGACGCCTGCCATGGATACTCACCGAAATCAGGCACCCCAGTGGTAAGAGACAAGATGACTCATGGAAATCAATCATACAGATGGGAGCAGAAAACTATTACATCCATATCATTGTTCCTATGTTTAACATAGTTTCTAGCCAGTCGCTGAAATGGCTAACCATGCTGTACTGTTCAATCAAATTTGCAGCACTAAAGTAAATTTCGACCATAAATATCAACTGTTATGACCCAAAAGTGTACTTTTAAATCGTAAATGAAATGTACAATCAAATGCATCGGTTCGTGATTGCAAAAACAGGCACACTTTGCATTTATCGAATACAGCGCCGTCTACCAGGAACGGGAAACAATGGTTTGAATAAATCGTACATATTTTTGGCGTATAATCCGAATATGCAATAAAAATGGCGGGGAGGGGGGCTGGGGGTCAGGTGTGAGAATCCCATTTGAAAATATGATACCACCCCCGCAAGAGAAGTCGTTAGGAGGCGGCCGGTTGTAGCACATAGAGATGGCCACTTTACTAGTATTAACTTCTCACTTGAAACTTCTTTTTCGTACGATGCATCGTTTTCGAGATATTTAATCGTTCCAAGTGTGTGTCTATATGTATCGAAAACGACGCTTTGAGACGGATATGTGTTTTGCCCTTAAAGAGCGCATTTGGACTAAACTACATGGCCAGTTCCTTTTGCTTTCTTCCTTGCTGCCCAAACTTCCCTCATTCGCTCGCTGTGTTTCTGTTTCCGGTCCTCTGTCCATGCTTCTTGTCGGCTTTCTGTCTTCGGCTTCATCTTGATTGCCTTTTTGGTTGCCCATATTTCTTTGCCGGCCGCTGTGGTCTCGCGGTTAAGGCGCTCAGTCCGGAACCGTGCGACTGCTACGGTCGCAGTTTCGAATCCTGCCTCGGGCATGGATGTGTGTGATGTCCTTAGGTTAGTTAGGTTTAAGTAGTTCTAACTTCTAGGGGACTAATGACCACAGATGTTAAGTCCCATAGTGCTCAGAGCCATTTGAACCATTTTGAACCCATATTTCTTTCATCTTTCAGCTGTGTTCTTGCTTGCGATCTTCAGTCCATTTTACGCCTGTTCGTTTGTCACAGTGTATCTGATGTAGTTTGTGTGTGTGTGTGTGTGTGTGTGTGTGTGTGTTTGTGTGTGTGTGTGTAGAAGCATGAAACCGGAATTTGGTTGCCATAATTACACGTCTGTTGTTTGAAAATGATAAACAATATTTTATTGAAAATAATCTTTATTCCTATTTATACATTTCTCCCACCTCTCCGGCGTGCTATGAATGCCACGCTAATAAAACAGTTCTTCTTTTGAATCGAACCAGTCAGCGAGCCATTTTCGTAATTTTTTAATACGAATAGAAGCGTTGTTCAGCGAGAGCACGACCCAATGATGCAGTCGCAGGTTCGAATCCTGCCTCGGGCATGGATGTGTGTGATGTCCTTAGGTTAGTTAGGTTTAATTAATTCTAAGTTCTAGGCGACTGATGACCTCAGAAGTTGAGTCGCATAGTGCTCAGAGCCAGCCCAATGATGCAAATAGATGATATTCGAACGGAGCCAAGTCTGGAGAATAAGCCGCATGCTCTACTATTTCCCAACTGAACGCTCGATCCTTTCCCTGACCCGTTTTGCTGTGTGATTGGGCGTCATCATGGGGCAATATGACTTAGTGTTGTCTTCTTCGATATTCTGACCGTTTTTCACGTAATGCTCGATTTAAATCGATCATTTGCTGTTGGTAGCGACCAGTGTTAACAGTTTGAGCAGGTTTCAGCATCTCATAATACATGACACCCTTCTGATCGCACCAAACACAGAGCATAGTCTTCTTTCCAAAGCAGTTTCATCTTACAGTGGATGTCGATTGTTTACCTGGATTCACCCACGATTTATGACGCTTAGGATTCTCAAAGTATATCCATTTTTCATCACCTGTCTCTTTACGATGGAGAAACGACTTTCTTTTGTATCTGGAGAACAGCATTTCACAAGTGGTTGGTTCAAATGGTTCAAATGGCTCTGAGCACTATGGGACTTAACTTCTGAGGTCATCAGTCCCTAGAACTTAGAACTACTTAAACCTAACAAACCTAAGGACATCACACACATCCATGCGCGAGGCAAGATTCGAACCTGCGACCGTAGCGATCGCGCGGTTCCGGACTGTAGCGCCTAGAACCGCTCGGCCACAGCGGCCGGCCTCACAAGTGGCCTTTCGATTTACTTTCTGTCTTTCATTCAGTTCATGCGGAACCCATTTTCCCATTTTCTGCACCTTTCCCTTAGCTTTCAACCGAAGTGAAATGGCTTTCTGCGTCACATTGAATTGTTCCGGGGGTTCGTGTTGAGTTCGAGAATCGTCTTCATCCAATAAGGCCTGCAGTTCGATGTCTTCGAACTTTTTCGGTGGTTTCCCGGGCTCGTCGTTTCTCACATCAGAATCACCACTTCTGAATTTTTTGAAACACTCGAAATACTGTGTTTTCCCAAGAGCATGTTCGCCGAAAGCTTCGACAGGCATTCGGTGGGATTCTGCTGCAGTTTTCTTCAAGTAATAACAGAAAACCAATGTCGTCCGCAAATCGTAATTCGTAGGCACAAAACTCGACATGTTTACCGGTTTGAAGCAGATACCGATGTATGGGAACTTGGAGAACTGTGTGTTGACATTCGTCGTCAGCCGTTACAGGAAGAAGATGGCGCTGCAGTCGCGGTCTCACGGGTCCCACACTGATGGCTTATCACCATCTATAGGGAAATTCCGGTTTCGTGCTTCTACACCTGGCATACATATACCCGGGGCGGTTGACAGACCCGCAAACGGGCGCCTGCCCAGGTGGCGGATAGGGGAATGCCTCCTAGAAATAGGCGGTACCGAGGAAATGATACTCGGGGCGGACCAAGACTATCAATACCGTCGGTTCCCATAATGGGCGGCTACAAAAGGCGTCTGTATCACATGTTAGTGGCGGTCTCAACCAACCTCCTGATCTGGAAAATCAGGTTGTTCTCGGAAACTCGCCATAAATCCAACCACTAAACATCATGATGGAACAACGAGGAAAATCTCACTACAAAATGGAACATTCGTGAGCGTCGGATTCCGGGAGCTCACGGACATCATGAGAAGAATCGGAGCTTGTCAAACTCCCTCAAGACAAAACAGAAATACTAAATTACTACACTCTACGTGAACACACTACTCGAGATGGGCAAGATGCTCACAGATGCTTTAGACAGGTTCAAGATCAAAATTTGCGCACTACAAAAAACAAGTTCCCAGATGAAGACCATTTCAACATAGGGAACTACAGAATATACAAGGGAAAACCATCGGCACACAGGAAGAACCTCAGGCTCGATGCCACAGGATTCGGAGTGCATAGGACGATCACAGACGCCGTAATGAACTTCACGTCACCTAACGAAAGAATCAGCACACTGAAAATTAAGTCGGCAAACAAGGCATAGACGATCATAAACGCACACGCATCAATAAACGGGAAGGACTTTTGGACAGTAATGGACGAGACAATCAGGAAAATACCTACACACCGAACTAAAATTATTCTGGAAGACTTTAACGCAAAACTAGGGAAAGAACAAAAATACATACACATTACAGGAAGATACACACCACACCGTGACACAAGCCTAAACGGGAGACCCTGATGGAATTCTGAGAGACCCAGGACCTCAACGTCATGTCAACGAACTTCAAGAAGCCCACACAAAAATTAGCCATATGGAAACTCCCAAATGGCAAGAGAGAATTGCAGATCGACCACGTCTTAATACAAAGAGAAGCACAGAGAGAAACCTAGAACATCAACATACGAACGGGCTTCTTTGACTCGCATCACCATCTACTACAAACAAAGACACGCCTAATCCCTAAGAGGAAACAACAGAAAAATAAGATCATTAAACAGGACCCAGAATATCTAACACTCAACAAAGAGAAAATACTGGAGACAATTAACATAGGAACAACGCAAAACTGGGAACATCGATCAGGAAAGCTTCAGAAAGCCATGAAATTAGGAGTAGCAGCGAGAACCAGGAAACACCGCTGGTGGAACCACACATGTGACCTAGCAATCGAAAGACGAATCAACACATGGAAGTAGTTCAGTAGCAACAGGATACCAGAAACCTGGCAAGAATTTCTCAAAACACAGAAACAGACAAGTAAAATTATCCGTAAAGAAAAACGCAGCTACGACAAACAGAAACTAGAAGAGATAGAAACGGACCTCACAAGGAACAACACAAGGAATTTCTACGGGACGTTAAGAGAAAACACGATGAAATACCAAGCACCGAACCTCTTCTTTAGGTCACGGCAAGCTAGAGAGCAATACCAAGAGCAACTGTAACCTCCTGGTGAAGTATTTCGAGAAACTCCTAAACGTGAATCATCAACAGACAAACTGAACTCAGAGGAAACCGCACCAAACCCAGATAGTGAACCGCCACTGATAGAAGTAAGAGAAATCATCAAAAACCTCAAGAACAGTAGAGCGTCAGAAGTGGATGAAGTCATCGCGGAATTCTGAAAGCTACAATACCTGTATCTCACAGAACACATACACAACATCATGAAACAGATACGGGAAACAGAAGAGAATGGCGCACAGCACTGATGCACCCACTACACAAGAAAGGGGATGAGTCGGACCCAAACAACTGTAAGGGAACCTCACTGCTACCTGTCACATTAAGATACTTTCGAAAGGACTGCTAAATAGATAAGAGAAGCAAACAGACCACCTGATTGGCGAATACCAAGCTGGGTTTCTTAAACACAGGTCGTGCGCTGAAAAGTTATGGAACCTTAAGATGATACTGCAACACAAACAGAACATAACCATCACCTTCGTAGACTTCAAGGAGTACGACTCAATAGACAGAGAAACCCTCTTTAAAATCTTGAAAGAATACAGAATAGATAGGAAGACACTAACCATAATTCAGCAGACACTAACAAACATGACATCTAAAGTGAAATTCTATGGAGAGCTCTCAGAACAATTCGAAATCAGGAGTCAGGCAGGGCGACGGACTCTCGCCATTGCTGTTCAACATAGTACTGGACAAATTAGTGAAGGAATGGGAAAAGACACTGAAAGGAGTCCTGTTAGGAACAGTAAGAGTCAAGTGCCTAGCGTTCGCAAACGATTTAGCCATCGTAACGGTACGAGAAACAGAAACAATAACAGCCATAGAGGAACTACGCGAAATTGCAGCCAACGCCGGACTACAGATATCATAGTAGAAAGCTCAGTTCATGAGCACTCAAAAACAACCAGCACTACACACAAAATATTCGACAATACATAGAACAGAACATTTCAAGTACCTAGGAGAAAAACTACAGATTACAGGAAGAAACAAGGTATCTAATGAAGAGAGAAGAGCGAAACTAGATAAGGCCTACAAACTGACTAGGAATCACTACAATAAGAAAACTATCTCACGAAAGGCCAAGCTACGACACTACGAGACGTTGGTGCTTCCAGAAGCACTATACACAGCCGAGACCACGGTAGTGCAAGGACAGACACGAATCAGATAGAGAAGACGGAACGAAAAATACTCAGGAAAATATTGGGGGCGACGCAAAAAGACAGGGTATGGATAAAGAGGCCAGATGAAAAACTAACCAACACACAGAGAAAATAACACACCAAATCAGGAAACGAAGACTGCAGTTTTACGGACACCTCAGCAGAATGGCGCCACATAGGATAACGAGACAGATCTTGGACTGGGTTAGCACAAGGAAAAACAACAAATGCATGAATGAAGTAAGAAATGACATAAAACAACTCAACATCACACAGGAAACAATGCAAAACAAAACACTCCTTAGGAACCTGATCAGAAGAAACCAACTACAAGAGACACTATACAACAAATGAACACAATGGACCGAACAGAGGCGAGAAGAACACAGCCAGAGGATAGGAACACTGGACGAACAGGAAAAAAAGAGAAGCCGAAGAGAACACAGGACCTAAAGTGGACAGAAGAACGGAAGCAGAAACACAGCATACGAGTGAGGGAAGTTTGGGCAGAACATAAAGAGAAAACAACAGGGAAATGGACATGAAGTTTAGTCTAAATTCGCTCTTCTAGGGCATAATATATATATATATATATATATATATATATATATATATATATATATATATATATATATAGGGGGGGAGGGGAATGAGGTCACTATCCGTGCCTGAGAGGCGGACGCTGCTGCTGTCTGCTCGAGATTGGTCGGCCAGCGCACAGAGATGACAGCTGTTCAAATTATCTGGCTCTGATTGAATCAGCAAACCCCAGAGTACCCTCCCTGCGCTAACTAATCACAAATTAATTAACATTCTCCAGTCACTGGCTAAACAGGGAGGAAGGCTGCGGACGAGGTAAGCTTTTTGTGTATACATTCGAGTCCCCGGCGTCTGATCAGTTTCCAGACAAACCGTCTGGGGACAGTCGCCCGAGCACGGACACACAAATAAATTGAAAGCTCGAAAATGGTGACTGCGAGTCTGCCGGCAGGTAAATATTAGTTCTGGGCCAGGGTGCGGATCACCCCTTGCGGTAGATAGCGATCTGCAGGGGTTGTGTGCAGGGGGGGGGGGGGAGAGGGTGCGCACCCTCCCCCGACGTGACCGCCCCCTGAGAGCGTCGGCGGGGTCTGCCAGATTGCAGGGGATGTGCCGCCCGCTTTGTGGCCCATTCGTCCCGGAACCAACTGCGAAACAACTACTTGAACCATACCAACAGGGATAATCTCCACAAAACCTTTTGTCAGGTCCAGAAGATATTTCTCGTCTGCCACCAAGAACGGTCCAAATGACTGAAAAAATGGACTGACTACTTACGTTTGTGGGTTGTTTTTGTGATCTTCAGCTCTTCACGCTAGTCTATTCTGTGCAAATTTATTCATGATTCCGCTTCTGCTTCACCTACAACCACCTATATCCGCCTCGGTACTGCGAGGACAGAACGGCAGATCGCTGTTCGAAGGGGTCCCAGGTTCGATTCCCGGCCAGGTCACAGATTTTCTCCAATCGGGGACTGGGTGTTACGTTCGTATCGCCGTAACTGACAAAAAATCGTCTCGAATTCCCTGTCGTACAGTCTCTCCATTTCACAGATGGCTGAATGGGCATGGCCTGAAAGCAAATAAACTGAAATAAAACGGAAAATACAACTACTTAAACGTGATTACTGTGTTCAAGCCTCAAGCTCCCTCTACAATTTGCACCACGCACTTACCTCCCTTACCAAACTGACAATGCCTTAATACGTGACCTATCAGCCTATCCCTTCTCACTATGTATTTCCTTTCTCTCCACTTCATACTCTCAATTAGTTATGTGGTTAGCAGCCTAGTCTTCATTATTCTTCTGTAGTACTATTTTCTTTACTTTCTATTGTCTTCTTATTTATATTGCTCATCACTGCCCGAACCCTGGAGCCAAAGAAGACGCCAACAGCAACACAATAGAGGTAATTGTACTTAACTGCAATCATTTGGACTGTTCGCTGTGTGAGATAATGTTCAGGGTTTCACAAGTCAGACAAAGACCTGCATACATGCTTTACAAATCACTCTGAAGTGCATGCCAGAGGGTCCTTAGTATTGTACTCTATGATAGGGCTTCTTCCCGTTCTAATCGCATATAAAGAGCGGGAAGAATGACTGTTTAAATAGCTTTGTTTGTGCTGTAGTCAGTGTAATTCTAAAAGAAAGCTATTTCATTCACCTTACAATAAGTGAAACGTCCTGAAAACGTTAATGAGATGCGAGAAATGCAACCTATTTGTGATTTATGGACAAAAAATGTATATAGAGAGAAAGAGGCTTTAGAGCGTAGCAGTAAAGGCCGCCGCGGAGATCGCCATCTACAAGATTGTATTCATGACCAACATCAAGGAAGTCCCCTCTACAGTCCCACCGGAAGACACCATTTTAGCATAAGTATCTGCAGCCTAGGACCTAGCAGAGAGGATCTCTGCAAACCAGAGCGAGAACCCACCCATAGACACCATATGCACCAAGTCTGAAAGGGCTTACGACTCCTTCAGCAGTAGTGCCTCTCCAGGAACCTCAAACTCCAGCACTGCAAATATTTGATTTGAAAATAAAACCGCCGTTTCTTGTTGAAACTGTAATTTATTTCCTCCAGACAGGTTTTGCCTTTTCTTTAGTTTAAGGCATCTTCAGTAGCATCTACAACGACAAAGTTTTGGTTTCACATATGTTATTTTCAGGTTGTCAAACAGTTCAAGTCGAGGTATTTTATGTAAATAAGTAATTACTTACTGTTTGTTCGCGACTGCATGTCCTCTCATCTGGTCTGGAGGTCCCATTACCACATCCATTTCCGAATCATAAGCAAATTTTTGTATTCCTAACTTTATCTTTCACACTGCTCACCATGTTTATCCAACTTTTGCGATACACTGCTACTCTTTTGCCACTAGTTCTAGATATTTGTTCGAACAGACAAATATCTATAACTAGTGGCAGAAGAGTAACAGTGCACCGCAAAAATAAAGATAAACACGGTGAACAGTATGAAAGAAAAAGTTCGGAATAAAAAATTGTGCTTATGTTTCGGAAATAAAGTAGTGGTGCGACCACCAGGCCGGATGAGAGAAAACGTAGATGCCAGAAAACTATAAGTAATTACTTATTTACATAAAAAACGCGGTGTGAACTGTTTGATAATCTAAAAATAATCCATGTCAAAACAAAACTGTATCGTTCTAGATCCCGCTGAAGATGCTTGAGAGAAAAAAAAAATGCGAAACTCGTCTGGGAGAAATAAATTACATTTGGAGCAAGAGAAGGTGGTTTTACGTACAAAACAAATATTTCTGGGCTTGCTGCGGAAGATGGTCGTGCAAACGGACTTGTCCAACACTACAACTCAATAGTAAAACTCTCTCTTCTGTATACTTCTGAGTGGCTCGTCAGATCCCACAGAGGAACGGTACATCAAGGAAAGGAAGAGCTTGAGAAGGATACCGGGGCCCATAAGAGAGGAGGAAGGCACCAACATAAGCCAGCACAACGACGAGCTGAACCAACACCAGGAGGACATCGTAAATATGTAAGGAAAGGGCGACTGGTTTTCTATGGATACTCGCATGACAGGAAAAGGGAAGCCATGTTAGATCAAGCGGTTTACATCGATAAAATCGGATGTGGAACAAATGGAAATCTCGTAAGAGAAAACATAACAAAAACTGTGGCTCCAGTAAAAAAACCATAGGGATCAAGTGGAAAACTGACTCACAGCCATAAAATTGAAGAAGAAAAGAATAAACCCCTTACCAAAGAGTAGACACGAGCCCTCCGGTCCTCTGAAGGCCGAAAGGAAGAAGAAAAAGCGGATGTGAAAGTGTGTTTGTGTATGAGTATAGGTAGTAAAGCTTACAACTTGCGCGTCATGGGCAGTATACCTAAGTTGTAGAGGAGTAATGAAATATGTAAGGAATACGTATCTAACACATCCCCTCGAAATCTAGAGCCACAGACGCCTGGTGAAGAAATTGGTTTCTGGGAACAGAAAAACAAATGTATTGTGTTGTATAGTGGTATATTCACATCTGTCTGCCGCTTGATTCTGGAACGTGCTATCAGTTCCAATATCGAGAGCGGAGAGAGAAAGAGAGAGAGAGACATTAGTATGAATTCAGAAAGCATCACCCATGCGAAACGTGACTCATTAATTTCTAGTATAACATATCGTAAAACAAACGAATAAGCAGGTCCCGTTTTTATAGATTCTCAATACGTGTTCGATCCTGTGCCACACGGTCGACCGAAGCGAAATCTGTGGTCGTAAGGAATACTTTCTTAGGCAGAATCAAATATATGGTGCAGCAGGATCAGAGCTATTCAGAATCAAAAGCAGTGCGGGGAATCTACCAAACATCCTGTTAAAAATGGTTCAAATGGCTCTGAGCACTATGGGACTTAACTTCTGAGGTCATCTGTCCCCTAGAACTTGGAAGTACTTAAACGTAACTAACCGAAGGACATCACACACATCCATACCCGAGGCAGGATTCGAACCTGCGACCGTAGCGGTCGCGCGGCTCCAGACTGTAGCGCCTAGAACCGCTAAGCCATCGTGTTAACAGATAAGATTGTAGTACCTATAGGAGTGACAGAGGCTGGAATACATCCAGCAAATAGCTGAGAATATCGACTGTAAGTGCTACTCCGGGATGAAGATTTTAGCGTAGGAGAGGAAGTCGGAATCGCATCAAATAATTCAGTGGCTTCTAGACGCAATTAAAAAAAAATCGATAGCAGATACCGTATCGAATCTGGTTTTAAAACGTCCCTAGTTGTAGCAGGGTCACCCACCGCCAAAGGAGAATTGCTCACTCGATTCTGGTAACTCGGTCTCACATCTGGGTCTGTTGTGCGATGGCGGCGTCACTGTCCCGCCGAGATAATTTGTCCTTTCAGGACAATTATCTGAGCAAGCACCCACGCCAGCAAAAGGTTGCCCGACACGTGCTGTTTGATAACGTAATGTACACTCCTGGAAATGGAAAAAAGAACACATTGACACCGGTGTGTCAGACCCACCATACTTGCTCCAGACACTGCGAGAGAGCTGTACAAGCAATGATCACACGCACGGCACAGCGGACACACCAGGAACCGCGGTGTTGGCCGTCGAATGGCGCTAGCTGCGCAGCATTTGTGCACCGCCGCCGTCAGTGTCAGCCAGTTTGCCGTGGCATACGGAGCTCCATCGCAGTCTTTAACACTGGTAGCATGCCGCGACAGCGTGGACGTGAACCGTATGTGCAGTTGACGGACTTTGAGCGTGGGCGTATAGTGGGCATGCGGGAGGCCGGGTGGACGTACCGCCGAATTGCTCAACACGTGGGGCGTGAGGTCTCCACAGTACATCGATGTTGTCGCCAGTGGTCGGCGGAAGGTGCACGTGCCCGTCGACCTGGGACCGGACCGCAGCGACGCACGGATGCACGCCAAGACCGTAGGATCCTACGCAGTGCCGTAGGGGACCGCACCGCCACTTCCCAGCAAATTAGGGACACTGTTGCTCCTGGGGTATCGGCGAGGACCATTCGCAACCGTCTCCAAGAAGCTGGGCTACGGTCCCGCACACCGTTAGGCCGTCTTCCGCTCACGCCCCAACATCGTGCAGCCCGCCTCCAGTGGTGTCGCGACAGGCGTGAATGGAGGGACGAATGGAGACGTGTCGTCTTCAGCGATGAGAGTCGCTTCTGCCTTGGTGCCAATGATGGTCGTATGCGTGTTTGGCGCCGTGCAGGTGAGCGCCACAATCAGGACTGCATATGACCGAGGCACATAGGGCCAACACCCGGCATCATGGTGTGGGGAGCGATCTCCTACACTGGCCGTACACCACTGGTGATCGTCGAGGGGACACTGAATAGTGCACGGTACATCCAAACCGTCATCGAACCCATCGTTCTACCATTCCTAGACCGGCAAGGGAACTTGCTGTTCCAACAGGACAATGCACGTCCGCATGTATCCCGTGCCACCCAACGTGCTCTAGAAGGTGTAAGTCAACTACCCTGGCCAGCAAGATCTCCGGATCTGTCCCCCATTGAGCATGTTTGGGACTGGATGAAGCGTCGTCTCACGCGGTCTGCACGTCCAGCACGAACGCTGGTCCAACTGAGGCGCCAGGTGGAAATGGCATGGCAAGCCGTTCCACAGGACTACATCCAGCATCTCTACGATCGTCTCCATGGGAGAATAGCAGCCTGCATTGCTGCGAAAGGTGGATATACACTGTATTAGTGCCGACATTGTGCATGCTCTGTTGCCTGTTTCTATGTGCTTGTGGTTCTGTCAGTGTGATCATGAGATGTATCTGACCCCAGGAATGTGCCAATAAAGTTTCCCCTTCCTGGGACAATGAATTCACGGTGTTCTTATTTCAATTTCCAGGAATGTATATAAAAGGTGGTAATAATTTATTTAGTGTAGTCAGCAAAATGTCTTGGGTAAATCAGTATTTAAGCACGGGCAACCATGGCTCTATACAATACGACGGCCGTGGTGGCCAAGCGGTTAAAGGCGCTACAGTCTGAAACCGCACGGCCGCTACGGTCGCAGGTTCGAATCCTGCCTCGGGCATGGATGTGTGTGATGTCCTTAGGTTAATTAGGTTTAAGTAGTTCTAAGTTCTAGGCGACTGATGACCTTGGAAGTTAAGTCCCATAGTGCTCAGAGCCATTTGAACCATTTTTTTGGTTGCCAGGAAGTGAGACTTTGATGTGGTGCACGCTACGTTACGAAGAAGAGAAATTTCGTTGCGAACTTACGGACGGTTTTGTAGCTCACAGAGGGCGGCGTGTGTGATGATAAGAGGCGTCCGAACGCAGTGACATCTTGTAAAGTGGCGCTGCCGGTTGATGTTGGCGGGGGAAGCGTGCCCGCCACGGGCGGCTGCGCCCAGTGAATGGAGTGGAGCTGCTCCTGCTCCGCTCTGCCCTGCGGACTGCACAGGGACACGTGGATGACGCGGCGCGGCCGCTAGCAGTACCAGCTGCCGCCATTCATTCACCTCGCATACCTCCTCCCCCGGAATCGCTTCTGGGTCATTCTGCACAAGCGGCGTGATTAATAGCCCTTCACTTTCCGTTTTAGGGTGTTAAACTGCGCGATGAACTGCGGGCCACCGTGTGCTCAGTAATAGTCTACTCGCTGCTTTTGAGCGAGCGTAGATGTAGTACAGTACGATCTAAAACTTTAGGGGCGAAAAGATAACGGCCGTTGACGATCCGAAGTGAGAGTAATAACAATGGTGGGTCAATAAAAACACATTCTTGTTAAGGAACACGTAAGGCACAATTGCAACTGAACACCGCTGTAGGGATATACAGGGTGTTTCAAAAATGACCGGTATATTTGAAACGGCAATAAAAACTAAACGAGCAGCGATAGAAATACACCGTTTGTTGCAATATGCTTCGGACAACAGTACATTTTCAGGCGGACAAACTTTCGAAATTACAGTAGTTACAATTTTCAACAACAGATGGCGCTGCAAGTGATGTGAAAGATATAGAAGACAACGCAGTCTGTGGGTGCGCCATTCTGTACGTCGTCTTTCTGCTGTAAGCGTGTGCTGTTCACAACGTGCAAGTGTGCTGTAGACAACATGGTTTATTCCTTAGAACAGAGGATTTTTCTGATGTTGGAATTCCACCGCCTAGAACACAGTGTTGTTGCAACAAGACGAAGTTTTCAACGGAGGTTTAATGTAACCAAAGGACCGAAAAGCGATACAATAAAGGATCTGTTTGAAAAATTTCAACGGACTGGGAACGTGAGGGATGAACGTGCTGGAAAGGTAGGGCGACCGCGTACGGCAACCACAGTGGGCAACGCGCAGCTAGTGCAGCAGGTGATCCAACAGCGGCCTCGGGTTTCCGTTCGCCGTGTTGCAGCTGCGGTCCAAATGACGCCAACGTCCACGTATCGTCTCATGCTCCAGAGTTTACACCTCTATCCATACAAAATTCAAACGCGGCAACCCCTCAGCGCCGCTACCATTGCTGCACGAGAGACATTCGCTAACGATATAGTGCACAGGATTGATGACAGCGATATGCATGTGGGCAGCATTTAGTTTACTGACGAAGCTTATTTTTACCTGGACGGCTTCGTCAATAAACAGAACTGGCGCATGTGGGGAACCGAAAAGCCCCATGTTGCAGTCCCATCGTCCCTGCATCCTCAAAAAGTACTGGTCTGGGCCGCCATTTCTTCCAAAGGAATCATTGGCCCATTTTTCAGATCCGAAACGATTACTGCATCACGCTATCTGGACATTCTTCGTGAATTTGTGGCGGTACAAACTGCCTTAGACGACACTGCGAACACCTCGTGGTTTATGCAAGATGGTGCCCGGCCACATCGCACGGCCGACGTCTTTAATTTCCTGAATGAATATTTCGATGATCGTGTGATTGCTTTGGGCTATCCGAAACATACAGGAGGCGGCGTGGATTGGCCTCCCTATTCGCCAGACATGAACCCCTGTGACTTCTTTCTGTGGGGACACGTGAAAGACCAGGTGTACCGCCAGAATCCAGAAACAATTGAACAGCTGAAGCAGTACATCTCATCTGCATGTGAAGCCATTCCGCCAGACACGTTGTCAAAGGTTTCGCGTAATTTCATTCAGAGACTACGCCATATTATTGCTACGCATGGTGGATATGTGGAAAATATCGTACTATAGTGTTTCCCAGACCGCAGCGCCATCTGTTGTTGAAAATTGTAACTACTGTAATTTCGAAAGTTTGTCTGCCTGAAAATGTACTGTTGTCCCAAGCATATTGCAACAAACGGTGTATTTCTATCGCTGCTCGTTTAGTTTTTATTGTCGTTTCAAATATACCGGTCATTTTTGAAACACCCTGTATGTGTGTATATTAGCCATGCCGGATTAGCCGAGCGGTCTCAGGCGCTGCAGTCGTGGACTGTGCGGCTGGTGCCGGTGGAGGTTCGAGTCCTCCCTCGGGCATGGTTGTGTGTGTTCGTCCTTAGGATAATTTAGGTTAAGCAGTGTATAAGCTTAGAGACTGGTGACCTTAGCATTTATGTCCCATAAGGTTTCACAAATATTTATTTTTTTTGTGTCTATTAAAAACAGTCCATGTGTGACGTCAGTGGATCAAATTGAACAGATACATTTAACGCTCCGGTATATTCGATACAATTAAGCCTTTTTTTTAATACGTTACATCAACCGGGTGACTCTACTTTCTTAGGCCGGCCGCTGTGGCCGAGCGGTTCTAGGCGCTTCAGTCCGGAACCGCGCGACTGCTACGGTCGCAGGCTCGATTCCTGCCGCAGGGATGGATGTGTGTGATGTCCTTAGGTTAGTTAGGTTCAAGTAGTTCTATGTTCTAGAGATGTTGAGTCCCTTAGTGCTCAGAGCCATTTGAACCATTTGAATTTTACTTTGTTATTTGTCTGAGAGTTTTAAGTCATTGGAATTAGTAGAATGAAAATTGTTTTTATGTTTAGAAATCTGAAGAAATTTTTTCTGTTTAACTTTAAAGTCATTCGAGAATTTCTATGCAAAGAATAAACGAAAATTATAAAATATAATTACAAAATATTAACTGACACACCAGGCATTTCTGGGTATTTATTTTCCCAATTTCCTATTAGAAATGGAACAAATAATTAACTGTGTTAGTTGCGTAATGTCGAAAAAATGTCATTCGTATGTACTCGTTAAAAAACCTTTGAAATTACGAAATGGTCACACAATGAAATATGCATCATGCACAAATGTGTAAGTACAGTTGCTTCCCGTGTGTGCAATTTTGTAAACGTCGGTATGACAACGCCTCTTTATAGCTCTACAGACGACTATTTTTTTCGACCCCAGCCTTTTGTGCTTTGCAGTTTAAAGCTGACAAAAGCACTGCCAAGTACGAGGGGTTTCCTTAAATTGGCTTGACTGGAGGAGCTCTTAGTAGTAAAGAACAGGTGTATTAAAACTTCACGCATCATGGGCCTTGCAACAGCTCGTGGTCTAGTGGCTAGCGTTGCTGCTTCTGGATCACGGGGTCCCGGGTTCGAATCCCGATCGGGTTGGGAATTCTTCTCTGCCCGGGGACTGGGTGTTTGTGTTGTCCTCCTCCTCCCCATCATCATCATTCGTGACAGTTGCTCTACTGGATCGTGTGAAATATTGGACTGTGTCAAAATTGGGACTTTGTATGGGCGCTGATGACCGAGCAGTTGAGCACCCCACAAACCAAAACATCATCACGCGGCATTTTCCCACGCATTTCAATGTTTAAGACGTCATATCTCTTGTACTATCTGTCGAACAGTGATGTATAGGTACATTCAGCAACATATGTGCGCACTGTCTGTGAAAAATTTTCCGAATAGAGTTAGCAGTACATAAGTCACACATTTAAACGTCACTCAACATCTGGCAGTTCTTCATGCGTCTCGTTGTTTATGACATTATACACTATGTGATCAAAAGTATCCTGACACCCACAAAAACAAATGATTTCCATACTAGGTGCATTGTGCTGCCACCTACTGCCAAGTACTCATATTAGCGACATCTTGAGAGAGCAGAATGGGGCGCTCCGAGGAGCTCACGGACTTGGGAGTCACTTGCGTCATACGTCTGTACGCGAGATTTCCACACTCCTAAACATCCCTAGGTCCACTGTTTCCTATGTGATAGTGAAGTGGAAACGTGAAGGGACACGAATAGCACAAAAGCGTACAGGTCGACCTCGTCTGTAGACAGACATAGACAGCCGACAGTTGAAGAGGGCCGTAATGTGTAACAGGCAGACGTCTACCCAGACCACCACACAGGAATTCCAACTGCATCGGGATCCACTGCAAGTTCTATGACAGTTAGGCGTGAGGTGAGAAACTTCATGGTCGAGCAGCTGCTCATAAGCCACACATCACGCCAGTAAACGCCAAACGACGCCTCTCTTGGTGTAACGAGCGTAAATATTGGACGGCTGAACAGTGGAAAAACGTTGTGTGGAGTGACGGATCACGGTACACAATGTGGCAATCCGATGGCAGGGTGTGGATATGGCGAATGCCCGGTAACGTCATCTGCCAGCGTGTGTAGTGCCAACAGTAAAATTCGGAGGCGGTGGTGTTATGGTGTGGTTGTGTTTTTCATGGAGGGGCTTGCACCCCTTGTTGTTTTGCGTGGCACTATCACAGCCAAGCCTACATTGATGTTTTAAGCATCTTTTCGCTTACCACTGTTGAAGAGCCATTCGGGAATGGCGATTGCATCTTCCGACACGATCGAGCACCTGTTGGTAATGCACGGTCTGTGGCGGAGTGGTTACACGACAATAACATCCCTGTAATGGACTCGCCTGCGCAGAGTCCTGACCTGAATCCTATAGAACACCTTTGGGATGTTTTGGATGCCAATTTCGTGCCAGGCCTCACCGACCGACATTGATACCTCTCCTCAATGCAGCATTCCGTGAAGAATGGGCTGTCATTCCTCAAGAAACCTTCCAGCAACTGACTGAACGTATGCCTGCGAGAGTGTAAGCTGTCATCAAGGTTAAGGGTGGGCCAACACCATATTGAATTCCAGCATTACCGATGGAGGACGCAACAGACTTGTGAGTTATTTTCAGCCAGATGTCGGGATACTTTTGATCACATTGAGTATCTCCAAAAGTATGATTGGTAGGCTGCTGTTAGCCCCAGATCGATTGGTCGATTGTTAGCTCGCAGTAAGGGATATATGTAACAAGTGTGTTGAAGTCTGTGTAGTGGTTTAGAAGGAGAACTCGAACACACACACACACACACATACATTTTTATAAAATATTTGGGTTCGTCTAAGTGAACCCATGTATTGTTGGTTCTACGATATATTCGATGAATCGATGATTTTTTTATTCGAGGAAGCGACTGGTCGAGACTACTTATATATTTGTTTTGTTATCTCAAATCATTTAAATTAATAGATCAAAACTGCAAGAAGAATAAATGAAGAGGAGATTCTTTTGATGAACTTTCGATTTATTCGAGAACTCCTGTAGGAAGAATAAATGAAAATTACACAATATAATTTCCAATATTTTATAAACTGTCGTGTAAAGATTTGACATTGGTCGAAACATTTGTTCCATCTCAGAGAATATTCTCACAGGCGGCCTAAGGCTGAAATCGCTGAAGGGCAAAATTTTGCTTGTGCAAAGCATGATAGAGAATTGTTAGGCCAGCCGGCCGGAGTGGCCGTGCGGTTCTAGGCGCTACAGTCTGGAACCGAGCGACCGTTGCGGTCGCAGGTTCGAATCCTGACTCGGGCATGGATGTGTGTGATGTCCTTAGGTTATTTAGGTTTAATTAGTTCTAAGTTCTCGGCGACTGATGACCTCAGACGTTAAGTCGCATAGTGCTCAGAGCCAGCCAGCCAATTGTTAGGACATTTGAAAAACTGTATTTTTGTTGTAGCTGTTTTATTTCATTTCCTATGAAAGGTTTTACACATTACTAAAGTATCCATTTTGATTCAGTTTCAGGCATATCGGTATCTATATCATATCCGTATTCAGTTGAGAAATGGCCCATGTACTGGAAACAATACGATAGATATTGTAAAAAAAAATATTTATGAACTTTTTCCATGTCCATTTCTATCAATATGTGCTCAGTAATAATCTCCCCGCTAATTTATGTTCGTGTAGATGTAAAACAGTACGTCTGTAGGAAGCCTCTCACTTACAGAGGCAAAATAAACTTCGCAACAAATATGCAGAATAACAAAATTTTTACGATTTATTTAGTTTCTCGGCACCTTCCAAATGCGTTCTCACAGTGTGTAACTGAGATACCATTACTTTCCTGTGCACGAATAGAAGTTGCCTGAAGAATTTACCAATGTGGTACAAATAATAAAATAGCGCCGTTGCCTGTTCCACAACTTGGGGAAATAACAAGTAAAACCTAATGTAAACTACAACAAAAATGTATCTCGAATCTGTCAGTTCTAAACCGGTAAGGGCGCTATGGATGTGAATATATAGTGTTATAAAAAGTGTCTGGTTGCTGTTATCTTCTTCGCGAGAACCAATCTGTATTTTTTACACAGTCACGGTCTCAAAATGTCAGTTTTCCACAAAAGATTAGTTAAATATAATAAAATATTAGTTAAGTTGTAACACCCTACCCGTAACTTATCTGGTTTTGGCGTGTGTTCACCCTAGCTAATTGACTAACAGATCAACAGAGAGTAAAAAACTGCCGCAATATCAGATAACTCAAAGAAAATAATAAGGCCCTGTGACTCCTGATTGAACTGTGGTGGCAGTGTTGACATTAATTGATTCTGAACTGATCCCTTTTTAATTAAAAAGGGGTACACATTGATGTTATATTCAGCTATTGAACACCAGATGCAAATGTTGAACATAAAATTAATTAACAAAGTGATTTGGGATTTCAACTACTTGATTGAAAACAGATGCAGTCGAGTAGCACAAATTTATTTTAACTCACGACCTTCAGTCAACACATTACATGATTCTCCTAACAGGCAGTGGGAATAAATTGCGTTTATGTGGAGTAAAATGCGATAAATTAAAATTAATTCCTATCGACAGACCCAGGCGCAATGCGAAGTGTGAGAAGAATTCTACAATACACGGCCCATGAAACCCTCATGGAAACTTTGCCAGCGTGATCCAACAAATTAATCAGTGGCCTAACTCAAGCAGGAGTAATATCACCGAATTCAGCATGGCGGGGCAGCGTCGTTGTGTGGACATTGGCCGGCCTCGTGGTGCTGCAAGGCTGCGCTCGTCTATTCACTCCAAGCTATCTTGCTGAGTACATAGCTGAACGAAAACTTTCTATCTCCAAGCTCAATCGTTCCATTTGCTAAGTCCTAAACTGCAGAGATGCTCACTCTCTTTCAGGCAAGCTGAGTAAAGAGCGCCACATCTGCACTCTAGGCAAACTGGGAATGGAATACCTCTACGGAGACTTCTGCCAGTCCGCTCTTCACCTTGTTTTCCCCTCCAGAATCACTTACACTAATTGCAGCGCCAGTCGCGTTAATTATGCATCGCTTCCCAGAGCCAACCAATGCCTGCTCTGGGAAGTGAACAAATTCCCACAAAATTTCCCTTCCTCTCAACTTCTGCTATTTAGCTCCTCCCAGGCCACCCATCAAGGTTAGCGTCTGCATAAACATCAATTTTTACGAAATTCCGACTCCCAGGAGAGTACTTCAAATTCCTTGGTCCTACGTTCCCATCAGAGTCCAGCGTATTTCATTCTGTCGCTCTTCACCTGATTTACTTCAGACTCTGCGGACCGTGAATTCAGCGTGAAGATGCTATAGTCATGAACAGGCATATTTTGGCCTCTGTTTACAGCTCCACAATAGCTTTGCGCGGATTTCTCACATGTTTAACTGAAAACAGGATGACGGACATTTATCAACAGGCATACAAGTTACGCCATCTGCTTCCCGGTACACCAGCATGAGGCCAACCACCCCCTCACTGTCACTCATCTTAAGGTAGCTGGAGGCTGCACCCAGTTTCTCAGAGCTTGAGCCGCCCTAAGCTGCCTATTGTCACTTCCCTTCATGCGCCGCCACCCGGCCATGGTCAACTCTGAATACTTCCTTGGGATAAACTAACCTCCAGTAAATCGACGCATTTCCACAAAGTTTTCACGCTGCGTGAATTACTTTGAAACCATCATCCAACATTAATTATTCCAATATGTCCATACTATACCCTCTACAAGATGCATTGTGCCTTGTCAGTCATTTTTGTTCAGCCCTACTGTTCGCTCAATATGAGTTCTGTGATCTTTAATGACTTCATGTAGGGGCATAGTTCTTGCCATCTTACAAAATTTATTACAAGAATTGTGAAAAGATTTGCTTAACTTCATATAAGCCATAGCCGCAAGGATGTGCCGAGTATTTACAACCGTCTGTGAATATTAGAGCGTCACTTGATGTACATGTTTGCTACACTCTTCTCTTGAAGTACAAAGTTGAAAATGACAGTCTAATCTAATATATGACTAAAGAAATGCTCAAAGTAGGCGATGCTGTCTGCTTGATCGGAGGTCTACATCTACATCTACATCCATACTCCGCAAGCCACCTGACGGTGTGTGGCGGAGGGTACTCTGAGTATATCGGTTCTCCCTTCTATTCCAGACTCGTATTGTTCGTGGAAAGAAGGATTGTTGGTATGCTTCTGTGTGGGCTCTAATCTCTCTGATTTTATCCTCATGGTCTCTTCGCGAGATATACGTAGGAGGGAGCAATATACTGCTTGACTCTTCAGTGAAAGTATGTTCTCGAAACTTTAACAAAAGCCCGTACCGAGCTACTGAGCGTCTCTCCTGCAGAGTCTTCCACTGGAGTTTATCTATCATCTCCGTAACGCTTTCGCGATTAGTAAATGATCCTGTAACGAAGCGCGCTGCTCTCCGTTGGATCTTCTCCATCTCTTCTATCAATCCTATCTGGTACGGATCCCACACTGCTGAACAGTATTCAAGCAATGGGCGAACAAGCGTACTGTATCCTACTTCCTTTGTTTTCGGATTGCATTTCCTTAGGATTCTTCCAATGAATCTCAGTCTGGCATCTGCTTTACTGACGATCAACTTTATATGATCATTCCATTTTAAATCACTCCTAATGCGTACACCTAGATAATTTAGGGAATTAACTGCTTCCAGTTGCTGATCTGCTATTTTGTAGCTAAATGATAAGGGATCTATCTTTCTATGTATTCGCAGCACATTACACTTGTCTACATTGAGATTCAATTGCCATTCCCTGCACCATGCGTCAATTCGCTGCAGATCCTCCTGCATTTCAGTACAATTTTCCATTGTTACAACCTCTCGATACACCACAGCATCATCTGCAAAAAGCCTCAGTGAGCTTCCGACGTCATCCACCAGGTCATTTATGTACAGGGCTATTACAAATGATTGAAGCGATTTCATAAATTCACTGTAGCTCCATTCATTGACATATGGTCACGACACACTACAGATACGTAGAAAAACTCATGAAGTTTTCTTCGGCTGAACCCGCACTTCAGGTTTCTGTTGCCAGAGCGCTCGAGAGCGCAGTGAGACAAAATGGCGACAGGAGCCGAGAAAGCGTATGTCGTGCTTGAAATGCACTCACATCAGTCAGTCATAACAGTGCAACGACACTTCAGGATGAAGTTCAACAAAGATCCACCAACTGTTAATTCCATTCGGCGATGGTATGCGCAGTCTAAAGCTTCTGGATGCCTCTGTAAGGGGAAATCAACGGGTCGGCCTGCAGTGAGCGAAGAAACGGTTGAACGCGTGCGGGCAATTTCCACGCGTAGCCCGCGGAAGTCGACGAATAAAGCAAGCAGGGAGCTAAACGTACCACAGCCGACGGTTTGGAAAATCTTACGGAAAAGGCATTTCTTAAACAGGAGATTGGAAAACCGATGGATCGGTCGTGGTGGAGATCATGATCAGCAATTCATGTCATGGCCTCCACGCTCTCCCGACTTAACCCCATGCGATTTCTTTCTGTGGGGTTATGTGAAAGATTCAGTGTTTAAACCTCCTCTACCAAGAAACGTGCCAGAACTGCGAACTCGCATCAACGATGCTTTCGAACTCATTGATGGGGACATGCTGAGCCGAGTGTGGGAGGAACTTGATTATCGGCTTGATGTCTGCCGAATCACTAATGGGGCACATATCGAACATTTCTGAATGCCTAAAAACTTTTTGAGTTTTTGTATGTGTGTGCAAAGCATTGTGAAAATATCTCAAATAATAAAGTTGTTTTAGAACTGTGAAATCGCTTCAATCATTTGTAACAACCCTGTATATTGTGAATAGCAACGGTCCTATGACACTCCCCTGTGGCACACCTGAAATCACTCTTACTTCGGAAGACTTCCCTCCATTGAGAATGACATGCTGCGTTCTGTTATCTAGGAACTCCTCAATCCAATCACACAATTGGTCTGATAGTCCACATGCTCTTACTTTGTTCATTAAACGACTGTGGGGAACTTTGGTCACGATCTGGAGTGAGCGATTCCATGCTTGGCTGTATCTCGGCCTCTGTGCCATGGCCCTGCGGCGCTGGGAGAGGGTGCGTGGCTCCGTCTTTTCCTACCATTCGTCAATGCGGACTACAGCGAGGCTTTGCTAACTTCTGTGGTATTGATGCGACATGCTGACTTTGGTGCGCACCGAGATATTTGGACAATGCCATAGACTATAAATATCTATGGAGTGAACATTCAGATGCCTTGAACGAGAATTCTGGCCACGACAGCTACTGCAGGCAACAGCCTTGCCGCAGTGGTAACACCGGTGCCCATCAGATCACCGAAGTTAAGCGCTTTCAGGCTGGGCTAGCACTTGGATGGGTGACCTTCGGTCTGCCGAGCGCTGTTGGCAAGCGGGTTGGACACAGACCTTTTGAGGCAAACTGAGGAGCTACTTGATTGAGAAGTAGCGGCTCCGGTCTCGAAACAGGCATAGGGCCGGGAGAGCGGTGTGCTGACCATATGCCCCTCCATGTCCGCGTCCAGTGACGCCTATGGGCTGAGGATGACACGGCGGCCGGTCAGTACCGTTGGGCCTTTATGGCCTGTTCGGGAGGAGTTTAGGTTTTTAGTTTTACATCTACTACAGCTCAAGTCACGTGATTTTGGAACGGCGCTTAACGTATTTTGAGTGTTATTACTTCATGCTACAGACAGATCACCTTCAGAAGTACTGTGAAGCTTTGTACAAGTATTTTACAGACATCTTATCTATTTTATAACAGGAGTTGAAGATGGCCTAAACATGTAAAGAGTGATAGTATTCTGCTGTTTCGCCACAGTACTATAGCTCAGGTTCCACTTTATTTACGTCCTTTCGGTAACGGGATAAAAACTGACAGCCAACGATATTTTTTACGCTTTCTGTAGCACTTATTCATACTGTCGAATCTCTTTTCTTATTAATTACGTTACAATGTTACTGTAGATGGCGCTGAAGTGTCACGAGAAAACGACGTATTCGCGACTATGAAATTGTTACCGTAAATACGATAAACAATTTACACCACCTGCTTGTAATTAAACACTCTGATTAAAGGCTTCGCGCTAAAAAATTGTGCAATATGTTTAAGTTGAAAAATTCATAAATTAAAATAGGCTTCACATCATGCTATCAGTACTTCAAAACACTATTTAACTTGAAATTTGGTCATCCTCAATCTGACTGCTGCTTCGAAAATCAAAATAAAAAACTCGCATTTGAGCGACGCAGCGATGAGAACTACTTCCGGTGAGATAATAGTACGTAAGCCGAGAGCAAAGAAATTTTATAACAGATTAAAGCAGGAGTCTCAAAAGAATGAAAATGGAAATAATATTCATGCTATTTGCCTAGATTATATGCAAAATTTAACTGTACCAGTAATTCCCGCTCAGGAAACATACTGCTTGCGTCAAATTAATGTCAAAGTTTTTGGCATTCATTGCATGAAACAAAATACTGCCAGATATATCTCTATCATGAAGGAGATGCAAAAAAAGGTCCCAATGAAGTGTGTTAATTTCTCATGGACTGTCTGAAAAATAAAGTCCCGCAACTGCTGAAGAATTGCATATTTATTCCGATAATTGCTGGGATCAAAATAAGAATAACACCCTCGCCAAGTACTTCGTGCACTGACTGATACAGAAAGATTTTTTTTAAAGTTGAACACATTTTACCAGTGAGAATGTACAGCTTCATGCCATGCGATCGAGATTTCAGCTTCATTAAGAGGTCTCTGAAAAGAGTAGATCGTTTGTACACAATGAGAAATATAATACGGAGAATTATTCCTAGCTCAAATAATCTCAACAACCTCATTGTGAAGTGCATTCAGATTTTTGACGTTTACATTTCAAAAGCTGGTGGCCTTACTTTTTTTGCCAAGACTGCAGTTTTAGAGGAGATTAAGGTTAGAATGATCCAGAAGAAAAAACTCATTTTAACATTCGATCATTTTCACATTTGTCTTACAATTCAGAGTTAAAGGGTGTTATCATTGCTAGGCCATTCATTGATGGCTTGAGCATAAACAGTTTCAGCCTAGGTGGCACCAGTTGAATGCCATCATGTTTGCCTATAAGCCCTTCGTATTTAGGAGGAAACGTGCCTATTAAGAAGAGGAAAATTGATGATCTGAAGAAACTGGTCGAGTTTATACCTGATGAGTATCAGGAATGCTTCATTGAGCTGACTTCTTCGCCTACTGTTACAGGAGGAGATGAGAATGAATACCATTGTTAGGGGAGGACACGGAAGACTTCGTCTCATTTAAGTAGTGGCCTACTGTTACAGGAGGAGAAGAGAATGAAGACCATTATTAGGGGAGGACACGGAAGACTTCGTCTCATTTAAGTAGCTTTCATCATCCTGAGACTATGAGGTTTGTTGTATTCCAATATTCTAATAAATAAAGGCTGCATAGAAACTTCGTGTGGTTAGAGCATTCATAAAGAAAGGTCGTCAGTCATAAAGAAATGTCATCGGTCCACAAGATTTAAACAATCTGTATAATTCAGTTATTGATGATAAATTCATGAAAGAAGAAATCCTAACGTGCATTCTGCATTTGATGGTAACAATTTTTACACTTCTATTACGATAGTAAAATGTCCAGATAGTTTTTCTTGATTTCCCAACAGAGAGCTAAAATGGACTGAAGCTCTTTCTTTATGAATCATTGGTGTATGGTACTAATTAAAACTGTGTCGATATCCCAATCATTTTGGCGGAAAGGTATTGAACCGACAGTGTCGGAAGGTACTGATAGCTCTTTATATATTTTGGAAGTAGCATGTTCATTACGCTTTCACTTGAAGTAAACTACAGGAGTGGTTAAAGATCTGGGGGAAGCTGTAAAATAGTTAGACAGAGCCTGCAGGGACCACGGTATTATGTACCGGAAGTACTGAAGCATTCAGGATCACTATAACACAGAGTTACTTGCAAAACGAAACGAGCGTATGGCATCGTTGGCCGGGAGGCCCCCTCCGGGGAAGTTCGACCTCCAAGTGCTATTTCATTCGACACTACATTGGACGACTTGCTCGCCGGTGATGAGGATGCAATGATGATGAGAACAACACAACACAACAGTCCACGAGCGGAGAAAATCTCCAAGCCGGCCGGGAATCGAAACCGGACCCGCTTGCATGGGAGGCGAGCACATTACCACCCAGCTAAGCAGGCGGACATTTACTTGTAACAAATATGCCACGGGGAAGGATAAAATGTAAAGACAAGGTAGTAATTCAGTGTGTAAAATCATGAACGTTAAATTAAAAAGTAGAATAAGAAACAAAGGATCACGAAAAACTGTGAATGCAGCAGTCTACACCTGTCAGTCGTAACAGTTACTACATATACATATGGAATTAAAAAAAAAAAACAAGTGTTACGTATTCCTACAGCAGGTAGCATCTGTCAAAAGTAGGAGGAAGTTCGTATAATTATCCCGGATGGTTATACACTCCTGGAAATGGAAAAAAGAACACATTGACACCGGTGTGTCAGACCCACCATACTTGCTCCGGACACTGCGAGAGGGCTGTACAAGCAATGATCACACGCACGGCACAGCGGACACACCAGGAACCGCGGTGTTGGCCGTCGAATGGCGCTAGCTGCGCAGCATTTGTGCACCGCCGCCGTCAGTGTCAGCCAGTTTGCCGTGGCATACGGAGCTCCATCGCAGTCTTTAACACTGGTAGCATGTCGTGACAGCGTGGACGTGAACCGTATGTGCAGTTGACGGACTTTGAGCGAGGGCGTATAGTGGGCATGCGGGAGGCCGGGTGGACGTACCGCCGAATTGGTCAACACGTGGGGCGTGAGGTCTCCACAGTACATCGATGTTGTCGCCAGTGGTCGGCGGAAGGTGCACGTGCCCGTCGACCTGGGATCGGACCGCAGCGACGCACGGATGCACGCCAAGACCGTAGGATCCTACGCAGTGCCGTAGGGGACCGCACCGCCACTTCCCAGCAAATTAGGGACACTGTTGCTCCTGGGGTATCGGCGAGGACCATTCGCAACCGACTCCATGAAGCTGGGCTACGGTCCCGCACACCGTTAGGCCGTCTTCCGCTCACGCCCCAACATCGTGCAGCCCGCCTCCAGTGGTGTCGCGACAGGCGTGAATGGAGGGACGAATGGAGACGTGTCGTCTTCAGCGATGAGAGTCGCTTCTGCCTTGGTGCCAATGATGGTTGTATGCGTGTTTGGCTCCGTGCAGGTGAGCGCCACAATCAGGACTGCATACGACCGAGGCACACAGGGTCAACACCCGGCATCATGGTGTGGGGAGCTATCTCCTACACTGGCCGTACACCACTGGTGATCGTCGAGGGGACACTGAATAGTGCACGGTACATCCAAACCGTCATCGAACCCATCGTTCTACCATTCCTAGACCGGCAAGGGAACTTGCTGTTCCAACAGGACAATGCACGTCCGCATGTATCCCGTGCCACCCAACGTGCCCTATAAGGTGTAAGTCAACTACCCTGGCCAGCAAGATCTCCGGATCTGTCCCCCATTGAGCATGTTTGGGACTGGATGAAGCGTCGTCTCACGCGGTCTGCACGTCCAGCACGAACGCTGGTCCAACTGAGGCGCCAGGTGGAAATGGCATGGCAAGCCGTTCCACAGGACTACATCCAGCATCTCTACGATCGTCTCCATGGGAGAATAGCAGCCTGCATTGCTGCGAAAGGTGGATATACACTGTACTAGTGCCGACATTGTGCATGCCCTGTTGCCTGTGTCTATGTGCCTGTGGTTCTGTCAGTGTGATCATGAGATGTATCTGACCCCAGGAATGTGTCAATAAAGTTTCCCCTTCCTGGGACAATGAATTCACGGTGTTCTTATTTCAATTTCCAGGAGTGTATTTAAAGTGCAGCTAATCACGGAGCTCCAGTGTGAGCTGTACATATCGTATACCAGGAAACTTGGCAGATATGCTGTCTTAATGCGAAACCGATTTACCCGGGAAAAACGATCAGTTCCAACTGTGGCCACCAGGTGCAAATCTGGGGCTGTGCACTGATTGTATCACGGTTTGATGTTGATGTTGTCATTCGACAAGCCATAACGTGAGTAAACAGAATGGCTATCGAGACGAGAGACCGCGCGCTGTTAGTAAAACTGTTTTACGTGAACGGCAGCAATTATGCTGGTGCACTGAGCTAGTATCGACGTCTGAAAGGTCTAAGGAGAGGCCCGATGACGTTAAATGGTTTATGTAATGATAATGAAATTAGTAAAAAACGAATGAGCTCGGTGTGGCACCTGGAAGAGATAAGCGTCCTATCCCGATGGAATTTACTGTCGAGTTTGCTGCCCGTGTAACTGACCATGCAGTAAGTGCCCCAGATAGTGCCAGTGCTCATGCAATGTGACGAGAGTGTCCATCCCAGGGTCAAACGTACGGAAAGTTTTGCAGTATATTTTACACTGGTAACGCGCTACGGTCGCAGGTTCGAATCCTGCCTCGGTCATGGATGTGCGTGATGTCCTTAGGTTAGTAAGGTTTAAGTAGTTCTAAGTTCTAGGGGACTGATGACCTCAGATTTTAAGTCCCATAGTGCTCAGAGCCATTTGAACACTGGTAACGTACAAGCAGAAGACCCAAACGGTGCAGCTGCTGAAGCCTCATAATCCGCAGCAACGTCCTGAATTTGCTCTTCAGTTTCTGGCACGGATCGAAATTGATGACTTGTGGTGGGGCAGTGTTCTGTGGAATGTAGAGCCACATTTTACACTATAGGATGCAATGAATACACAGAACTGCCCGATTTTGGATCATGTCGCTTTACGGATGCAGCATCTGCTTTACGTCTCCGGTGTTCCTACCGAACAAATTGTGTAAGCAGTGGTTAATAATTAAATCAACATTATACCTTTCCCACTTGCTTGACCTTTTCTGTCCATGTCCGTTTTCTGATCCATTACAAATGGAAACATATCTGTACGTCTTTATTGCATTCACAGCGGTTGATTTGCACCTGATGGCCAAAATTTGAACTTTTTTTAAATGAGGGCTATACACTTTAGCAAACAGATTGGCAGGTATTGCACGTTGCGGATATCTGCACAATGAATTCCCAGAGCTATTGGAGAACGTTACCGTAGCTGAAAGAAGACGACTGCGGTTTATCAACGACGGGGCACTCACGGATCGTACAACAGTACCTCATGGCTATCTTTTAGGGGTGTTGGATTGGTCCTGACCTACGCTTACAATGATCTCACGTTTCACCGGACCTGATGCATTGGATTCTGGTTATGGAGACATTTAAAGGCAATGGTGTATACCAAAAATCGTTCAAATGGCTCTGAGCAGTGTGGGACTTAACTCCTGAGGTCATCAGTCCCCTGGAACGTAGAACTACTTAAACCTAACCTAACCTAAGGACATCACAGACATCCATGCCCGAGGCAGCGTACGAACCTGCGATTGTAGCGGTCGCGCGGTTCCAGACAAGCGAGTAGAACCGCTCGGCCACACCGAGCGAGATGGCGCAGTGGCTAGCACACTGGACTCGCATTCGGGAGGACGACGGTTCAATCCCGTCTCCGGCCATCCTGATTTAGGTTTTCCGTGATTTCCCTAAATCGTTTCCGGCAAATGCCGGGATGGTTCCTTTGAAAGGGCACGGCCGATTTCCTTCCCATTCCTTCCTTAAACCGAGCTTGCGCTCCGTCTCTAATGACCTCGTTGTCGACGGGACGTTAAACACTAACCGCCGCCGCCGCCGCTCGGCCACAACGGCCGGGAATGGTGTATACCCAAACCATCAAGAATGTGCAGACGTTATAGCAGAGAGTACTAGCGTATGAGTTGCAATCCTTATGAAGTCAGGTGTATTTGAAAGAGAGTGATTAGCTACGAAGAAGGGCTGAAAGACGTGTCACGATGCGTGGCAACTACATGTAGCACTGCCTATAGTGTCTACTTCTACGTAACAGACAGATGAGTATGAAAAGAACTTTTCTTCTAGTTTTGAGCAATACTACCTGCTGTAGGAACATGTGATACTTCTTTTAAAATACATTGTGTGTGTGTGTGTGTGTGTGGGAAAAGGGGAGGGGGCAGATTTCAGGTTCGATATCCGGTACTGCCAGGGACTAATCGTTGGTGGGAGCATTGGATCGGAGTGCACTCAGCCTCGTCATACCATTTAATGAACTACTTGAGTGAGAAAGAGCGGTTCCAACGTCAGAAGGCCACAACGACGGAAAGAGCGATTTATTTACCCACACTGGACTCCAATGTCACCATTGGCAGAGGATGACAGGGCGGTCTCCCAGTACTGCACGAAGCTGGTATTCTTATCAATGCACAGTGTCTGTTGTCTTGGACGTGTCCGAAAGAACTAACACCACGAATTCATATAACTGATTTGGCCCGATAGACAATTAATCCACAACCTTCAGTTACGAATCACATTTACTTTCGACCTCCAACGGGAATATAAAATTAGCTAGCTGGAGGACATGGACTAAGGATAGGTGGCGCTAGGTGGGAGTCTCAGTCAGCTAGGGAGCACATCTAGGCAGTCTGCGCAAATGGATGTAGGTAGAGTGCGGGTGGCGCAGTGGTTAACACAACTGCCCAATAAACAGGACGTTTTGGGTTTCTATTCCCGCTCTGGCCAATGCAGCTAATATCATTAATGCCTCCCCTTTCCTTCCGTTTCCTTTCCTTTCCTCCCCCCTCTCCCTCCAATTATTGTCCAGGTAAATATGTTTAGAACGGTAGTTTGTATATTTTTCTGAGTCGATGCGCAAAAGAAGGGTGATTTTTCATCTGCATCATTTCCCGCTTGCGGGCAGTCTCAGGGGGAGGTAGGAGTGGGGAAGGGGGGGGGAAGGAATCGTGAGAAACGCTAGTTTTGGAAAGGTGGCGTTTGCAGAATATACTCGCTAGCTGCGCTCGGTAGGACGCTCGAATTTGACGCGGAAAAGGCGCGAGTGGCGAATGCTGGAAGGGTGGGCCGGCTCGCTGATCCTGGCCGAGCAGCTGCGGCGTGGCGTGTCGTGTCGCGTCCGGATAGCGATCTATGTGGGCCGCAGCGGCGGGGGGCGGCGCCCGACAGCCATGAATCACTGATCAATAGGCCGGCGGCGGCGCCGGGGGCGGGGGCAGCGGCGGCACATCTGGCGCGTGGCCGGTGCGTGGCGCGACGCCGACACCCCGCGAAGTCGCAGCCAGCAGGTGGCCGCAGCCGCCGATGGCACCTGTTGGCGCGCCGTGGCGGGCACACCGTCAGTTTCGCCTCCCTAGGGGCAAGTGGCAACGGGGGCTAAACTGAAGAAATGGCCTCGCAACTCTAACGTGGGTAATGGTAACGCCTGTTCCGGAAAATATTGGGTGTTCTCCGAGGGAGTGTCCCGCTTATACTTTCAGCGACATTAGGAACCACATCAGTGTAACACTGGACGCTGAGGCGACAAAAATCGTGGGACAGTGATATTCACCTATATAGATGGCGCTACCATCGTGTACACAAGGTGTAACTGGGTAACCTGTTTTGATGCTAGTCAATTGTCAGGATGAGCATTACTGCAAAGGGCATTTCATTCTAAAGCATTATGTCAGGGTGAAAAACACTAAATAAATTACTTTTTCTCTCTTAACAACATATGGGCAGGGTGGGTTCTTCCTTGGCTCGGGTATGAGGTAGAATGAAATAGCATTTTTACATAACTTTTATTGAAAGATTTGTACAATGGTTTCCTTACTGGATTGCTCTGGCTGGGAGAGCGGCAGCTGTGTCGTTTGCGAAGCCCTCTGCTGCGTGAGCGGCGGCGTCTGATTACGCCTGGCAGTGTGTATCTCGTGTCGCTGTTTCGCCCAGTTGACTGGAGACGCGCACCGTGCTGTGGCCCATTTAATTATTGAGAAGGAAGTCGTGAATCGGATGGTGATACCTTGGATGTGGCGTCCCAGTGTTTCTCTTCTCTATGTGGCCGCGTGTGTCAGTGTTGTGCGTCGGCCAGCGGAGTGGCGCGGCGGGGAAAGGCCAGTGTCCCGGACTCGAACGACGGACTCCAGCTTGCCTGTCTTCAGCTGTCAGATCTTCATCACCAGCTCACAGGTGACTGCTGATGTGAGGCCGTCTCCTTCCCATCTTCACGAGTCACCTGAGTACATAAAAATCAGTCTTCAAATACCTTCTGACTTCTGTCTTCTGGCGGTGAGGCTGCTGCTTGCTATTCCATTACAGTGGCGGACGGCGGACTTGGTGCTTCTGTGTACGATGTAGTCTCTTCCTGCATGACGGTCTTCAGCACCGACTGAACTGTACTGGAACTGAACTCGAACCGAAACTGAACTGAAAACTACTGTCGGGCCCACTGCGTCTCGCATATTTATTTACTTCATTTCACTGGAGGTGACGAATTCACGGTCATTGCCTCCTCAGTCACGTTGAAAAGCTTCTCGAAGAATCTTCTTAACGTCGGTCATTGGCTCTTGGAATGCAGGCGACGGCCTTTGATCACATATGACAATTGAGAGACACGTGAGCCAGTCGGGCAATCCCCTGACGGCTGAATCGACATATTCCACTTATGTGAGGAGGACGATGGCTTCTCCTGAACATGCTAACTTGCAAGCGCCAGCCATTGCCACTGCTGCTCTGCCCGCTGTTTGCCAGTGTACTCTTCTAAACTAAACGAAGTTTTTCATTTATTTTCTAATTTCTACTTCACTTCACTTTCATTTCACTAATTTATTTACCTATCTTAAGTATCACTTAACAAAGGCATAAAACGGCAATGCTTTGGCGTAGCTGTTATTTGTACTCAGTTGATTCGTGTGAAAATGTTTAGGATGTCATTTTGGCCACATGCCGGGAGTTAACAGGCTTTGAACGCGGAGCGTTAGAGCTAGACACATGTGACATTCAATTACGGAAATCATTAGAGAATTCAGTATTCCGAGATCCACAGTGCCAAGTGTTACGGCATAAAAACCAAGCGCCGGCTCGGGAACAATAGAGAAGAGATGGCTGTGAGAAGACGTCAGCCAATCACACGCTGACCGACCCCTCTCCAGGACGACAACGCAACAGCAGCGGCCCCTATGCGAAGGAGACATAAGTGCCGCGTCCGACTGCCGTCGCCCTAGTTGAATGGCAGCTTCAAGATTTGGCACTTGGATAGAAGCGTAAACGCTCAATACTTCGCTTGTACACTCTATGTAGCACAGACTAGGCACTGAAGAAGATTTAATATTTCGTACGTCGCCCTTTGCTTCCGACACATTTGTATAATTACAAAGTTAACTATTGCATCTTTTCCTTTTGTAATAAAACTCATTAATACGATTTGTTTGAATATTGTCTAGCGATCCGTATAAACAGGCTCCCTAGACTCCACATATTTGACGACTAGGCTGGACGTAACACCAAGAGCGCGGCGAAAATACAAAATTTCAAGTATTGCCTCAGACCAATAACAAAGCAGTAGTCGATGGCCTGTAAGTGACGAAAGAGAGTAGCAACGTTTGCTTAGAACCGTCTGTGCTAACAGCCAAGCAGCATTGCGACAGCAGAAATCAGCGTGGGACGTACGGCGAACTTATCTCTTAGAACAGTGCAACGAAATGTTGCGTTAATGGGCTATGGCAGCAGAAGACCGACGGGAACGTCTTCGCTAACAGCACAACATAGTCTGCAGCGCCTGTCCTGGGCTCGTGACCATAGCGACTGGATCCTACACGAATGGAAAACCGTGGCCGTGTTAGATGAGTTCCGATTTCAGTTGGTAAGAGCTGATGGTTCAAATGGCTCTAAGCACTATGGGACTTAACATCTGATGTCATCAGACCCCTAGACTGAGAACTACTTAAACCTAACTAACTTAAGGACGTCACACACATCCATGCCCGAGGCAGGATTCGAACTTGCGACCGTAGCAGTCGCGCGGTTCCGGAATGAAGCACCTAGAACCGCTCGGCCACAGCGGCCGGCTAAGAGCTGACGGTAGGTTTCGAGTGTGGCGCAGACGCCACGAAGCCATGGACTCAAGCTGTCAACGAGGCAAGCTCCTGGTGCTCCATAATGGGCTCTCTGGTCCAACTAAACCGATCATTGACTGCGAATGGTTAAGTTCGATTGTTCAGAGACAATTTTTAGCTATTAATGGACTTCATGTCCCCAGCCAACAATGCAATTTTTATGGATGAGAATGCGCCAAGTCACCGGGTCACAATTGTTCGCAATTGGTTTGAAGAACCTTTTGGATAGTTCAAGGGAATCATTCGGCCATCCATCGACCATTTATGTGACATAATCGAGAGGTCAGTTCGTGCCCAAAATCTTTCATCGACAAGAATTTTGCAATTTCGATGGCTTTACCGGCAGCATGCCTCATTATTTCTGCAGGTGACTTCCAACGACTTGTTGAGTCCATGTCACGACGCGTTGCTGCAAAAGGAAGTCCCCCACGTCATTAGGAGTTATCCCATGACTTTTGCCAAATCAGTGTATGTGATGCTTGAAATATTTCAGACTGATACACTATGTGATCAAAAGTATCCGGGCAACCCCAAAAACATACGTTTTTCATATTAGGTGAATTGTGCTGCCGCCTACTGCAAGGTATTCCATATCCGCGACTTCAGTAGTCATTAGCCATCGTGAGCGAGCAGAATGGAGCGCTCCGCGAAACGTGGTCAGGTGATTGGTTGTCACTTCTGTCATACGTCTGTACGCGATTCCACACTCCTAAACATCCCTAGGTACACTGTTTCCGATGTGATAGTGAAGTGGAAACGTGAAGGGGACACGTACAGCACAAAAGCGTACAGGCCGACCTCGTCTGTTAACTGACCACCGACAGTTGAAGAGGGTCTTAATGTGTAATAGGCAGGCATCTATCCAGACCATCACACAGGAATTCCAGACTGCATCAGGATCCACTGTAAGTACTATGACAGTTAGGCGGGAGGTGAGAAAACTTGGATTTCATGGTCGACCGGCTGCTCGTAAGCCACACATCACGCCGGTAAATACCAAACGACGTCTCGCTTGTTGTAAGTAGCGTAAACATTGGACGACTGAACAGTGGTAAAACGTTGTGCGGAGTGACGAACCACGGTACACAATGTGGCTATCCGATGGCAGGGTGTGGGTATGGTGAATGCCCGGTGCAGGTCACCTGCCAGTCTGTGTAGTGCCAGCAGTAAAATTCGGAGGTGGTGGTGTTATGGTGTGGTCGTGTTTTTCGTGGAGTGGGTTTGCACTCCTTGTCGTTTTGCGTAGCACTGTCACAGCACCGGCCTACTGTTGAAGAGCAATTCGTGGATGGCGGTTGCATCTTTCAACACGATCGAGCACCTGTTCGTAATGCACGGCCTGTGGCGGAGTGGTTACACGACAATAACATCCCTGTAATGGACTGGCCTGCGCAGAGTCCTAACCTGAATTCTATAGAAAACCTTTGGGATGTTTTGGAACGCCGACTTCGTGCCAGATCACACCGGTCGACATCGATACCTCTCCTCAATGCAGTCCTCCGTGAAGAATGGGCTGCCATTTTCCAAGAAACCTTCCAGCATCTGATTGAAGGTATGCCTGCGAGAGTGGAAGCTATGATCACGGCTAAGGATGGGCCAACACAATACTGAATTCCAGCATTACCGATGGAGGGCGCCACTTACTTGTAGGCAATTTTCCGCCGGGTGTCCGGATGCTTTTGATCACATAATGTATTACTATCAGACGTCATTGGGCAACGTACCGGTAAAGATCTGTACACTAGACCATGTTAGGATGACAACCGGTGTATCTATTAGCAGCAATCATCATCTTAAAATCTGACAAAGGAGACCTGTTAACGTGAATGAGAGGTGAGCCATAAAGAACGTAGAGTCTACACATTGTTCTCTACATCTCGGAGCGATTAAGACTGAAACATACCTATCCCAACCGCGGCGTGGTGAACCTCTTAACCCAACACTGACCTTATCCCATTCACTTAAAGGGATAATCCTTGAAAATTTCAAAAAAATGTGCTTTTTTGGCTTAAAATGTTTTTTTGGGATGTCTACTATGGTGTTCAACCCACGTTCGCAGAAACTGCGTTATCCAGTTGCAAGGCGATTTGTCTCCCAAAACTATCCACAGCGGGAAAAAAATAGTCCATATCGCGACCATTGTGGCAGCATGTAGTTTCAACGGTAGCCCAACAAACATTATGGAAATTACGAAAGTGATTGTACTTGAGATCGGACCAAGCCGTTGCAACTTTGGCACTAAAGCGGACCAAAAGCATATCGAGAGAGCAGAGTAACGGCTGACAGAAGCTGCCAGAGAGGCCCACAGAGCCGCCATCACCACGAAGAAGGTGGAGGAGACCTTCATTTTGGATCTGGTAGGATTTTATGGTCTAGGGATCGCTAACTAGGCGTATATTTAACTACAGGCGTAACTACAAAAAACGCAACCCAAATCTTTAAACATATTTTTTGCAAAACCGCACTTTCTAATTGGCGGGAAATATAACACGATAACGGTACATACGATTTTGTTCCGAATGTGACGTCAGCATTCTAAAGTTAAGTCACCAGGATCTATTTTCGGTACTCGCTTTTGTCTCAATATTTAGGACGAAAAAAATGACATTTTATTGAATACGTCACTACATTGTTAGAACTCAATACTTTTCATTTATCCTATATATACTGATAGAAAAAAATGTTGAAAATGACTTATACTGTACTATTTTGCTAGAGGTCCAGTGGAAGAAGGCCTTTGGGAATTCCGCCCGATGACCGATGGTTCGGCTGCAATGAGTCCTTCCACCTCGTACAGCGGTCATAGGGAGCGTCCTATGTGGACAGAGAAATGATTTCTGAAGGAATAAAATATTCACAAAATTTAGCATTACTTTCCATTTTACTCAAAAAATCGCGAAAATCACCTATTTTTTATGCTTTCAAAAAGGACAACTTCCTTGAGTACAAGCCAAATTGCTCATGTGGGGAATTAGAAACCCTGGAACTCATATACGTCATCTGCGGTGTGAATTACAGAAACATCAGAAACACATCACAGATATATGACATAAGCACCGAACGTCAAATATATGAAGCTATTAGGAGCGTTGATTAGAAGTCGCCGAAGTGGCGTCAACTAAAAAGACTTGCCCCACGCGACTGGCCTACCCGACGGGAGGCCCTAGGCGCACGCCGTTTCATTTACATCAGTGGATGTTTCAAAACACATTAGCAGACGAAATCTCTAAAACTGGTTATAAGTAATATCTACGCACTAGGCCACACAGGCGCAAGTCGATGTGCAGAGAAACCAGAGAATCCTTAGCATAGCAGGAGAAGAAAAGAGACGAAAACATATACACTGAAACGCGAAAGAAACTCGTATAGTCATGCGTATTCAAATACAGAGATATGTAAAAAGGCAGAATACGGCGCAGCTGTCGGCAACGCCTACATAAGACAACAAGAGTCTGGCGCAGTTGTTAGATGAGTTACTGCTGCTACAATTTCAGGTTATCAAGATTTAAGTGAGTCTGAACGTTGTGTTATAGTCAGTACACGAGCGATGGGACACAGCACCGGCGAGGTAGCGATAAAGTTGAGACTTTCCCATTCGACCATTTCACGAGTGTAGTGTGAATATCGGAAATCCGGTAAAACATCAAATCTCTGATACTGCTGCGGCAGGAAACCGATCCTGAACGACGACTGAAGAGAACCGTTCAATGTGACAGAACTCTAACTCTTCCGCAAATTGCTGCAGATTTCAATGTGGGGTCATCAACAAGTGTCAGCGTGCCAACCATTCAACGAAACATCATCGATATGGGCTTTCAGAGTCGACTGGCACAATCGTGTACCCTTGATGACTGCACGACACAAAGCTTTGCGCCTCGCCTGGACCCGCCAACACCAGCATTGGACTGTTGATGACTGGAAACATGCCTGGTCGGAAGAGTCTCGTTCCAGATTGTCTCGGACGGATGGACGCGTATGGGTATGGAGACAACCTCATGATCCTATGGACCCTGCATGTCAGCAAGGACTATTCAAGCTGGTGGAGGCTCTGTAATGGTGTGGGGCATGAGCAGTTGGGGTGATATGGGACCCCTGACACGTCTAGATACGACTCTGACAGGCGACACGTGTCTAATCACATGCATCCATTCATGTCCATTGTGCATTCCAACGGGCTTGGGCAATTCCAGCAGGAGAATGCGGCACCCCACACGTCCAGAATTGCTACAGAGTGGATCCAGGAACACTCTTCTGAGTTTAAACACTTCCTCTGGCCACCAAACACCCCAGACATGAACACTAATGAGCTTATCTCGGATGCCTTGCAACGAGTTGTTCAGAAGAGATCTCATACTCTTACGGATTTATGGATATCTGTGCAGGACTCGTGGTTTCATTTCCCTCCAGCACCGCTTCAGACGATAGTCGAGTTCCTGCCACGTCGTGTTGCGGCACTTCCGCGTGCTCGCGGGGACCCTACACGGTACTTGGCAGGTGTACCAGTTTCTTTGGCTCTTCAGTGTAATTATGAACTGCGTGTGAACTCTACACAATTCGACAACAGATATATTGCATATCGATACATTAGGTTAAATGATGATTCGTTACTGCAACTGAAAGTTCACTTTAAAATTATACATAAGCATAAGGTAGTGTTTTGTCACATAAGAGACTAAATCCATACATAACCTTAGTTCTATGCGCATTACGACCAACAAGTTAGACCTAGCTTAATCCAGTCACCCTACCACTAACGTTTAATCAAATATGGTGTCTGGGGGTCAATGGCTAGATGAAGAATACCGAGGTGTTCATCCCAGTTATCAAGTGGCGGCTCTAACTTCTATCAACTATCTTAGGCCCTGTTTTCTTTTTTTGTAAATTGTCAAGCAGTTTATTTATATTTACATTTCACGATACTATTATTTGATTTTAAGCAAGTAAAAGGCAGCTTCAGCAAAAAGGAAAAAAGAAAAGTAGGTGCATATGGACTCAGGGATTGGTGGTAGCTCCAGGCCGGCAGACGAAGTGACTAAGAGGCCAAAAACGATCCACCATGAGAAATTAGACTGTGGTTGTTATACTTAGCAGAAAAAGAGATAAAATATTCTTCAAGAACCTTGAAACACGTCTGTTTTCACTTCGACTCGTTTCATTGACAAGTCAACATGACCCTACATTGTGTTGTGCAAAGAGGCACGAATGTTGACAGCTTGTTATAGATTGCGTACTGCATAGCTGTTTAGCCTGGGCGGACGCGTGACGTGTCTCGCAGGTTGCTCTTTGGCATGCAGTGGCCAATTGGAGGGTTTGCCGCGAAAGACGGTACTGAGCTTGGTATGATCAGGATCTGGAGACGCTTGTATGTTTGCATCCTACAGACACTCTCAGGTAATTAATCAAAAAAATGTTTCAAATGGCTCTGAGCCCTATGGGACTTAACTTCTGAGGTCATCAGTCCCCTAGAACTTAGAACTACTTAAACCTAACTAACCTAAGGACATAACACACATCCATGTCCTAGGCAGGATTCGAATCTGCGACCGTAGCGGTCGCGCGGTTCCAGACTGACGCGCCTAGAACCGCTCGGCCACTCCGGCCGGCGGTAATTAATCACATGTGCACTTAAGGTTCTGTAATTTTCAGGAAAGGCAGCAATTCCAAAGTATTTGTACCGACGTAATGTACCTAAGTATCCTCCTGGAAGTTAGAATGCTAACGAAATATGTTTACTAATAACGATCAAAACAAAACAGAAATGGGTCGTTGTGTTGATTGATTTTAATCTGTTGCTGAAAATGTTATTAACTATGTACTGAAATTTAGCAAAGCTGTAGTTCATAATAAAATAATACAGTCGCCAGTATGGTTAAGAGCAGAAGTTATGAAACTCACTATATTTGGTAAAAAATTTGAAATTATGTAACAGTCTCTGAAATTCGTGTATGCTACAGTGTTCAGGGAAAGATACAGCTCGGTTGAAAACGAAAGAGCATATAAAATTTTTTGTAAGCCTATTATCATGATACTGAACACTTTAGAGTCGTTCAAAATGAAAAGTAATTTACTAATCACAACATGTAATATAGTAACAATTCAGAAACGTGACTTCACTATAATGAACAGTGTACACATCACAGTTAGCAGAGGTTAGAAAAGACAACGTGCAAAATACTAAAGCCAAGATCATACAACATATAAATAAATACACAAAATTATATAACACTGTCGAATTATATTAACAACTTTCACTTTGCGAGACGAAATTTCTTTTCGATACTTCATAAGATTACTTCTCAAAAAGATGTAGTTAAATTTGCAAAGTCGAAATAATGCTTTCAGTTAAATCGTATAATATTTTCACTGAAATAGCAGAAGTAAACATTTACTTTGTGACATAATGAATTTTCATAATGGACTTTGTTTCAGTAACGTGACACTCGGTTATTATAACAGGAACAGGATCGTAATGAAACAGTAAAATTATCAACACTGGTTAAGAACTGAAAATGAAACAAAATGGTCAATAACTGATTCTAATACACTGGCAAGTCTCTTATATTTCTAAACTTCTTAAACTGCACAGTCTTACTTCGATGTGGAGCAGCTGTAGATGCACATAATGATTTATGGCAACAATTATTAGGCGAAAGGGTATTCTTCCATTTAGAAACAAAATTTATACTTTACCACACCATTCAATAATGTTCTCGAAACTACTCAAATAAATATTGGACTTTGTTTTTGTTAGTTAGATAGTTCATTAGTTTCATTTCCTATGGGGCATTTTGTATGATTATGTGGAATGGGTCACTGTACCTTCACAGCGCAAATTAATTTGTAAGTATGGCTAAATGCGAAACATTTCAGATTTTTTATTTATTTATTTAATATACAGATGTGAGTTAGTAATTTCTACTCACCACCGTTTACACATTACAATAACAGAAATTCTTCTACAGAACAGAATGAGCTCTCAAGCAGAAACTTTTTCAGTTTGTTTTCAAATTTTACTGTCCTGTTAATCAGACATGTTAAATCCCCATGTAACTGATTAAAAATTTTTGTTGCAGCATTGTGCACTCCTTTTTGTGCTAAGGACAACCGTCATGTAGAGTAATTAATGCCATTTTTCTTTCTGGTGTTATAATTGTGTATATCATTATTCATTTTCAGTTGCAGAAGGTTATTTATAACAGTCTTTACAAGAGATATAGTGTGAAGCAGTAGTCAGAATGCCGAATTCCTTAAACAGATGAGTATAAAATGATCGTGAGTAAACATCACATATTATCCTTACAGCAGGTTTTTGAGCACGAAAACTTCCTTTCTTAAAGATGAGTTACCGCAGAACATTATTCCATATGACATTATTGAATGAAAATTTGCAAAACATATCAACTTACTGACTTGTCTCTCCCAAGATCTGCAATGATTATAAGTGAAAATGTGGCTGAACTAAGTTGTTACAGAAGTTGCAAAATGTGGTCTTCAGTGTGGACATCTGAGAATTTTGAAGTTTCTATCCCATTCAGTACTTGCTCACCATGTGTTACATTTATCATTGATAAAGTACCCCAAGATGTGCAGAACTGGAAATGTTGTGTCTTTTTAAAATTGAGAGGGCCATTAGCTAAAAAACAGCCAATGATACTTTTAAGAACATTGTTTACCATTTCTTTTGGTACTATACGTATCTTTGGGTTGATCACAATGTTAGCATCATCTGCAAAAATAACTAATTCTGCTTTTGTATATTAGCTGGGAGACCGTTTACACATGTGAGAAACAATAGTGGACGTGAGATTTATCCCTGGTGAACCCTGTATGTGACTCCTCTCCACTCAGAATAACGTCCTCAGACTATATTGGTTGGGTTACTAAGTACAACTTTCTGCATTCTTTTGGTTAGATACGACATTATCAATTAGTTAGCTATGCCATTAGCCGCATAAAACTTCAATTTATTTAAGAGACTGCTGTGACACACACACAGTCATGTGCCTTAGATAGATCACAGAAAATACAAGCCAGCGTTGTTTTATTGTTCAACATGCAAATGGCATTCTCAGTACAGCAACTCATCAGAAATCCAGATTGGAGTTTACTGACGATATTATTGTTGGCCAGGTGGCATATTGTTCTAGAATACATTACATTCTCAAAAAGTTAGGAAAATGATGTCAGTAGTGAAACAGGTCGGTAATTACTGTCATCTCTACTACCACCTTTCTTAAGTAGAGATTTGACAAGGACATACTTCATTTTCTCTGGAAAAATGCCTTAAGTTAGTGATGCATTACATATTTCATACAAGACCAGGCATACTGTATGAGAACAAATCTTTATTACTCTGTTGGAAAACCGGAGGAGCTTTTATTTTAGAAAGTATACATAAGTTTCTTAATTTCAGAAGCAAAAGTTGGTGATATATTCACATGTCTGAATTTGAAGAGAGTATCTTTTTCAACATACTGGTGTAATTTTTCTCTTGAACTGTGTTTTCCTATACTTTCTACTATATTTAATAAATTATTATTAACTACATCTGCTACCTGTGATTTATCAATTATAGCCCTTTCATTGGGTTCAGTAATGTGGGCCATACCATCAATTGCTTGTTATGTTCACAGTGTCTTGCTTAAAGTTTTGTCACTACAGAGTTCACACACATATTCTGTGTGCGCTTTCTCTCTTACTCACGTCTTATCTTATATTCTGCTAACTTGCTTCTCTCCGCTACGGCAGAGATCGCGTGCCAACAATGTTAATACTGTGTGACAGCATTTTTGGTTAGAGACTGCTATACACTCATACATTTGAAAGATCCTTACTTTACCAGCGTGTGTACTACATTCCTTACAACATTGTTTCAAATAGTTTATAATAAGTATTTAGTGTTGACGAAAAAATAATAAAATCTATACTATTATAACCTGAAAATAATATGGAAAATGCAAAGTAATGTGATTATTATGAAATACTGTGTTCCACTATTGTAAGTTTGTTCTATTTCCACTTCTGGTTTCCGTTCTGCCCTGCCAAGTGGTCGCAGGTTGCTGTTCCACATCATGCTGTTACAAATTTGTTGGTGAGTCATTACAGGTTAATAGTTTAAGCAAAGTGTAGCAAATGTGATTAGCTGCATTCATTTAAGAAGAGTTCGTTTTGTGATGTCGTGGTAAATCTTTTTCCACTACTTGGCAATTCGACTGAAAACGTAACATAGTTTCTTTGTGGGTAGGTTAAGTCATACTTCGTTAGGTGCGCACCACAATATTCACACATGTTACTGCCATCCTTGAAAATGGTAGTTTATAAAATCTCATTTCATTTAGTAGCAAGATAGATTGTTTTGTGACCGAAGCTAAAAAACGCTTCTTAATTCATATTCCTAGGAAACAAGGCACAACCCACACTTTTATTATACCACTGAACACACAAGAAAATGTTAAACAACATTTACCGTGGGGAAAAGTCCGTAACATTCTGAATTCGCAAAAGAAAGAAAAGTTCTTGAAGAAGCTCTACAGTGGGCTATGAAAGTTCACTTGCCAATTCAGTCCAACAGGGCACATATCACTGAATCTAAGAAACTGGAAGATCACACAATTTTTACGCCGTGCATATAGATCACAGGCTCACCTGGTTGCAATGGTAAATTTCAAAGCGAGAGGGCGCTGTAGTTAGCACACTGGACTCGCATAGGGAGGACGACGTTTCAAACCCGCTTCCGGCCATCCTGATTTATGTTTTCCCCGATATCCCTAAATCGTTTCAAGCAAATGCCGGGATGGTTCCTTTTTAAGGGCACGGCCGATTTCCTTTCCCACCCTTCCATAATCCGATGGGACCAATGACCTCACTGTTTAATCTCCTCCACCAAATCAATCAAGCAACCAATGGTGAACTGTCACATATAAATTCCGGTGCAAATAGAACAGTTCCATGACTGAAGTGCCGCCTTGAGTGACGCAGCGACCACAGATGGTGATACACGTTTCCATAGAACTTTCCGCAGCCTGTGTCGTAAATGTGTTGTAATAGCAGCTTGTGTACGCTGGCCACTGTATTTATTCACAAGCGGTGTATGCTGCCCAGTGTCCTGACATCGTCGATGGCCCCTGCGGTCTGGCAACATGCGTTTCTTGGCTATGCTGACGAGCAGCTACCTGCGATCGAGGCACACGCTTAAAAATCTTTCTTTTTCCGTTAGTCAGTGAGTTTCAAGTGCCATGGATCATTTTCTCGTTAAATCATAATGATGTGAAACGTGTCTTTTCATTTCTTTTCTTTTATTTTATTTATTTATTTATTTATTTTTTTTTTAAATATCAGTCTTCTCAGCAAGTGATCTGTACACGTCCCCAAGTTGACTTAACGAGCGTTTCAGTTACGGTTGCAGTGATCTCAGTGTCTCCGGACAGGGATTCTATGGAAACGAGCCACCTCGTCGCACGACTGCCTTTTTGTCGTTAAATCATGTCCATAATCGTGCCCGGATACCTCGCCCAGGCAAACGGCTGCTCGAAATTCCATGGCACCACTGACGCAGGCCGGTGGGGCCAGTAGCGTACTGTGGAGAAAATTCGTGTAGGCTTCTGTGAGACCTATGGTAGTTACAGAAGTACCATGGTAGCTGTGGACTGCAGGATCTTTACTGTGGTGACCTGCATCTCTCCATGCTTGATACCTTCCCCAACGGCGAAAGCGCTCTACTGTGCGATGTTACATGGCCAAAATCGTGCTATAGTGGTTTGAAGAGAATGAGTGAAGTCACGTTCGTGTCTTGGACACTAAATTCGCCTGACTGTACTCGATGGAACACCTTCACACACGTACTCCGCAAGCCACCAGGCGGCGCATGGTAGAGAGTACCTTGTATGCTTTGCTGTTCCACTCGCAGAGCGAGGGGAAAACGACCTTTTAATTGTCTCGGTATGACCCCTGACTTCTCTTATCGTCGCTGACCTTAGGCGAAATGTACGTCAGCGGCAGTAGAAACGTTCTGCGGTGAGCCTGAAATGTTGGTTCTCTAAATTTTCTCAGTATCCTTCCGCGAAAAAAGCGTCGTCTTCACTCCACGGATTCCCATTTGAATTCACGAAGCATCTCTGTAACACTTACGTGATTATCGAAACTATAGTTTACAAGTCTTTCAGCATGATTCTGAATTGCTTCTATGTCTTCCTTTCACGTAACCTGGTGGGGATCGCAAACAGGTGCGTGTGGGAAAACTTACTAAATGCACTCCGGTTTTTTTTGGGCCCTTGTACTATTGTGCGTATTTTAGGCCCGGTTAACCTTCTGGTTAAGGATAACAGCACCGGTAAGCAGTACCGAATCCACCTTAGCCAAATTTGGTTAGCCCAATTTTTTAGTTACCCCCGGCTTGGTGTTTGAGGGGGGGGGGAGTTGAACCGTGCGCGGCTCGTGTTCATGCCGTTTGTTTTTTTGCATCTTGTCACATCGAGTGGCGTCGTGTTTCTTCCTTACTTACTGGCGTAACTAAGTTGCTGGCTTGCTTCCTTGAGTGGCAGCAGCAGCGCTTATCGATACTGGTACTATTGTACTATCTTTGGTGTGACTGCTAGCATATCTGGGTGGTGGTCGTGTGTGTGGTGGTCAGTCGGTTGGGACGGAGCAACGAGGAAGTCTCCGTGGTGCGCGACCAGCCTGGGACTGCTGGCGGCATGCATGCGCTGTCGGATCGTGAGGTGCCAGCCGCGAGAGCGACGAAGTTCGTTCCATCAAACCTGGACGCTGAATTTGAGTGATCAGTTAACCTGTTATGAAGCCTCAACTACTGTGACATCTCTTCGTTCATTTGTGAGTTGTTGCTCCCTGGGCCGTATGGGCTAGCAGCAACGTATGATATATTGGGGTCAGTGAAATCTTGCAGCCGTGTTCCTATATTGTGATTAATTATTAAATTGACTGTTACTTACCAGTGAAGTGCACAAGCGCTTTTTTCTGCCCTGTGGCTGTTAACGCCCCAGTTACCTGCCCTGGTCGTTAGCATAGTTTCCCAGCAGTGTGCTTTTCCTCGTCTTGTTGATGCTGTCCGGCACAACATGAAGTTCGACAGCCTTTTAAGTTGTTTTGTTCATATTTTGCTTACAGTGGTTATTGATCCCTTGGATGTTTTTACACGCCAATTTCAGAAGACATTGTGCTGTTCGTATCCTCGTCCTTGGCCATTATTTTCCATCGATGGGTCATTGGTCAGACGGAAGGGAATTGGTTAAATTGTTTGTCGGTCCTTGTGCCGACCCTCGTTTGGGTTGCCATCCGATTATTTAACTTCAACTCTTGGCTGCCTGTCTCATCTCACCTTAGGTTTGATCTACCTTCTCAGCACGACCCTTGGAACACTTCTGAGCGCCCCTTGTTCTGTTTGTTTTAGATTGTGATTTACATTTCAGTTTGAAGCATTGTGCGAGGCCTTCAGCCATGTATTAATTCAGTTCTTTTTAAATTTTACATAAAGGTCTTAAGCCACGTTAAATTAAAATTTTGAAGATTGATTTTATTTAAAAAGAAATTTCCTTAAAATTTTTTCCATCTGAATTTGTTTGTAAACCAGCCCCTAAGCTGTTAATTGTTCGATGACTTATGTGTGGCCTTCAGCCAAAAGATTTACGTGAACCCCTTTTAATAAGGCCTTCAGCAGTGTGTATTCTTTAAAGGAAAATTTTTTATAAGAAGAAAGGGGTTTATTTCAAATTGTTTGTCTGACTTATTGTTCAGGCCTTCAAATGTTGTTTCAAATTTTTTGAAGCCTTCAGCTGTGCAATAAGTTAATATTTCTTTAATTAGGCTTTTGGCCATTCTGTTGTAAGTTTAAAAAGAAATTTCTTGGTTAGAAAAAATTGTTTATTAATGTGTTTTAATTATAGTTGTCCTTCAGACATGTAGTGTAGGCCTTCAGTCGCTAATTCTTTTCAATTAGATGTTTTTAAAAAAAATTACCTTCTGTTTTTAATTGCTTTTGATTTCTAAGCCAGGCCTTCAGCCATTCTTGTTCTTGGTGTGGTTTTGGGCCTTCAGTCCAGAAAGCATCTCAAGTTTTCTTCAACTAGCTCTTCAGCCGTATTGTCTAATTGAGATCTTTTAAAGCAATGTGTAAATAAGTGGTTCTTAGAAAAATAAAGTTGTGTGTTTGATTGTGCAGCTGAGAGTAACTGTTTACGGCCCCATCAACAATCGTAACCTTATCCTGTGCACTCTCTGAGTACCTGCATCGTGGTCGTGCGGTAGCGTTCTCGCTTCCCACGCCCGGGTTCCCGGGTTCGATTCCCGGCGGGGTCAGGGATTTTCTCTGCCTCGTGATGGCTGGGTGTTGTGTGCTGTCCTTAGGTTAGTTAGGTTTAAGTAGTTCTAAGTTCTAGGGGACTGATGACCATAGATGTTAAGTCCCATAGTGCTCAGAGCCATTTGAACCAGCCAGTACCTGCAAACTAGGTTTCAGTCATCTTATATCCTTCTATAGTCACTCAACGACAACAGTTGACCGTACACCACAGCATCGTCAGCAAACATCCGTAGACTGCTGCTCAGCCTGTCCGTCAGATCACTTATGTACATACATAATGAGTGCGGTTCTATCGCACTTCAAAGAAGCATACCCTCGTCTTAGGCCTTCGCTCCCACGAAGCACCGGGCCACAGTTCACTGCAACTGCTTGATCCGAGGGTAGACGGTCGCCTTCTGTATTCGCGCGGTTTGAGGCGCCATGCCGTGGATTGCACGGCCCCTCCCGCCGGAGGTTCGAGTCCTCCCCCGGGCACGGGGTATATGTGTTGCTCATAGCATAAGTTACTTTAAGTAGTGTGTAAACCCAGAGACCGATGACCTCAGTGGTTTGGTCCCTTAGAAATTCACACACATTTGAACATTCTTGAAGGTAGACGTCTGGTGCCACATACCTTCAAAAACTTGCGAAGGACTTGTCGAGTCCATGCCACGCAGAGTCGTTCAAGAAGTGAACCAAAACGGTATTAAGCGGGTGGTCACACTGTATTTGGCATCTGTTGCCACACATTAAAAAATCAGTTGACAAAGCTTAATACATTGATCAAATTACTACACTGAATATGTGTAGCATCCAGAGTTTTTGTAACACTCACATATTTGATATTATTAATAGGGTAATACAGCAATCGTTTCTACTAAAAAATTCATGAATAGAGTTGGAGGAGTTGGGCAGTAGTACAGCTTCTTAAATTGAAAGTTGTTAGCACTGAATGTTTCACAGCTGCTGGTAAATTATTTGACTCCTCTCTGGACCAAAGTAAATGTCTTTAAATCGCTATGAAGATAATTATATCTCCTATTAATTCCATGAATACAATTAAAAATTTATTGGGAACAAATAGTTAGTATCCCCAGTCACTTGAACAGATCTTTGTAGTACGGTCCTCAGTTCACAGATCAAAAAATGCACATTACTCGCCTTTGCTTTCAGAAAAAAATAGACACTCCAAAGGCGTGGTCGTCTGCCGAGTTGAGATCCAAAAAGATATTACATTATGTTCCAAAACATGGAACGTAACCGATAAAGGTAGTGAGCAGTGTGTGGCTCGTGTTCCCGCCATAATGTATTTTACACCCTGTTTTATACGTACTTCCACCTCACTACGTTAATTTGAATTACTGCTGAGTTACTGCTTTCCCTGACCATCAGCGGCGCTAGCAGCGCGTATAGATATATCCCCTCTCGTAGTACCTTTGCTTGACTGCTATTACTTCCCGGTCGTTGTCTGTCGTAAGGGAGTTCGGCGTCACGAGCTCGTGTCTGCCAGTCGGTTGGAACGCGTGTGGAGCGCAGTCCGGACCTGCCAGTCGGGGAGTTGCAATGCGGCACTAGTGCAGTTGGGTTGGAGCAGCAGTGAGGTCTGTGTCGACATGGCTCACCCGACCATTGCCGCCACACATCACTTCAGCCGGGCCACGGTTTTGGTGCATCATCGGTCGGTCGTCCAACCGGACGACGCGTTTTGGCTTACGATCGTTCACGAGTCGGTTGCGTGTCTATGCATCGACTCCCGACTTGTCTTCGTGCGTGCTCAGTTACTGCTGGGTATCGTTCTGGTCTTCGTGCAAGAGTTTGTCAGGTTGTGTGTGTAGTTTGTATGATTTTGATTGCGAAGTTGGCCTCTGAGAGGTCGGTTGCCTCATCGGGCGACGTGTAACTGGTTAACTGGTTCTCTGAGCGCTTCTGGGCCCCTACAATTACCATCTTGTGGGACTTAGCTCGCTCTCTTCCTGGGGCATGGGTGTCGGGTAGCCAGTGGGCGTGTTTCCTCTGCATGGTTGGGTCTGAGCCAGTATTTCCGCCGTAGGGGGTCTGGAAGTGAGTGGGAGACGCACCAGCAGTGTAGTCGCGATGGAGCAGCAGTCCGGGCGTACCAGCGGCAGTCGGTCGGTTGTTGCGGACCAGGGAAGTCATCTCCGCGCGGTGCATTCAGCTGGGCCCGCTGGCAGCCCCTGCGCAGTGTCGGAGCGTGTGTGGAGTTGTCCGGCCTCTACGAGCTTCGTGGTTCACTGACCCAGGACGTCAAAGTTGGGTAGTGGTTTCAGCTACCCAAACCACGTCCATTCATGTTGTGGTGGTTCGTTTCGCTGGTTTCCTGTTGGGGAGGTTTTCCTGTGAGCAACACAGAGTGTTTCTACTGCTGAAATTTAGCCGCCATGCTGTGCAATTAACTATTTTGGTTGACTACAATTCGAGTGCACCAGCGGAATTTTCTGCCTCGTGGCCGTTAGTGTTCCGGTTACCTGCCCTGGGCACTGACGTAATTTCAGGCAGCGTCCTTCCCTCACCTGTTGTCGCTGTCCAACATGGAGTGTAATTTTGACAGCTAATACATACTCCATTGTGGATTATCACGTTTGTAACCTTTTCTGTTTGAGTTCTCATGTACTGATTGACGAGAAGCAAGTCGTTGTATCGGTCCGTCCGTGGCTGTCCCCTGGTTGGGTTCCGACGGATCAAGTGTATTTGGGCTCACCACCTGTCTCACTTAAGTGAACGAAGGCAGACCGACCTCCGTGGAGGCTTCAGAGTGCCACCCGTGTTTATCTGTTTTCAGCTACTTTAAATTTAAGGCTTATGGTTATTTTTTCTTTTTTCTTAAAAATTTTGCAAAATTAATTTTTAAATTTATCTTTCAAGCTTGAACACTGCGGCCTTCCGCCTTTAAAAGATTATGGCAATATATTTTAAAATTTTGAAACTTAATTGTGGCCTTCAGGCATTGGTATTGCGCTTTGCATATGTTTGTTCTATCTGCTGCGCCTTAAGGCTTTCCACGTAGCCACAATATGTTTTTTTTTTTATTTATTTGACTTGCCTCCTTAATTTCATTTTAATCTTGTTGATTTTTAAGATTTTTTGTTTTTCAAAATTCTGGCCTTCTGATTTTAAAAGTCTATGGTAATATATTCTAAAATTTTGTAATTTAATTGTGGCCGTCAGCCATTTGTATTGCACCTTGCGTATGTTTGTTCTATCTACTGTGCTGTGATTGTTTTAAAATTACTTTATTGCTATCTTTTTTGGATTTTATCTTGTTGATTTGTTAAGATTTCTTGCTCGGAGGCCTTCAGCCCTGAAAGAGTTGCATTCCGTAAAGGTCTGGCTATGTACCGCTTTGGTTGTAAAACTTATTAAATTACAGTAAATTACGATTAAAAGGCGAAACTGTCCTCAACCTATTTGGTCCTTTCCAAAATCATATTACCTTTTCTGCCAAGCGGCAAACAACGCGAATATTGATCGGAGTCCGGTGGCCAAGCGGTTCTAGGCGCTTCAGTCCGGGACCGCGCGATTGCTATGGTCGCAGGTTCGAATCCTGCCTCGGACATGGATGTGTGTGATGTCCTTAGGTTTGTTAGGTTTAAGTAGTTCTAAGTTCTACGGGACTGATGACCTCAGATGTTAAGTCCCATAGTGCTCAGAGCCATTTGAACCATTTTTGGACCCCTGATAAAAGGATTCCTTCGTGGGCAGAGGACAATTCTGACGCTTGCGTCACTCGTCGACTGGACAACGTGTAGACTGCAGTGCCTCCTTCGACGACTACGTGGAGTGTGCTTCAACTGATTATGTTGTAGAACAAGCTGGCGAGACAGTTCTTTTTGTGCCCTGGTTTGTAATCCTGGGTATGAAAGCGCGTCATGACTGGAGTGACAGCGGCCGACACGAGAGCTTAGTTAGGGGCACCACAGCGGACGCGCCGTCCCCCCGCGCTTATTTACCATAACCATAACCGGGACGTGTCACTCACCGGCCGCGACGAGACACGCGGCCCGTGTAACATAATCATAACGCGCCCCGGCGGCGGCCGCGGTGCGCGCGGATTACGCGCAAAGTACAAAATTAGATTTGAGAGCGCGCGGGAAAGCCGGGCTGGGAAGCCTCGCTGCTCGCCGGATGGGATTTCACGCTCCATATAGGCGGGGGGACCGGATTAGAGCCGCCACAGCCCCCAACAGCCGCAGCAGTGGCGGAGGCTGCGTCTGCAGCTTGTTTGCCCTGTGGCTTCGGCTGGTGCGCCACGCTACACGCCAGTCTCACAAGGAACCCCTTCGGTTCGAGGTGGCAAGTTCAGTCTTTAGTAAGACTGTTGTGTTAACAAATGGTTCTAATGGCTCTGAGCACCATGGGACTTAACATCTGAGGTCATCAGTCCCCTAGACTTAGAACTACTTAAACCTAACTAACCTAAAGACATCACACACATCCATGACCGAGGCAGGATTAGAACCTGCGACTGTAGCAGCAGTGCGGTTCCGGACTGAAGCGCCTAGAATCGTTAGACTACAGCGGCCGGCTTGTGTTAACAATTACGTCGGGTAAAATACAGGATTTTTATAAATGAATATCGGTGTTTTAACGCTTTATAATATTTATTACATTAACTTACAGTTATAAATGAGATGACAAATGAAAGAACAACTCAAAAAGTTGTGTTTGGCACCAGTGCGCAATGTTTTAGCCGCAATCCACTAGACAGCGGTAGTAGCGAAGATGGCGACTAGTGAACAGAAAGCGTTTTGTATTTTGCAGTTTGCAGAGACCGAATCTGTAGTTACTGTGTAACGTGCGTTCCGGCTGAAGTTCGGTTTCGATCCTCCAAGTGATAATAACATTCGTAGATGGTATCATCAATTTGAAAATACTGGCTGCCTTTGTGAAGGGAGGGCACAGGACGAACACGAGTTAGTGAAGAGACTGTTGAGCCAATGAGAGAATCGTTCACTCGTAGCCCAAAGAAATCAGTTCGAAAGGCCAGTCGTGAAGTTCCCGTGTCGTCTGTTTGGAAAGTGTTAAGAAAACGTGTACAACTACGTCCTTACCGTTTACAGTTATTACAGGTTCTAAAGCCGGATGACCATGGATTGCATGCCAACTTCGCAAACGAAATGTTGTTTCATGACGATGAAGATTTTCTGGTTCATGTTGTCTTCAGTGATGAATCGACCTTTCACCTTAGTGGATATGTTAACACTCACAATGTGCGCATCTGGGGCTCAGAACATCCTCACGAGGTGGTACAAATGCGACGAGATTCCCCTAAAGTGACTGTTTTTTGTGCCGTATCCCGGCGGAAAGTTTATGGGCCTTTCTTTTTTTGGTGAACCTACTGGAACTGGAACTTCTTACCTTGATACACTAGAGCAATGGCTCTTCCCTCAGTTGGAAGAATATGAGCCAGAGAATTTCATTTTCCAGCGAGATGGTGCGTCGCCTCACTGGCATGATTGGTTGAACTTCACTGTACCCAAGCGCTGGATAGGCCGCGAGGGGCCCAGTGACAGGGCTCGCTTTGCATGGTCTCCACCTTCACCCGACCTAACGCCATGCGATTTATTCCTTTGGGGCCCCGCTACCTGCAGACCTCCCTGAATTAAGAAACCGGATTGAAGCAGCTGTTGCTACAATCACTGAAGACACACTTATCAACGTTTGGGAAGAACTCGGCTATAGACTTGATGTGTGCCGTGTGACAAATGGTGCTCACATTGCACATTTATAAGGTTCGTAAAACTGTAAAACTGTTTGAGTTGCTGTTTCATTTCACATATCCTTTATCGCTGTAAGTTTAATATAATAAATACACTCCTGGAAATTGAAATAAGAACACCGTGAATTCATTGTCCCAGGAAGGGGAAACTTTATTGACACATTCCTGGGGTCAGATACATCACATGATCACACTGACAGAACCACAGGCACATAGACACAGGCAACAGAGCATGCACAATGTCGGCACTAGTACAGTGTATATCCACCTTTCGCAGCAATGCAGGCTGCTATTCTCCCATGGAGACGATCGTAGAGATGCTGGATGTAGTCCTGTGGAACGGCTTGCCATGCCATATCCACCTGGCGCCTCAGTTGGACCAGCGTTCGTGCTGGACGTGCAGACCGCGTGAGACGACGCTTCATCCAGTCCCAAACATGCTCAATGGGGGACAGATCCGGAGATCTTGCTGGCCAGGGTAGTTGACTTACACCTTCTAGAGCACGTTGGGTGGCACGGGATACATGCGGACGTGCATTGTCCTGTTGGAACAGCAAGTTCCCTTGCCGGTCTAGGAATGGTAGAAAGATGGGTTCGATGACGGTTTGGATGTACCGTGCACTATTCAGTGTCCCCTCAACGATCACCAGTGGTGTACGGCCAGTGTAGGAGATCGCTCCCCACACCATGATGCCGGGTGTTGGCCCTGTGTGCCTCGGTCGTATGCAGTCCTGATTGTGGCGCTCACCTGCACGGCGCCAAACACGCATACGACCATCATTGGCACCAAGGCAGAAGCGACTCTCATCGCTGAAGACGACACGTCTCCATTCGTCCCTCCATTCACGCCTGTCGCGACACCACGTGTTGAGCAATTCGGCGGTACGTCCACCCGGCCTCCCGCATGCCCACTATACGCCCTCGCTCAAAGTCCGTCAGCTGCACATACGGTTCACGTCCACGCTGTCGCGGCATGCTACCAGTGTTAAAGACTGCGATGGAGCTCCGTATGCCACGGCAAACTGGCTGACACTGACGGCGGCGCTGCACAAATGCTGCGCAGCTAGCGCCATTCGACGGCCAACACCGCGGTTCCTGGTGTGTCTGCTGTGCCGTGCGTGTGATCATTGCTTGTACAGCCCTCTCGCAGTGTCCGGAGCAAGTATGGTGGGTCTGACACACCGGTGTCAATGTGTTCTTTTTTCCATTTCCAGGAGTGTATTATAAAGCGTTAAAACCCCAATATTCATTTATAAACACCGTGTATTAGCTGCTAATGACTTACCACGTGCATCAGGCGAACGGCAGAAAATGAGTGTGCGGGAGGTGCAGAGATGAACCTTCTGTGGGATGTATGTATTACACTTCACAAAATGGACATCGTCGAAATTCAAGAAATGTTCAAAACAAACCATTAACGTGCACCATGAATACCGCGCCACAATGATATCAAAGGCTGCAGTTAAAAGCTGCTAGGTATCCACTCTTGAAGAATAACAGGGTGATGGCAAGCAACCGAATTTCACACAGTCCGTCGTGGAGTTATTGTGAAACTCTGTATCTTTTAAAACGTAGCTGCAGATAGTGTGATAATATGTTTCATATGCACAGAAAAATCAAACATTCAGAGGCTGAATTTGTCTAGTGTTTCCAGGTGTTATGAACTGTAACGTCACACACTATTCAGAGGTATGGTTTGTCCCAAAGGAGTATGATTTTTATACGCAGACCAAGAAAGAAAAAACAAGTTATTTTGACCAGCTATTAGCCAAAAGCTGAGATCACACCATATTTCTTGTTATCCTACACCCATTTTCCCACTCTTGTTTGCTGTGACGTAAATATTCCATACTGTTCTTGCAAGATTATCCACTGGAGAAAGAATCGTTGGGGCACAGAGCAACCTCTCACAGCACAATAAATAATGTTCCAACCATTTTGCCATCCAGATTAACAATCAGCATAACTGTATAAGAATGTGTTAAGGGCATGATGTTAGTTAATCTTGATACTGCTCTCTTGGTACCTCTAATTTCCAGAGTTCTTTTTGACATGGATTTCTTCTTCAAATCAAGATTAGTCGGAGTTGAAAACAAATTCCTTACTCAACGGTGAGATAGGTTTGTTTATCTCATCCACTAATCTTCAGGCCGATTCTGCAGTTTGCTGTGCATCGTCTAGTTGACGCTTTGTTTGAAATTTCGATGTCTTATGTCTTCGAATTCTGTAGCACTCTTTGAAGATATGCAACCATCCACTGCTTCCGTTGACATCACTGTAATCTATATCGCGCGCAACTTGTGCGTAACGTAGAATGCACATCCTGTAAATTGTATCGAGCATTGTTGAAACGCGCAAATACCAGTTTTTGTAATAAGTGAGCCTTGTCCTCCCTTGAATATCCGTAGTTTTCCTTATGACCTACACATTCATATTACTATGGACTTATTCCAAATCCGTTCATAATTGTTTTTTACTATGTTGCCGATGATCTTCCACGTACGTAATTATGTTTAGTACCCGCTGCTTGGATGAAGATTGTACTTTACTATGTATCATTGGAGACGGCATTTGTGGCTCTCTGTCCCATAAGCATGATGAACTACGTGGCTAGACACCTGTTTCAGTATCAATTTAACTTGTTAAGCACGTATCGTCATCGTTGTACTCCTTATGTTCATTGTCCGCATAGTCGATACTACATACTCCACTGACTCGTCTTGCAGAAATACTAATATTTGATTGCCACTTCTTTCTCGCTCTGCAAAATTCCTTCGGTTCCTTTCTGACGAAATACCGACTCGGCAACTGTTGCTGTAGATATAATGCAAGGTTTGCTTTGTTTATTCTTACCATTTCTCTACTTTGTATCAACACTACTAACACTGTAGCACTGTTGTGAGTTACTCGTCGACTAAGCAGTTCAACTAAGCTCCGTAGCCTCAATGCTGTGCCCCCTGTTGCCATTAGCAGCCAATATTGTGGTTACATGGTAGGCAATACGTGGGGCGTCCAATGCCGTAAATATGACTGGCCTTTTGCGGCCTCGCGCTCTAGGGCTTCCTTGTTAGCAGTTCTTCCTACCTTTAAGTCCGTCTCACACGGAGCAAGGTTCGCCGCAAGTTTGAGAGATGGCGTGCATGCAGCCGGCTTGCAGAGAAGGGAGCCGGCTATCTTCCATGCCGAAGCTCTCCCACGGTGCAAGATCGACAGCTAGTTGTGTCGTGATCGGCTGCATGCTGCATCGAACGAAGATGGCTGCTTTAGGTACAGATGTTCAGAGCAAACTGGCGTTATTAGCTGTTTTGGTACTAAACGATGCAGAAATGTATGCTAATGAGAGAAGAAGAAAGAAAGAAAGAATGGACGAAAACTGAATTAAGAGAAGAAACGCTGGAAAAGGTGTTCTCTCCATGCTTCATAAAGAGTTGAGGTTAGTTCGCATAACACCTACTTTTGTCTGAAAAATATCACCATTTCATTACTGTTTGACTTTATAAATATACCAATAATGACTGTTATATATATTTTATAGGATATAAGCTCGTACATCCTTTGCAAATTTGATACGAATGGATATGGTCGAACAAGACACACGGCACTTGCAACTCTTTCGAGTGCTTCTGCACGCAAGTGTTTTATTATAACAGTTTGCGCTTTTCACGCCGTACAGACACTGTTCTTCCCTATAAGTACATATTAATGCTTCAATCGCTTCCTTGGACCACTGTGGTGCCATTATTTAATAATATGAGAACTTCCTACCGCACCTCACAACAGCAGAAAAGCGACTATCAACAAATGTTTCCCG